>NW_028227257.1:11052500-11652500 GCF_978045245.1 Mus caroli | reverse complement strand
ACATTGGGGGGTAGACAGCAGTCAGGGAGGCATCCTCAGGTGGAGAGAGGAGAAATTTCCTAGGGTCAGTACTGTTCTTTCCACAGATCTGTGGGATGCTTTTTTTTTTTAAAGGTGTGTTTGTATGTGCACATGCATGTGTGTGTCCTCAGAGGCCAGAGGTAGTAGGTCCCCTGAAGCTGGAGTTAGAGGTAGTTGTGAGCTGCCTGACACAGATTCTGGGAACTGACCATGCATGGATCCTTCTGGAAGAGAAATACATAGTCTTGACCATTGAAGTGTTCAAATCCTCTGCCTGCCTGTAAAGTACTTTATATACTTTACAATGATGCTACTTTAAAACAAAACATGAGGTGTACGGTGGCAGATCTCCTACCTAGACTGCATAAGGCTCTGTGTTCCATCTCCAGCAATGCATACGCGTGCACACAAACTAGCTCTGAGCACACACCTTTAATCCCAGCACGTGAAGGCAGAAGCAGGAGGATCTCTTTGGGTTTGAGGCCAGTCTAATCTAAAGAGCAAGTTCCAGGACTGCCAGGACTACATAAAGACACCCTGTTTAAAAAAAAAAAAAAAACAGAAGATAAAATAACGAAATAAAATAACTTCCATCATTGTGCCCATTTCAGAGAGGGAAAGGTGAAGTCCGGAGAGATGGGGTCATTTTCTCTAAGCCTCATTCAAGTTATTTTTAAAATGCTGTCTTGAAACTGGAGAGCTGCCTCAGAGGTTTAAGCACTTGCTACTCTTGTAGAGGACCCGCCCAGGACCCACATAGCAGTCAACAACCATCTGTGACTCCAGTTCCAGGGGATCCGACGCCCTCTTCTGGCCCCTGCAGGCACTGAACACATTGTAAACAACATGCGTGCAAGCAAACCACCCATGCACACACAATAATAATAACAATAATGAAATGTTATTTTGGCAACTGAGTCTACTTGGGCTCTGTTCTCAAGATCAGCAAGTGAAACCGTTCCAGAGTGTGCCTGGCCCGACATAGTACTTGAAATGCCTGCCGTGCCAGCACCTGGGAGGTGGAGACAGGAAGAGCAGACGTTGTTCAAGGTTAGGGTCAGCCTGGGCTGCAAGTGACCCTGTATCAGAACAAGAGTGGCCAGACTAAGAAAATGCACACTGTGACCTGAGGCCCAAGAGACAGAGTGGCCTCAGTCTGGTGTGAGGGATTAGCATCAGGTCAAGCATCCTGCAGTGGCCTCACTGAGCCAAATGTGCAAGAGATGGACCCAAACCTGCCTCCGTGGGGAGGAACATCAGGACTGAGCCTGGTGAATCCCCACCTCTCTGGCTGCCTTGGCTCATAATGCTCTGCTTGGTATGGTTTCCCTGCATAAGTGAGAATGGAATCGTCCTAGGCCTTCTCCTAGGGCTGCTGGCCACCAACCTCCGTGGAGGAAACTATAGGAAACAGAGCTTTCTTCTTCCCCAGCTCCAGGAAGGAGCTGACTGGGTGGCTGTCGGAAGCCTCTCTGGAAGAGAGTAGAATGGGTGGGTGTGTCTACAGGCAGGCAGGTGTCCTGGAGGCCAGAGGTGTCAGATCCCCTGGGGCTGGAGTTGCAGGTGGTTGGGAACCATGGACACAGTCCTCTGCCTTACCTGCTCTCAGCCTCCCCTCCAGCCCTCCACCTTACCTTTGAGACAGTCTTTCAGTGACCTGGAGCTCCCTGGCTGCTGGACTGGTTGGCCAGCCAGTCCCACAGATCCATCCTTCTGCCTCTACCTTCCTAGCTACGGGACCACAAGCTCACACCACAGCTCTCACAGCTCACGGGTACCAGAGATCCATCGGTCCTTGTGGTTGTATGGCAAATGCTTGTGAGTGCAGCCATCTCCCTAGCCCTGGATTTCTGTGTTGTACTGGTGACAGAGGTGTTGGAAGGGAACCCCAAAGCCTTCCATGCTGGCCAGGCGCTCTCCTGCTAAGCCACACTTCCGCCCCCCACCCCACACACACACTCTACTGCTTGGCCACACTCCACCCCAAACACGCCCCACTCTTGAAATCTCAGCCTTCAGTTATTGTCCTGTCTGCTGAATAGTGGAAAAGAAATATTAAAGTTTTTTTTTTTAATTCACCCAAAGGCTATCCAGATGTTGGGCAAATTTCTGTTTCCTTAGTTTCTGGGGAGAAACTAGGCTTCCTGGAAGTATAAAAGGCTGGAGAAATCTCTCCAGAAGCCAACTGGGAGGGACCCACAGAGCACCCTTGACACTGAAAATAGCAACTGTGCCCTGGGAGTTGGGGAGTGTCCTGGGAGTGTCCTGCAGAACCAGGGCAGGTTCGGGCATCTCACTTAAGATCGAGCACAGCGGGCCTCGGCCCCAGTACCAACCAACCAGCTTGGATGCCAGCAGCACCCGTGGTCCAGAGATAAAGGGGGACCTCAGTGCAGGATGGCTCCCCGCAGAGGGGCCATTATAGGGCCTGTGTTGCTGCAACCCCAGGAGAGCAAGCAGCCAGGCCTTCACCCCTAGCTGAAAGCCCCTCACAGACCTTAGATTGGGAGGCAGAGTTCAGAGCGCTGGCAACAAGACTGCAGGGCTCTGAAGGAGTTGCAATCCAGGACAGGGGACCCTCCCATGTCCCACTGACTTGTGAGCACCTCAGCCCCTGTGTGGAGGTCAGAGGACAGCCTTGGGGGTCGGTTCTCCCTTCAATCTTGTTTAAGAGTCTCCTGTTCACTGCTGCATGGGCCAGGCTATCTGGGCCAAGAGCCTCCGTAGGACTGGTCCTTTTGCCTCCCCTCTGCCCACAGCCGAACAGATGGGCTCAGTTGCAACCGTCTTTACATTCATTCGGGGACTCAAATTCAGATTCCCATCCCTGTGCAGCAAGCACCTTACTTACTAAGCTTTCTCCCCAGCCCCCAGACTAGGATTTAATTTGATTTTAGGTTTCAATTTCACTAGGCAAGGTTTCCGAGTGTGGTCCTGACTGTCCTGGAACCTGTTCTGGAGACCAGGCTGGCTGGCTTCAAACTCTGGGATCCACCTGCCAGGCTGAGATTTTTTTTTTTAAACAAACAAAAATGACTGTAAAGGTAGACTTTGCTCAAAGCAAGCAGTGTTTGGTGAGAAATAAATATGCATACACACAGAGATATATATACATACATACATATATGTATGTATGTATATATATCTGTGTGTGTATATATCTGTGTGTGTGTGTGTGTGTGTGTGTGTGTATGTGTGTGTGTCCTTTGAAACAATCTTAGGAACCTAGCCCCAACATGCCATATTGGCGATCAACCCTAAGATGATCTCTGATTGGACCAGTTTAATCCCATATGGCCACCCTAAGCCAATCACCGTAGTGATTGTGCTTTGAACCCTCTGATTGGCTGGTGCTAAGTTACACGCCCCTTGTTGGAGCGGAGGCTTACGGGAATTTTTTGAGAGACGGAAAAACTCCTGGAATAAATGTCTCTCTACCAGAAAATGGCAGGTTCTAGCAGGAGGCAAAGCTGTAGACGCAGGGTCAGGATTCAGCAGACAACTTGAACTTACACACTGGGAAGTGGAGAGAATCACAAAAGATGACAATTTTGGTCTTTTGCGACTTTTATTTGGGATGTATTTAATTTTAGGTGCCTGCATGTCTGTGCACTGCATGGGTGCAGTATTCACAGAGGACACAAGAGGGCGTCGGATCCCCTGGAACTGAATTACGGAGGGTTGTGAGCCATCGTGTGGGTGCTGGGAGCTGAAGCCAGTTCTCCGAAAGAAAAAGTGCTCTCCAGCCGGCTCTCCAGCCCCAATTCTGAGTCTTGTGTACATTTCTGTGTCTATAAATGCACAGACCTGTGTTCAAGTTTGAGTATGTGTCCACAGTGCACGTGTGGGAGTCTAGGACAACCTCCAGTGTCTGTCTTGTCGTTTGCTGCTCTGTGCACTAGAATAGAGCCCTGCAGCCCTTCCTGTCTCCACTCCCATTTCTGTATAGGACGGCTGCGGCGATGGGCTCACCATCCCAGGCAGGCTTTGTGTGCGTTCTGGGAATCTAAGCTCAGGTCTTCTTGCTCACCCAGCAACTCTTTACCCACAAATCACCACCACCCCACTGAACCCCACCTCCAGCCGCCCCCTTCCTCTATAACATCTTCTAACAAAGGCAAGTGTAGAACCAAACCGATTTCCTCGGGCCAACTTTTACCTCAAGTGACTTTTCCCAGAAAGCCTCCCAGCAGGAGCAGAGGCACCTCAGGCTAGAGACTCAAAAGTCAGCCACCTCGGGGACTCTGTTCCAGTGAGAGTCACTTTCTAGGAAATGCAACAAAGGAGCCCCTGCGAGGGTGTGACTGACTGATGCCTTCGGGGTGGGCGCAGTCTGGCTAAGGATGTGGGAACACAGCCTGGGTCCCAAACGGAGAGCAGGAGAATGTTAATGGAAAACACCCTGGCCTAGGCTGATTGTGTGTGTGTGTGTACATGCCTGAGCACATACATGCTTGTGTGTGTTGGGGGGGAGGGGTGTAGGGGTGTGGGTGCATGTTCGTGGATGACAGAGATCAATTGCTCCCAACATTACTTTTTAGGCAGGATCTCTTGCTAACCCTGGAGCTCACCCATTGAACTACGCCGGCTGCCTAGGGGATCCTCCTGTCTCTGTCACTCTAGCAGTGGGATTACAGGTATGCACCCCCATGCTTGGCTTTCTCCTGTGGGCACTGATGATCCCAGTTCAGGTCCTCATACTGTGGAACAAGCCCTCTGCTCACTGAGTGATCCCGGCTTCACGCTATTCTTTCAGACAGAACTACAGCAGGGCGAGAGGACACATACAATCTTGAACACTGGGGCTCTGAAGCAGGAGGGCTGAGAATTCAAAGCCAGCCTGGCTGCCAGTGAGACCCTGTTGAGACCCTGCCTCAAACACCTACAGAGAGAGAGTCTTTGTAGTTCCATCTAGCTGACATCTGGCTTGGTTTAGACCCCCCTCTCCCCCAGGACATCATACCATGAACCTTGGTAGGGTTTCCCTGAGCCCACTGTTCACTCAAGGGATAGGAAGAAAACCCTTCCTCCAGTGGGGAGAGCAGCAAGGTGTGGAAGGCAAGTAGGTGCCTGGATATTGGGCAAATTATGGTAGTAACCCAACCTCAGCCTCCTGCGTTGGTGGTCAGAGCTGAGGGAACTTCCACACTGGATAGACCCCACATCACCTCCACATCTGGAGGAGACTGTGCAGCTGGAGGAAGAAGAAAAGGTTTTTCTTCTGTGTTCTAGGCCACTGTAGTCCAACAGCCAGAAAGAAAAAGCAAAACACCATCTAAATACAATTTAAACAACAATAACCAAAAGACATTATGGGGCTGGTGCCACCTGTTAGCCAGAAAGTGGCAGGAGCCAGGCATGGTGATGCACACCTTTGATCCTAGCACT
This sequence comes from Mus caroli, assembly GCF_978045245.1. Lineage (NCBI taxonomy): Eukaryota > Metazoa > Chordata > Mammalia > Rodentia > Muridae > Mus > Mus caroli. The sequence continues at coordinate 11,647,091 of NW_028227257.1, read as the reverse complement.
TGGGAGGAAGAGGAACTCAGATCTCTCTGTGAGGTTGGAGCCAGCCTGGTCTGCAGAGTGGAAAAAAGAGAAGAGGCAGTGTCTTAGTCAGGGTTTCTATTCCTGCACAAAACATCATGACCATGAAGCAGTTGGTGAGGAAAGGGTTTATTGGGCTTACACTTCCATACTGCTGTTCATCACCAAAGGAAGTCAGGACTGGAACTCAAGCAGGTCAGGAAGCAGGAGCTGCAGAGGCCATGGAGGGATGTTCTTTACTGGCTTGCTTCCCCTGGCTTGCTCAGCCTGCTCTCTTATAGAACCCAAGACTACCAGCCCAGGGATGGCACCACCCACAAGGGGCCCTCCCTCCTTGATCACTAGTTGAGAAAATGCCTTACAGCTGGATCTCATGGAGGCATTTCCCGAACTGAAGCTCCTTTCTCTGTGATAACTCCAGCTGTGTCAAGTTGACACAAAACTAGCCAGTACAGGCAGAGAGGCAAGAAACCACCATTTGCAGATCACAGGGGCTCTTGGCATGGCAGACACAGTGGGTTTCATGGTGTGATTCCCATTTTGCTGATGAGAAAGCTGAGGCACAGGAGAGTGAAGGGGCAAGGCTGAGAATTTCCACCCAGGATCCCTCCTCCTCTCCTCCTCCTCTCCTCCCCACTTTCTCCCCCCCCCCCAACTCTTCTCTTTCTCCTCTTTTCTCCCTGTCCTCCCCTCCTACTTTCCCTCCTCCTTCCTCCTTTGTTTCTTGCACCCCCTCTTCCCCGATCCTCCTCCTGTCTCTCTTCTAGCACATTTCCCCCACAAATGACGTTTGACAAGTCATGGAGATGGAAACTGAGAGCAGCTTCCGGTGTCCTCAGGTGATCGATCCTCTCTAAGGAGCAACCTTATTTAAGCATATTTATTAAGCACCTGTGATAGCCACAGATGGAGAACTTCTCAGACACTCTGGCCCCGAGGCCTCACGCCAAGCACGGAGAGCAGCATCAGGCAGCTAGATTCTGGAGAGCGGAGAAAGGCAGAGGAGAGCATAAAAACAGGTGACAAGGGCTCAGACCCCAGCCGGATCCCCGAGGAACTGTCTTTAGGATGAAGCCCATGTGACATCAGCACACAGAAGGCCAAAAGAGATGTGTGAGTGTAGACAGCACATGCAAAGGTCCTGTGGTAAGTCCCAATGGACAACTGCAGCCAGAGAATGGGCTCAGTCACTCAGGGAATGGAGTCTGGGTGGCAGGTGTATCTATGGTGACTTTTACCTGTGAATTACTTTCTAGGTGGTTGAAATGATACACTAAACTCAGGCAGACCCACGAGGACTCCCAGATGGTGCTGGAGGAGTGGCCAAGGTCACCTGTAAATGGCTAGTGATAGCTGTCATCAATCCAGAGTCACACAAAGGGAATCTCATCGAGGGGTCATCTAGATTTGGTGGGACTGCAGACTTGTCTATGTGAGACTGGCTTCATTAGGTATGTGATGTGGGCAGACCTACCTGCTGTGGGAGGGACTGTCCCCCTGGCCTGGGTGTCCTGGACTGGATGAAAAGGAGACCGCCAGCAGCACACTAGCCTGTGTCTACCAAGTCACTGGTCTCTGCTCTTTGACTGTGCATTTGATGTGATCAGCAGCCTCAAGTTCTTGCTGCCTCAACCTCCCTCAGTGATCCATGGGACCCGGGGCTGTGAGCTAGAGAAACCTCTCCCTTACATGGAAATGAAGGCAGCTGGTTTCTTTGGAAGATGCCTTGGCAGACTGGTGTTGATGTTGGTTTTGTGAGACAGTCTTGCTATGTAGCCCAGGCTGGCTCATATTTGCTTTGCTGTCTCTGCCTCTCAAGTGCTAGTGTTATCCATGTACACTACCACACCCAACTCTCTCTCTCTCTCTCTCTCTCTCTCTCTCTCTCTCTCTCTCTCTCTCTTAAAGATTTATTCATTTATTTTATGCATACAAGAACACTGTCTGAATCAGACACACCAGAAGAGGGCATCAGATCCCATTGCAGATGGTTGTGAGCCACCACATGGTTGCTGAAAATTGAACTCAAGACCTCTGGAAGAGCAGTCAGTGCTCTTAACCACTGAGCCATCTCTCCAGCCCCCCCCCCTTTTTTTCTTTTAATGAAATGTTTTAATTTCATGTTTTAATGCCTAAAGCGAGCAGAACCAGATCGAGAAGAAAAGGTGTCTGAAGACAGCTACAGTGTACTTACATATAATCAATAAATAAATCTTTAAAGAAGAAAAGAAATTAAAACATGCAAACTCTTTTCCCCTCAACAGACATATACTTTTTTAAAAAGTGGCCAGGCATGATGGTGCACACCTTTAATCCTAGCACTTGGAGACAGAGGCAGGCGGGATGCTGTGACTTGAGGCCAGCCTGATCTACATAGTGAGTCCCATGCCAGCCAGAGCTAGTGAAACCATGTCTCAGAAGAAAAAGTGGAAATCAATACAGGAAGGCATCCCACATTGACTTACACACAGAGAACATGAAGAAGTGACCTCAGAGTAAAGGTTTGCAGCTGAGGAGTCAGGCCTGGTAATGCAGGCATAAAACACCAGCACTGGGGAGGCTGGGGCAGGAAGATCAAGAGTTCAAGACCAGCCTTGGCTACATAGGGAGATCCCACCTCAAAAATAAACAGATAAATAAATAAATAAAGCAAGCAAGCTTTTTTATAGAGCTTCATCAGTTGTGTCCTGGAGAAGACGGACCTATGACGCAAACACCAACCTTGGTGAGGGAGCTGGAGAGCCAGGCTATGGTCAAACAGAGCCTTTGGGGCAGCACCCACCAAGGAGCTGCTGGGGCGTGGGGGTGTGTAGCGCTGCATGGTCAAGATGCATAGATTTTTCCAAGCACAGCAAGGCCAAAGCCCTCCAGGGAGACCTTTCTGAGCTCAGATTGACAGGCAGCCAGGCCAGGGGGAAGAATCGTGCTTGCTCCAGTTCTTGGTTCCCTCTCAGGTGGTCATATTTAATCCTGACTCTGCCTTCAAACTTTTAGAGATTTTTCTGAAGCTGGAGTCAAGCTAACAGCTGAGGTCCAGGCAGGTCACCTCACCCACAGGCCATGGTCCAAGTGGTCCCTGGAGCAAGCTGGGTGTCATGTCTGTAGAGGGAAATCGTTCGTGGCATTAACAGCAGGGAGTGTTGGAGTAGCCAGCACCCTGTGATTTCAACACTGTGGTTTTTGTCTTACAACCGTGGGGACTTCCATAGAAGTTCCAATGTTACTACCAAGAAACTCGATGAAAGAAAACGGGCCAAGGGAACGGGCAGAAACCAGTGTCTCTTTGTTTCCAGGAGTCCCCATGGTATTTCTCAGTAAAGCTGGGGATGGCAGGCCTCAGCCCTTAGCTGCTTGTGTCCTCAGAAGCCTCCAGAAGCCCCCAGGTGCCTCTGAGCCCCAGATTGTCACTTCCTCACCTCTGTCATGGGGGCGACTCCCTGCCTGCCAGAGATGACAAACAGCTGCTGCTCAGGCAGACGGTCTCAGACACGTGGCTTAAAGCCATGATGCATGACCTTACATACTTGGGAGCTGTAAATACCAAAGTGAGTGTTAGAGGTACCAGCAAGGTGGACAGAGCTGTAGTCAGGACCCTTCTCTTCAAAAGCTAAGCCCAACATCCTCCAGTCTCTAACCTGCTTCCTTCCTCCTATCATCTCCTCTGACCTAGACCTCACTGCCTCAAATTGAAGAATGACCTCCATCATTTTGGTTCCTGGACGTGTCTGTAAGAGTTTGTCTTGATGGATGATTGGTTCGGGAAGTCCCAGCCCACTGTGGGCGGCACCATCCCTAGGCAGGTAGGTCTGGCTATATAAAAGCTGAGGGGCTGGAGAGAGGGTGCAGCTGTTAAGGACACTTGCTGCTCTTCCATGGGACACATGTTTGGCTCCCAGGACATACATGGCAACTTACATAGCCATCCACAACTCCAATTCCAGAGGATCTAATGCCATCTTTTAACTTCTGCAGGTACTAGACACACATACAGGGCGCAAACATATGTGTAGGCAAAACGTTCATACACATGATTTAAAAAAAAAAAAAAAAAAAAAGGGTCTGAGCATGTGCCAGTGAGCCAGCCAGTAAGCACGGTTCCTGCTCCAGGTTCCTGCTTGAGTTTCTACCCTGATGCCCCTCAATGATGGGCTGTGACCCGGAAGTGTAAGACAAAAATTTCATCCCCAAAATGTCTTTGCTTATGGCATTTATCACAACAACAGAAATCAAACTAATAGAGAGACTTAAAACCCACAGCTTAGCCGGGCATGGTGGCGCACACCTTTAATCCCAGCACTCGGGAGGCAGAGGCAGGCGGATTTCTGAGTTCGAGACCAGCCTGGTGTACAGAGTGAGTTCCAGGACAGCCAGGGCTACACAGAGAAACCCTGTCTCAAACAAAAACAAAAACAAAAACAAACAAACAAACAACAACAACAACAAAAAACCCAAACCACAGCTTAGCAGAGGGTCTACAGTCCCAGCACTCAGAAGGCTGAGAGGAGGGTCCAGTCAGTCCGGTGCTAGACTGGCCTGTGTAACACAAGAGCCCATCTCTACAAAGAAAAACAATTCATCGGCACCTGTGCTCAGCTCAGGGACTCTCAGATTTGGGGATTGTGAGGTTGGTCTTAGGCAGATGGTCATTAGAGATGACATCATCGCAACCTATGTTGGAAGTCCACGGTGGGGTGACTGAGAGCCCTATGTTGGAAGAAGGAGTTCAGAACTGGCCCGACACCATTCCCATTATGTTCCATTTGTCCTAATGAAGTCAAGGTCAAGGCTGGCCCTCAGTTTGAAGTTGTTGAAATAGGGTTTGAATGTCCTGAGGAATGAATGGGGTGTGCCTGCGGTAGAGATGCATGACAAAATCCTCATGGCCAGGGAGTGACTCAGCAGGTACAATGCCTGCCTAGCATGCTCAAAGCTCTGAGTTCCAGCCCCAGCACCACATATGTTGGGTGTGGGGGTCCCTGCCTATAATCCCAGCATAAGGAATTGAGAAGAAAGAGGATCCAGAGTTCAAGGCCAGCCTCATCTATGTTGGGAATCTAAGACCAACCTGGAATACACAAAAAACATGGTTTCTGTTAAAGGTTGGAGAGATTGCTCAGTGGTTAGGACTGTATACTGTTCTTACAGAGGACCTGGCTTCAGTTCCCAGCATCTACATCAGGACACTTACTACTGCCTATAACTGGATCTTCAGGAGATCTGGCACTTCTCTGGTCTGTGGGTAGGTACACCCACAAATAATAATTTTAAAATATATATTTTTTAAATTTTTGACTGGATGGATGACTTAATGTTCAAAGCCCTTGCAGAAGACTTGGGTTTGTTTCCCAAAATCCATACTGTGTAGCCAACAACTGCAAGGTATTTAATCACATTGCGAACCTCAAGATTGTGTTATTTACTGAAAGAAAAAAAAAACAAAACTGTTTCTAGTTGTGGTATGGTTCGCCCTTAGCACACACTTTTAATCTCTCTGGCTGAAATACAGACATGCCCTTAGTCCACACCTTTAATCCCCAACAAGGAAGGTAAAGTTAGTTTGCAGAGAAAGCACCCATATTTCAAAGTGATGTCTAATTGAGTGGCAAACAAAGTGATGAACCATAGAAAGATTTGACAGAATAGGCTATGCTAGATGTCTAGAGAAGAGAGAGGAAAGGGAGGCTACTTAAGGAAGCGACAGACAGTACAGAGAGGGAGAAGGAGGCAGTTTTGCCAGGAGAGTTCTACAGAGACAGGTTGCAGAGAGAACAAGCTAGACACAGGTGAAGACAGAATGAGCCAGAGAATGAGAAGCAGCCAGAAGATTAGAACAGATTGCCAAAGTTAGTTTGAGGCCAAGCAAAGCAATTCAGGAGAAGCTGAGAGAAGCCAGGGAGAATCAGTCAGTTTGGAGAGGCGTTTGAGCCAGACAGCTGAGTTGAACCAGCTAGCCAGAGCTAGAAATGGTGTACCTATTCAGCAGCAAGTCTCAGGGGCTGAGAACATTCTAGGCCTAGATTAGATTGTATGGAGGCTAGAAGCTTCCAGGACTAGGCCTAGGTTGTCAGATTAGCAGACAATAATTGCATCAGATAAATAAATGTCACTTTTACAGATAACTAGAGATTTGGCGCCCTCTTCTGGCCTCCACCAGCACCTGCATGCACATGGTGCACATTTATACACTCAGGTACACACACACAAAGCAAATAAGTAACTTTAAAAAAAAAAAGTCTTCATATATGAATATTAAGTATCTAAAATCAAAATCAAGGAAGTAATCCCACTCACAATTACAAAAACAAACAAACAAACACACACACACACACACACACAAAACAGCCATGCCAAAATAATAAGGTGTGTTGTTTTGTTTTGCTTTCTGTTAGTGTGATACAACACTGACCAAAAGCAACTCAGAGGAGGAAACGAATTATTTTATATCTAGAGAACAGTCCATTATCAAAGGAAGCCAAGGCAGGAACCAGGAGACAGGAACTGAGGCCCAGACCATACAGGAACCCTGTTTACTGGCTGGCTCTCACTCCTGCTCTCTGTTAGCTCTATTAGATCCCAGGCCCGCTTTCTAAGGATGGTGCCGCCACAGTGACCTGGGCCTCCTACATCAGTCGGTCAGCACAGCTCCTCACAGTCATGGCCGATCTGACAGAGGCAATTCTTGAATTTGCCAGGTGACTCTTGGTTGTTTCAAATTGACAAAAGAAACTTACCAGGACTCAGAGGAAGCCAAAGATCTTTGTAATGGCATATTGATGACAGGAATTGGGGAGGACATACACACAGACCTCACACACACACACATACACACCACAAACACACGACACACACTACACTCACACACTCATACACCATATACACACATCACACCCACAGACCATACACATACATACCACACACAATCATATATCATACTGTACTGGCTAGTTTTGTGTCAACTTGACACCAGGCTGGGGTTATCACAGAGAAAGGAGCTTCAGTTGAGGAAATGCCTCCATGAGATCCAGCTGTAAGGCATTTTCTCAATTAGTGATCAAGGGGGAAAGGCCCCTTGTGAGTGGGACCATCTCTGGGCTGGTAGTCTTGGTTCTATAAGAGAGCAGGCTGAGCAAGCCAGAGGAGGCAAGCCAGTAAAGAACATCCCTCCATGGCCTCTGCATCAGCTCCTGCTTCCTGACCTGCTTGAGTTCCAGTCCTGACTTCCTTTGGTGATGAACAGCAATGTAGAATTGTAAGCTGAATAAACCCTTTCCTCCCCAACGGCTTTTTTTTTTTTTTTTTTTTTTTTGGTTTTTTGAGTCAGGGTTTCTCTGTATAGCCCTGGCTGTCCTGGAACTCACTTTGTAGACCAGGCTGGCCTCGAACTCAGAAATCCGCCTGCCTCTGCCTCCCGAGTGCTGGGATTAAAGGCGTGTACCACCACGCCCGGCTCCCAAAGGCTTCTTGGTCATGATGTTTGTGCAGGAATAGAAACCCTGACTAAGACACATACACACACACAGCACACAGATGCACCACATATACATATCCACACACACACTACACATATCCACACCACATAGCACATATATACCATACCCATACACTACACACGCATACACGACATATATACACACAGCCCATACACACCATGCACATACACTACATACACATCATACATACACTACACATATACATCATATACACATATAGCACACACACACATATAGCACACAGACACACATCACACACACACTACCCACACACATACATTATACACACACATTACACACAACACACACACTACAAACACTCATACACTGTACATGCACACCATACCCATATACCACACAAATGCACACACACTACACACATGCCCATATACACACATACCACACAATATACCACACCACACACACACCACGTGTACATCCACATCCACATATACATACACACATACACATATACACCACACACACACAAACACACACCCCCACATACACACATACCACATACACACATACACCACACCTATACACACTGTGCACACATGTGTACACACACACACACACATATACATATGCACACACAATAGAAATAAATGAGAGTGAAGAAGCAGTTACTGAGGAGAGAGGCTCACTCCAGTAGATTTAAAATCTCACAGTGTAGATGTCTATGGAAACATCACATAGCCCAACTAATACTTACAATTTTATTATTTTCAAGTATCATTTTAAAATAAATTTTCAATTTTAAAAAATGTCTTCTGGCTGAAGAGAAGGCTCAGCGGTAAAGCGCTAACTTCTCTTCTGGAGGACCCAGGTTCAGTTCCCAGCACACACAATGGCAGCTCACACCTGTTTGTAACTCCAGGATCCAACACCTTCACACAGACACACATTCAGACAAAACACCAATGCACATAAAATAAAAATTATTTTAAAAAATGTCTTCCCATGATTGTCACGTGCTCCTTAAAGCTAAGACTCACCTTGCTGTCTTTTGGATAAAGGGCTTGAGGTGCACTAGCTTCAGGCAGTTTCAGACTCGTAAGACCTCCATAAATTTTGGGGACTTACAGTCCTCTTCACCGGACGTTTTAACAAATGACAGTTTGTTATATTTAAACGTCAGAATCACAGCTGGAGCCTCGGAAAGCAGTTTCTGGGTAAAGCACACAGGGGGAAGGTAGAGGTTCAAAGCAGGAGGAGGCCTTGGCTTCCCGACTGCTTTCTCTCTCTTCCCAACCCACCAGCCTGGGTCCTGTCCTTCCATCCAGCCTGGGTGAGTTTTTCCCTGCACATCCCAGTCTATCCCGGGCAGCCAACCTCAGAGAACTCTATTTAATGAACAAAATCAAGATTCCTGGGGGTGCCAGGCCGTGGTAGTACATCCCTTCAGACAGTGACAGGCTGATCTCTGTGAGTTCAAAGCCAGCTTGGTCTACAGAGCCAGTTCCAGGGCAGCTAAGACCACATGGAGAAACCTTGTCTCAAAAAACAAAACCAAAAAAACAAACAAACAAAACCCAAACACATACCAAAAGACTCCCCAGGGCATGTCACATTGACTATTTCTACTTCTTTCCAAGCTTGGTTCTAGGACATTCTCACGTGCACAAAATTCATTCTAAAAACATTTTATCGTTCTAAAACAATTCTTTTTTATTCCCGTTATCTGGAACCAGAGACAAAGTACTGTGAAAAGCACCAGAGAATTCTTGTCACTCTGTCGGTTAATTTTGTCAGAAGATGCCAGCCTTCCTAGTGGTGTCTCTACCACAAGCTGCAGTGAACCCTGTTTGCAGTGCCCAGCGTCTATAACTCACCTGGTGCTGCTGTCAATGCCACAGGGAAGACCAAACCTCCCGGGAACAGGCCAGGGAGTAAATCAGCGTGTGTGTGTGTGTGTGTGTGTGTGTGTGTGTGTGTGTTTGACACATACTGGGTTATGACACAAACTGGGTTTCTTTTATCTCAGGCTGGTGTTGAACTCACTCTATAGCAAAGATGACCAGGGACTTCTAATCTTCCTGCCTCTGCCTCCCCGGTGCTGGGAATACAGATGTGTACTGCCACATCACTTTTGTTTTATGCAGATTTGGAGATGGAGCCCTGGGCTTCAGGTCTGTTAGGCACTCTACTGTTGGCACCACAACCCCAGCCCCATATTCTGCTAAGTTCCTAAGTACCACCACAAAGGGACTGTGTTAGACACAGCTACATAGGGGTCACCCCCATCACCCCCAACAATCATGAGACTCACGAGGAGATGAGAATTAGGCAAATAGGCCAAACAGCCTGGTGCTGTTGGGGGTGTTCCTGGCTGGAAGCATCCTTGGTGGCCCTGTGGAAGCTGTGTCTCCCTCTGAGACTCAGCTGCCTCATCCTTCAAAGGAGAATCATTTTACCTTCTCGGGTGAACGTGAACTTGAGCTGTAAAGACACACGTCTGACCGGATTAGTGACGTGTTTCAACACGTTGAGGTATACCCATGAGGCAATTTTATTTTTATAGCAATTGGTACCCAATATTCTCTGTTGAAACCTCTGCTTTCCCTCTGGGCAGAAATAAAAACCGTAGGAGTCGGGTGGCAGAGGCAGACACGGAGCGGACAGCCAGCTCCTGCACAGCCCTCCACCCTCACCGAGTCCTGCATGCACTCGGGAGGGAAGACTCAATATTTGTCTAATCTTACAACCCCAGAGTCTGGAGTTCCTGAACATGGTGACCTGGAAGGAATGAACTTCCATCATCTCCCTCAGATTCTACAGCCTGCCAGGTTCTCCAAACTCAAATCTGAAGTTTTAAAGCCATGGAGGAGCTAGTAAGATGGCTCAGTGGCCTGCGGTTTGACGCCTGCTCTTCTAGAGGACCTGAGTTCAGTTCCCAGCACCCACTGGGCAACTCACAGCCGCCTGTCACTCCCGCTCCAGGGGATCCATCCAATGCTGTCTTCTGGCTTTGCGGGCACACACACACACACACATGTAGCCTACAGACCCACACATGCTGGTTACATTAGCAGACTCAGTTTGCAGAAAATTTCAAAATATGTATTTATTAACTTGTGATATGTACATACATATATATTAATATGTACACATACACATATTAATATGTGATATATACATGTATAAATACACATGTGTGTATATGTAATATATATACATATATACACACACATACACATGTACATACACTTTTCTATGTGTGTTCTTTCATTCAAGAAAGTATTTCCAGGACTGGGAAGATGGCTCAGTGCCTGCCTCAAACAAGCTTAATGGTCTTCAGGTTCAGGTTCCTAGAACTCACATAAAAGCTAAACTCAGTAGTACAAGCCCCTAGCACCCCAGTGTTCTTACAAGGAAGCAGAAGGCAGAAACAGGACAATCTCCTGGCGCTTGTGGGCCAGCTAGCCTGGCTTCCGCAGAGACACTGAGACCCCCGTCTCAGAGAAAGTGGGAAGGCAATGAGTGGCACCTGACGGTTGTTCCCTGACCTCCACGAATACACCATCCTCGTTCCCACCAGTGGACGTGCACATGCCTATACGCCACACACCTATACGTCACACACTGTACACAGGCAGAATATCAAGTTTGAAGCCATCCTCAGCTACACTGGATGTACAAGCCTGCCTTAGCTACAGGAGTGGTCCCTGTGTCAAGGGAGAAAACAAAATCATTTAAACACGAGAAATGCTTGAGTCTCAGCTCTGTTCAGAGTCTGTCTGTGTGCTGCCTGGGCCCCCCTCTCCACTGTGGACTTCAGGGAGTGGAGGGGCAGCAGACAGCTCTCTCCTCACCTCTCTGCAGTCACAGGGAGGGAGGAGGCTGACTGTCTACTTAATAACTCCTCCATGGGCCCTGCAGGGAGGGGCTGGCCCCGGAGACATTTACACTTAGTCTGGGGAACTCCAGGGACCCTTAACTTCATCTTACCCCATAGAACTCCTGGGGCCTCTCCAAAAGCAGGCATAACGGGGCTTCCAGGATGGGACTCTCAAACCTCATTTAGCTCCAGGACTACATGCTGCTATTTTAGGGGTGCTAGGGGTGTTTGGGTTCTGAGGTCACTTCCATTGGACGACTTGGTTAGGGCAAAGGTGAACCTGTAGCCCTCTGTCTTCTGCCCAGGTCCTTGGAACTGCATCCTCTAAGGCAGGACTGGATGGGAGGACCCTGCCTGAGGCCCCAGTGGTGATGGGAGATATTGAAGCAAGGAGGGGACACCATGAGTAGCTTCTCATTGGTCAAATGTAGCTCAGTCCCTCTAGGGACTCTGGGAGACCACCCTGGTCACCTGTCTGGTTACTTTGCCTATGCAGCAGGTGACCACCCCATCTTGTGTCACCAGCATTGGATGCTATGGGGTGTTCCTGAAGGCTGAGCCCCCACTCTCCTGTCAGGGCCCTAGGGATGGAGCAGGGTCCACTCGGGGGCCTGAGCAAATGCCTAGCCACAGAGCTATGGGGAGACTGCTGAGGGCTGAGGGCTGTGGTAGGTTAGCTGCAGGGTTGGTTTCCACCAGGTCCTGCACAGCTCATTCTTCAGGGAAGCTAAGCCCCAGACTGTGAGAGCTGCTGTCGGTCCAGTACAGCCAAAAGGAACCCTCTGCCATTATCTTTCTCAAGGCCAGGGTCTCAGGTAGTCCAGGCTAGCCTCCAACTCAACCTATTCAAGCATGACCTTGAATTTCTGATCCTCCTGAGTCTATCTCCCAAGGGCTTGAATTACAGGCAAGCCTTTCCAGGCCTGGCTCACGTGGTACTGGGGGCAGGACTCAGGGCTTTCCCACTCAGTAGACAAGAGTGCTGCCAACCAAGCTGCATCCTCAGGCCCAAGAAGCATTCCTGAGAAGGGCAGAGGGAAGTTGGGAGTGAATCAGCCACAACTCAGGGCAAGAACAGACTGGTGACAAGCAGAGATCGGGGACAACAGACTTCTCAGAAATGCCTGTAGGGAGAAGGCTTGTTTTTCAGTTGTGTCCAAAGATGGGGATTGGACCACACAGCGTGGTTGGTGAGGAGAGGGCCGATCAACCTCTGATGTCTGATGGAGACATACACACACACACACACACACACACACACAGAGAGAGACAGACAGACAGACAGACAGACAGACAGACAGACAGACACAGAGACACAGACAGACAGATTCCAGGGTTAGGGATGTGTCTTGGGATAGATGAGGAATCAGGGATCCAGGACAATGGTGAATAGGCTGTCATCTCAGCACTCGAGGACTTGAGGCAGGAGACTGCCTCAAGTTTAAGTCTACTCTGGGTTTCACAGAGAGACCCAGTGTCAAGATATGTTCACCAAACCATTAGCATGGACCGCCAGAGAACGAGAGCATACCCGGTGTCTCCCCTGACCAAGTTTCCAACTGTCATCATATGTCATATGGCAAATATAAAGAAAAACAAAATAAGAAAACGAGAACCGCCTGCCCTCAAAGGCTGGACACTCGGCCGTGGTTCCCGAGCCTCCTTCCTGCATGCCTGCTTCCTTTGCCCAGGATGTCCTGGGTCAGGGCTGGGTCAACTTCTGGGGGCAGGGGAGGGGGAGTTCAAAAGGGATTGGGCCTGGAGGTGCAAATGACGTCACTTCCCCCTGCTCACCCTCGGCAAGAGCCATCTTGTCCCGGATGGCACAGGAAGGCGGTGGGGCGGGAGACTGGCTGTGTTCAGGGACTCATTAAACTGGGTCTGGGTGACTCATTTTGCATGTTTGTTCAGCAAGAACTCAGGAGATGCCTTCTCTCACCAGACCCTCCCTGGGGCCCTGAGATGTGCGCCCACAGGGCTGATGCTTTCCAACAAGGCTGTCTTACCTCCAAGGTTCCCATGAAAGCTGGAGTTCTGTTTTGAGGCCTCTCGACCCAGATCTTCTGAAATGAAGATGTCAGGAGTGATGAGGGAGATTCTGACTTAGAAAGGCGTGGTGACAGGGTGACAGAGTGACTCGGGTTCTTTCCAAATGACTGTTCTTAACCTGCAGAGCCACGGGTGCTGAGGGGAAGATGGGACACAGGGAGGAAGGTAGGAGAGAGACCAAAGACAAAAGTCGCAGGGGAATTGGGCTGGATCTTAGTTGTTTGAGAGCTTGCCTAGTATGGACAAGGCCCTGGACGCCAGCCCCAGAACCACATAAACCAGGTGTGGTGGCACATGCTTGGAATCTCAAGTACTCGGGTGCCAGAGGCAGGAGACTCAGAAGTTCAAGGCCATTCTTGGCAACCTGGGACTCTGTCTCAAAAAAGAAAAAAAAAAAAAAAAGTCACAGGTCACTAGCATGTTGCCAGCTACAAGTAAGCAAAGAGCCAACCCTGTGCTGCGTACGATGTGAAGGGGTCATGGTCTCCGCTAACAGGACAGACCCAGTGGTTTTGCTCTCTGGTGTTTTCTGGGCTGCTGCAGATGCTCCCTCCCCTCGCCCTGTCACACATCCCTGTCACACCAGCATCTCTCTTGTATGACTCTTTTACAAAAGGGGCAACGTTCTCAAGAAAGTCCTCAGCAGACTGTGCCTCCCGCCCCCACCTGGCATTGCCCAACATGTCCAGGCTCCGATGCCAAGAAGCCCTGGAAAGGGGCCATTTCCCTTCTTCAGCCTCTCCTAGGAGGTTGCCATGGGCAAGAAAGGTGGAAAGAGAGCAGAGAGGATGTGGGCAGCCAAGTGTGTGTGTGTGTGGGGGGGGGTTAGCCTGTTCAAAGCCCAGCTGCCCACTAAATCCCAGGGCTCTAAGACCCAGCGCAGTCTTTCCCTAGCTGCTCAGAATCTCAAGGAGGCAGACCATTCTTGTTGGCTGCTTGATGAGTACCATACACCATTGCTCCTAAGGGCTTTTGTCTCCCATCTCCTCACCCTTTTCCCAGGGAGCTCCTCGAATCCGCAGTTCCACGTGGATCAGGTCACCTGGCTCTGCTGGAAGCTGTACCTAGCCCTTTTCCTTGACCAGATATCATCAAGGGTGGAAGAATAACACAGGTCTTATTATTGTGATGCAGGTCCCCACCGATCATTGTCTATTTCTTTTGTTTGCTTATGTGTATGGATGTTTTGTTTACGTGTATGTCTGAACCCTATGTGTGTGCCTGGTGCCCATGGAGGCCAGACAAGGGCATCAGATCCCCTGGAACTGGATTTACAGACTGCTGTGAACTGCCATGGGATGTGTGGTGAATGAAACCAAGGTCCTTGGTAAGAACATCAAGTACTCTTAACCACTGAGCCAGCTCTCCCGCTGCAGCAGAGTTCACTGTAACAATGAAGAGATACCTAGAAGCCCTTCGGGGAGAGGAACTAGGCGTAGTGGCTGCGTTTGGGTTCTTTGGACATCTCTCTTACATAACCGGCTGGGTGTGGTCAGTAAGAGACCTAGAAAGGTCATCCTGTCCTTCCTCCCACTAGACTGTTGTCCACACAGTTCAACTCCTGCCTAATACATTATATTCCAAGCAGAAGAATGGAGGAAAAGTAAAGAAGAGATTACTGCGTCCCCATATCATCCCCACCCCCACCCCCGCACCATTACTAAGGTCAGGATTTAGAAGTGGGTCACATGACATTCTCTCATAGCCTTTGTAACACAGTGCCACGTTTAGTTGCAAAGGATCTTGGGAATGTAGTCCTTAACTGAATGGGCCAGTGTCCAGCTTCAAACCCATTTGTGTGAAAGACAGTTGATATCGGGTCCAACTAGGAACTCACAACTGCAAATGCAGTTGTCTGGAGCTGCCAGGGTGACACAAGGTAGAAAAGAAAAACCACACAGTAAAATTGTCCACCGTTTCATCCACAAGGCCACAAGCCCAGTCTAGGGCCATGTTAAGTGTTTCCTGATGGCCTCACATTCTCAATGTTAGCTGCCACAAATGGCAGCCAGTCTGTGTCTTAGGGAGGCTGCTCTAAGCCCCCTTCTTCCTCTCTGCCTCCCCACCCTCAGTAAACCAAAAGGTCCTACCCTGCCCACTAAGAGTCTGGCTTTCTGGCCTTGCATAGATCATGGGCAGCAGGGCAGCTAAAGCCCTTGGCACAAGGCTCCTGTCTCACGTGGCCCTCTGCAGCCTCTGGGTAAGAGTATCTGGAGAGCTGACGATACATTTCCCAAGTCCTGGTCCCTCTATCTTCACAGATCCCAAATGGGAGTCCTCTCTGTGGCTTCCAGCACAAAGGAATCCAGATTCTACTCACTGGGGATCTCAGACAGGGGCCATTTCCATCTCCCAATGCACAAAGTGAAGCTGGGCTTGGTGACACCCACCTGTGATCCCAGCACCAAAGAGGCTGAAGCAGGAAGGATCATCAAGAGCTTGAAGTCTGCCAGGCAGTGGTGATACACCCCCTTTAATCCCAGCACTCTGGAGGCAGAGGCAGGGAGATCTCTGAGTTTGGGGCCAGGCTGGACTACAGAGTGAGTTCTGGGCCAGCCTGGAAAACCCTGTCTCAAAAAAACAAACCAAAACCAACCAACCAACCAAACAAACAAACAAACAATAACAAAATAAAGAGTTCAAGGTCAGCCTGAGCTAGGGGGAAGACGCCGTTTCAGAATGAAAGGCTGAGAAGATGACTCTGAAGTGCTGGTCATGCAAGCATGAAGACCTGAACTCAGGCAGTTGGGGGTGGGGTGGCAGGGAGAGAAGTCCAGACTAGGTGGCATGCTTTTGTAATCCCAACGCAGGGGAGACAGAGTCAGGCCAATCCCTGGGGCTTGCTGACCTGCCAACCCTGACACCTTGGTGCGTTCCAGACCAGTGAGACGTCCCCCCAAACCAGGTACTCAGCATCTAAGAAATGACCCCAAAGTTTTCTCCAGCTTCTACACGCATGTGCACACACCTGGACACGCACACAAACAGGAGAACCAGGGCCCAGCCAGACCACAGATCTGTCCAGTTTATGTATAAGCACCCCATCGCTGCTATACAACAGAAGTAAACAAGCCAGTAAGTAGCATCCCTCCACAGCCTCTGTATCAGTTCCTGCTTCCTGACCTGCTTGAGTTCCAGTCCTGACTTCCTCTGGTGATGAACAGCAGTGTGGAAGTGTAAGCTGAATAAACCCTTTCCTCCCCAACTTGCTTCTTGGTTATGATGTTTGTGCAGGAATAGAAACCCTGACTAAGACAGTGGGTAAAGGCACTTGCTGCCAAGCCTGATGACCTGAGTTCAATCCCCAAGACCCACGTGGCAGGAGGAGAGCGCTGACTCCTGCAAGCTGCCCTGATCTCTCCTGGAATGGCAGGACAAGACTACTCCATTTTCAAAGACAGAAACTGCTCAGACAGTGTTCCGGTTTGGGGTTTTAATAAAATGATCCCAGAGCCTCCATGTGACTGGACACATGTGACTGGATACTTGGCTCCCAGCTGGTGGTGTTATTTGGGTGTTGTGGAATGGGGTGATATGGTCAGACTGGTGAATATCAGGTGTGTGGTGGGCATTGTGGGATATATATATATGTGTGTGTGTGTGTGTGTGTGTGTGTGTGTATATATGTGTATATATATATGTATATATATATATATACATATACATATACACATATACATACCTGGCCTTGTTTCAGGTCCTGTCTCTGTTTCCCGATTGGCTGAGAAGTGAGAAGCTGTACTCCCTCTGCCCAGAACAAAGCCATGCCAGGATGCCTCTCCCACTGTGATGGACTGTACTGTTTTCTTTCTTGGAACCATGTGCCGCAAAAAAATAAAATAACCACTACCATCAACAAAACCTCTCTTGCAAGCTGGGCATGGTGGCGCACGCCTTTAATCCCAGCACTCAGGAGGCAGAGGCAGGTGGATTTCTGAGTTCGAGGCCAGCCTGGTCTACAAAGTGAGTTCCAGGACAGCCAGAGCTATACAGAGAAACCCTGTCTCGAAAAACAAAACAAACAAACAAACAAAACCCTCTTGCCCCTTAAATTGCTTCTGCCAGGTGTTTTGTCTCAGAAACAAAGGAAGAGTCGCCAAGCCAATACCTTTCAAAACCGTGACCATTATTAGACTACTCCTCAGAGACCAGCTATTTGAAGAGGGCTGGTGACCTAGCTCAGTGGTATAGCACTTGTCTAAGGTGCACAAGACCCTGGATTCAATTGCCCAACACTGGAAAAAAAAAAACTAGAAATAAAAAATGATTTACAATTTCAAGACAACGAAAGTACAGCCCACCAAGGCTACGGGCAGGGCTGCGCAATTGCACGGGTTGTGTGTACACCCACCGAGCCGGCAGCGGCAGGATGTAAGGTACAGTATACATTAGGACGTTTCGAGAGCTAGCCAACAACCTGCACACTTGATGGGCTAAGAACCCAATTAACGCAGCCCTTGCTGCTAACTCGAGAGAGCTGGGCACTGGACACGCCTGTTCACTTAACTAAATCCTCATCGCTTACGTAAGACAGAAAAGGGTGAGAAACCGGCTTGCCCAAGAGCGCGCTTGCCCAAGGCAGCAAGGTTCCAGGATCCGGACCCAGAACCACCGTCTCTGGGTGGGGAAGTGCCCTGACCCTGGCGGGGAGGGTGAGGAAGTGCCCTGGCCTCTAGCAACCCTCCCAGACTCCACTTTTGCTGAAAGCGGGAGGCCAAACCTCATTTCCATCTCTGAGTTCCACTTCCCTCCTCGAACCGCTCCTCCCCACCCCCCCGCCCCCATGCCTCTCTGCAGCCTTTCTCAGCACACACGTGACTCCCCCAGTTCCCCTAAATGCCGCCTCCTCTCGTCTCTTCTTACGAGACGGCCAGCTTGGGATTATATTTGTGTTTATTTATAATGGCCTGGAATCAAGTCTGAAATGTTTTCCGGCAGCAGAGAGATGGGAGAGTCTCTTTAAGGGTTTCAAGAGCCCAGTGAGGACTTGAGTGGGGCGGAGCTTCGGGTAGCCCCGCCTCCCTTCCTTCCGGAAAGGGTGCAGAGCTCATAGTCACAGAACTTCAGAAACAGAAGTTCAAGTCCTGTGCAATTGTGGGCAAATTGCTTAACTTCCCTGTGCTGCAGTTCAAATGGGATTCCTAACAGTATAGATTTTAACACTGTTAAGTTAAAAAATAAAATAAAATTTTGAGGCAGGGTCTCACGTAGCTCAGATTGAATTTGATCCCTCTATATAGCCAAGGATGACGCTGAACCTCTGGGCTGGCTATTACAGACGTGTGCCATCACACCTAGTTTTTAAAGTAATAGATGTCACCATGATTGGCATTTTCAGGGCCACTTGTGCTATTTTTAGAGCTCATGGGAATTCCTGGAGAGACTGTACAATGTCCTGCCTGCAGAAGGGCACAGGTACTTCGGTCAGACATCTGTCCACAATCAAACCCTATTTTACTCTTCCAGAGATCGGCTTAGAGATGTCACTTGTCCTTCCTCCCTCCATGGGACTTAGGAGACTACACATCAAGATATATGCTGGAAGAGAGGGCTGCTGGGCCATCCTTTTTATCTGCAGGAGAGAGCCCACCCAGGACCAAAGCCAGCACAGGGCCAGAGAGAAGGGGCTGAGGAGACCCAGAGTCACGGTGACATTGCTCAAGCCCCTAGATCACGCTGTGCCTGAAGCAGGCAGCTTTTAGACTTCCTATTCTCAAGAGCCAATTCACTTCCCATTTTGCAAAAGCCACTTTCAGTTGGGTTTTCTCGAAGGAAATTATCTAGGGCAACGCTGAGAGGTTAAGCAGCTTGGTCCAGGCACATGTGCTGTTAGAAACAGACTCTGGGCTTGAGATTCTGAAGTGACAGCCATGTGCTCTCTGACCCGACCTGGGCTGGATGGTGCCCTGGGATATACAGATTGTACCTCTCTACTCTCCCTGAAAAAGCAAAACAGTTGGGAAAACATAAAAGGACTTTGGAGTTTAATTGAGGCCCAGGCAACTGTAGGTTGAAGCCCATGTCCCCTGCTGCCAGCACTGGCTTCCCTGCACGGGTAATGCCATGTCAGGGACTGGCCAACCAGGTAGTCCAGATGCCCAAATGTGCTAGGGAATCTTGAAGCTCAGGGAGGTGGGACCATGTTCTTCCCACCTCTGGGCTCCCAGCACTGGGTGGCTGAGCTGGACATTCTGAGGGACTCAGTCTAGGAGAAGCAAAGAAGCCCTTGTCATCCTGACTTCTAAAACCTTTCCAAGGACTGGTGGGGGTGTGGGGAAAGTGACTAGCAGACTTCCAGCTCCAGGGAGATGGTGTTGGGCAACACAGCCCAGCCCCACTTATTCACAACGTTTACAGTTAGTGGCCAAGAGAGGCTAAACACATCAACCAGACATGTAGTGTCATGGCACGTAGGAAAGGGATGGGGTTGGGGGCGGGAGTTATCGGGAGAGGAACAGGGTTGTCCTAGATGAAGTGACATGAGAATCCTAGCTTGTCAGATACTTTGGATCCTAAGCTCTGAGCTGTGCTACCTATAGGCTGATGCCCCTGTCTGGGCCACTTGCTGACCTCATTCAGTCAGGAATCAGCAACAGCCCCACGCTTTGAAAACAGCTGTCCGGGACCAGAGAGGTGGCTCAGTGGTTAAGAGCACTACTTCTCTTCTGAAAGTCCTGAGTTCAAATCCCAGCAACCATATGGTGGCTCACAACCATCCGTAATGACATCTGACAACCTCTTCTGGTGCGTCTGAAGACAGCTGCAGTGTACTTACATATAATAATAAATAAATCTTTGGGCCTGAGTGAGCAGAGCCAGAGCAAGAAGAGGTCCTGAGTTCAATTCTCAGCAACCACATGATGGCTTACAACCATCTGTACAGCTACAGTGTACTCATATACATAAAATAATAAATAAATCTTTAAAAAAAGGAAGAAGAGAAAGGAAGCCAGCTGTTCTGCTCTACCTGCAAGTCCTGGGATGATCAATAAGTTGGCTGATCACTGATGTACAGTATTGACTTCGTCCTTTAGTGTCGTAGCTCTCAACCTTCCTAATGCTACAACCCTTTAATTTATTTCCTCATGCTGTGGTGACCCCACCCCCCCAACCATAAAATTATTTTCATTGTTACTTTTTTAAAAAGATGTAATATATATATATATATATATATATATATATATATATATAAGCACACTGTTGCTCGTATATATATATATAAAGACACACCAGAAGAGGACATTGGATCCCATTACAGATGTTTGTGAGCCACCATGTGGTTGCTGGGAATTGAATTCAGGACCTCTGGAAGAGCACTCCCTGCTCTTAACTGCTGAGCCATCTCTCCAGCCCTCTTGCTACTTTTTAATTCTAAGTTTGCTACTGTTATGAATCGTAATGTAAATACCTGTGTTTTCCTGTGGTTGATCTTCGGTGACCCCTGCAAAGGGGTTTTGACCCACAGGTTGAGAACTGCTGCCTGAGTAGAATCTATAAGGAGAAAATCCAGAACCTGAGAGTGAGGACATTGGTGCATTTCACAGTCTTGCCTGGCCACACATGGCTGCCTTGTTTACTTTTTAATCAACTATGGCCATAGACAGGTTTGGGGGTGGGGGGCTTCTGGGCAGGGCTGGCTTTGTCCATAGGGCTTGGGGTGGGGTGGGGACTGACACTTAGGTCATAGAAGTCCCTGTTCTCAGCAAATGTCAGGTGCTTGGAACATGGGGATGGTTTGGTTGTGCCCTAGTGGAACAGGACTGCCAGGAGACAAGGCAGCAAGTGGGCACAGCAGAGGACAGAGGGCTTTCCCTCCCCAGGAGCCAGCAAGCAGGCACAGCAGAGGGCAAGGGGCTTTCCCTTCCCAGGCAGGTGACACTCAACATGTGACTTGAAGGGAGAGAAGACGCACAAGCAGAGGGCCCTGGTCAGGACTGGATGGCACAAAGATTCTATGGTAGAAGCCAGCCACGCATACTGGGGAGAGATAAAAAAAAAATGGAGGGAAGCAGACCATGGAGAGAGGGAGGAGAGGCAGGCAGGCCTGTCACCAGGGTCATCTGGGTATGGGACCCAGGACTAGGAATGGATCTTTATTCTTTTTAAAAAGATACACATTTGTTTATTTATTTTGTGTGTTTTATGTGCAGGTGTGGCATGTGTGTGCATGTGTGTGAGTGTGCCTGTTTTGTGTGCTCGAATCTATTTTGGGTGCACACGCACATGCATGTGTAGGCCTGCGAGTGTGTGCACATGAGCACCTGTGTGTGGGTGTTAGCACATGTGCCTGAAGAGGCACTGATTCCCCCAGAATTGGATTTAGACGATAGTGAACCATTTTGTGAGTGCTGGGAACCAAACGGTAGCCCCCTGTAAGAGCTGTAAGTGCCCCTACCCACAAAACCATCTCCAGCCCTGGACCAGGGTTGTTTTCTAAGCAGAATGAAAAGCCGGCGTTTTTCTCTGGAAGGCATCCCCATGTCTGGTGCTGATATACAGAGAGTGGATATGAGACACTGATACTCAGCCCCTCCTTCAGGGTTAGCACTTCTCACGGGGTTTCATTGTCTGCCACTTCAGTGGGTTACACGGGGGCCCCTAAGAAGCCACGTCACCAATGTGACCTCATTTGGGAAAAGAGTCTTTGTAAATGTCATTGACTTAGGGGCCTCAGGAGGAGATCTGGATCTACTGGACTGGCCACTTATGTCTGGGACACAATGACAAGTGTTCTTACAGAATAGGTGGGTTTGTCAGACAGGAGGAGCTAGAGAGGCCCTGCGAAAATAAGGCAGGAATGATGAACTACAACCAAGGAAAGACAGCCTGTCGGAGCTAGAAGAGGCAGAGAAGGGCCTCGTGCATCAGGAGTACCACCATGCAGTCAACTCCGGGACTTGTGAACAGTGACCAACCGGGCCTGGTGACACAGGCCTGTCCTCACAGCTATTCAAGAGGCTGAGGCAGGAGGATCAAAAGTTCAAGGCCTGCAGAGGCACTTTAGTGAAACTGTCAAAGAAAAAATAAAAAGAGGGACCAGGGTATGAAGCTCAGGGTTAAAGTGGCTGCCAAGCATTGTGGGGGACCCTGGGCTCTGCCCTGAGTGTGACAAGAAAGGAAAAGACATAAGGGGAATCCAGTGCCGGGGGAAGAGGGGTACACCAGGCAAGCCTGAGTAACATTTGAGCTCAGGATGGGCACTTAGCTTGGTGTACCGGGACCCCACCTCCCAGAGTCGCTCACATAGGCAACTACTTCAATTAGGCAACTTCCAAGTGTGGAGTCCCCAAGTTTTCCCAGGAACGGTCAATGGGGGGGAAATGAAATCTACCTGTTTGCTACTACTTGAAAAGTGACTGAGCCCCTCGATACAGTAAGCCCCTCCCATGAGGTAGGCAGTCTTATCTTTCTTTCACAGTGGAGAAACCCAAAGGATCCATTGCAGGTGAATCTACTCCAGGCTGCATCCAGTCAACTCCACTTGCTCAGGCCCAGAGCTTTACTTATTATTTATAAATAAGTACACTGTAGCTATCTTCAGACACACTAGAAGAGGGCATCAGATCCCATTATAAATGGTTGTGAGCCACCATGTGGTTGCTGGGATTTGAACTCAGGACCTTCGGGAAAGCAGTGCTCTTAACTGCTTGAGCCATCTCTCCAGCCCTGCATCATGGGTCTTAGAACCCAAGTCTAGAGCCCTCAGAAGCCTGGCTCCTATGCAAGATATCCTCCGACCTGGAACCCAGCTTCCCTTCCCATTTGCAAGACTGCTTTGTTTGTGGCTTTTTGAGACAGGGTTTCACTGTGTACCGGGAATTTACCGTGTAGACAAGGCTGACCTCGAATTCTCCAGAATCCTCCTGCCTCAGCTTCTCAAGGGCTAGGATTACAGACATGTTTAGCTGCTAGCCCTGCTTGGCAATGCTGCCTTGGACAAGGGCTTTGTCTGTGTGCTTTGCTCTCGGCAGCTCTAAGATGGGAATCAAAATGCCTCTGTGGGGGGGGGGGGGTTGTGGAGAGTAAATGAACATGGGCCCTTTTGCCTACCCCAGTACCCTTGGAGCAAACTGGAAGTCACTCGGTCACACCAGGAGCTGGTGCTGGGCACCACACGGCTCCCACCTATGTCCCCCTTTCTATCCCACCTTGAGCCCAGAATGGAAGTTTACAATTCCACGTTCCAGTTACGTTTCCCCAGGGAAGGCAATCCCATCCTTCACACATACTTCAAGGAACCCAAGCATCAGAACCAACATTCAGTGCTCAACCTGGGCAGTCTGAACAGACCACCGAATCTGCACCCAGATGACTTCAGAGAGGAAGATTTTTTTTTTCTTTTAAACATGTTTTTAGATTTATTTGTAGGTTTTATATGCATGTATGTAGTAGTATGGTATCACATGTATACCCTGTGCCCTTGAAGGTCAGAAGACGCCCTGGAACTAGAGTTAGGATGATTATGAGTCACCAACAAACCCCAAGGAAGATTATTCCCTTTTGTT
Source organism: Mus caroli (assembly GCF_978045245.1). Lineage (NCBI taxonomy): Eukaryota > Metazoa > Chordata > Mammalia > Rodentia > Muridae > Mus > Mus caroli. Next base: position 11,623,188 of record NW_028227257.1, on the reverse strand, counting down.
TTGAGACGGGGTCTCACTGTGTAACTGGTTGTCCCGGAACGATGTAGACCAGGCTGGCCTGGGACTCAGAGACCCCTTGCTTCTTCCTGGAGAGTTTAAAGGCAAGTGCCACCACATCTGGTCAGGATTTTCTTGATACTGGAGAAAGACAGAAAACTAGCACCACATGTCCCATCCGCTCATTCTGCCAGGGTAAAAATCTCATGGACTTTCCCAAGTTTCAGGAGAGCAGGGTGGCCAGCTGGGTGTTAGCACCTGTCCAAAACTTGGGAGACTGAGGCAGGCAGATCCGGAGCTGGAGGCTGGCCTGGGCTACGTAGTGAATTCCAGGCCAGCTCGGGCTATAGAGTGATTCGTTGTCTAAAACAAACACGCTGCTGGGATGTGGCCGGAGTAGGTCCTAGCATGCCTGGAGCTCTGGTTTATTCCCCCCCCCCCCCCCCGCAATGCATGGCTGTGATTTCAAGACGTGGGAGATGGAGGCGAGAGGATCATCCTTCACCTGACAGCAAATAAGAGGTTATCCTTGGCCTGACTTCAAGAGGGAGCCCAGACTGGAATATGGTGACCCTGAGTTAAAAATAAAGAACGGAGCCCGAAGTGATGGCACACACCTTTAATCCCAGAACTGGGGAAAAAGGCAGCCGGATTTATGAGTTCGAGGCCAGTCTTGGTCTACAGAGCGAATTTGAGGACATCCAGGGCTACGCAGAAAAACCCTGTCTGGAAAAACCAAGACAAAAAGGAAAAAAAAAAGAAAAAAGAAAAACAGAACGGGACAGGAAACGCCGCTCCCACTCAACCACCCAGCTCGAGGCCACGCCCTCGCCGCCTGACTCAACCAGCGGGCTTGAGGTTCGAACTCAGGATACTCCCCGAGTCCCGCCTCGGCCCACGCGCCGTGGACGCGCCGCCGGGGGTCGCTTGGGCAACGGGCGCGCGCCCTCCAGAGCGCGGAACCCGGGAAACCGCACGCGGCGCGCGCAGCAGGTCCGCTCCTCGGGCTCGGGCCTCGTCCTCGATGCCCCGCCCCTGCCCCGCCCCCGCGGAAGTGCCGGCCGCCTCTTCGCTAGCTGACTGGTCCTCCCGTCCAGAGGGCGGAGCTCGCGGTGAGGCGGGGGTGCGTACTTCCGGCTGCCGGCTTGACATGCAGAAGCCGCTGCTGGGGAGCTTGGGGCTGCGGTGGTGGCGGGTGACGGGCTTCGGGACGCGGAGCGACGCGGCCTAGCGCGGCGGACGGCCGTGGGAACTCGGGCAGCCGACCCGTCCCGCCATGGAGATGGAGAAGGAGTTCGAGGAGATCGACAAGGCTGGGAACTGGGCGGCTATTTACCAGGTACGGAGCCGGGGGCCCCTAGGCCGCGCCGTCTCCCCGACCCTCCCGGCTCGGGGGACTCCTGTCGAGCGTCCCCGTCGCCCTAGACCCCTCTTGGGGTTCGCGGCCCCTGCGACACCCTCACTCGCCTCTATCTCTCCGCGGTCCCTGTCATCTTCGATCCCCCCCCCCCAACCCGACCCCAACATGGCCCAGCCACCCTTTGTCCCCACTGGTCCACACCCCTGCCGCTTCCTTGTCTGGACCGGACCACCTCAGGCCCTCTTCCTTTGTCTCCTGGGGAGGAGGGTGGGCTCGCCGACACCCCCGCCCCCTCACATTTCACTTCCTCAGGCCTCGGTGTGCGGTCGTGGAGGCCCCGGGATGACAGCCCCCTTACTCCTTCCTGTCCATTCATTTGTTAGACGTGAGCTGGAGGGTCTCTTCGGTGCTAGGCGTTGGAGCTGGTGTGTATTGAACGCTACCGTAGACCTAACCTACCCCCCAGAGAGGCTATAGTCACACAGACATTCAAATACTGATCATTGCAGCTGGTGACAAGTGTTGAGAAGAGAAAGACCTGTTCTGGTGGAGGGTGACTGTATGCAAAGGGGCTGCCTTGTCTAGGGCATCACCGGCAGGGCTGCTAGCGGCCGGCCTGACAGGGAAGGAGACTTGCTCTTTGAATAGACCAAGGAGTGACAAACCATGAGGTTAGGCGACTAACTAGGGGGACACAGAACCCATTCCTATAGCTGCCTGACCCTCTCCAAATGGCCTCTTTCTTTGTCTTTTATCCTTTGACCGTGAGCTGAGATGGTTTCTGTTTTCTGTGATCTGGTCCACTTTGAGGGGTTCTGGTGGTTCATAAAAAAAGTATTATGAAAGTAGGGGTCCCCCCCCCCCCCGCCGCATGTATGAAACAGTGAATTGAAAATGCAAAGATGTCTTTGCAAGCAGCTAAGTCCTCTAAAGAAAATAAGTCTTCTGATTAAATGTCAGTGCGGGGGTTGTGAGGATTAACCATACTCGCCAGGCATCTTAAATAAGCATGTGCAAAATAGATCCTGTTCCTTGTGTAAAGAGAGCAGGCGGTTTATTCTGCTTTCAGCTTCTAGGTTCAAAAGACAGCGGGTGAGACCCATCAGCTGGAGATTGAAATCTATTTTGAGCTTCACTTAGGAAAGTAAGAACCCTCAGGCTGTTGTTTGGTGTTCTTGACTGACAAAACCTTTTTTGGGGGGTTGCCTTGATTTCCAGATTCTTTGACAGGGTTCTTTTTACTTGGGCCTCGGTGTGCTCGTCAGCTTTTTGGGGGCAGATATTTATAGCTAGTGTAATCTGTGTCAGTCGAGCGATCAATTGTAACATTTGTATTGCATGTCTAGTCTATGAATTGGCTGGACCGATTCCACTAAGGAGTCAGGTCTGTGGGCAGATTTTCTGTATCAGATTAAATGCAAGGGGATCCCAGTGTAACAGCAGCACATGAAGATTGTCGTGTAAGCCACTCTGATGTGTGGAGGTTGTTGGCTAAACAGACCATCCCAAGTGGAGACCGTTGAATCTTTAGTACTGAGACAGACTTATTTGGTAACAAATTGGCATCATTAATAAGTTATGGTAGAATGTGGTTTTTTACGCTTTTAGGTTAGAGTGGCCTGCCCCGACAGCTAAGCCTTGTTAAAGTTGGCGCAGAGTGGGCTGGCTTTGAAATCTGTTTTCTTCATTCTTCTCCAATTTCTCCTCCACACTTAAGCCCCACACGTTAGTAAGTTGCTAGTAATAGTAAGCCCCACAAGTTAAGTAAGATGTCAGCCTGTTCACAAGGGCTTGTACCCTGGTTCCCCAGTGTGAAGGTTTTATGTTCTCTCTCTCTCTCCTTTTTGTTTTTTAGAGATAAGGTTTCTCTGTGTAGCCCTGGCAGTCCTGGAACTCGCTCTGTAGACCCATCTGGCTGACTTTGAACTGGAGATCAGACTGCTTTTGCTTCTGGAGTGCAGGGGTTAAAGGCGTGTGCCACCCTGCATGTTTGTAGTTTTGAAGATGGTTATGGAAGTGCTTCTGTTTTACATTTTAAAGTAGCCTTTTGTCTTACAGTTGTGAGCATTTTGTTGTTGTTTTATTTTGTCTTTTTGCTTTTTGCTCAAGACAAGGTTTCTATATATAACAGTCCTTGGCTGTCTTGGGGCTCGATTTGCAGACCAGGTTAGCCTTGAACTCAGAAATCTTCCTGCCTCTGCTTCCAGAGTGCTGGGATCAAAGATGTGTGCTTCAATTGTGCCACTTTTTAAAACCAGTATTTGAATGACCTTGAGTGAATGACCTAAAGCTGTCTTTCTAATATAAAGGATAATTTCTTTAAACCTTTTTTTTTTTCAGCTCAAAGAAAATATGTTACAATTAGTGGAAAATAAAGGGGTTGGTTTTTTTGGTTTTTTTGTTTTGGTTTGGTTTGGTTTGGTTTGGTTTTTGGTTTCCTAGACAGGGTTTCTCTGTGTAGCCCTGGCTGTCCTGGAACTCACTCTGTAGACCAGGCTGGTCTCAAACTCAGAAATCCTCCTGCCTCTGCCTCCTGAGCGCTGGGATTAAAGGCGTGCGCCACCACTGCCTGGCAGTTTTTTGTTTTTTATTTTTGTCTTGTTTTGTCTTGTAGTAAGTGTGTGACAACCTGTCATATTGGGCAGCCTTATCAGAAGTCCTGTTTGAGCTTGTCAGAGTTGAGCGTGCCACGTTGCTATGGCAACAAGCAAGGCAGCAGGAGCCTTTCCTTATTCTGACTCATTTTCTACCCAGACCAAGAAGGCCCTCAAGCTCTAAAGCAAATGGGCAAAGACCAAAAGGGGAAGCAGACGTTTGAGATCTGGGGAAGATGGCCTCGGAAGAACAACACCCCTGAGCAGCACACCTTCTGGAGGAAGCCTGGGTGCTTTTTAATCTTTACTGTTAACAGGTGACTGATGATATAGGTCTGTAGAGTCGCATTTGTTTGCATATGGAAATGGCTGTAAGAATAGCTTTCTCTCTTTGAGCATTTGCAAAGGAATGGTAAGACTAAAGGAGCAGTGTTTAGAGGACTGGTCAGAGAAGAGACTGCCTTAGCCAGCCCAGGGAGAGAGAAGATGCTGGACCAGACGGAAGGGCTACCTAGGGACTCTGGCCTCCCTCAGTGTGGCAGGGCTGCTTGCTGGTCAGGCTTGGCTCTTTTTCTTACTGTTCAGTCCTTTGATTCTGCCACTTCCAGTGAGTGATTTGTTTTGGATAATGAGCATCTCCCACCCCAGTAGCTCCTGACTTGAAGGCAAGACAGCTCTGCTGTAGATGGTTTTTCTAGCTGACATGTGTTATAGCTGCCTTCATTCTGAAATAGAACCCAGTGCTTGATTGGTTTAAAGTCCTGTAGTGTCAGTAATGCCCTAAAATCCCTTACTGGTATAGAGTTGATACTGTCACGCTCCAAGAGATGCTCTTACAGTGTTAGACACCACTGCATCAAAGCTGGGGAAACTATACTTTGTGCAGAAGAGATCAAGACACCATGACTCATTGTGATGGGTGGGGGTTGGGGTATAGAACATAGAGATAGGAAGTTCTCATCTGGAGTGACCCTTGAGATTTAAATGTTCTTGCTTGCCCTAGTTTGCATGAACTAAATTTAGGCTTCTGATGGGCACTTTGAGGAGGTGTGAAGGCCTTTGAAATTGTCTGGGCTGGTGGGAAATGAACAGGGAGTTCCAGCAGAGCCAAGAGAGCTGCACCGCTTGTCTGCTGTCCCCAGCATATTTGCAGTAGCTGGGCTTTCTGGGAGTAAGCAGGACCCATTCAAACCTCCACAGCAGCTTGGAGTAGTAGGGAAACGGGGGGGGGGGGGGGGGGGGGGGGGGGGGGAAGCAAATGATTTTCTGGATTTCAGCTCCCAGATCCCTCTGCTGGGGGGCTTCTGTCCTGTCTGCTACCTTTGCATTTTAATAGGAACCCCAGGACCTGGTACTTACTGAGTAATGGAATTAATTGCTGGTATATTGAAATTGAAGTGAATGAAAAGTTCCCTGTAGAGGCCTTTTGGATGATAATCTACTGAGGTGATTGCTTTTTCTCTTTGTCTTTCTCATTTGATGATACTGGGATGGTACCCAGGGCCTGGGCACGCAATGTACCACTGGACCACCTCCCTGATCCTTGGGGGGGGGGGGTTGTGTTTTTTGTTTGCCTGCTTGCTGTTTTTTGTTCTGATTGTTTTGTTTTGTGATGCATCTTGCTGTGTGGCCCAGTCTGGACTCTGTTTTTTTTTTTTTTTGTTTTTTTTTTTTTCCCAGCTGTTTCTTCATCCCTTACTAACCTGAGCCCCGCCCCGCGCCCCATTAACCTGAGCCCCGCCCCGCTCCCCATTAACCTGAGCCCCGCCCCGCGCCCCATTGTCCCTTTTCCAGTCTCTTCCTTCAAAATTCTTTTGGCAGTGTCTTCCACTTTGGGCTTGTATTCATAAGTGCCTTGAGCCCTACCTGGGCTGGGCGTCTATGTATTTGTATCTCTTCCCTTCTTCCCTTCAGGGTTGGTGCTAACTCATTCCCAGCAGCAGCTAATACTGTCATGAAGGCTGGGCATGCTCTAGAAACCTAGAATTCTACCTGAGTCATTGATTCTAGGATGACATCTGCACCTGTAGTGCCCTGAGTGGGATTTGAGTAGATAGGAGTGCTTGGCTTTGCCTAGTTCTGAGAGTCCCACCCCTCCTTTCATTGCTTGGTTACCCTATCACCCACCTCAGTGGTCCAAGTGCCCACTGAGCCTGCACCTACTTCTTGTTGATGCTGCAGAGATGCCAAGCTGCTTGCCTTTATTTTATTGTATGTCCAGTCTGTGTGTGTACATGTGCACCTGTGTGTGTGTACCTGTATATGTGTCCAGTCTGTGTGTGTGCATGTGTACCCATCTTTCTCATCCTGTTCATAACAGGATGTCTGTGTCACTGCTGCTTAGGCCAGAATGCCTGGCTCATGAGTGTCCAGGGATTGCCTGCCTCTCATCCCGTGCAGCCGCACTGGGGTTATAGCTGGGCCTCTGGGTCCAGCTTTACGTTGGTTCTGGGGGTCCTCACACATAACAAGCACTTTACCCACTGAGCTGTCTTCCCAGCTCTTGCTGGTTACTTCCTAATCTGGTTGGTCAGGCTTTCTCCCCCACCCCCTAACCACTCTTAGACTTTTTAGTTTATTGCTAATATGTTTTTTTTTTCTTTAAGACAAAGTTTCTCTGTGTATCCCTGGATGCTTCTACTTCCCAAATGTTGGGATTAAAAGTGGCTGTGGTCCCCTGTACCACCACTACCCAGCTTGTTTTAACAGTAGCTCTGAGGCTTTCCGTTTCATTTCAGTTCGTTTTGTCTGACTACTCTCCCAACCCCTAACACCGGACAGGGTTTCTTTGTGTAGCACTGGCTATCTTGGAACTAGCTCTGTAGACCAGGCTAGCCACTAAAATACAGAGATCCACCTACCTCTGCCTCTTGAGTACTAGGATTAAGGGTGTTCTCTGACACCACCCATCGCTGCTGAGTCTGGGTCTTATGGGGTGTTAGGAAAACATTAAAATACTCATACATGGTGGTCGTCCACACCTTTAGTCTCAGCACTAGGTAGGCAGAGGCAGCTCTAGCCATCCTAGTTCAAGGCCATCCTGGTCTGCAGAGGGAGTTTCAGGACAAGCCAGGCTACACAAAGAAATCCTGTCTCAAAAAATAGACAAACAAACCCCAAGATCTAGCCCGGGTGCGGTGGCGTCCAGGTGGCCTTGGTCCCCTGCAGTGCCCAGTAGGTTTAGTCCTGCACTGTGATCACGTTTACCTAGCATGCCGTCCAGCTTGCACCTTGCAGCTCAAATGTGTGCCTCCTTTTGTGGAACTCCGTCCTGGGTCTTGTGCACTGCCTGATGTTGCCCTGTGCTGGTTAGAACTGCCCCTCTGTATCTTGGTCCATCCCAGAGCCCACGTGCCCTGTGGTCACTGACTGTGGCACCCACCTGGCATAAAGTAAGTATCCTCACAAGTGTGGTGTGGACATGGCTGCCCAGAGATTTAGTGGCTGTGGTCCCCTGTACCAAGCTAGTGATGGGGTCAGGAAGATTTGTACAGAGGGCCCAACAGTAGGGTTCCTGCCATGAAAAGCCCTGTATTTGAGCCCTGGGCTAAAGAAGTAACTTGCCTTCATGTGGCTTCCCAGAGAAACTGCTGAGTATGCTGTGAGACTTGTTGCATCTGCCCACCTCACAGAAGTCTGAGGTGTGACAGTGTTCCCTCTGTGTGACAGGCTCAGTAGACAGCGGAGTGGCACCACAGCTTTCTCTCCCGGCCTAGTGAGCTCCTCTACTCAAGCCACTCTTGACATGTTTAATTGTTGGAAATAAGATATGTTTCTGTGTCAGCCAACACCCTTATCAATCCTTGTATTTCTTGAACTCCAGTTAGTAAAGGCAAGCTTTGTTCACCGTTAGCTAGACTGAGCGCCACAGAGGAGCGTACCCTTCTGCTCTCACTCACTGCTCTTAGTGTCTGGCAGTGGATCACAGGCTCAGCTAGAGCTCCACTGCGCTCATCTTCCTGCCTCATTTCTTCACTCCCCTGTCTCTCCGTTCCTCTTGTAATATGATCCTGAGCTGACTTAAGTTCACCTCCAGTAATAAAAGTTCTTAATGTTCTTGAAGTAGCCCTTGTAAACTCAGGGGTCTGCACAGGTTATATGGTTAGGCTCAAAATTTGGTGGGTCTGCCAGTGTGGCTAGCAGCTTGAAGAGTTGGGTTGGTTTGTTTGTTGGTTTGTTGGTTTTCCCCCTCAAGGGACATTCAAGGTTCTTACTAAGAGGGCTTCCTGGAGTGAGTGATGTGGGAAAGCTTACCACAGTTAGGCACCCCTCCTTGAGACAGTAGTGCTTGGGTGGTTTTCCTGTAAAAACAGAGGAACTGACTCTTGAGAGTTCACAAAAGCGGGATTGATGGGGTGGGGTGGGGGAGCTGCCCTTATGTTGTAATTTTAGAAGGAACCCACATCTGCTCTCAGCTTTGTTTGAATGAGAAGAGAGCTTATACATCTGCCAGCCTCAGAGAAAAGTCCCTAAGTCCCCACCACTGGACAGAGCCGTTCACTGTGGGGACACTCCCACTCTGCAGCCTTCCTCTCTTGGCAGCATTTAACAGAAGCCTCAGTAGCTTTTCTTCTCTACAGGGTCCTAGGCATCCCAGGCTGGCTAAGTAAGTCTCAAGGATGACCTTGAACCTTCATCCTCGAGTCCACAGCACTTATTACAGGTGTGAGCCGATATGCTGGGTTTATGTAGTGTGTGTGTGTGTGTGTGTATGTGTGTGTGTGTGGGGTATGAATGGCTGGCCCTCTAGGCTAGCACTCTGCCAGCTGAGCTGCTCCACACCCCCAGTCCCTTTAACTTTTTGACCCAGGTTTGCACTGTTGTGCTCAGGCTGCCCTAAGCTCACAATCCTCCTGCTTCAGTCTCCGAATTCCTGAGACTTCAGTCATTTTCCACCATATTTGACACATCTCAAGCCTCTTCTGACCATCTATAGATTCTGAATGACGGGCAACAGGGCCATAGTCACAGGATGCCTTTCCCATTCTAAGCCTGAGTCTAACGCTCCTATGGCTTTGGCACAGGTCACACTGCAGACACTGTAGACAGGCCACTCTTGTGAGTGAGGGCTGCTCAGCTTTGTGTGTGATGGTTCACTTGCAAGTGCTCAGGATGCTGTTTCGTCTGTGACTGGAGCTTTCTGGACCCCAACACTCGACTAGCTAGCAACTGCTTTAAGACCCTCATGAGCCCTGCAGTGTGCACCGGGAGCCAGCACTAGCTTGCTGGCTAAGGGATGGCTCTAGGTTTTCTCTGGGAAAAATACGCATGTTCGTGTTCTTTTCATCTACCTGCAAGTCCATGCCAGGAACCACCAGAGAAGGGGCTTTGGGGACCAAATGGTCTCATGTCCTCAACAACTCCTCTCTCTGCCCAGAGCTGCTTTTCTATATATGGAGAAGCTTGGGCTAAGGCTGTAGCTTTTGTGGCTGAGTGGCACTGCTTACAGAAAGGATGAACTGGGTTCCCAGAGTCACATTCTGAAGATGTGTTGGTCGGTCAGAGAGAAGCTCCTTGCCACATCTCTGTCTCCAAGTAGTAAGTTGTACTGTGCTCTTTCGTCTTTGTCATTGGATCGTATGGTCACACCATTTCCTTTGAAGAAAGCATTACATTTGTTGTGTTGTGTTGTGTGTTCACCCACTGTGAAGGCAGAGGACACTGAATCGTCGGTTCTCACCTTCTACCTTGTAGGTCTTGGGGATGGAGCTTGGGTCTCCAGCTTTGGCAGGGGTGCTTTTGCTTACCAAGCCATCTCACCACTAGCACACCTCTTCCCAAGGAGGAGGCTTACTTAAAAATGACAGCGTTTCAGCCAGTAGCTTGTTTTTGTTCATTTTGAGCAGAGTGGCCTCTTGAAAGACATGTGCTGCTGCAGAGATACCTACAGGAAGGCACATGCCAGTGACTACCCCAAGTGACAGCTCTCTTCAGAGGTGGGCTGCCTAAGGGCGTCTCACATAGAGTCACTTCTGAGCACAGCTTCATCCAGTTGAAAAGTAAACAGACTGCACTGAGTGCATGGCACTGACCCACCCCGAAGGAGCTATTGGGGTCTTTTCCTCCAGTGTGGGTTGTGTCTGCTCTGCTGTCCAGTAGGGTGTCTTTTACTCCTAATAGGATGAAAGCAAAATAGACCCTCCCTGAGCTAAATGTGTGTGGCTGACTTTGCACTTAAGGAGGACCTGGGAGAGAACGGCCAATGGTGGTGGCTGCTTTTTAAAAAAGGTGTGAGTGTACGTGTCTGAGTCTGTGTCTGTTCTGTCTGGGTGTCTGGATACAGGTATACATATGTGTGTGCTGGCTCACGTATAGGCCAGAAGAGGGCTTAGGATTCCCTGCTGCCTGCCTTACAGATAGGAGTGAGCTGGCTTTGGGTCTGGGCACTACTGCAGTCTTGCAGGTGAGCAGCAGGTGCTCAAGTGCTCCTGGGATCTCTGCGAGGAGGGCATTTTCTTGTAGTGGTTACTTTGGTTGTTGTTCTGCCTTTTGTGTTTCCACTGTGATTGAGTGAGACCCCTGCTGGGATTGCTCTCCTGTGCCTGACTCTGACTCCTACCACCTTGCTGGTGGGGTGGGGCCATATGCCACTGAAGAGGAAGCTATCCCTGTGGCAGCCCTAGTTTCAGCAGGTGGTTTAGCCTGATCTGAGTACCAGCAGGCTCACGGTTCTCCTGAACTCGAGAATCTACTGTCTCTTGAAGCTGGGTTTCAGAGGGTTCTATGTCCCAATCATGTGCCTTCCTAGATTGCCATCTGTGCCAGGGTGTCCCTGACAAGACAACAGTGCCCATGAGTCTGTAAAGGGCGCAGAGATAAGCCAGTCTGGAGACAGTTTCAGGGAACAGCATCGACTTTATTGCATGTGAGCAACTACTTACATACTGGAAGCCTGATTGACTGTGATTTGAGTAAGTTACCTCAGATTAGATAGTGAGTGTTCATACCACCAGGGTCTCTCTCTGTGCATGTTAGAGCAGCTCTGGAGAGTGCAGGCTGGACCACAGCCAGCTGCCGCTGTTCATGCTACTTCAGAATTGAGTGTTCTGACCTCATGAGAAATGCAGTGTGGGAGGCAGGCTGGCTGCCAGCTCATGCCTGCTCTGTCTCCTGTGTTTCTTTCTCTTGGGTAAATCCTAGCTGTGTCTGTGCCATGGACTGATGGTTTGCTACTTACTGTCCCCAGCATAGGGAGCTGTCCACCTCTGCTCCTCTCTCTTCTTCTTCTCCCTGCTAGTGAGACAACTGCTCAGACGGTTTGAGTGACAGCATTGAAGCTGGCCAGGAGCAGATGGCAGATTCTGTTTTCTTGTTTCCTCCTTTGTAAGCTTGAACCATCTCTCCTCACCCCAAATAAACCCATCACAAAATTAATCAAAAGCAGTTACACTGCAGAGGGAATCGCTGTGGGACGCCAAAGGTTAACAAGCAAGGGTTTTTTGTGAAGGGCTGTTCTTCAGCCTTGCTCCACCCCTTGTCGGCATTACCGTGGTCTTGCCAGTGACATTGTTGGAAGTTGTTGCCTTTGAAAGGTAGAGGTGCCTGGCTTTGGTAGAGAGGCCTCAGGAGGTAAGGGAGCGGGGCATTTCCCAGCCTCTGTTGCCATGCAGCTGGAGATGGGTGTGGGCCATCCTCCACAACTTCCTGTCTTCAGTGTGAGGGGGTGGCGGTTCTCTAACCACTGAAGAACTGTGTGGAACAGGCTGTTTATTTACTGGGCAAATGGGGCCCTAATGGCTGCCTTTGGCTAATCGCTACCCTTTGGCAGTGTCCATTCAGTGTCCGGGGCCCTCTGGGCAGAGCAGGGCAGAGCTAAGCTTCCCTTCCAACGTTTGCAGATGCTCTTCACACTGGTGTTAGTGTAGACTGATCATAAAGGAAATGATGAGTGTGTTCGTGGTCTGTGCTAATTTTAGTCTTCTGTTCACAGCTCATTTTGTGTCCTTCACCATTAAGGCTCCGTTTCTAGAAAGACGCGTTTTGAATGTAGGGCCCTGCCTGTGTTCTACCCTTGGCTCCATTTCAGGGGTGGCTTCTCAGTGCTCTGAGGTAGTGGCCAGAGCCTCCCAGGTAGGAGCCTGGGAGACTGTTTTCACACCCACTCCTTTGCTTAGTGACACTCTGCTGTCCCTGCAAGTCACTCTGCTTTGTCTGAAGTGTGAGCTCTCGGCAAGGCTGTCAAGGTCATTGTGTAGTGTACCACACACAGGCTCTGCTGGCTGCCTGACACGCCTGCCTTAGCATGTGGGCACTGTTCATCTTGGCTTCTGGTTACTCTTAGCAGGACTCTGCATGTCAAAGCTTTAGTCTCAGTCTGCATGGCTGCCCTTCATTGTCCACTCTGAGCAGCTACTTCCCAAAAATGGAAGATACCGGGGTGAGAGTCTTCATTACCTGGCTGCTCGTGGGTCTTTAAGGAGTTGTATAGGGTCCAGTCTGTGGCATGTGGAGTGAGAAGAACTGGCTTGACAGCACAACCTGCATCTGATGCCCTCAACTCCTTAATCCCTGGAAGAGCTAGAAGGGGGCTGGCATTCCTGGGAGAATGGAAGGAAGCTTTGTGTCTATGTTGGGCTTCACTGTGGCTTCATTGTGATCCTGCTCAGCTACAAGGGGACACAAACTTTAAATTTTTGTAATACCCCAGTTAAAACTTTACGAACCTCTGTTCATCTTTAGAAATAGAAAATGTCCTTTGAGGTTGTAAATGAGATGTATAATTTACCAAGTGTCACATGCTGAATGAAGTTGCTTTTGAGAGTCTTATCTAAAGTGGGTACTGTTGGTTGGGTTTTGCCATCAGCCCCAGCTTTGGTCTGCCACACTCTGCTTGTTCAACATAGTGCCCCGTCTTGAGTTAGGTTTGCGCTCAAGTTCTGTGCAGTACCTTCACACCCTTGGGGTGCTCTGGGTGGTAGCCCAATGGTAGGTCTGTGATAGGGAGTGTTTGCAGAAGACAGTTGGGTCATAGAGCCTCAGTGTTTTTCACCAGCTCCCCAGTGACTCCAGTCTGCCTTCCCAGCCTCTGCTGCTGTCCAGAGCTTACATGTGCCCAGCTTCCCTGGTCATCAGGGTGATTGGATTGTAGACTTGACCTTTGCCTGGCTTTGTAACCTCCTACCTAGATGTCACAAATGGACCCCCCACCGTCATTTGCTTTGTCTGTGTGCACTGTGTTTTGGTAAGACTGTTGATGAACTGGGAGGAAGTACCACACAGCTTAGAACCTGGGTCCTGCTGTGAGACCTCTCTTGGCCTTGGTCCTGGAGCCGAGCGAGGGTCACTGCTTCTTTTGATGAACATCATGTTTGCATTCGTTACTTGCCTTAGTCCCATGGCCTTATGCTGTTCTGGGTGCTGTGTGGTGCTGATCCCCGGGACCCTGAACCATGCATGGCAGGCTGTGTTTTTTCAAGGTTGGTGTTAGTGGTGTGGTTGAAATGGTGTTTGGTTTGGAACATGGCTGCTGTGGTGTCACAAACAAAATCAGGGCATAGGGGTGAAGGCCGGTGGCCTAAGGGGGAATCTCCTGCCTGAAAAGTACAGAGTAGGACCACCCTAGGCAAGGCAGGCCTGCTTTCCTGCTGCCTCATTCTTAGTCTTTTGTGCTTTAAAGGAAGTTGGAAGTCGCCATCACCATTTTTCCACCGCAGACAACTGAATGTGATTATATTTTTGTCCTATGTTCAGCTATTTCCAAGAACCCTTTTTGTGTGCATGTGGTATGTTTTATAGTCTCCTTGTGTAACCCAGACTGGCCTCGAGTCTCCTTATCCCTCGGTCTCCCCAGTTCTGGGACTGCAGTCCTGTGTACATGCTTGACTTCCAGGAACCTTAGTTGATGACCAGGCTGGCAGTTGAATCCAATGGGCCCCATGGGAATGATGAAAAGAAAAATCTGCCCAAGTTTGCTTATACCGAGAAACGGTCAACGCTTGTTTTAATGCCTGCCTCACTCTGTGGCTTGGTTAGGAAGGGTGCTACGTGGCTGGTGTCTGAGGGTGTGCTCAGTGATTCTCCAGTCTGTCCCCTCTGTCAAGGGATGAAGTCAGAGAGCCTGGGAAGACTTACAAAGAGAGTGTTAAAGCACGAGCTTTCTCTAGAACACCTATAACTCATACAGATGTGTGTGCACTACAAGAAAAAAAAAAAAAAACGGAGCCATAGTTTTTGGCTGTTCTTTACCCTGAACAGTTGGGCTCTTTGTCCTGTGCTTTGTTTTTCCCCCACAAAGCCGAGTCCCTGAAGGCCACAACCAGTTAGCACTGGAACACTCCCTACACTGGGCAGATGACATGGGCACAGCTCAGGGCCAGGGCCAAACCTCTCTCACTGTTCTCTCCTAGACCTAAGCCCTTGCTGGGCAGCATCTGTCAGGGGCCCAGCAGCCACTGGGCCCCAGCCTTGGAACTCCCTGACATCCCAGGTCACAGTGATAGGAGCTTTCCTCCACAGGGAGCCAGTAACCCAGGTGGAAGATAACACCTGTCTGTCTGTCTGTCTGTCTGTCTGTCTGTCTCCACGTGTGTCCATGCACATTTCCCTTGTCTTCTTTTTATCTGTTCCCTCTGTCAGGGTGACATGGAGGTTGTAGTATTTAAAGAGGGTACACTATAGACAGGAGCTCTGGTGTTCATTGTGATAAAGTAGCCTCTCCTGCAGAGAATGAAGTAAAGATGCCGTTAAAAAACAGGGCCTAGGGCTGGAGAGAGGGCTCAGCAGTTAAGAGCACTGACTGCTTTTCCAGAGGTTCTGAGTTCAATTCCCAGCAACAACATGGTGGCTCACAACCATCTGTGATGGGATCCAATACCCTCTTCTGCTGTGTCTAAAGATAGCTATAGTGTACTCATATAAATAAAATAAATAAATCTTTTAAAAAAGAAATAAGGCTTAAGGATATAGCTGGCCCAGTATGCTTGAAGCCCTGGGGTTGATCCCCATCATGTGTAAACCAAGCATGGTAGCACATGCCTAGGATGCCAGCTCTGGGAGGTAGAGGTAGGAGGAGCCTTGACTCCACAGTGAATTGGAGGCCACCCTGGATATGTAAGTTCCTATCCTAAAGAAGTCAGTAAGCAGACTCTTCACACACTAGCTGTCGCACTAAGAATAAGTTGAAGATGTGTGGCCAGCCCTGATCTGCAGCAGGCACCTAGAATAAAGGCATTGTTTATTTGTGGCTTGTAAGGGATATTCTTAGTGATGTTGGCTAGTTTCTTACATCGTATGGTCTGTTTATTAGTAGTTCTTGTTATTCAGATCTTTGAGTGAAGTTCAAGTCTAGTACTTTGTAAGAGGATTTAAGATCAGTGATAACCAGGCAGTGGAGGTGGCACATGACTTTGATCCCAGCACTTAGGAGGCAGAGACAGGCAGATATTTGAGTTCAAGACCAGCCTGGTCTACAGAGTGAGTTTCAGGACAACTGAGGCTACACAGAGAAATCCTGTCTCGAAAAAAATAAAACAAACAAAAGATCAGTGATAATCATCTTACTAATTCATTATTATTTTTATAATGTTCTACATGCTAGGCAAGCCCTCTAGCCCTGAGCTGGACCCCTAGCCCTCGTTCGTCTTGTGTCTGTGTCTGTAGGTCAGAGAACAGCTTGCAGGAGTTGGGTTTTTCTTTCTCCCATGTAGAGCCTGGGGATCAGATGCAGGTTGTCAGGCTTGGTGGCAGAGTCCTGATCGCTAAGCATTCTCACCAATGCCCAAGTTCTGTATTTTAGACACAGAGTCTCATTGTGTTGTCCAAGGTGGACAGCTCATGATCTTCCTGCCTCAGCCTTTTCATGTTTCAGTGCTAGGATTCAAGTATAAGCTGCTGCCATGGATGCCAGTTCTCTCACTTTAAGTGGCTGAGTTACAGACTTTATTTTTAGGCATTTAACCCTTCATATATAGGATTGCAACTTGTGAGACTTCTGTGGTTAAGTAAATTTAAAAACAAAAATTACCTCACATAGCTGTGGATAGAGCACTGCTTACTGCCTGTTTTTTCCAGTTATATTCATCAAACTCCTAATCACATAGGAACAGTCCAAACTAATTATCTCAGACACCATCCTTGTGAAAACACTGGCTGTTTACTTTTGGGGTGGTGATAGTATGCGTTAGGCAGTGCTCTACCACTGACTCGCGTCCTCGGCCTTTCTTCCCTTCTTTCAATTCTGGTTAGGAACATCATGCAGCAGAGCCCAGGCACGAGCCCAGCACATCACACTGTGTGCACTGAGAATGGAGCCTGGAGTCTCCATGTCAGGCCAGTGCTCCACCACTGAGCCACATCCTTGGCCAACACAAGTAGTTTTTTAAAAAATAATTCTTGAGCTGGACATGATAACACACAGCTGTAGTCACAGCATTTGGGAGGCTGAGACAGGAGGATTGTGAGTTTGAGGCCAGTCTAGGTTACACACCAAGATGCACTCTCGGAATGGCTTGAAGACTTCCAAGAGAAGGCTTCCCTATCGGTGGACGACAGCGGAAGGACAGGCAGTGCCTGCTTTGTCTTCATGGCTGATGAGTAACTTGGATGGTACTGTCCCATTTGGTTTTCTGTGCTGTCCTTTGGATGTCCAAGTATGTACCTTAGGGTGCACATGGGAGCACAGTGGTCAAGCCCTGCCTTGTTTCAAGCCTGTGGACCTGGTTGTTGAGACACAGCTGTCTGTGGTCAAACACTAGCACCAGGCAAGCCCTTGTCAGAGAGCAGTGGAGATGAGTTTGCAGTACAAGCTGCCTCACAACTAGTTCCTTAGTTCTGCTCTGCTAGGAGAGGGAAGCCCTTGAGGTCGGGGAGGTGCAGGTGTGTGCACTTGCCCCTTGTATGTGCTTTGGGCTCTCTTAAGTTGCTGTGCCGGGCACTTTAGCTCCAGGCTTTGTGTTACTTTAAGCATATCATTCTCTGCTCCTTCACTTTACCTGGCTCATGGCCAGTCCAGCCTGCCTTCCCAGACTGCTGCACCACCCTGGACCATCTCAGACTGACCCAGTCCCCTGGTAACGTGGTGTCCCATGGGTCCTGCTACACCTGCCCCAGCCTTTGACATCCTCGAAGCCCAGACGGCTCACAGCTCCCTCTTCCATGGTCCTTAATGGACTGCTCCCCTCTTCTGGCTTGCTTTCTCCTGACTCCAGGTTTCCAGCTGTTCCTTTCTCGTCAAGACCATGGCCAGCCATTATTTTATTGTATTTGAAACTGTCTTTCTGTGTAAGGTAGCTCAGACTGTCTTCAGTCTCACGTGTACTCCAGGCCTTCCTGCCTCGGCTTCCCAGGTCCTGTAGCTGCAGGGATATTTTCGCAGTCGATTAGCACTGTGCGCATTGTTCACGTTCCAGTTATTCCTTGGCACTGGGACTGTGGGCTTCATGCTCCCAAGCCGCTGCTGACATAGTGTCTGCCGCGTGGCTCCCCATTGCTAGCTGGCTTCCTCTTCGATCCATCGGTGGGCACTTCCCTTACCCCCTGAGCTGAGCAGCGTTAGTGTGCTTCACCTGCCCCTTTGCTTGCTTGCGTTCTTGGTTTGTTTGCTTGTTTGGGACAAGGCCTTTTTATGTAGCGCTGGCTGTTCTGGAACTGGCTACAAAGACAAGGCTGCTCTCAAACTCAGATTTCTTCCTGCCTCTGCCTCCAAGTGCTAGGATTAAAGTAGTGCACCACCATGCCCTGTTCTGTTCTGTCCTTGACCATTGTTTGGTGCTGGGGAGTGCACTCTTCCTGTGTCCCATATGCATATTAGCTAAGCCCCTACCAAGCCTGGAAACCCTTTCTGAGGAAGAACTGTGTAACACCTGCTGGTGACTCTAGCAGAATCTTGCATGAGCCTACACTTCATCTCAGAGGGCCTGTCCAGGCCATGTTGATGCGTGATAGGACTGAGTCCCTACTCGCTGCTCCCCCTGACATGTGCATGACTTGCCGATCTAGCTTTGTGTTATAGGACACTGCCAGAGAGAGAGGGCATCGGTGGGAGCCAGGCTGAGCTGAAAGGAAGTGGAGGGGCTGAGTCAGGCCATCAGGCTGCAGGAAGCAGCTTCCTTAGCATATGCCTCTGTGGCTGGGGAGAAGGGAGTCTTGTGTTCTCAGGGTTAGGTCATTCTGACCACGTTGCCCCTGCATTTTCATTTGTGTGGTATTTCCTGAGATTCTGATCTTGCCAGAAAGTGCCCAGCAAAAATTCTGGACAAGTGAGGTGTTTCTCTGCATTGGTACCTCCCCCTCTCGAAATGTTATCCTGGTCCAGCCCTGAAGACCATTCAGGGCTTGGTTTTTTGGACACTCCTTACCCCCTTGGAGCTTGTGAAATGAGTGGTGTGATTTGAATGGAGAAGAAGGAAGGCCCTAGTCTGTCCAGGGAGTCTGCCTGTCTATCCTGGCCCTGCCGACTGCCTGCTGCTCCTGTGCAGAAAGTTGTCTGGGCGCTCTTAAGCCTCAGTCCATTTCACACAAGGGGGCTCACTCCTGTGTGAAGGTGATTGAGTTTACAGCAGAGGCATTTGTGGTCTTCTCTGGGATGAGCAGAACTCCTCTGGTGAGTGACAGCAGGAGACAGAAGATCTACTGTGATCAGAGTGCACAGAGCAGGCTTGTGGCCTAGGAAGAGGTGTCTGCCCTGCCCAGCATCCTCTTCTGTGCAGCTCTGCTACTGTGGAGCCTCAAGTCTCCATTCTCCCCAGTTTGAAGGGGACAGACACTGTGCCCAGGCTGCTGATGTGCCCAGCCAGCAAGGCCAAGCCTGTAACTCCGCAGATCTGTGTAAAAACAGCTTTGAAACATGGGCCCACCTTTCTTAGGGTACAGGCTGAAGGTTAGAAGTGGAAGAGATGAGAATGGAGTGGTCACAGGACTGACATGGAGGCTGGTGGGGTTTCCAATGTATAGGTCTGGGCTGGGCCTATGCTGCTGTAGCCACTGCAGTGGCCACTAGCAGTTGCAGATATGAGGGAATCTTAGGGCTGTTTCCCTATAAGAAAATAAGCATGTGACATGGCTATGGGCTTGGTAACCCAGTTCTGTGGCTTCCCCCTGAGCATACCTTGTGGTGCCGCACAGGCTGCAGGCATTCTGGTCTGTCATGGCTACTACTTGCCTCTGTGTTTAGGGACCTTCTGTACCTGCCAGTGCCCACTGAAGAAGATGGTAAAAGCAAGCACAAGCTTGTAGCCACAGAGCTAAATAAACACTGAAAAATGGACGATAGCAATCTTCAGAAACACTTGTTTTTAAATGTCCCTGAGTAATCAGTTCTAAACTGAGAGAGGCTTTCATAAAAACTGTCCAGGTCTCAGTGTCCCAGGACACCTGGCTTGTGAGGCTCCGTGCTGTTACTCACTGCACAGCACCTTCAATTGTACCTGGGTCACTTCACAGAACAGTGTTGAGATGGACTTTCCTTAGTTGGCACAGGCTCAGGATGGTAACCATGCATGACAGTACAGACAGTTCTCCGTGGATGTGCCACACCTCAGGAGCTCGGAGATTGCTTGGCACTTGGGTTGTATTTTCCTGTAGACACTGCCAGGAGTTATATGCACACCCTGCATGCAGCATAAAGTTACATAAACCCCCTTAGTTTACCTGAGGGTCTGTTAACTATCACATGACTTCACGGGGCAATGGTTTTTATGAATGAGTAGCATTGGGGTTCGCCTGGAGGCTTATGTCTGTCTGCCCCTTTCCAGGCTCCTACGCCACTGGAGGCAATCTTTTCGCCTGCCTGCCTTCTTTCCTCCCTTCCTCCCTTCCTTCCTTCCTCCCTTCCTTCCTTCCTTCCTTCCTCCCTCCCTCCCTCCCTCCCTCCCTCCCTCCCTCCCTTCCCTCCCTCCCTCCCTCCCTCCCTCCCTCCCTCCCTCCCTCCCTCCCTCCCTTCCTTCCTTCCTTCCTTCCTTCCTTCCTTTTAAAGTCAGTCTGATGCTGAGGGATTCAGTAGAACAGAGTGATTTTGGGGCTCAGAGTAAGTGTGAGCCCCCAGAATTATCATTAGTTTAGAGTCATGAGATGTGGCGAGCAGCGACAGGCAGCTAGGGAGTCTTCATGACTTCTGTGCTTTATGGATTCCCAGGTAAGAGCTCATTGGGTGTTTGCCTCTGATCTACAGAGTCACCTATTTCTGGACTGCATGGTCTTTTGTAGCAGCCTGGTACAGTGTTAATTGCTTTGCAGGGTTCTCATGAGTAATGCTGCCTGCCGTGAGGGCCGTGGAACCCAGGTGACTCATCGCAGACATGCATGAACTCGGTGTCATTCGCATTCCTGGGGAGCATGTTGCACAAGAAGCAGCTTTTAGCTGCAGCTTCACTGCCCTCCGCAGTTTCTAACTTCAGTTCAGTTTTCAGACAAAGCTCATTGTGAGAGGCCATGAACCTACACAGGCACTTCTACCCATCAGTGTTGGAGAGCAGCCTGTGTCAGAGTGCAGTGAGGACTGACTGCATAAGTGTCTGGGCAGTAGATGTCCAGTGTCGGATGGCTCCATGTCAGCCTCACTGGCTTTGGGACAAGGACTAGCAAGCAACCTGTGACGATTTGATTTGTCACTTCAGTGTTCATTGCCCCCTTCCTGCACTTACAAATGGCCTGTATCCCAATTGGCCAAGGTGTCTGTGGGAGCCACCCTAATAGGTCATGAAATGCTAGTTCGTACAGGCATTTGGTCCGTAGATTGACATCTGCTGCTTCACTGTCAATAGGTGAGGACACTTGTGTCTACCCAGAAGGGAAAGTTTGATGGCTGCTTCTGAAGAGGCCTGCCTGGGAGTACTGCACCAAGACAGGGCTCTGGACTGGTTTCCTGGAAACAAAGGTTGTTGCTAAGTATGTCTGGCACAGTGCGATGGAAGATTCTGGGGCTTTTTCTTCACTTAATAGTTATGATCTCAGAAAGGGTTGGTTTAGTGTGGAAGCTGTGCTATTAAACAGCTTTTAGCTAATGTTTCCCTGTGAGCCTGGGTCTTTTCCAGTTCATACAAGTTTCTCTGGAAAAAGTCTGTGGTCCTAAAAATCACTCAAGTACCAAGCCTTTAACCTGTGAAAACATCACATTTCATAAAAATATACTAGAAGTCTCATGTCCATAAGATATTTTCAAGATAAAGTTTCTCTGTGTAGCCCTGGCTGTCCTGGATCTTACTTTTTAGACCAGGCTGGCCTCAATTCAGGGATCTGCTTGCTTCTGCCTCCCAAGTGCTGGGATTAAAGGTGTGTGCTACCACCATCCAGCTATTGTATTCTTTTTAAAGTATGACTTCAACTCTTTTATTTGGAGAGTGCTTTGTCCCCTTGATCTTTGTCCTGCATTGAGGAGAGCCCAGGGATTTAGAACTCAGTGGGCACTGTGGTGTTTCTGCCTAGCCTTGGCCACACTAACTTAAAGTCATCATCTCTTCATATATCCTCAGTGCCGGTTGGTACCTCTCTTCCAGCTTTCTTTCTGACACTGATGTCCCAGAGCTGTGCTGGTGGCTCATGCTTGTCGTCTTACACTGGGGAGGCTGAGGCAGGAGGGTTGTCACGGGTTTGAATGATGCCAGCTCAGGGTATCAGACCCTGTTTCTGCGTCCATATCAAAACAGAATGAATATCCACAACTTCCAGCCTTCACTCCTGGGAAGCCCTTCTCAGCTCTGGGCTTTAGTCCGTCGCAGCTGGTGCAAGCCTTTGCTCTCCTGTTCATCGCTAATGTGCTGTGTCGCTGTTCAGACATTCCAGTGTCTCCTCTCTCTCTCTCTCTCTCTCTCTCTCTCTCTCTCTCTCTCTCTCTCTCTCTCTCTCTCTCACACACACACACACACACACACACACACACACACACAGAGCCTCCTCGGTAGAGGCCTTAGCTTCACAGGTCCTCTGGGCCAGCACCACATACTATGCCTCTATGGCAAGTCCCTGCCTCCCTTGCACTGAATGGGAGCGTCATTGCTCCTCCTGCCTAGCTATCACCAAGCTGTACAGGACTTTGGGGTTGGCTTTGGCTTTGGCTTTATGCCCTTTGCACCTGGTGCCCCTGCTGCCTGGCCTGGAATCCCCTGTGGACTTGTCACCACAGGTAGCCTTCAGGTGTTAACTGCACACTATCCCTCTCCCTGTCAAAAGAAAAAAAACTCTTTAATTACATAATTGCCAATGCCACAGACAGAATATTTCTACCACAGAAAGGAGTGAGGCAGGTTTTCCCCAAGACACTAAGTGGTCTGAGGCCTCTGGCTGGCAGCTAGTTTAAGGAGGGTCTTTTAGGCTAGTTTCATACAGTCTCCATCCACCTTGTGACTCACTTTAAGAGTGCTGCATGTGAGACAGGATACCTCTGTTTCTGGAGTCAGTCAGCGTATCAGGACTCGAAACTTCTAAGAACCTTTCTGACAGTTACCCTGTGATCAGAGTTGGCCTTTCCCTCAGCATTCTCCATGTCATCTGCAAGTTCAAGTTCATATGGTGGGCTCCCAAGTCACTCACACTGCTCCTGACTGCATTGGCTGACAGTGTGCTGACCAGACCCTGTGCCTGAGCTCCCAGGAGTAGGTCACAGGAGAGACGGAGGTGGACAGGCTGCAGAGGTGGAGCAACTTCTGGAGAGAAGAGTAACAAGTGTATCACAGCTTAGGCTCGGTGCTGTTCTGGGGGGGGCCTGGAGTATAGAGTGGTGCTTTTCTTTAGAAGTGGCTTCAGGTGGAATCCAGGGAAGGAGGGCAAGCATGGGACCCGAGACTGTGTCTCTGAGCGTCTGCCTCCTGACACACCCCTCAAGGAAGTGACGTTAGTCCTCTCCTTATCCAGATGTTTTAAATGTTAAGGGTTTTCTTAGACTAAGCTAATAGTTTGGGGTACAGTGTTTATATACCTCGAGTTCTGTCAAAAGCCTTTACCCCTGTTAAATATTTCTTTTCTTCTAGTCAGTTGGTGATGGCACGTGCCTTTAATCTCAGTACTTGGGGAGCAGAGGCAGGCAAATTTCTCTCTTGAGTTTGAGGCCAACCTGGTCTACAAAGTGAGTTGCAGAACAGCCAGGGCCACACAGAGAAAGCCCTGTCTTGGAAACAAATAAACCAACCTTACATTCTTCAGTAGACTTCACCGATCCTGTGGAAAGAGGATAAACCCTCCCTGACCCCCGTCACTCCAGCTACTCACTGGAGATATTTTGGGTTGGAATCTGCCACTAAGATTTTTTTTTCTTGAAGTTTCAGTGAGGTCACTGCAGATTCCTGTACAGCTGTGAGATGACGCAGACTTCTCATACCCTTTCTCCTCAGCCAGCGTGTCTGTGAAACTGCAGCAGGGCCAGGGTGTGTAATGCATTTGTATTTGAGATGGTCCCTACTGTAGCTCAGGCTGTCCCGGAACTCACATTCTTCCCTAGCCTTCCAAGGGCTGACATTTCTGTTCCTTCCCAGCCGGGCCTGGTGGCACATGTCTATAATCCCAGAGGCATTCAGGAGAGAGGCAGCAATTACAGACTCTCAGCTCGTCACCATTCTCTCTCTCTGTGCTGTCTGTCATCCTGTGCATCCCAATCCCCTGCCATCCCTTGGGCTCTTTCTGATGTCATTAGACCCCACAAACTCCTTAACTGAGCTGTGCCCATAAATACTAGCTCCTCTGGGTGTGTATCCTGTATAGGCAGCAGAGGTAAAACGCCTAATAGCCGTGTGTACTGGTCCAGCCTGGGGTGAAGCTCACTATCATGTGGCAAGAACCCAGAGTGATTTTGTGCAGCCAGTTAGTCAATTTAGTTAGTTTCCTCCCACTGATGCCAGCCTTATTCTGTAAGGACAGAGTCTGTCACTGGCCCTCTGTCCTACAGAGGCTACCCGGCAGCCACTTTCAGAGATAGTACTTTTTTTTTTTTTTAAGATTTATCTATTTTTATATGTAAGTACACTGTAGCTGTCTTCAGACACTCCAGAAGAAGGCGTCAGATCTCATTACAGATGGTTGTGAGCCACCATGTGGTTGCTGGGATTTGAACTTGGGACCTTCAGAAGAGCAGTGAGTGCTCTTAACTGCTGAGCCATCTCTCCAGCCTGAGATAATACTTTTGATTTCACTAGCCAATCTTGATACCTTCCCTTTCCACATAGTGAACTTGTGGCCACAGGTGGTCTACCCGCTCGCTGAGGACAGGGACCTTGGCGAATATTCCACAGCCCCACAGCCCCACCCCCACACACCCCGTCCCTCAACACTTGGCCCAACCTGAAGGCAGGGAAGGAAATTGGCGTCAAGCTTGTGGTCCTCATACACGGTTGCTGTAGTGAGCACAGGGGCTGCAATTCCCTGATCTCAGAAGAAGCTGTGAAGAGGGCAGTGCAGCACAGCAGGGCTCATAGCCCTCGTGGGACCATGTTACAGCACTGGTGTTCTGGAAGTCCTTGTCCACCCTGGGTTTTAGGAGGCCTTGGTTCTTGATAACCTGTCTCTCTGACCTCTTGGGCTTTGGAGGAAAAGTAGTGTGCACGTCTTCATAGGATGTTCAAGCCACAGTAGCTGAGAGGGTTGGAAGTGACCTGCTGGAAAAGTGACAAGCAGTGTGCACGTGGGTGTACGTTCCTCTGGAATTTGGGTTGTGGCATTAAAATGTAGACCAATCCTTAAAGAAGGGTCTAGCTCTCAGAAGCTTCTGCAGGTGGTTATATGTCACTAGTGGAGGCTTGCTGCCTGTCGCCACTGTAAAAAAAAAAAAAAGTATATGAGTATGTGTGTATGTATGTATATATTACACACACATTGGCCCTGCTGCAGTTTCACAGACACGCTGGCTGAGGAGAAAGGGTATGAGAAGTCTGCGTCATCTCACAGCTGTACAGGAATCTGCATATTATATACTATATAATTATGTGTACTTATATATGTATGTATGCTTTTCGAGACAGGGTTTCTCTGTGTAGGCCTGGCTGTCCTGGAACTCACTCTGTAGACCAGGCTGGAGAAAAAATATTTTTTGATGCATTCGCCTTTAAAAAGTCCTAGGGTACATACTATAGAAGGACCAGAGGGACAGACCTTGGAAGAATCATTCATTTTACTGCACAGTTAGGATATGGTAACACAGATAGCAGGCTTGAGGCTGGGCTGTGTGTGCTGGTGTTGTTTGCAATAGTACTCTGGATGTAGATGTAACTCCTTTTGTTAGTTTGAGGCAGGGCCTTACAAGACAGCCCAGGCTGAGCTTGGTACTGGGATGTGAACGTAGGTGGTTGTTGTTGTTGTTTTGTATTTGTGTGTGTGTGTGTGCGTGCATGTGTCACAGCTGGGGAGGTCAGAAGATTACTGTGGGAGTTCATTCCTATTTTCACAATTTGGGTTCCAAGAGTCCAACTAAGGTTGTCAGCATCTTTGCTGGCTAAGCCATCTCACAAGGCTTCTGAGTGTAGCTTTTTAATTAAAGGCACTTAATAAAATTTGTTTCCCTTGAGGTTAGAGGTCACTGTCATGGTGCAGGGTGGAGGGAGTGTGTGTGCAGTTCTGTGCTCTATGCATGCACACATGGAGGCCAGTTGAGGACATTGGGTGACCCGCTTGATCACTACCCACCTATTCTCTTGAGGTGGGGTCCCCGGAGTCATCCTGTCTCTTCCCAGAAAGGGTCCTGATGTCATAGCACATGGCCATACCGACCTTTTGTACAGTGCTGGGATGCAAGCTCAGGCCCTGTGCTCAGCCAACAATGCAGTTACCATTTGGCTTGACCAGGCTTTGCCATTGCCTGGCCTGGCTTCCCTCAATCGTGTATTGAACTGGGACTGGAGCAGTACGTTAGGCCTGTGTGGGGAGTGTGTGTATCCATCCCTAGCTGGCCTAGAACTCACAGAAATCTGCCTGTCTGGGCTATGATTAAAGAGGAACATCACCACTCCTAGCCAATTCAACATTTAATATCTTCGTGGGGGCTGGAGAGATGGCTCAGTGGTTAAGAGCACCGACTGCTTTTCCAAAGGTCCTGAGTTCAAATCCCAGCAACCACATGGTGGCTCACAACCATCTGTAATGGGATCTGATGTCCTCTTCCAGTACATCTGAAGACAGCTACAGTGTATTTAATATAATAATAAATAAATCTTTTTTTTTTTTTTTTTTTTTTTTGGTTTTTCGAGACAGGGTTTCTCTGTGTAGCCTTGGCTGTCCTGGCACTCACTTTGTAGACCAGGCTGGCCTCGAACTCAGAAATCCGCCTGCCTCTGCCTCCCTAGTGCTGGGATTAAAGGTGTGCGCCACCACGCCCGGCATAAATAAATCTTTTTAAAAATATCTTCATATATTTTTCTATAAGTTTCTATACAAAGAAGCACAGTTGAGATGAATATGGGGCAGGGCCACTGCCTAGTTTCAGAATTTGGGCTGGAATCATTTTCACTTCCAGGACAACCATGCTACTCTGTAGATCATGAAATTCTTTTTTCTTATGTAGACTTTAAACACAGTGTTTTGGAGGCAGAGGCAGGCAGATAGATGTTCCAGTGAGTTTCAGGCCAGCCAGGATTACACAGTGAGACCCTGTCTCAAAACCTTCAATTTTTTTCTTTCCATTAAAATTTTTTTATGTATATGAATATTTTTTTCTTCATATGTGCCAGTTATATGCACATGCCCTCGGTAGCCAGAAGAGGGCATCAGACCCCCTTGGGACCTGTGAGCCTCTGTGTGGGTGCTGGAGACCAAACTGCAAGAGTGGTATTTTTAACCACTTAGCTATCACCCCAGCCTCAGCTCTGCCTCACCCAGACACACAAGACAGGGTCTCACTGTGTAGACCAAGCTTTCTGTCAACTTACAGAGATTCACCTGGCCCTGTTCCTGACTACTGGGATTAAAGGCAACCCCATTTAAATTTTCTTGCATTTTAATATCCCTATTTTTTTTAATCTTTGGTTTGCTAAAACTTTGAAAAGAATGAATTTATTCCATAACATACTTCGTGGTTTGGTTTGGCTTTGACACAGGGTCCTCCTGGGTAGCTCATGAACTTGACATACTTCTGTCTCCTTCTAATGTTGGGATTCCTAGAGTGTATACATGCCTGACTTACAGTCCTGTGTTCTGCCTAGACGTGAAAGGTCACTTGCACTTCTCCATGTAGGCTGAGCAGCTGAGATCTGAAGAGTCTCTTCCTGGTGTGGGCACAGTGCCAGGCTGCGTCTAGATGGCCTGAAGGAACGCCTGCCTGTGTGGAGCCTCAATGCCTGCCTGCTTGCTTGGGATAGCATAGCCTCTTCAGTCCCAGCTTGGAACTTTATTTTAAAGATTTACTTGTTTTATTTATGTAAGTACACTGTAGCTGTCTTCAGACACACGAGAAAAGGATAACAGATCCCATTACAGATGGCTATGAGCCACCATGTGGTTGATGGGAATTGAACTCAGGACCTCTGGAGTAGCAGTCAGTGTTCTTAACCACTGAGCTATCTCTCTAGCCTGTGACTTCATTTTTGTGGTTTCACAAATCCATTCCTTCCAGTGCTATCACGCCTTCCTCTCTGTTCCTCCTTCATCCTTGGTCTCGCTCACATCAGGTAGAAAAGCATGTGGCCTCTAGAAGAAGGTGGCCAGTGAATATCGCATATGCCTTTGCCTTGGTTCTGGTTAGCAGAGCCTCACACAGCTTTCCAGGTACTTGGGAAAATCTTGACCAAAATCGTTGTGTTTTAGTGAGCTGTTTTCTGCACGTTCACACTGCTAAGTATGCAGGGAGCATCCTTCCATTGTGTAAGAAGAGCAGTGTCACTTCAGAGCAGGGATGTCACTGGTGGTTTATGTGGCCTCTCCCTTGGGACCTTGGAAGGAGGAAACACAGTGGGCAGACTGGTTCCTGCCAGGAAAATTGTAGATATTGCTCTTGCAGATGCCTGCCAATTCCTTGTTAGTCAACTGTCCCCCGCCCCCCCCCCCCCCCCGCAGGCAGGCAGGAGCGGGTGAAGCCCTCACTGCCTGATAGAAAGCAGAAGGCAAGCAAAACAGAAGTGAAAGTCGGTTCATACCGGACAGCTTTGTGGTTCTCAGCATTTCAGTAGACACTGGTTCCAATATGTTTGATTGACATCAATTACTGTAAGTCTGATTCATTTTCTCCCTATTGATTTCTGCCCAAGGTGGAATTCATGACATTTAACAGAAAACGTAAGTGATGTCTATATCAAGGGCTGTAAAAATTAGGGTCAAAGCCAGGGACACTTGCAAGTCTAACTGCGAGTGTGTCATCCTAGTTACCCGTGTAATCTGTGTAAGGTGAGCGGCAGCCCGACACTCTGGCCTGCCACACTGAACTCAGAATGCTGCTTCTAAATGCAGTGTGGGCCAGGGTCACTTCACCAGCGTGAAGCCATTCATTCATATCCACACTGTCAGTCAGGACCTTGGGTTGTGCTCCTCCCACCCCCAGCCAGTTCAGCCTCTCAAAGCTGTTATTCTCAGTGCTAAAACCACATCAGTCCTTAGGGACCAAAAGTCATTGTTAACATGATCATGTAAGTGGTTTGTTCTTGTAAATGACTTGGGGTCATCAGCAGTGACAGAGGTCACTTGGGTATTTTTAAGGGTTAGGTGTTTTGAGCAGCTGTACAAGCAGGAGGACCGTTAGCAGCACTGTGCTGAAGCCCTGGAGTCCACTCTGGGAGCCGCTCCGAAACTGCTGCTTCTCTGAAGCCGTATCACCACCACCCACACCCACACCTCTGTTCCTCTCTGTGACTGTAGTTGCAGCCTGGGTATTCTGTAGTTATTCAGTAAACCAGATGTGCTCGTGCCGACTCCCAGCACTTGTCTGCTGGGATTATTAGTTCAAGGTCATCCTCAGCTTCATAGGGAGTTGGAGGCTAGCCTAGGCTATGTAATATGTAAGTACCTGTCTCAAAACAAAGCAAGATACAAAGAATGAAGTATTGTTTTCCATTCAGAGACAGCCTCTGGTGATCTGTGTATTCTGATTGTTCTTTGCTCCACAAAAATGTTTTGTTCTCCTTTGTAATTAGACCTGGTTAATAAAATCTGCTCTGCACTCACCACTCTGAGGTACTTACATACAGCATCTTAGGTGAGCCAGAGACAAGCGCCATCTGTGTGCTCTCAGCCATGGCTGCACTTGGGTTCCAGGAAGTGCTTGCCTGTCAGCCCCCACTGCCCGGTCTATCTGCCCTTCCTTCCTCAGTCTCTCAGCTGACTATCTGAGAATCAGTATTTTCCCACACTATCAAGTAACACACCAGCCCCTCAACTCGGATGCCATTTAGAGAGGAGTCGAGACTGGCCAGTGAGAGGAACTTGCTAGTCCCTGAATTCTACTTACATGTGGGGTTTTTGTTTTTCATTTATCGACAGTTTCACACGGATGTATTACATACGTTGGTCACTTTGACCTCTCCGTGCTGCCTGGAAGCCCCTCCTCCTCCCAGTAAGACACCCTCCTATTTCCATGTTGTGGGGATTGTTTTGCTTTTGTCTTTTGTGGTCCCTGAATTCCCAGTGTTGCTTGCATGAGCCTGGGTGGGGGCTGGGTATAGGAAATGACAGTCAGGGGTAGCTGTTCTCCATTCTCTGCTTCAGTATCTGTTTTAGTAACCAGTTTGGTATTATCTTGTCAGGAGGTTGTGTGCGACAATTGCAGAAGCCAAACCAAGCCCCAGGAGTGTGTGTTCTGCAGCAGTTAGGATGGGCTTGATGGGTGTTCTCGGATGCATGTTCCCTCTGGGGCATTCCACCCTGTGCCGGGAAGCATGCTGGGGTAGAGTCAAAAGCTGTATACTTACGGTATTAGCATCAGCCTTTCGGTCAGTCGCAGGTTATGTCGAGGGCCTGCCCTGGCCTGGGTCTGAGATTAGAAATGAGGGCCTCTCTCTTAATGGACACCTGACTGCTTTCAGGAAGCCATCCTGCTCTGCCCTGTGCATTCTTCCATGGAGCAAGAAGTCATTCACTGCATGGAACTAAAGCAGATGTGTTAAAGCCAGTGCTGCTGTTTGACTTAGCAAAGTATTCTCTGAAAATATGGAGGCATTTCTGTGTGGCTGGACTGGATGTTATTATACCTGTTTACTTCCAAAAGAAATGGAGATCTCAAGGCAAGGCATGTCAGCTGGTCATCCACGTTGGTATTTCTCACTAATTGCATGTGAGAGACACTTGAATGAGCTTCCCTAAAGGCAAAAATATCATTATGCTTATTTCTTGTTCGTTTGTTCTGTTTTGAAACAAGGTCTCATTATGTAGACCAGACTCTCAACTGCTGTCCTCAAACTCACAGCAATTCACCTGCCTCTGCTCCTGAGTGCTGAGATGAAAGCTATGCAGCCTGGTGCCTGGCATCATTTCGATTCTTTGAGGCGGGATCTAGCTGTATAGCTCAGGCTGACCTCAGTCTCTGAGTACTGGCTTCACAGATGTCCATGGCCACCATGACTGGCACTCGGACCTTTTGTGTCCTCTCACCATGGCTTTAATGCTAGCTTTGTGAGCAGTTCACTTTCTCAGTTCAGGTTTTTGTGGAGTCATGCAGCTGGAGGCTCTGAAGGCCTGCCACGCATACCTCACTCGTTCTCATGCAGATTCTCTCCTTCTCCTCCCATCTCAATGGAACCCCCTGTTGGCTGGATTCAGGTTGGATCCTCATGTCTTGGGGAGTGTGCTGGAAGGTGGCTGCTGTCCTTCTCATGTGGGCAGAGTGGAGGAGGTGTGCACCTTACGTGCTGGCTTACAGCCAGGCTGCACTGCCCTTCCTTCCGCGGTGATCTGCCGCTCAGGCTCAGAGCTGCAGCCCAGAGAATAGGTTGTTTCTCTTGTTCTCATGGGCACTTGCTGGGACTTTCTGTCTTCTCAGTACCTGTATTTTACTCTAGCTGATTTTTGTTTTTGTTTTTGTTTTTCGAGACAGGGTTTCTCTGTACAGGCCTGGCTGTCCTGGAACTCACTCTGTAGACCAGGCTGGCCTCGAACTCAGAAATCTGCCTGCCTCTGCTTCCCGAGTGCTGGGATTAAAGGCGTGCGCCACCACCGCCCAGCTTGTTTTTTTGGTTTTTTTTTTTTTTGGCTTTCCTTTAGGGTGGCTGGTGTGTGTGTGTGTGTGTGTGTGTGTGTGTAAGGAGTTCTTTATCTTTTCACCTGAGCTTGTCATTTTTGCTATTTTGTTTTACATTACAAAAGACATTTTTGTTTAGTTTGTCATAGCATCCTGTTCTTACTTGCTAATAAATATGAGATCTTGCTGTTGTGAGTGTATTAGTAGTATTTATTCTCAGTTTTTCTGAACTCCATAGTTTGTCCACCGAGGGCCTCTTTTCCCTGTTAGACATTTTCTGTGTATATCTGCCATCAGCGGCATCTGTGTCTGGAGAGTAGAGGTCCTCAGGCAGATGGAGCACTGACAAATGGGCACGCCCTGGTCCTGGCCTTTGGTGCTTCCTGCTGTCTGGTCAGATCATCTGAAGACTTCCACCTAGAATGGAAGTGGTGCTACAGCACACTCTGTGTGAGCTTCTGAGACGAAGGAAGGCAGGGCCTGAGCTTGGGCTCTACGGCTTACTCCGGCGTACATGGGCCATCCACCTTGCACGTGCTATACTCTAGCTAGTCTAGAGGCCTGGCCGACTCTTGTAGAAAATCAAATTCACCCTGTGATTTCAGCACAAGTAAGAGCAGGCCCAGCAGCCCAGAGGGACGGCTCTAGGAGGGGATGGCTGCTCTGCTCAGATGAGGCTCTACCCCCCGCCCCACTGTCAGTCTCAGGCTTTCTTCCGAGGCGACAGCTGCCCACACTCTGCATGTCTCTGGGGTCTGATTTCCAGACTGTTGTCGCCATGGCCCCCTTTTCTGTCCCCTTTTTTACTCCAACCCCAGAGTCAAGAGTTTAAACCACTTGTAGACATACAGTTTCCTGGTGGTAGTCTATTCACAGTGTGCATGTGCTTGTCGTTGCAAATGAAGGAGCAGATTGCTGAGGGAGGTTGTGGGATGGGGGCTTGAGGAGCGGTAACCAGGAAGTGGGATATCATTTGAGATTTAAACAAATGGAATGATTAATTTTTTAAAATTTAAAAAGAATGTAAGAAAAAAAGAGCAGATTGCTCCCAGACAGCTTCCTGAGACCGGTGGCATCCCAGCAAGAACAGGGTGAGCCTGTGTGGTGCTTCTGTTCACGCAGGGATGGGTGTTTGCCTGCAGGACGGCACTTGGGTGGTGGAATGTTTATTGACATGTTCCTTTCCATGGCTGTTCCAACTCTCAGGTCTGACATTCCAGCACTTCAAGATCTGGCCTGTCTACCCGCTCCCACAGCCATCTGCTGTTCTTCCCTGCTGCCCACTCACTCATTCACATAAGCCTGATATAAACCCCTGCTTCCACTAGTAGGCCTTCCCAAGTAGTCCTTGTATGTACCTGTGCATACCACCTTGTCCTCCCCACACTTCTCTGCCTTCGGTACTTGCCATCATCTCTGGTGCTCCACTGAAGATCTGAATACGTTCCTGCCATAGATTCCAAAAGAGAACTCTTTATTCTTCTTTGTAGGATATTCGACATGAAGCCAGTGACTTCCCATGCAAAGTAGCGAAACTTCCTAAGAACAAAAACCGGAACAGGTACCGAGATGTCAGCCCTTGTAAGTACCCACTGTTCCATCTGCCCCACTTACACTTCCCAGTGGCAGCCTGTCGTTGTCCAGGGCTGGGTAGAGGTCCTGACCTCATGGTCTCCATCATAAGCACAGGAGACACTGTCCTAGCTCACTTTCACTGTTTCAGAAGGCACTAAAGCTCCAGTTTCTGGAAACGGTGGTGGCTCAGGGTCCTTCCTTTTAGCTCTGTGTTGTGGTGAGTCACTTTCCTCCCTTGAAGTGGCTTGACCTGGGCGTAGTGGACAGCCTCTTCTGCATGACTCGGCAGCAATTCCATTGGCTGTCAGCCTGGTGATGAGCCACAAAGGTATTCACAGGTACTCACACCATTCCGCCAGAAGTGTAGAGCCAGCCCGCCCTTGGCTTTCAGTGCTTAGGACTGGTCTAATAAGCCTGTGCCTTCTAGCTGGCTTATAGTCTGGAAATACCTTCAGAGTAAGTAAGTGGACGTGTAGAAAGTGTGGAAAGCAAGAAAAGCCAGAACTGGGCCTCAGGACCTGGGTCTGTCGTTAGTTCCCAGGTTTATTGACTCCCCCTCAAGATCTGTGGACGTTATTCCTCAACAGGGTTGTGCTACTCAGATCTACATGGCTGCTGATCAGGTTCCTAGGGAGACATAAAATGGCTCTAGGATTAGAACACAGCCTGTACCTCTTGGTCTGCCATGCTGGTGGCTCTGACTGTCAGGATATGGCAGTCACACTCCACTTACAGGAGTGTGTGGAGGTGAAGCCAAGTGCTCCCTCGGGTATGAGTTTGATAAAGGAAGGCTGAGGTCTGAGACCGTGTTAGGAGGCCATTTGAAGTGTACTTGAGGTCCTCAAGTGAAGGGTGGCTGACCTCACCCCAACACCTGCTGTTTTCAGCTTAGCTGGCCTTGGCTGAGGGGCATCAGGCCTGATTGTGATAGCAAAGTAGCATAGCGAACCCGTGTAGATTCTGCTTGGGAGCCCTGGCTGGAACTTAAGGACAGCAATGTGACCGACCGCATAAGACTCTGCCTCTTCCCCACTGCCTGGTTCCCCAAGACAATCCACCAGCGGTCCTGGATGGGGGCAGACAGTTGCAGTGTCCCCAGGCTGGACTCAAACTTACTAAGACACCAAAGTTGACCCCAGGAGGGCGTGGTCTGGGGCTGGTGCTGGTGCTATAGAATGTGGTATTTCTGTGTTCAGGGCTGACCCCACAGGTGACTAATGTCATCCTAACAGTGAGGCCCCAGCAGTGTGCATGCCCATGGGTCCCTCTCTCTGCTTTCCTGTAGAATGTAGGTCTTGGCTCTCACAGTTAACCTAGCTCTGCTTTTCTTTCAGTTGACCACAGTCGGATTAAATTGCACCAGGAAGATAATGACTATATCAATGCCAGCTTGATAAAAATGGAAGAAGCCCAGAGGAGCTATATTCTCACCCAGGTAACAGGCTGTCTAAACGATTTTTTCATGTTACCTGAAGAACTTGAGAGCTGTTGTGTTCACATCAGATAGGATCATCATGTCTGTGAGAAGTTTAGCCTTCTCATCAGTCAGCGCAGGAGCAAGAAAGGGAACACCCTGCCTCGGACTCTGAGCACAGCACTGTGAGACGACACACTGAGCTGCCAGTGGTCTCTTGATGGGCAGGAGAAGACCCTAGACATTGGGTCCACAGAGGCATGAGCCTCAGCATCGAATGCTTCTGGCAGCGACTAAGAGGGCTAGCTAGTCCTTGGTTGTCTAGGCACCTCTGTCCCAAGGGCTATTCAGTGTTCCTCTGGGCCTTGTTAGAAGATGACTTAAAAATCCCACAGCTCTGGGCTTCCTTCTGAGAAAGTGTGATAGACGTCCTGTAACACAGTCCACAGTGTGTGACCAGAAGGCTGTGGATGTCTGGGAAGATGATAAAAGCTTATTTTCAGTAATGTTCTAGTCTTAGCCTATGGCCTGCAAGGCGGTCTCTGTGGCCCTGTGTTGTTTGCCTGTTCTCCCTTTGGGATGCCATATCACACGGCGTGGGCTGTAGGGAGTTTGAACGTGACGATTTTGCCTGCTTTTGGAAATCAAGTCCTAATGAGGCCAGAGACTCTGATCTGGCACTCCTCCATCACAGACAGCCCTTCTCCCTTTTGTCCTAAGCCAGTTTGCGTGATGAGAAGCAGCCCAGAAGCCCCCAGTCAGTGTGTACAGTATCAGTGGCTGCTTGTGGTTCTGTGGATGCAGGGTCAGCCTCCCTAGGTCTCAGCCAGGGTCCTCCCTGCACCTTTGTGTTTTCCTGGGCAGCTGCAGATTCCGTAGGAAGGTGGGGCCTCCTTCTGAGAATCTGAGGTACAGTAACCTTGAGAACCTGTGGAGAGAAGTTAGCATTCTTGGCTTCAACCGTTCATCTGTAGTTGTGCTCAGAGGGACTTGATATGGCTGTTGTCCCATTGTAGGGTATGTGATGCCAAATGAGTCAGATGAGCAGTTAGCATTGCCATTGAGGAGATGGGTGGATGGAGCTTAGTGACAGAGCACTGGCCTGTCACGCAAGGTTCTGGGTCCAGTCCCCAGTATTTCAAACAAACAAACAAACAAACAAAAACAGTGCTAACTGAGAATAGAGAAACTCAAGCATTACTCTACCCACTACCTGACCCTGGGCCCTGGCCATTTTGTGAGACCTGTGATACTCTGCTGTGTAAGGCTGTACCATGAGCATTCATAAGTGGCTTCTACACCCGTGTTCCGGACAAGAATGCAAACAGTCAGATCCCAAAGGAGCATTTCCGACAGGGAGACCCAGACTATTTCCAAGCCACAGATAAAGAACTCTTCATTTCATTCAGTATTGTTCATTATAGAAACCACATCGTAGCCTCATCTTGTACAAATTGGAGGTTGGGAAGAGTGGAGGATGTAGGGCAGTACTTCACCTCCGTCACAAAGCATAGCCAGGTCACTGTGAGCTGGGTGGTACTTGGGAGCAGGGATGTGACTAGTAAGTTACAGAACATGGAAAGCTGCATCCATGGGGGGGCTGAGAGCTTGGATCCTTGTGTAGCACAGAGGATGAAGGACCCGGGTGGTCATCAGGTACCCTGGCGCCCAACTGCACAAAGCTAGCTCTGTTACCTGAGGGAGAGTCACCTGTGTGATGCTTTTGTCAGAGCCCTTGCCTGACACTTGCAGACCGCACTCAGGGAAGAATGAGAAGATGCCAAGTGCTGGCACAAGGAAGGGAGTGTCCCGAGATCTAAGGGCAATGGCTTGGATGGAAATGGGGGAGAATGGAGACTTCCCACCCAAAGATGTAACTAGCCCTGGTATGGATGTTCTCCTGTAGTATGTCATGGGGCTCACAACTAAAGCACTCCCAGCTTGACAGTCATCCATCAGCACTCACCATCACTAGGTAGGTTTTCTGCTCTGCAGGCACCGGTCATGCCCAGGTCTTATGAGCCCCTTCGCTACCTCTGAGACCATTTGTGGGCCACATCTCTTGCACATTCCTTGGTCCAGCTCTAAGGGCTGTCCACACTTTTAGACTCGCCAGTACTAGTAAGAAGAGAGGCTCACTCTGTACTGGGTGCTTGTTCCATTCTCGGTGCTATGCTGAGTCCTTCACATACAGCACCACTGTTATTTATGCAGCCTGAGAACGGGTGATGTTTTTAATCAAGTGGGCTATGTGGAAAAGAAGGCTCAGAGAGGTGGAGTGACTTGCCTAAAGTTAGATGGTGACAGATTTTAAAAGCAGGGTCTAGGGCCAGAGCACAGTGTTGGTCCTGCCCTGTGCTGCCTCTCACCCACATAGGAGCTGTGTCCTGGACTCATCTGCTCATAGACAAGAAGCCTAGTAAAGCCCCTCGGCCATCAGCTTAGATCCAGGGACAGCCTGCACCGACGTGCAGAAATGACCCTTCATCACATGATGGGATGTGGGACTGGGTGACTGACAGTGGGGCATGCAGCCTTGGTGGCTACTCTGCCTACACCTATGAACATTGTCACTGACTGACTGCGTGGTGTGCTTGTGTGTCCAGTGTTGTACAGCGTGTATCTTGTGTGTTTACAGGGCCCTTTACCAAACACATGTGGGCACTTCTGGGAGATGGTGTGGGAGCAGAAGAGCAGGGGTGTGGTCATGCTCAACCGCATCATGGAGAAAGGCTCGGTAAGTTCTCGCCAGAGACCCTTGCTGCTGCCATCTACATACACCCAGTTCTTAAAGTGCCCCTGAGTTTCCGTTGTGAGTTTCCGTTGTCTAACTCCTTTACATGGCACAATGTGTGTAAAAGCATTACATAAATACACTTGTATTACAGACCACACTAGGGAGAGAGAGATGCCCCAGGCCAGGCTCTTGCTGCCTCTGTTTTCTTGGTACTGCCTGTGTTTGTGGAACTGGGTAAACAGTTTGTTTTTTTCTAAAAGCAGCCTTTAGTGTATCTTAACCAAGCCCACCTTTGACTGGTCAGACTGTGCCTCTCGATGGCAGAGGTAATCCTACAGAGCTGGGGGAGACATTGGTGGTGAGATGACTTTGGGACTTGTGTTCAGGCTCTGTCCTTTCAGCCACCCTTGCCTCTCAGCCTGCTGTTTCTGTCCAGG
This sequence comes from Mus caroli, assembly GCF_978045245.1. Taxonomy (NCBI): domain Eukaryota; kingdom Metazoa; phylum Chordata; class Mammalia; order Rodentia; family Muridae; genus Mus; species Mus caroli. The sequence continues at coordinate 11,586,064 of NW_028227257.1, read as the reverse complement.
GTGGTCTGTGTCACTCAAGTCTTACCACAGCCTCAGCTCTAAGGGTAGTCATTGATAGGGCCTGAGACTCTGAGTGGCTGGACCTGTTACCTAGACCTGACTCTCACTCCCCAAACAATATCCTGGACAGGCCTCCTTTTGTCTCTTTCCTGTCTTTTGGGCCAGAGATCTGAGTCATGGTGACACTCTTTCAGATTTAGGCTTCATCAAACAGCCAGCCTTCCTGTCCCTTCCCTCTTATTCCTGTTGTGACACTGAAGATTGGTTCTCAGTGCTGCCCACGACCAGCATGGGCAGAGCCGGCAGTCTCTTCCCTCTGCACTTGGTTGGCACTTACAGACTCCCCAGCTGCAGAGGCTGAAGCCCCTGGAAAAGGTCAGCTGAGGATCGTTGGGAGTAACTGCAGCCATAGCCAGGAGCGGAGAACAGGATGTTCCGTTCAGCCTGGCCAGGTGTAGATGCTGTGCTGTCTGCTGCTGTGCTGTCTGCTGCTAGGCTGGGACAGCTGCCTGCCCTGCTTTCCTCGTGCTCTCAAGAACATGAGGTTGCCAGAGAAGCCATCCATCAATTCCAGAGACAGTGGCTAGTCACACACAACAGAGTGAGGAAAAGGTATCACCCGCAAGCTGCACCCACCTGCAGAGCACATGGACCCGGTCACTCCTGCTAGTTTCCTGAGGCTGCTTGATGTCATATTGTTGCTTGATTTCCACTTCCCACTTCTGTAGAACATGGTAGTAGCAGGTACAAAGCCTGCCGGTATGGTCAGTTGACAAAATCAGAGAGTAGAATTTTAAATCACCCTACTGCTAAGAAATCATCTTGAGTTGGAGAGATGGCTCAGCGGGTAAGAGTGCTGGCTGCTCTTCCAGAGGTCCTGAGTTCAATTCCCAGCAACCACATGGTGGCTCACAACCATCTGTAATGGGATCTGACGCCCTCTTCTGGTGTGTCTGAAGATAGAGCCCTCATGTATATTAAATAAACAAACAAACAAGAAATCATCAGATATGAGGGAAAAGAGATGGCTCAGTGGCTGAGAGTGTCTACTGCTCTCACAAAGAACCTAAAGTCCACCCCACAGCGGCTCATAACTAACCACCAAGGGATCAAGCTACCCACAGCGGCTCATAACCACCAAGGGATCGAGCTACCCACAGCGGCTCATAACCACCTAGGGATCAAGCTACCTCAGTGAACACCAGGCACGCACATGGTACACAGATACATGTGCAGACAGAACACCCATACACATAAAAAAAGTCACCAGGTGTGGTATGGTTTAGTGTGTGTGTGTGTATATAAGGATCCACGTACATGTGTACATACTTAAGTATGTAAGTGGTCCTGATGGCCCCTTGTAGTTAGCACAGTTTGGATTAGTAGGTATTGTCACACTGTAAGGAATGGTGCCTGCTCTGTTGTTGCACGACTACCACCGGGTCTGGCTTTTGGTACCCTAGGCTGATCATAAATAGATCCACTATGGCCACCTTGGTGAAGAGTCCTGTGTTCCATTGGAAGCAGAGCTGGTGGGCTGGTTACTTTCTCATGGCAGTGGTCCTCTAGCACTATTCTCCACTCAGGTCTGTCCCAGGATCTTCCTCGGGCTGCCTGTCTCTTTGTTTTGGAAGGACTTGTGTGTACATCATGGTTGAAATGACTATTAAACTCAGGAGGCCAGCACACTGGCATTGCCATCTTCTGTCTGAGACTGGCCAAAGGGCCTTGGTGTCAGTCCCAGCCGGCAAGGGCCTGCTCATATTCCAGTAAGAGTTAGCCTTCCGCTCAGGGCCATGTGTGGGTGCCATCAACTGACTGGAAGCAGGCGTTATGTGCTCTCGTGTTTGTTTTGTGCTTAAAGCAGAAATTTTTACGGGAAGTGACAGAGCCAAGCATGGTCCTATAGACATCTAATTAAATGTTGTTTGATGGACATTTGGCTGTGTGCCAGAATGCCTCTGAAATTGTACATTTTGCCTAGATTAGAGATCTGTCAGGCTTGTTCTAGGCTTCTGCTGTGGAAGTGAAGGTCAGAGCCTGTCTACCCTGTCCCTGAGGCAAGAACCCCCATTCCCTCTTCTGAACGGACAGCCCTGTGGCATTCCCCCTGATCATGGTGAATGCCCACCCTGGCATGTAGCCTGGGGTCTTACTGGGAATGAGTGACCCATTCAAGTCTCTCCATGAAACGTTCACTGGCATATTGCCTCTGCGTTCTGATGTGGAGATCTGCTCCCATGCTCACAGATCGGCCCTACTCGGGGAGCCCATCTCTGGCAGCTGGTCCTTAAAGGTGGGAGGAGGCTTGGGTTGAGCAGACCAAGACCTTGAAATGGCTCTTGAGAAAGCCTACGTAGCTTCTGTCCTGGGATTAGAAGGTTCCTGCTCCATGGGTAGGGAAAGCCCTTGCTTCCTTCGCTGCTTTCTCTGTCTTTTGCGTTGGTTTTGTGGAGAGCAGCTTTGGAGCCCAGAAGAGTGACAGCAACAGCCTTTGCAGTTCTGTCTTCAGCCTCAGTCCCTCCTAGCCCCTCATGAGGTGACATCTCAGGTCCCCAGTTGCCACAGCCCCACCATGCTCTGGCCATCCTTGCCCTGTCTCCTGCTCTCCCTTGAGACACTGTCCTGTCATAATGTTCTCTCCAGAGAGCTCCATTGACCTCTTTGCTTGGTTAGCTTGAGCTTCTCCCTCCTCTGAATCCCCAGGTGGTTTGTCTTCTCAGTGCCTCCCCTCTGTGTTCTCCCCATCCACCCACCCTAGAGGGCAGGAGCTCCCAGTAGACTGGGCCAGCCCTGGAACAGGTCAGGCAGGTGAATTCTGTTTGTTGTGTACCAGAGAGTAGCTTACTTCACTTCCCTGGGAGGATGAAGGTCTCTGAGTCTCTGCCTGGGCACCCTGTCAGTCCCGCCTTGGAGACCCAGAACAGCTCTCTGCAGCAGGAAGGGTACCTGAGCTCACAGGATCTGTGTGACTGAATCCCAGCCTGATCTTTTTTCCTAAATCCAGCCCAGATATTTTGGTTCATCAAAAGCTGTAATGAGTACTTGAATCCAGATCATCAAATGGTGTTTGATATTAGCAAAATAGAACTCCAGGAACTGAACTGAACTGAACCAAATCAGAATGCGCGAGTGAGCTGCACCTGCGTGCTGTCTTCCATGGCCTTCAGCCTGACAGGGCTGTAGCCTCCCGCCCTGTTGCCTGTGGGTTCCTCAGGGGGCTCTGGGCATCCTGAGATCCTACTGAAGGCATCTGTGAGGGACACTGCTTCTGTGTAGTATGGTTTTTACCTCACATCAAGGACCAGAGCCCACTGTGACACATTGCTGGGTGAGAAGTGTAAGCCCTGCCCCAAAGCTACAGGGATCAGGGTTCTAGCCAGCTCTAGTTTTCCTAGGGTGAAAGCTGTAGTGACTGGGAGACCCCCACCTGGGAGTTGTCAGAAAGCTAGAAGACAGCGTTGCCTTGCAAGCCTCCTGCCTCACGTAGCGGGTGCTCAGAGTAACCCAGTGCCGTTCTTCCTCCAGTTAAAATGTGCCCAGTATTGGCCACAGCAAGAAGAAAAGGAGATGGTCTTTGACGACACAGGTTTGAAGTTGACACTAATCTCTGAAGATGTCAAGTCATATTACACAGTACGACAGTTGGAGTTGGAAAACCTGACTGTAAGTATGGCGGAGGTGAAGTTCCTCTGGAGACTGTGACTTGCTCCTGATCTTAGTCCTTGGGTGCCAGTTTCAGCTATGGCATTCCCGGGAATTATGAGTCTTGTGCACAGTATGGCTTCATTCCATGGTGAACAGAACTAGCTGTTGTAGGAGGCAGTGCCCAGGCACCAGTGAAGGACAGGTTACACGTACCTCCCATGGCTCTCACCCTTGACACCACATAACACAGTTCCAAGGGAAAAGTCCCTTTCTTAGCTGAGAGTGTTTTGCTCTGCCTGTGGGACTTGGTGACTGAAGTGGTACCTGCAAGAGAACTGACAGAGCTTGCAGCTTCCTCACTGTCTGGACTGCTGCAAGGAGGGGGCTCCCCTCCCTGCCCAGGGGTCCTGCAGCTGAGGACTGGAAACCAGACCTTGGGTAGACTTGCTGTGGGGACAGCCATCTTGTCTGCTGCTCACTGCACTAAGAGGAGGAGGAGGAGCAGTGAGAGCTGCCCGCCCACGGCGCAGAGCTGGGACCAAGGCCATATGAGTCTCGGGCATGGAGGAAGCCACTGTTGACCCACTCTGCCCACTGCTGGGATTGGGCCAAGGAACAGCTCTCCATGTCTTTGCTTGTTCTACTTTGAGACTAGGGGTCATGGGTGAGAGGCAGGAGGTGTGTGGATCCTGAGCAGAGAGCGATAGGGAAAGGCTGCACTACTGGACTGAGGCCTTCTAGGCCATAGGAAAGTGTTGGGTCTGCACAGGGGACAGTCCCATATCCTTGGGCCTCCCTGTGGCTCCCTCCTTGTAATGAACTAATTCTAGAATTTTCTCAGGTTGCTGGAAGCATGGCAGGAGTGAGGCCCTGGCAGGACCTCCTAGAGGAGCCTGGAGCCTGGGATGAGCTCCCTGAAGCTGAGTTCACCGCAGTTGGCGTGGCAGGGCTGTGGTAGACCCTTCCGATGCTTTCCAGTGTTTGCCAGCCTGGCTTTAAAAGTGATGTCAGATAATCTCTGGAAAACGCCTGCTTTTGGGGGGGACAATTCAGAGCAGCACCAGAGAGGAGGACAGGAGAGCTTAGGCCTTGTTTGGGGTTGGGAGTTTGGAGGAAGTTGTTTGCATTAAGATAAGGTCTCACTGATAGCCCAGGCTGCCTTCATATTTACAGTCCTCTGCCTCCAGAATGCTGGGATTGCAGGCACAAGGCCAGCTCAAGGTTTAACTTGAGCACCTTTCTGGGCCCTAGAACAGAGTCCTTGTGGAGGGATGGGAGGCAGGAGGAATGTGGGAAGAGAACCCCATGCTCTATGGGGGTTAAAATAAGGCTCTTCTTGCCTACTTTATTCTAAGCCAGTTTTAAAGTGTATTTGAGGTACCTCCTGCCTTGCACCCAGTACAAGTAGTGTTTGGTTTTGCAGCGAGGTGGGCAGAGCAGCTGCAGGGTCTCACATACAACATCCTGGATCTAGTGGCCACACTGAAGGGGGTGGCCATGTCTTTGATGTGTGTTTGTCTCACAGCAGGGACCTCCTATACTTCACAGAAAGAGAGCAACTTGGTATCAGCAAGTCAAGCCTTAGGTGTCTGTGTCCCAGTCTTTGTCTGGCACAGGCTGCTGGCCCTCTCTGTAGCCCTGGGGGCCTTGACCTCTGAGGTCTGGACCATGGAGCTGGTGAGATAGCTCATACATAAAGGGTTTTTAACATAGCAGACCATCTAGGAAAGAGCAGTAGAGAAACAGCATCAGAGGCCATTCTTTGTGCTCCGTCAGGGGCACTGTGGGACAGCTATGGAAATGGGCATGGTCCGTGAGGTGAATGTGGTGTGGAAAACTCACCATCAGCCCAGTCTCTGGAGTCTCAGCTGATGTAGCACCTGGGTGGCAGCCACCTTATTGACAATCTTGTCTTTGGAGACTTTTCTTGAAAAGTACCACTTGTCTGATCCGTCCTGGTGTTCTCCCTGATCCACCCAGACCTGGTCTCCCAACACACACACACACACACACATAAACACAGGAAGCCTTTCTGATATCTAAGGTGCCAGTGACATCATGGTGACTTTCCAGATGAAATGGTTGTGGCCACATGTGTGAGTACAGAAGGGACAGAAAGGTCAGAGGATTGTGCACTGCTTAAGGCTGTGGCCAGATCCAGCTGGATGCACTGAGGAAGGCTGGGCAGGAAGTGACTTGGTGCACACATGGGGTCTGTGTGGATAATGCGCCCAGCCTAACAGCAAGTGTCTCTTTCAGACCAAGGAGACTCGAGAGATCCTGCATTTCCACTACACCACATGGCCTGACTTTGGAGTCCCCGAGTCACCTGCTTCTTTCCTCAATTTCCTATTCAAAGTCCGAGAGTCAGGCTCACTCAGCCTGGAGCATGGCCCCATTGTGGTCCACTGCAGCGCCGGCATCGGGAGGTCAGGGACCTTCTGTCTGGCTGACACCTGCCTCTTACTGGTGAGGAGGGCTTTGCAAGCCTAGGAAGAAAGGAAGCATGCTTGAACCCACCCTGTTGGCTAGCATCCCTGTCATTGTCCACCAGCCTCCTTCTTTGGAGGACACCCAAGGATTGATGATGATTGAGCCCCTTCTAGCTTTGTTCATGGGGTTCTTCTAGTTGTCACAAGAGCGGGTGACCCTAGAACACCCACGGGGTACCCTGGAACACCCATGGGGTATGCTAGAACACCCATGAGACACCCTAGAACACCCATGGGGTACGCTAAGACATCCACGGGGTACCCTAGATCACCCATGGGTCTTTTTTTCTAAGCTCTTTCCACTCAGGCCCAACCGTCCCAAGTTTGCTGCATTTTTGTCCCATTTCCTTGAGACCCTCTACTACACACCCCTCTGTGGCTTTCCTCTGGTTGACCCAGTGTCCCTGGCTTGCAGATGGACAAGAGGAAAGACCCATCTTCCGTGGACATCAAGAAAGTACTGCTGGAGATGCGCAGGTTCCGCATGGGGCTCATCCAGACGGCCGACCAGCTGCGCTTCTCCTACCTGGCTGTCATCGAGGGCGCCAAGTTCATCATGGGTGACTCGTCAGTGCAGGTTAGTACCACTCTGCTTCAAGAATACATGTTGGAGCCGGGCGTGGTGGCGCACGCCTTTAATCCCAGCACTCGGGAGGCAGAGGCAGGCGGATTCCTGAGTTCAAGGCCAGCCTGGTCTACAAAGTGAGTGCCAGGACAGCCAGGGCTACACAGAGAAACCCTGTCTCGAAAAACCACAAAAAAAAAAATAAAAAAAAAAAAGAATACATGTTGGTGTTCAGCTCTGTTCCTAGCTGAGGATAGACCACAGAGCCTGTGCGTGCTCACCAAGACTCTACTCTCTGAAAGAAACTCAAAATTGTTTAAGGTCCAATACTGTTGAGGTCAAAGGCAATGGCTCCCTTAGTATATGACATTGCTAGAGTCATTAAACAACTGCTCCCTCTGCCTGCCGCATGCTCTGCAGAGCCCTGAGAGGAAGCATAAGCCTGACCTCAGAAGTCCAGGGCCTGCCTGGTGACCTGAGACCCTACCTCCAAATTTACTTTCCAAATATTTGCCTGGACCCAGGAGCCCAGAGCTGCTGCTGAGCAGTCAGCTGCTCACTAGGACAGACCCAGAGCAGGCACCAATGGAGCCTCTGTTGCTCTCCTCTAAGGATCAGTGGAAGGAGCTCTCCCGGGAGGACCTGGACCTTCCACCCGAGTACGTGCCCCCACCTCCCCGGCCACCCAAACGCACACTGGAGCCTCACAACGGGAAGTGCAAGGAGCTCTTCTCCAGCCACCAGTGGGTGAGCGAGGAGACCTGTGGGGATGAAGACAGCCTGGCCAGAGAGGAAGGCAGAGCCCAGTCAAGTGCCGTGCACAGCGTGAGCAGGTGATGGGGGCCTGGCTTGGGCTTGGGGGTGGGGGTAGGGTGAGAGGAAGTGGCTTACTGTCCAGAAACACATGAAGGCATTGAAAACTTTGAGGTGCTTCTGAGTGCATGAGCAATGGTGTTGCTGCTCCCCGGCCAAGCCCCCACTGCCCTGGATGTTCCTGTGAAATGACAGTTCATGTGGGGTTCCAGTGCTCCTTGTGCTGTGTGTGTGATGTGCTCAGCACCGACAGGGATGGCAGCTTGCTCCCTCACCCTGCTACAAGCATTGTTGAGCCCCCACTGATATCTGTGGAATACTTAGGTAATACTAGAATTTGCCCAGAATCTGTGCCGCAGACCCTCCATGTGGGGAAAGGACAAGCACTGAGTGGTAGAACCGGGATGATAAAGAAAGGATGTGCCTGCAGGAAGTGGCACTGTGGTGACCCCAGGAGGAGTGAGCCATTTCCTGTGTCGGCCGCCTCCTTCCTGGAGGGCAGTTTTGAGGTGTGGGCACACAGTCTAACTCTCAGCAGTACCCACCCAGAGCTTTGCACACAGCATGTAGAGCCGTAGCCTGGCTGCCCTCATTCTAGCATGTGTGGACAGAAGGTACAGAGCCGGCAGTGCAGGGGAAGCCATGTGTCTCCTGCAGCTGGGATGTGGATCTGAGTGCATGTTTGCCTAGAGCCGGGACTTCCGGTTCCTGGTAAAGCATGTGTACACTGGTGGGCTGCAGACTGACTTGAATTAAACCCAGCCCTGGCCATGGCTACTGCCCAAGGTCCTCCAGGGCTGGAAGACAAGCAGACTGCTCTGTGCTAGGTGGGGAGGGTTCATTTCTCCAGGTTTCCTCCATAGAGATGGTCTCCTTTTCCATCTACTCAGGGTAGGTAACCAACCTGTCTCTTCCTCTCTCCTCAGCATGAGTCCAGACACTGAAGTTAGGAGACGGATGGTGGGTGGAGGTCTTCAAAATGCTCAGGCATCTGTCCCCCCCAAGGAAGAGCTGTCCTCCACTGAGGAGGAACAAAAGGCACATTGGCCAACTCACTGGAAGCCCTTCCTGGTCAATGTGTGCATGGCCACGGTCCTGGCGACCGGCGCGTACTTCTGCTACCGGGTATGTTTTCACTGACAGACTGGGAGGCACTGCCACTGCCCAGCTTAGGATGCGGTCTGCGGCGTCTGACCTGGTGTAGAGGGAACAACAACTCGCAAGCCTGCTCTGGAACTGGAAGGGCCAGCCCCAGGAGGGTATCAGTGCACTGGGCTTTGAAGGAGCCCCTGGTCCCATGAACAGAGTCTAATCTCAGGGCCTTAACCTGTTCAGGAGAAGTAGAGGAAATGCCAAAAACTCTTCTTGCTCTCACCTCACTCCTCCCCTTTCTCTGGTTCATTTGTTTTTGGAAAAAAAAAAAAAAGAATTGCAACACATTGTTGTTTTTAACATTTATAAAGGCAGGTTTTTGTTATTTCTGGAGAAAAAAAAAAAGATGCTAGGCACTGGTGAGCTCCTCTCGTGCCCTTTGGCATGTGATCAGATTCATGATTTCTATTGGTTGCCAGTGGAAGAATCCCGCTGGGCAGGACTGTAAGGTTCCTGCTGGCTTGGGCAGCCCCACTGTGCACCCGGAGGAGCGTGCAGGTGCCCTGGAGTCCCATCCTGTTGTGAGGAGGGCAGCCACATGGGCTGCCTCTGAACAGCAAGCCCGGCTCTGCTTCGCTCAGGTGTCCCCCGAGGTTCCATCCTCCTCGGTCTCCTCCCTCTTTGTGACCGCCATCTTGCAAATGGCCCGGCCCTCGCCACCCCATCCCTGTAAATCCCTTAGGGCCTTGCCTCGGGGTCAGAGGTGGCTGCCAGCCTTAGTGCTGGGGTTTCCATTTCATTTGGAAAGCCATTACTACTCTATGTAGAAGCCACACCACCGAGGTGCAAGCAAGACTGGTAAAGGAGGAAGGAGCCCTGGTGTCATGGAAGCCCCCCGGCAGGACCTGTACCCTCTGAAACACTGTTCCAGTGAGCGCTCTCGAAGGCATCAGCTAGATGATTTTGCAGACTGCCAAGACTTCCTGAGTGGTGATTTTCAGAGTCTGGACTCACAAAACACCACGGAGCGCTTACTGCGCTGCCTTCCATGCTGGTATGGCTGAGGCTGTGAGGAGGCCGGCGCTGTGGCTCGATCCAATGCAGATGCCTTTGTGCAATCGCTGCCCAGCAGCAGAGCCTGCACTCCAGCCTCTGCGCTGCAGGCCACAGTGGCCATGGTGGCCCGCAGAGCAAGCTGCGATGGAAGCTTATCACATGGAGCCGGCTTTCCAGGCTATGCATCTCCCTTCCTGCTTTACCCTCTGCTTCCTTCCCGAGTAGCAAGCCCACCATCATGAGGAGTGCAAGGGACGGGCAGGCATTAGAGCGGGGTGCAGCTTGCGGGGTGAGGCCACCTTTGAGGCTGCCCTCCTCTTATTTATTCACTTTGCCCGGAGGTGGCCCCCGCGTGAGCATGCCCTGAAACTGACCGTGTCTGCCTGCACCCACGACCGTCAGGTCAGTCCTGGGGTTGAGGCATGAGTGCAGGACTGACAGGAGCCACAGTGTGGCCAGTGCTGGGGCCAGGAGCAGGAGCAAGAGGGTGTGAGGAGCAGCCTTCAGGAGCATAGGACAGTGGTGATGCGCAGAGCCCCTGTGGCTGCTCCTGCGATGTGCAGGTTGGAGGCTGGGCTTTCTGCCCACGACCTTCTAGATGCCATTCCCGGCCTTTGCTTTCCCTGTGAGTTAGAAGATACACAGTTCTGTGCTGGTGGTGCCTTGTGCTTGACATGGGAAACTTAGAAGCCTGCTCACTGGCAGGCACCTCCCGTGCTCTGACCGGAAGTGGCCGTCGCTGAGTAACCACCGCCACTCAGTGAGAGCAGTGCTGTCCAGTCAGGTGCCACCTGACTCCTGGCAGGACACTTCAGGCTTCCGGCCTGCCATGCCACGCCACGCCACGCCACGCCCCGCTGGATCTCAGACATTCCACACTCACACCTCATTCCCTGGACACTTAGGCAAGCAGGGCCCTTCCACCTCTGGGATCAGCCCCTCCATTCCAAGTTCATGCTGTCCTGGAGCAGGCCAGGACTGGAAGCAAGGCAGCTTGTGAGAAGCAACCTCCAGGGAACAGTATAGATGACAGCCTTAGAGTCGGCCTGCTGTCATTGCTGGCCCAGGGCCCCTTACCCAGAAGTGTGCAGCTCTCGGGCCTGGGAGAGACGGCTGACGGTGCTCATGACTCTTCTGGAGGGGAGGAACCGAGCCTTCACATCGGGTGGCTTTTTAAAAGAACTCCGCTGCCTCATGCCAGCATTTCACATTTTGCCTTTCACCCAGAGAAGCCAGCACAGAGCCACTGGGGAACAGTGATGGCCTTGCCTGCCTGAGGAGGTGGCACAGCCAGGGTCTAGGCTGGGAGCAGTTAGCAGTGGGCTGTGTCTGGAGTAGTATGGTGTGTACAGTAGCCTTAGAGGTGGCTATCCCGGAGAACAGGCGCTCTCTGCCCTGTCGCCCCTGTTGGAGGTAGCAAGCTGCTGTATGCCTTAAGTCAACATTTACTTAGCAGGGCTCTCTCTCTCTCTCTCTCTCTCTCTCTCTGTCTGTCTCTCTCTTTCTCTCTCTCTCTCTCTCTCTCTAAATGGCCATAGAATAAACCATTTTTACAAAAATAAAAACCAACAAAAAACTGTGTCCTGGAAGAGTACCTTTGCAGGAGTGTGGGGTGTCTCAGGGTCTTCTGTGACCTCACAGAACTGTCTGACTGCACCATTTCCAACTTGCTGTCTTACTAATGGGTCTGCGTTAGTTGCAACAATAAATGTTTTTAAAGAACACAGACGTGATGTGCTTTCCTTTTCTTTATTGATGGAGCCGGGCCGGCATGAGGCAGACACTTGCCCTACCTGTAGGGTTAGTGCGCTGTGCGTTGTATGTTGTGTGTAGCCTGTCTTTCTGCAGAGATGTGGGTTCTCTATAGTGTCCTTTCAGGAACAACCCCTTTGGCAACCTGGATACCTTGAGACTCACAGGTCATTGGAATCCCTGTTCCAGCCACCAAACCACCCTTGGCCGGCCGCCTGATGGCCACCATGGTCCTCACGTCTCAGGACATCCATAAATCTCATCTGGTATATACTTGACGTCGAAATGAAAATGAGACCCAAAAGTAGTGTGACCTCCCATTCGTGTACCAGACTGAATATGTAAGGCCCCATGGTGACTGACAAGGAGATTTGTGCTGTGATAGATGTCACTGCACAAAGCACAGCCCCAGACCCCTCCGGTTCACAATTGGCTTGTGTAGCAAGTGGTCCCCGCTTGTGGCCCTGGCCACAGACCTGTGCAAGTGCTGTGTCCACTCAAAACTGAAATCTTCAGGTAAAAAAATGAATTCTCACAAGAACATTAGTGTGAAAAGGTGACTGTTAGGTAACTTTGGGATAAGCCCAGTAGGGTGAAGGCTTGACAAAAGCCTGGGGTGTCCCCAAAGTGCCACCAGGAAGGCAGCCTACCATGAGTCCGATAATCAAATATAGGGAGAATGTCCTGGGGTCCTGCAGAGAGCCCTGTGGCCCTGGCCACCCCTCCCATGTTATAGCTCTATGGACACAACATTATCTACTTCAGGCAGTAAGGTGGCCATATGCTACAGGGTTTTTAATTGAGATTTCAGGAGATGGACATGAAGGAAACAAATAAATACCCAGTGAGCACACATGGTCCACAGGACTCCGAGTGGGGTGACCGAGTCAGCCCTGAGAGCCCCCGAGCTTGGAGTGCTCTATCCACTTAGGTAAGAAACCCATCGTGTGTCTCCATAGCCGCCGCAGGGAAAACCTCCCCTCCACTCACGCTGGAGTGTCCCTCCAATGGACTGAGGGTGCCATGCACTGGAGGTGGGCCTGCCATGCCTTGCAGTTGCCAGCCATGTTTATTAGACCAGTTCTATCCCAGCTGCGGGTGTGCAGGGAGCTTGGACTCCATGCGTGTCTGTCCTGGAGCCTCACCTTGCCCCAGGCCCTTGATCCTCAGGCAGAAGCGGCATCTGTAGGAGGCCACAGCCTCGGAGGCCCCCACACACCACTTCCACCTGCTCTGTGAAGACCCCACTCTCCTCCCTGGGCTGGGTACCAACCCCAAGCTCAGGTAACTACCCTACTCAGCCCAGGCTTGCAAGGGAGCGGCTAGACTGCTCCATCCAAATCCTGAGCACTATGGAGGCTAAGAAGCCTCAAGGAAGAGAGACGCCCGATTTGAGCTCGTTGATCACAGCGTCTTAAAAAATTGTGATTTCAACGTCCGCTTCCTGACAGAAGGCCTCTTGTTCTAAGTGGAGTTTGTCCATCTTCTCGAAAGCCAGGCGGCCTTTCTCACCTGGAACACAGAGGTATGTGTCACTCACTGCCTTGTCACCAACTTAGTGTCTCTAGAGGGTCCCCTGCCCTGCCTGAGCAGTAACAGCCTCTTGTGCTGGAGATCTGGACACTAGTCTGGCTTTGCCCCTGCTCTCCATTTGCCAAGGGCCATAACTTATACCCTGGCTGCCAGCCTGCTGTGAAGGTAGCCAGCCCTGGCCAGAGGCTGCTAAGCATAGGGTAGCCTGTAGCAGGGTCCCTGGCAGCCCAGTACTGACAGCTGAGGTAGTCGCCCCCATCTCCACTAGAACTCTAGGACCCACTGTGCCGCACAGGCCCTTTGGCTGCACTTTACCAAATGACAGTGTCGCTTCCCGCGCTGCAATTCGCACGGCCTCCAGGTCAGACTGACAGAGAGTGACAATCTGCTCAAAGCTTTCAATACCCTGTTAGGAGAAAGGAGGCTTCTTAAGCAACCTCATTGTCATCCCTGCGGTGCCAAACCCAGCGTGGTTCCCAGGTCCTTCCTCTGTCCTCGAGAGGACTCAGGCCCTTCAGTGCTTTTGGGAATCCCTTCTACACCCCAGTGCAGGCCTGCAAGCAAGGCCACCAACAGCTTGTCTGGGGACATCATCTAACAAACCCAGCTAGCTGCCTTCTGGGACTTGCTACCTGCAACTCTCCTCTGCCTGGAGAACCAGGGCCTAATTGCCACACTTGGGGCTCCCATGAGACCTCCAACTCCTTCACCCAGCACCTGAGCCTCAGCAGGCACCTCCGAGGACCTTTTGAGACAGCCCTGAGCAAGTGACGTTGTTGGGTTTCTTCTACATTGAGTCAGCTCCCATGCACAAGTGGGTAACGAGGTTATATGAGGCAGATAGATTCCCAGCGTGTGAGTGCAGGGGAAGGCAGGGCCCACAGGCCCTGAAGCCCCTGTGTCATCCAGTCCAGAAAGATGAGCTGGAACCCAGAATAGCTTTTTACAAACCTATTCACATAGTGAATTCTCAGAATGGCTTTTAGGCTTCTTTGAGATAGGGTCTCACCATTTGGCCCAGGCTGGCCTGGATCACAGGTATGCGGGTGCCACCACACCTGGATTTTTTTTTTAAATGCATGAAAGCTACATATATTTGTGTGTGACTCCGAAGAGATTACACATGAGCACCACACACACACCTTCACACACAAGTGAACAAAACCAGAGTGAACAGGTGCCATCTGCGCTGTGTTTTGAAACAAGGTCTCTCCTAGGCTGGAGCTCATAAATATGACACGCTAGCTAGCCAGTGAGCCCCGAGGATCTCCTGCTGCCCCCTCTACTGGAATTGCAGTATGTGCCTTCACGCCTGGCTTTTTTTTTTTTTTTTTAATTGAGTTCGGGGGATTCCACTCGGTCCCTTGTGCTTGTAGTCCTTGACTCACTTTAAAGTCATGTTTAATACCAATGTTCAGTAGGCACACATCCCTGCAAGCAAGAAGAAAATGTGCCAAAAGTGGCCACTGCTGCCAAAGACCAAGGTGATAGGCAGCTTTTACATCTCCATTTTTGTCTTCTTCTCACAAGAATTTGTCATAGTTCAAACATGTCCAACTGGGCAGAAAGTGCCTTGGTGTGGAGACCTCTGCTGTTGGAGTCTGAGAGCTGGCTGTTACTCATAGTCCTCTTGCTGTTGGGGAAACCCTTTTGCCGCCCCACCATCCCATCCCTTGTCCCAGTGAAAGCATTTCAAGCTGTTGTCACCGTGGCTGCTGTTGGTGCTTTGGCCCTCAACACTGGTGGCCTCCTGTCACCCGTGAGGACAAGGGACTCACCCCGAGCTGCTGCAGAGCCACGCACGCCGCCTGCTGGACCTTGGCATCACTGTCATTTAAGGCATTAGTGTAGTACAGCAGAGCCTGGGAAAAGAAACCAGGATTGGCCTGAGTCCGCAGGGCAGGCCCGGGCCCCCAGCTGGGTCATGCACACTGCAAACATTCCAGTTAGTAGACTCAGACCCAGACTCAGCCCGTCTCCAAACAAAACTTGGGGGTGAGACCTGTCAATCTGGCCAGCTATATTGTCAGGTGGATGACCCCCAAAATTGATCACCTTTTCCCGGAAGCGCTTGTTCCTGGCCGCGCTGGCTAGGCGTGTTCTGGCCGCCCTGCACAGCCTCGGGGGTCCGTCCAGCTGCAGAAGTGCCCAGGCTTGAAGTGTCTGGGGCAGTGGCTGCAGCTGGCTTAGACACTTCCCATGCAGCTTTCTCAGGGCCTTGGCTGGGCCTGCACAGCTCAACTCCTCAATGAGAGTCACTGGAAGACAGGAAGAGGCAGGTGCCATTGGGCAAGGCTTAGCCATATTAGTCACAGAGGGGACTCCAAGGCAGGGAGAGGCATCGCTCCCTAAAAATGAGCAGAACCACAGGCCAGCCGCGGCCCAGTGGTACACACCTGAAGTCCCAGCACTCGGGAGGCTGAGGCATACGGGTGGTGATTCGAAGTCAGTCTAGGCTACACCGTGAGACCCTGACTCAAAAAGAAACCAGAATAAGCCTAAATTTCCAGGCTGCCTCCTCTCCCTGGAGCTGGTCTGGACTGTTCACCTCCCTCTATCAAGTTCCACCATAGCTGGCTGTGATCTCACTCCATCCCAGTTTTGACAGCTAGAGGGAGAGTTACAGGGGCTCTGAACAGTGGGGAGCCAGAAGGGACCAGGGTATGCTGTAACTCGCTTCCAGGTCATAGCCACCACTAGGCCCTACCTTCCTTGGTGAGCTGAGCGAGGTGTTTCTCCAGGTCAGAGATGCTCTGCCGCTGCAGGTAGCTGTGGAACTGGAACCAGGTGACCACCTGCTCTTCCTGAAGCCCTGCTGGGACCAATAGTCCACCACAGCCCACCACTTGCTCCAGGAGCCTGCGACACACTGGCAGAGGGAAGGGCCATGAGCAGAGCTGAGGCCTCAGCTGGCCTCTCAATCTATGTCAGCTGAAAGGGACTCTGGGAAAGGGGAGCCCCCTTGCAGTCAGCAGACTCCCTGGTTCTAGGACCTTCTCTACCCCAGAAGTTGGTAGCACTTGCCAGTAAGGTTTGACTCGGCTCCAGCCCTTTTCCTCTTTTAGTTATTTAAAACCACCACAGTGGGCTGGATCCCAGCTCCAGAGCCCTGCAACAAGCTGCCCAGAGAGTGGAAGGAACTTCCAGACTTCAGATGCCACCCCCCACCTCCCCCGGACAACCTTCACTTGCTCCACAGGAAATGCTACAGCTGCCTTCAGGAAGTATCCAGCCTGATATCAGGACACCTGGATGGCACATGCCTGCACACCTCCCTGTAAGAACCCTTGAAGGCTTGGTGGAAGGCACGGGGATACAGGGCCTGCTTTCCTAGGGGCGGGGCAGCGAAGACATGCACAGAGCTAGGACCCCAGCTACATCACTGCCATTCCCCCTGGGACAAGGCAAGCAAGGATGACCCTACCTATTTCCAGCTGGCCGGGGTACTTCCCTCGGACGCGATGCAGGAATGTCTTCTTGAGCTGGCTCAGGAGTGTGGAGGCAGGGCAGGCCAGGACACCACCAGGCTGCGTGCACCCCTGCCACAGTGCCAGGCCACCCTTCCTGTGAGAAGCCTGTGGGATGACTAAGAGCCAACAGCTGCTCAGCAGCCTGGGCAGGAGCACCAGAAACCTCTCCACAAGGACCCAAGGTTGGAAGTGAGGGCAGGAGACCCAGTACAGGGACCTCCTCTCAGGCCCCTGTCACCCCAAAGGAACAGTCTTGGCTCCAAGCACCTTCCTAGTCCCTGCTCACAAGATCAGCCAAGCACTGCTGACCTGACTAGGAAACTGGACTCCCCAAGTTTCAACAAGTGCACAGGGGGAGACAAAGAACGGCGGGGGCTGGTGAGATGGCTCAGTGGGTAAGAGCACCCGACTGCTCTTCCAAAGGTTCGAAGTTCAAATCCCAGCAACCACATGGTAGCTCACAACCATCCGTGATGAGATCTGACTCCCTCTTCTGGAGTGTCTGAGGACAGCTACAGTGTACTTACATGTAATAAATAAATAAATGTAAAAAAAAAAAAAAAAAGACCAGAGGTGACAGCCATTCCTTGGAGGGGACACCAGCTTGTGGGTGGGACTGGCTTCAGTGAACCAACAGTGGCCTTGGCAGTATTCAGGGACAAACCAATGTGCAAGGTGTAACCTACCTGTCAATGGAAGAGGGAGGGAGGGAGGGAGGGAGGGAGGGAGGGAGGGAGGGAGGGAGGGAGGGAGGGAGGGAGGGAGGCAAGGCCTTGGGGGTGGGGCTGGTGGCTACTTACTCTCTTCAACCGACCTGGCCTTGCTGACCTGCTCAAGGTCAAGGTCTGAAAGCACTTCCAGAACCTGCCTTTGCTGCACTGCTTCCTCTAGGAGGCAGTCCTCCACCATCCTTGATAAATTAGGGGAAGCCAGTTTCTAGAATCAGAGAGATATGCAGGTTACCAAGCATGCACATGTCTGCCCACAACTACCCACAGCTGCCCTGTCCTAGAGGAAGCTTCTAGACCATAGCCTAAGCTATTTCTTTTCCCCAAGCTGAGCCCCCAGGGTCAGCCCACCCAAGTCCAGCTAGGCATCACAAAGCAGGGGAAAGACGGCCAACATCTGAGGGCATCTGGATCCCTGGGAGCAGCGCAGCAGGAGGTCCACCTTGGATACTTTGTGAGGTTGAGCCAGTTTGGACTGGTGCAGTACCTCCATGTGTACATCAGAACTACCTGCTTGGGCCAGGACTTGGCTCTCTGAGACCCATGCGGTTCCTCACCTCCTGCCCCAGAGTCTCCATGGCCCTCAGGGTGGGCTCCTCTTACCTGGCCCAGGCTCGTCACTGCCTGTGACCCCAGTCCCCACCCTGGCCAGGTCCCACCCAGACACCTGAAGCAAGGCTTTGCAGACTTGAAGGTGGACAGTGAGCAGCGTGTCCAGCTCGGGGGCACCAGCTGTGAGCTCGCTGGGTGACACCTTCAGTGATGGCCGTGGAGGTGGGGGGCTGTCCCTCCTGAGAAGACAAAAGAGCTGAGTGACCATTAGATTAGCAAAGGGACACCTTCCCTGACACCTCCTCCCACCCCAACTCCAGATCAGAGACAGGGCTTCTCAATAGAGGCACGGAGGGGAGAGAGAACTGCCTGGATAGCAAACAGATGTGCAGGGCTGGGCTTCCTGGGAGACCTGAGGCTGTGACTCCCTCTGGAGGGTTACCAGAGCCTCAGTTTGCTCTTCTGTGAAGTGGGCATGAACCCTTGACCTAGGGTTAGTATCATGGTTCACAAGGCAGAGCTGAGCCCCCACCAAAGCCCAACTGGCTCACCACACTTGAGAAGGTAGCGCACTTGGAATCTCGCTGTGGGACCACTGGCTTAGAGGATAAGGTGGAGACTGTCCCCTTCTGTAATGCCGAGGTCTGGGGATTAGAAGTGGCCCTGATCGAGGTAGGTGGTAAGACAGAGGTGGATGGTGGTCCAGAGGGAGTGGTGGGCAAGGCAGGTACTATGGAGGTTAGTCAGCATGACAGCCACTGAAGTCAAGGTCAGAGTTTGGCTGTGTGCTGCTGTTATTGCCTGAGAAACCCTCAGTGACCATAAAGATTTGCTGTGTAGGCCGGGCGTGGTGGCGCACGCCTTTAATCCCAGCACTCGGGAGGCAGAGGCAGGCGGATTTCTGAGTTCGAGGCCAGCCTGGGCTACAGAGTGAGTTCCAGGACAGCCATGACTACACAGAGAAACCCTGTCTCGAAAAGCCAAAAAAAAAAAAAAGATTTGCTGTGTAGAGATAGTGCCGTGGAGAGAAAGTGCCATGCACAGTGAAACTACACAAGATGGGGCCAAGGACTCTCAGACTAGCATGGAGCTATAGCAATCCAGAGGTGTGCCCATTTGGGGTGCACTCACTCAGGAGCCTGGGAGCCCCCAAACAGGGACAGTTCATCACTGGCAAGGTCGGCATTCAGAAAGGCAAAGCTCTCAAGGATACAGTCCATCAGGCTCTGCGCCGACACAGGTTCCGACTGTACCCCTCGGGGCTGTGGACAAACACCAGGATGAGGGCTCTGCCCTCCCACACCCAGCCATAATGTGACAGCCCCAGCCCCAGCCCCAGCCCCAGCCCCAGCCAGCCCAGCGATGGCTCGGGTCTCAGCAGGATGAGCCTGGAATATGGCACTTCCAGCAACCCTACCAACACAGCCTGAGACAAGGGGACATCGAGAGAGAGAGAGAGAGAGAGAGAGAGAGAGAGAGAGAGAGAGAGAGAGAGAGAGAGAGAGAGGAAAGAGAGAGATCTGAAAGTCCCCAGATGGGGATGACGCAGGGCAGGGCTCCCCCACAAGGAGGCGCCACTCGGTCACACACTGCAGCCCCATGCCTCATCTCTCAGCAACCCCACAAACCTGCTCTGCACTCACTCTTGCTGACAGACACCCTGAGGAGATTCAGAAGCTGTGGGTGAGCTGTGGACGGGAAGGCATGCGGGAGCCACTGCCCACTGCCATTCAAGCCGTCCAGAGACCTCTGTCTCCAAACCAGGGCTGCCCGCAGGGCCAGTGTACCAGACCTCAGTCCGCATCAACCACACCCAAGAATAGCCGGACAAGACTGCAAATGCAAAGCAGGGGTTCTCAGCTGAGCCCACGGGGCAGGCGTGGAGGGTGGGTGTCTGTCAGCAACAACAAAATACTAAGCCTGGGAGTAAACACTGTGAACACGTGTGTGTGTGTACGTGTATATGTGTGTGTGTGTGTATGTGCGTGTATGTGCACACATGGATGGGCACATCAGATTCTTGTGATTTGAGGAATTATGTTACCAAACCAGCAAATGCTGACCCAGGGATCCCAGTGCCACAGCTCAAACTCCCAGCCAGTAAGCACAAGGCCCACATGTGCACTTCTGTTTATAAAGTTTTCCTCTTCCTTTCTCGTGTGTGTGTGTGTGTGTGTGTGTGTGTGTGTGTGTGTGTGTCCAGAGGAGCCACATAAGAACAGCCTTGGGTGTCATGCCTTAAGAGGTGTCTGCCTGCCTTGTTTTTTTATTTTATTTGTGTTTGAAGCAAGACCTCTTCCTGGGGCCCAAAGTATGACAATTAGGTGCCCATTGAGCCCCAGGGATCCCGTTTCTCCTTCTGCAGTGCTAACTCGCTTGCCACCAAGCCTGCCTTCTCTCAATGCAGCCCTGGGGGCGGGGGTGAACTCAGGTCCTCTTGTTTGCACAGGAAGTACTGACTGAGCTCCGCAACCCCGAGGCCAGCTTATCTAGCAGTCAGTGAGGAGGCCCGGCAGCTCTCCACACCTCCTGCCTCAGGGAGGCTCATTAGCTCTCAGGCTCTCACCATAGACACGCCAGAGCTTGTGCTTGGCACTGTGAGCCCAGCGCTACACATGAGGCCATCCACACAGCTAACCTGCTGACAAATAGCACAGGTGGCCAAACATGTGACAGTGACCAGAAAAAGGGGGGCAGTCACAGGGACGCTGAATACGGAGCAGACAAAGCCTGTGCATTGATCTGTGTGTGTGTGTGTGTGTGTGTGTGTGTGTGTGTATGTATGTGAGTGTGAGAATATGTGTGAGTGAATGTATGTGTGTATGAATGTATGTGGGGGGGTATGAGTGTGTGTGTGTATGTGTATGTGAGTGTGTGTATGAGTGTATGTGTGTGTGCGAGAGTATGAGTGTATGTATGTGTATGTGTGTGAGAGAATGTGTGAGTGTATGTGTATGAGTGTGTGTGGGTATGAGTCCAAGGCCAGCCTGGGCCTCTTAGCGAGAATCAAAGTCTATGGACGCTCAGCGGATGATTTCCCTTAGAAGCCAAGCTGAAGGTGGTGACCTCTCATTTTTATTGTCTTAGCTCTTTTCCAGAAAAGAGAAGTGTCTCGATGGTGTCCTGAATGACTGTGCTATTGCGGGGTCATACAAAGTGCTTGTGACTCTCAGAATACGGGAGTGTGACAGCAGCTGTGTGCCTGTGACCCACGCATAATACTGGAAAAGAACAAATAAAGGCGGCAGTTCTTCCTCAAAGTCTTGCTCCTGGCACACGAGGACAGGGCCTTGTTAAGGTGGGAGGCAGTAGATTCGTTCTCTCAAGGCACTAAACAGAATAGAAGGAGAGAAGCCTTCTCTCAGCTGTACTGGTATGAGAATGTGAAGTCCAAGTGAGAATTTAGAGAGAGAGAGAGAGAGAGAGAGAGAGAGAGAGAGTTTTGAAGATGCCCATGTCATATAGTTCTGAGGGGAAAAAAGATAAAGTATCCTAGCTAAGAGTGAGCTCATGGGAACCTGTAGAAGTTGGTATGCGTGGTCTACATTTTATTTTATGTATTTAAAAATGTAAACAGAGAGAGCCATCCGTCCAGGACGGCAGCTCTGAGAGCCACTGAGAGAACTCCTTTGGCTGGGCAGGGGAAGGTTCTGGATGGCTGTAGAGATGAGGCTGGCAGGCAGCTGCAAGGCCTTCCATAAAAATCGCAGGCCCCACCCACCCACCCACATCCGAAGATTTTCGATGGAGCCAGGTTCTGGCTGGACACGGAGCAAATTACTCACTGTGCGCTCCGGCCTCCCCTTGGTATTCTCCTCCGAGGCCTTGAAATGTGGGGAACCTGAGGATGAGGGAGCCTCGGCCCGCCCAGGTCACATAGGGGCGAGGTTGGGATGCTAACCTGGGCTGGCTGCTGGCACCTGCTCCCTAGCCTCAGGCCCGCAGCAAAGCGGCGCTGCTGTCCCGTGTGCGGTGGGCATACCTTCAGCCGCTCCCTGAGGCCAAGGACTTGGTACTCCAGTTCCCTGAGCTGGGGCTGCGCAGGGTCTGCAGACCGCAGCAGGTCCAGGACCTCCTGCACAGGCCCCTCCACTCCGTCCCCCACATCTCCATCCTCCTGGCCCTTCCGGCTCCGTGGCACCATGGGGCTGTGGATGGGGGCGTCCTGCAGCTGGGCCAGCCTTTCTCCTCCCAAGTCCCTCCAGCCGGGCCGTTCTACAAGCACACCCCCGGCTGGGTGAGCCAGGCCTGGCAGCAGGCCCAGAGGTGGAGGCCCCTCCCTGGTCTCCTCTTCTGTGCAGGCTGCGGAACCCACAGGCACGGGCAGGAAGCCCACATCTGAGGTGGATGCTGAAGTACTGGTCTCAGTGTCTCTGGGGTCCTCAGAGCTGAAGGAATCCATCTCTAGTAGCTCCTGGCTCCGGCTCCGCAGGCGGGGACCCTGAAGTTCACTGTCAGACAGGTAGCCAAGGATGGAGGTGGCCCTTGGCCCACCCAGCAGCAAGGCCTGCTGCACTGGCTGCTGGAGAAGAGACTGGGAGGAGATGCAGAAGCAACCTCAGAAGCCGGCCCAGGGACTGTGATGCTCAGAATGATAGAGATCTGCCAAGGCAACGGGCATCCAGGGGTGCCGATGTCCTGTCACCCTCTAGCTTGAGCTTCCGGCCTCAAATTCATAGTTTCAGCCATGCTCCTGCCTCAGGACCTTTGTGCCTACTGTTTTCTCTGTCAATACAGAGCCTGAGCATACAGACCAAAGCAGATGGAGGGGTGGGACACCAGGGCACTTCAGGGCTTGGGAAGAGATGTGGCATCTGAGCTGGGACCCTCAGGGTTGAGAACGAGTGTGCAGGGAGGTTCCAGGACCTGGTACCCTGGATGGGTGCAAGCTTGGGACAGATGTTCCCACTGAAGAGTGTTTATGGACTGTGGCTAGCTACCACAGCACTGAAGGGACCTCCATCTCTGTTGAGTAAACACATAGTCGCATGTGGGGCCGTGTGTCGGGGCAGTGATGGGGTCATCAAGAAAGGTCCCTGTGAGGAACCATCCCAAGGACAGCACCAAGAATAATGAGCTGTGCCTGTGTACAGCTTTCAGTCCCCAAGGAAAGGAGAGGAGGGTGGCCCTGCTCCAAGAAGATCTTGCCCCCTGGAGGTCATAGGAAAGAAAGTTGAGTTCCTGTACAGGGCTCCAGATCACACTTCTGGAAGCTGGAAATTTCCCCAGCAAAGTGAGGCCAAGTCTGTGGCTGGATGGAGGACACACCCATGAACACACAGCACACATTTACATACATATACACACATCACACACAGACACACAGCATACACATACACATATACACAGCACACACAGACACACAGCACACACATACACATATACACAGCACACACAGACGCACACACAGCACACACAGCACACACAGACACACAGCACACACAGCACACACAGACACACACAGCACACACCACATACACACCACACACATAGCACACATATACACACACAGCACACACAGACACATATACATAGCACACACACACAGCACATATATACAGCACACATACACACATATACATACATACAGCACACATACACACATACACATATATACAGCACACATACACATATATACAGCACACACACTCATATAACTCACACACAGCACACACACACACACACATGCTCAAGCACACTCACACACCATGGAGGTCCCAGACCCAGCTCAATTCCCATGGCCTCAAGCAGTGGAAGACAGAGCCACACAAGCCCTGCAGCCCCAAAAGCTGAACCCCTTGATTCTCCCCGCCCAGCCCCCGAGAGCACCTCACCCTCCCGGGAACAGGCTCTCTCACCAAGTAGTATTTGTCCCGGAAGCTGGGGGTGCTGGGCGGCGTCCAGGTATATAGGGAGCCCTTCCTGCTGCCCATGGAGAACCTGCCAGTGGGACTGGGCGACACCAGGCGGCACTCAGAGTCCAAGGGGCTGCAGGAAAAGAGCAGAGACCAGCAGGGTCTCAGGTGGGACCAAGGGCTCTGCAGTCACAGGCAGCTCCTTTGTCTTTCAAAGGAACTCTGTGGCTCCTTGCCACAAGCCCGTGGGCTGCTGAGAGATCTGTGGCTGGGTTATTCACACGGGATGGAAATGGTGGTTCTGAGACAAGGAACTTGCTTGGACAAGTACCCCTCCAATAAGCAGAGCCAGAACTGAATTCACCCAATTTCCTCCCATCCCAAAGCCTTCAAGTCAGCTAGCACTGATATTCATGATACCTTCAGAACTTAGTGGACTTGGCTCAGGGAGGCCAGGGAACAGCGTGGCCCTCAGCTGAGGATAGTGCCACACCCACCAGGAGAGCCAAAACCCCAGAGACCCGAGGGACCTCCACCTGAGGGCTGCAGGACTCAGAACTTAAGGCTGGCCGGCCTAGGGTGGTGTGCACTTGAGGGCATCCTGAGTGACTGAACTGAACTATGTCCTTAGCTCTTTCCCACCCTGCCACATCTGCTCTGGGGACAGCGAGGGGCACGCTGGAAATGCAAGAAAGATGGCTCCGCTTCTGACAACCCTAGAGATCCTGAAGGTGGTGCAGGTGGAGCCCCAAACTCAACAGACTGTTCTGAGCCTGGGCCCCATAGTGTGGGACCTAGTGGAAAGCCTCAAGGTGACAGCACAGCCCTGGACTGGAAAGGTCGGGATGCCCAACCACAGGAAGCCTGGGAAAAGGCCTGCATGGGCAGAAGAGAGCCCCTCTGAGAAATTAGGCAAGAAGAACTGCCTAGAGAGTGGCATGAGACAACTGGAGCGGCCATGTGTCCAAAAGGGAGTGGAACTCAAGGTCACAGGAGGCACGGGGGCGGAGGGGACAGGGCCGCTGTAAAGGTCAGGCCAGCCTGGCTGTGAGGACAGGATGGGGTGGTGAGGACAGAGATGGCTATGCAGGAGTGGGTCTGGAGAGTGTGAGGCTCCTGAGGAGCAGGCAGGACCACTTGGTTTCACTGCACCCAAAGCTGGGGTAGCCAGCCTTGGTGACGGCAGGTGGCTGTGCACAGCCACTGAGAGCCGGTGGCACAGCCGCTGAGGGTGGGGGCACAAACACTGAGGGCAGGGGGCACAGCCACTGAGGGCAGAGGCAAAGCCACTTAAGGCAGGGGGCACAGTCACTGAGGGCGGGGGCACAGACACTGAAGGCAGGGGGCACAGACACTGAGGGCAGGGGGCACAGACACTGAGGGCTGGGGTACAGCCACTGAGGGCAGGGGGCACAGACACTGAGGGCAGGGGGGCACAGACACTGAGGGCAGGGGGCACAGACACTGAGGGCAGGGGGCACTCACTTCCACAGCAGCTCCAGCTGCAGTTTGATGGTGCCCAACTCGGTGATGTCCACCACCACAAGCTGGGGCCGGGCCGTGAAGAAGTCTGCGACGTCACATGTCACCGCACCCACCACCATTGAGCTCAGGCCTCGAAGCTCGGTCACCTGGGCACGATGGACAGGACGGTGGTGCCTGAGCCTAGCACCCAGACTCCAGGCCCCGCCCTGGGCCCTGCCCCACCTTGATCTCCAGGTTCTCATGCACCGAGGGCACAAACACCCTCTCCTCTTCATCCCAGGTCTGGCTGTCATCTGGCTCTATCCGGCCCTTCAGTCGCCATCGCTGACGGCCCAGGCGCATGAGCACCTGCAAGGAGGCACAGAAAGAGGTACAGGGGCAGCCCCAGAGGAATACACTCAGACCTGCCCCAGACCTCCCTCCCAGGCCTAAGGTCCTAGACCTCCCAGGACCTCCCTGGCTGTACCTCATACTGGTCTCCGGGACAGAGGCGTGCATAGCCCACCAGGCCTGAAACACAGAACTGGATTAGTCCTCTCCACCCTGCCCAGGACCCAGGGACCCAGGGGTACAGGGGTCTGCCAGGTAACATGTGAAGGACAGGAGGTTTCAATGGTCAAGAAGGTAGAGGGGATGATACCATATCTCAGAAAGCAGTGAGCCCACCTCCTCTCACAAGTGCCGGACGCTAGACCCTGGGACTCTGGCCACACTGCCCATCCTTGGCAGGCTCTTGGGGCACCTAGGAAGATCTGATACCCAGCACAGCCTGGCACGACACTCACCTTTCATCTTGACATGGAACTCGCCCAGGTGACCTTCCAAGGTCCCCTCTATGAGGCACATGTCCTGCAAGGTATACAATGGGATCAATCACTTGACAGCTCCACCCACTCCCAACAGCCCAGAGCAAGGGCAGAGAGTCCGGCCCCACCTCCAGGCACTCCTGTAAGCTTCGGCCCAGCTCCTGCAGGCTCTCCCGGGAGGCTCGGCTCTGCGTGCTGTTGCTGAAGGCGCGCTGCATGTTGGAGGCTCCGTCTCGCAGCCGCCACTGGATGCAGTAACCTTCGTAGAGTTCATCCACCTGCAGCAGACATGCGAGGCTGTGAGCCACACCGAGGGACAGCCCACGTCAACCATCTGTTCCCCCAAGAACTGTCCCCCGGACCAGCCTTGCCCTGTGTTCCTCATGACTCTAAGCCCACCCACGTAGCAGCACCTAGGATCACTCACACACATTTGAGCACGGTAGACACTAGTGACTATGTCACACACTCTCCCTGCCCGAGTCCCAACTGTGGAATGGAAGGTTGGCTATGACAGCTGCCCACCCTGTAGGTCTGGGGAGGAACGTGAGTTCGTGAAAGTGTTTGCAAACTGACTATGTTTTCTAAAAAGCCTAAAGGAAGGTAAGAGTGTGTGCACACGGCCTTAATCTCAGCACTCGGGAGGCAGAGGTGCAGCTCTCTGTGAGTTCAAATCCAGCCTCATCTAGAGAGTAAGTTCTACAACAGCCAGGGTTACACAGTGAGACCCTGTCTCAAGGAGGAGGAGGGTGAGGGAAGATGACTTACTGGGGGGACTGTTAGAGCCTTCCAAGACCAGGCTGTAAGTCCTCTGTACCAATCAGTGACAGAGCCCCAAAGGCCCAGGGAGCATGGCTGCTCCTCACACGGGGCTGGGCCTGCTGCCAATCACTATGGCTCTGCAGCACTGTCCACCCCACATCTCCGCAGCTGTCCATGGCCACCAAGTTTGATACCCATGACACCTACTGCCTCCATGTAACACGCCATGGTGCCCAGTGACACCCCACGGTACCCAGTGACACCCCATGGTACCTGATGGCATCCCATGGTTCCTAGTGATACCCATCATGCCTGGTGACACCCCACGGTACCCAGTGACACCCCCACGGTGCCTGTGACACCCCATGGTACCCAGTGACATCCCATGGTGCCCAGTGACATCCCATGGTACCCAGTGACACCCTACGATGCCCAGGACATCTCCCATGGCTTCCCCCAACTCATAAGAGATACTCACATGACTCCCTGTGACACGTTGCTCCCATTATCCCCATAACACCCTCCCCATAACACCCTCCCCATAACACCCCGTGATGCTCGAGCCACCCACCTTGCTGATGTGGAACTCCACCTTCCGGATGTGTCGCTCCACCAGGCGCAGTTGCTTCCCCCAGAATAAGAAAAACTGCTTTAGAAGCGACCAGGTTCCCACACCTCACCCCCTCCCCAGGATCGGGGTACTGAGCTCAGACGTCAGAGAGGCTGGCCGTGGGACTCAGTTTCTCTGCTTGTAACGTAAGAGGAAGCTCGGGTGTTCTGCCCAAGTGCACCTGGGATGCAAGGCCACACCAGACAGTCTGACCACACAAGGACACGGGCTCACCTTGTCCAGGTCATAGTAGAAGGCCTGCAGAGAAAAGGAGAATGTCAGCCTCAGAGACCTCTCACCACAGGGACACCTGCGCCACCACAGGGGCACCTGACCTTCAAGGACAAAGCCAATGCCTGCCCCACTCATGGCCACAGACACCCGGGGGGAAAAACAAACTAAAGGCATGCATTATGGAAAAGCCAGTTCTAGGTCTGGCACTGTGTCCCTGTGTGTCCCAGGCAAGTTACTCAACCTCTCTGGACCCCGCTTTGTTCTTTTGTAAAATAGTATCAGTCATTGTGATGGTCAATATCGACTGTCACCTTGACAGGCTGTATCTATAACCACCTTGAAGACGATCGTGCCTGGGAGGGAGTTTCTAGATTTCATCAGTTGGGGTGAGAAGATGGACCCTAAATGAATGTGGTGGTGCCCCAGAGACTGGGGTCCTGGGCTACATAGCAAGGAGAAAGCCAGCTAAATACCAATGTCCAACTCACTCCGCTTCCTAGCTGCAGCCGCAACGGGCTGCCTCACCCTCCGGATGTCTCGCCTTGAGCCGAAGCTAGCCTTTTCTCTCTTAAGCTGTTTAATCTTGTCACAACAAGGTGGGAAGGAGTAGGCACACAATGGACCTCCAGATCAAAAACTTCAAAGTTCAGCTAATAAATGAAGCCTTGGGCCAGCGGGATGGCTCCATGGGTAAAGGTGAC
The DNA here is from genome assembly GCF_978045245.1 of Mus caroli. NCBI lineage: Eukaryota > Metazoa > Chordata > Mammalia > Rodentia > Muridae > Mus > Mus caroli. Next base: position 11,557,910 of record NW_028227257.1, on the reverse strand, counting down.
TGCTGCCAAGCCTGATGATCTGAGTTCAGTGTCTAGGACCCACAGTTGTCTGCTGACCTCCACAGGAGTACTGTGGCAGGTGCATGCCTGCTTGCCTCCTCTCCCTCACACAAATAAACAAACAAATAAATGTAACATCAAAAAATGAGGAACTGGGAAGGATCTGAGATTTTTGAAGAGGTGTTCTAATTCAGGCTTGTTGGAAACCCACAAAACTCTCCCTGTGGGGTTCAGGCACTCTGTCCTAGATGTGGGGTTCCCTTCCTCCCCCGACACTGGTGTGGTATAGCATCAGGCAGTGGAGACTTCTGAGACGGACCTCTTTATACATTGTCTACTGAGAGAGACTTCTAGACGGAAGAGAGTAGGGCATGCTGTGGGAGCCACCACTCCCCCTTGGGGTTAGGTGGTACTAGGAGTGACTGAGGGCTCGGTAGTGCCTCTCCACTCTCTCTGTTCTTGCCCTCACCCAGTCGCCTACTGAGGGAGGCTCCGTGTTCAACAAGTTCTGCCCTCCCTTGTGGCTGACACCCACTCGAGACTGAGCCTTCCATCCCGCCCAACACCCTAGTCTTCCGAGTCAGTGGGAGCAGGGACCCAGAGAGGGCTGGAAGCTGCTTTGATATACAATCTACTGTTTCTCCCCCTTTCTGAGATTGAATCCAGCCCATCCTGAAGGCTGGACATCCTGAGGAGGGACACAGGGACACACAGCTGGGAAGAAGAAGTCCAGAGCTGGAAGAAGAAGTGACAAGACACCAGCTTTGCTCCTGGTGTGTGACCCAGGCAGGCTGGGTGCCACTTTCACCAGGCAGCAGCTGGTGGCGTAATCTCTTTTGTAGAAGTCCTCCAGCCGGGACTGCTTAGACCTCGATTTAAACTCTGATCTCACTTCAGGACCATCCGGACTTTTGGGGTGTCCCCTGGGTTCCCTTAGTCCTGTTAACACATTGGCTAAATCTCCCCCTTCTGCTTTCCACTTTTAATTTGGCTCTTCTGATTGGCTTAGTAGGGACAGGGGGCTGGACTGACTGGGGACACAGAGTTAAAGAATGAGAAGGATCAGGGTGACTAGAGACTGAGACAAGGGATCCCTTGTGGGAGTGGCTGCCCCTAAGCAGGTGAAGCACAGGGCACCTACTGATGACCTCAGCTTCTTACAGGGTCACAGGCTTAGAGAGAGAGAAAAAAAAAAAAGTTGTTGCTTGTTTGAAGATCAAGTTTAACCGGGCATCCTCTCATGATGGTGGTGTTGATACGCTGAGCCCTGAATCTGCCAAGACTGAGTCTGGGCTCAGACGGCACCACGAGGTCTACAGAAAACTGTCACCTTGGACACCACAACATACAGGCTCAGTCTGGGGCAGGTGCAGGGCCTGTAGCAGAGAAATGGCCACTTGCCTGAATAACAGATTTGTCTGAAGGGCAAATCTGGAGATGGGGACCATCAAGACCTCTACAGTCACCTACCCCTACAGTCACCCGTCTGACAGCTCCTCCCAGAACCATGGTGAGGAAAGCTCACCACAAATACCACAGGCCTCTGGGTGGAGACCACTGACCATCTTTTGGCTGCTGTGAGCTAAAAGCCACTCACCAGCCTGGAGCCCCTCTGGGTGTCCGTGTGGCGTCCGCACAGGTAGTCCAGTTCAGCCTGTTGCTCACACAGATGGTCCCTGCAGGGGAGGGAGAGGGGTGGGTTGGAGCAGAGTGGGGGAGTGGGCTAGTCTTCCCAGCATACGGGTTGGCCAGCTCCCCTTAAGGGGATTCCTCTGTTACCCCAGAAGCCCACAATTCAGTCTAGCTGTTACTAGCACGTTGTGAAGATGGCTATATATATAGAAAGGCAGGGGAAGTGGGGGGGGGGGCTGAGGAAGGCATGAGGGAGGGAGGCGGGGCCAGAGGCTGTGAGAACAGCAGAAGGCTATCAGGGAAGAAGGAAGATGAGACATGGAGCCAGGGGGGGAGAGGAAGGAGGATCCTGGAGGAAGAAGGGAGCACCCAGTGGGAGAGAGGACCCAGGTGGAGTGAGGAGGAAGGACTAGTATGGAAGGACAAGAGAGGATTCATAAGCCGGGCGTGGTGGCGCACGCCTTTAATCCCAGCACTCGGGAGGCAGAGGCAGGCGGATTTCTGAGTTCGAGGCCAGCCTGGTCTACAAAATGAGCTCCAGGACAGCCAGAGCTATAAAGAGAAACCCTGTCTCGAAAAACCAAAAAAAAAAAAAAAAAGAGAGAGAGAGAGGATTCATAGAGAAGGGGCGATGACCCAGGGGGAGGGAGTACCCATGGGAAGGGAGGAGGGAGGACCCAGTGAAATGTTGAGTAGTGGAAGTAATGAAGACTGCAGCTGAGGTGAGAGTGGCACCTGGGAAGGGAAAGTCCCTTCCAGTGACAACCCAGGCTGTCTGACCACACTGGCCAGCTCTGCCCCTCCTCCCTGATCCTGACAAGAGGGGACCCTCCAACCCAGATCCCAGGGTGCTGCAGAGGGCTTCTAGTGTCCTGGGTGGACAACAAGGAAGCAAGAACCCAGATCTGCCTGGCCAGGGCTCCCCTTTCCAGGGTTCCTTCCCTCCATGAGACCTCAAGACCAAGGACTCACACCTGTTTCAGGAGAATCCCCAGCCCCAGCACTGTCTGACAGAACCTTAGCCTCTCCGACACTGAGAGCATTGTCTCAGACTGAGAGTCTTGAAAACCTGCTCCTCTCAGAGCACCTTCTATCCTCCCTTTCCTTGGGTCAGGGTGGTCTCTGCACTGACATTATGGAACTTAGGTGCCACTGTATGTGGGAGATGCCTCCAGAGGCCATTCTCTTGTAGGGCTAAGGTGTGTCCTTCCTGCTATGATGGTTTCTGCCCCAATCCACAGTTCTCTCTCGGTCTCTCTCTGTCTGTCTCTGTCTCTGTCATTCTCTCTCTCTCTCCCCTCTCTGGGTTTATCTAATCAAGATAAGAATGCCTTCGGCTGCTGGGCAGTGATGGTGCATGCCTTTAATCCCAGCACTTGGGAGGCAGAGGCAGGCAGATTTCAGAGTTCAAGGCCAGCCTGGTCTACAGACAGCTGGGGTAACACAGAGAAACCATGTCTCAAAGGAAAAGAAAAAAGAAAAAAAAAAAGAAGAAAGAAAGAAAGAAAGAAAGAAAGAAAGAAAGAAAGAAAGAAAGAAAGAAAGAAAAGAAAGAAAGAAACCCTTAAGAACTGGAGAGATGGCTCAGTGGTTAAGAGCACTAACTGTTCTTCCGAAGGTCCTGAGTTCAAATCCCAGCAACCACATGGTGGCTCACAACCATCCGTAATGAGATCTGATGCCCTCTTCTGGTGCATCTGAAGACAGCTACAGTGTACTTAGATATAATAATAAATAAATCTTTTTTTATTTATTTTTGATTTTTTGGTTTTTTGAGACAGGGTTTCTCTGTGTAGCCCTGGCTGTCTTGGAACTCATTCTGTAGACCAAGCTGTCCTTGAACTCAGAAATCCTCCTGCCTCTGCCTCCCAAGTGCTGGGATTAAAGGCGTGCCCACCACTCTGGGAATAAACAAATCAAGAAAGAAAGAAAGAAAGAAAGAAAGAAAGAAAGAAAGAAAGAAAGAAAGAAAGAAAGAAAGAAAGAAAGAAAGCCATTGGCTGCCCCAGCAAAGGAGGGACCCTGATGAGCCTGTTCATTTCGGTTCAAACTTGTCCTGTGGGGACTCTCCTGCTCTCCCAGCTGGGACACCAGTGCCCCCTCCAGGCTGCACAGAGTTCACCAGGCTGGAGCCCAGCAACATCTATCCCTATGCAGAATAGAACCAAATCTCTTCAGCCGCTGTTTCCACGGCCACCTCTCTCCTCTCTCCTCTCCATGCCTGTTCCTCCCCAATCCACTCCTGGCACCTCCTCACCCCCACCATGTGCAGCACATCCACCGCCACTCTGTGCCTGTCAGAGGATCTCAAAGCCCAGGCCTGAAGGCCTGATTGCCTCCTTCCTCACCTCAGAATCTTCCATGGCTCTGTGATGAACAGCAAAGGCCTCCCACAGCTCCCATAGCCCTGTCCCCTTGTCCCCTTTGCCTGCTTCCCTTGTGCTAGGGTCCCTGCTCTCTGAGCTTCTGGCCTTTCTGTTATCTTCTTCTCCTGTGGCTGTGCCATGGCACACCTGCCCAGGGACGTCCCTTTAAAACATGTTAGACTCCTTCCTGCATCATCTGATTCCTCCACAACACTTATACCGCCTGACATACTTCTCAGTACCATTGTCTGTCTGTCTGTCTGTCTGTCTGTCTGTCTGTCTGTCTGTCTCCCACTGGAGACAGTGCCACACAGAAGGGCTTGTGTACTCCTTAAGCTCCAATAACTTGCCATTTGTTCTCACTTCTGCCCAGCCAATTGTCAGTCTCTGGTCCAAGTTCCCCTGACTGCCTCACCCCAACCTCACCTCAATGCTGTGTGAGCTGAGAGCTGAGATCAGAGCACAGGCTCCCAGCCAGGGTTTCTGCACGTGCCACCCTGTACATAGGATGTCAGGCTCCAGAGGCCAGCATGGTGCTGACAGCCGTCTTTCACATCCTCAGCAGTCCCAGACCTTGTGTGACAATCCATCTACCATGAGACCAGAGACTGTCGACCTGCCTCCCTGCTGTGGCTGAAGTGGTAGCAGCCATATGCCCTGTATCTCTCAGACAGACCCACCATCCCCAGGGAGAGGTGGGAAGGGCACGGGGCGGGGGGGAGCTGCTCCCCACTCACCTGAGGCCTCTCTTCAAAGCATCAAAGATTTTCTTCACTTGCTGCGGCCGGGGATCCAGGCACAGCGGCGAACCCTTGCGCAGTGTTCTGTAGGCCTTGGGGGACTTGGCTGGCAGCCGGGACCGCACAGAGTTCCTGTTGATGGACTTTCTGTGGGAGGGGACAGAGAGTCAGGACAGCTGGCTGGGCTCCACTTCCATCACCTCCACGATGAGTGGTCTTCAGAAAGCTGGGGTTCTTGGGGCCTCAGTTTCCTCATCTGGAAAATGGGAGGCCTGGGTTTGACAATGAAGAGGACAATAACAAAAGCTTAGCATCAGAAATCAGTGAGGATGCAGAGAAGCAGCCAGACCCCATGAGTGGCAAGCATGCTCTGTGCAGGCAAAGCAGCATCCATGGGGCTGAATCCTAGCCCCGAGGTTCCTACAGGATGGAGAGAGAATCTCTGCACACTGTGTAAATGCTTTTACCTGTCGACAAAAAACGCCTTTGGCCAATGAGATCAGGCAGGAAATAGGAGGAGGAGGTTCCAAGTGAGATGGGGTAGTGTGTGTGTGGGGGTGTTCATTCTGGGAAAGAGTCAGGCATGGGAGATTCACCTGGAGACAGACCAGATGCATGAAACTGAGATGGTAACCAGCCATGTGGCACTCAGAATAGAATAAATTGGATTACTGAGATATGAGTAGTTGGGGAACAAAGCTAAGGTACTAGCCTAGACATTTATATATGAAATATTAAATCTCAGAGTTGTTATTTCAGGGAACTTAAGGGCAGATGGGAAAAGCTGCAGTTAAGCAGGACACAGGCACCTGCTCAGCTCCGGCTTCTCCTGAGGCCTTCCCTCAGGCACGGACCCCCAGCTTCTCCTGAGGCCTCCCTTCAGGCATGGACCCCCAGCTTCTCCTGAGGCCTTCCCTCAGGCACAGACCCCCCAGCTTCTCCTGTGGCCTTCCCTCAGGCACAGATCCCCAGCTTCTCCTGAGGCCTCCCCTCAGGCACAGACCCCCAGCTTCTCCTGAGGCCTTCCCTTAGCCTCAGACCCCCCAGCTTCTCCTGTGGCCTTCCCTCAGGCACAGATCCCCAGCTTCTCCTGAGGCCTCCCTTCAGGCATGGACCCCCAGCTTCTCCTGAGGCCTCCCCTCAGGTACAGACCCCCAGCTTCTCCTGTGGCCTTCCCTCAGCCTCAGATCCCCAGCTTCTCCTGTGGCCTTCCCTCAGGCACAGACCCCCAGCTTCTCCTGAGGCCTCCCCTCAACCTCAGACCCCCAGCTTCTCCTGAGGCCTCCCCTCAACCTCAGACCTCCAGCTTCTCCTGAGGCCTTCCTCTCAGGCATAGACCCCCAGCTTCTCCTGAGGCCTCCCCTCAGGCATGGACCCCAGCTTCTCCTGAGGCCTTTCCTCAGCCTCAGACCTCCCAGCTTCTCCTGTGGCCTTCTCTCAGGCACGGACCCCCAGCTTCTCCTGAGGCTTTCCCCTCAGGCACAGACCCCCAGCTTCTCCTGAGGCCTTCCCTCAACCTCAGACCCCCAGCTTCTCCTGAGGCCTTCCCTCAGGCACAGACCCCCAGCTTCTCCTGAGGCTTTCCCCTCAGGCATGGACCCCCAGCTCTGCTCATTCACTTGTAGCATCTTAGTGGCCTTAATTGATATAGGGAGAGCCAGCCTGAGAGTAGGTGGCACCATTCCCTAGGCTTGGGGACCGACTGTGTTGGAGCAGAGAAAGCTGGGCAGTCAGTCTGCTCACATTCATTTCTCTCTGCTCTTGGTTACAGAAGTGATGTGAGTGGCTGCTTCAGGTTCCTGCCACCCTGACTTCCCTCCTGGGGTGGGCTGTGACCCAGAAGTGCGAGCTAAATATGCCTCTTCTCCCTAGAGTTGCTTTTTGTGAAGGTATTGTCTCACAGCAACAACAACCCAACCAGGACAGTGGGCTAACGTGTCTGTATGCACACGAGTGCCCTTGACCCGACAGAGGCCAGAGGACAAGGTGGGCAGCCCCCAGCAGGACTAGGCGGGCAGCCTTCAGTGTCAGTTTCAGCCCTCATCAGACTGGGTGGTCCTCACTGTTCCAGCCTCGGAGCTATGATGCAACCATGTCTGGAGCCAACATCATGTTGCTTCTTAAAAGAAACCCACTAGGCCTTCTCAGCAGCTTCATTCACCCCAGGAGACAGAAGACTGGATGCTAGGGGCAAGGAGAGGCCAGTGGCCGAGCAAGGTGAGGACCGAGAAGAGTGGTTGGGGCAGCCTGGCATCCACCCCATTCAGACCCATCACTCATGGCTGTGGGCTTCTGTTCTCTGAAGAGAAGGAATAAAAGCTTAGTTAAGCCTCTGCCCTCTTTAGTCAAAGCAATTTCCCTGGTGCTAGCACGTGCCCCAAGCCTCCATGTGTCATCTGTAAAACAGGGAAGCTGAGTCCCCCAGTTCCGTGATTGGCACAGGAAAGCCAATCATTAGTAGGTGCTTTATCCATGTGAGCTACCATGAACAACTCAAGAAAGCCAATCATTAGTAGGTGCTTTATCCATGTGCGCTAACACGAACAACTGCATCCAAGCCATGTCTCTCCTGCACTGGCAGTCTGGATAATGGATGCTAGGCTTGCAGTGTGCTATCCCTAAGCAGGGAAGGCTATGGCCATGGGGCAGGAGAATGGAGACACCTGGGGGGAAGGACCAAGTCCCAAGCCCTGCTCCAGGAACAGGAGGGCCAAGCAGGGTGTGGGGCACAGGGCACAGGGCACAGGATGGTCATTCGCTACAGAATGGTCAGTTTAGGTTGCAAATCCTCAACATGGTCCTGAGACTGCTGCTCCCTGCCCAAGCCCATCCATGCTGCTGGTCCCCAGGACACGCCGAGGATCTGCAGCGCGCTGTGGCCCTAACGACTAGGAAGGCACCCAGGAGGCTCAAAGCCAACGTGAGCAGGTTAGTGAGTTCCCACCTTAACAAAGACACAGCGAGCGTGTCTCAAAAACCAAACCAAACCAAACCAAACAGACAGTCTCATTTGTTAGATAAGTGCCATCAGATGGCTCTCTGCCTCTGGGGCTCATCAGCTCTGGGCTTTTGGGGGTCACCTACACCTGAAGACCTGGCCTTCCTAATGTCTCTAGATTTGTTTCCTTTTCTCTCCCTTCTTTCCTTCTGTCTTTCTTTCTTAGATAATATCTTTCTGTCACCAAGGCTGACCCCAAACTTCAAACTCACAGCAATCCTCCTGCCTCTGCATCTCAAGTGCACTTATAAAAAACCAGTCCGTCCAGATAGGAGGTCACTGAGCAGCCCTAGTGGTCCAGTCCCCCTGGGGGTTGTGGTCCACAGCTAGAGGCAGAGAATTGTGGCTTAGTGAACCAGGCAGAGGGGCGGGGCACAGGGACACAGCTCTGCTCTTTCCTGGGCGCCAGAGAAAAGCCACTAGGCTAGTTCCTGCTGGGTGAGATGTTGATCATTCCACAGGTGGGAGACACGATGCAGCTTACTCAAGCCCTGTCTGCTTGTCACTCTGTTTTGGGACCAACCCACGCCCCAAGTCCCTGAAACTGACAACCCAGCACCACACCAACCCACCCTGACCCTGGGGGGAGGGGGGTGCTGTGCCTGTACTCAGCCCCTGTATTCAAACCCCAGACTCATAGCTCCAAGCTTTTAACCCACTTCACCTCAGTCTCCTCCCCTGTAGAGGGGGATAATGAAGTCTGCCCCTTGACAGTCATGACAATCATGCAGCAGACATTTGCTGAGTCCCCGATATATAGCAACCACCATTTCAGGGGCTAGGACAGGAAAGAGCAGTCACCAAGAGACAGACACCTGCCCGGAGAGATACAGGCCAGCTGGCACAGTCAGTGTCTGGCTCTCCCACCACTAAGCTGTGTGGCCCTGGGCAAGTGATGGAGTTTCTCTGTGTTGCAATTGTCTCTCTGTGAAATGGGGTCCAAGGCTGATAAACAGCAGGGACCACATGCCTGTCAAAGCTAGAGAGAGGTTTAGAGCAAGCCTGTCAAATAGCACCTCATGCTGGGAAGGAAAGAGAACAAAGTGGGCAGGGAAGGGGGCTCCCCCAGTGGGCAGAGAGGGGGCTCCCCCAGGGAGAGAAGTGACTGGGAAAGGGCGTGCCAGCATTGCCCAGTTCCTGATTCTGATGCTCACACAGGCCATAGCCCCCCCTCCCCCTCCCTCCCCTCCCCCTTCCCTGGAGCCACATCACCCACCTCTTGGACCGGGCCCTCCACAAAGTAGCCATCTCAGGCACGGACAGACAACACTGCACACAAGGGGCCAGGTAGGTTCTGACAGGTGAGATTCCAGGCAGCCAGAACAGTGAGGTGGGAGGTAGCTCTGGGTGGAGCTGCAGCTCACTTCAGGGGCTCACCGTGCCCCCCTAGCTCACCCCTTCCCTCTCCCTCTGCCTCTCCCTGGGCTCCGGAGGCTCTGAGCCCAGCTGTGTCGCTGAGCCTCTGAGGTCAGTGGCTCCGAGGGCTGGCACGGCGCAGCCCGGATGGTGAAATGAGGCGCCTGCTGCATGGCCGGCTGGTGTCACGGGCTGGGAGTAGTTCTGGGGGTGGATGTGTCACCAGCCCCATGAGGGCTCAGTAAATATTAAACAGCCCCAGGCCTGCCAGACAGGCTTCCAGGCACGTGTGGCCTGGTGGCCGGTGCTCACAAGCAATCAAGCAGGCTCTGCTGTCACAACTGTCCTTAGCCTCACGGTGGCTTGGTATGTAGCTGGCTGACAGGGCCCTGCTCACATGCTGAACCTGCCCCAGCCTCCAGGCAGGGTAGTCCCTGGACTGACTGCATAGACTCCTGGCACAGAAATGAGGCTGACCATGGTCCTGCCCCATGGTGCAGGGCAGTGGCAGCCTTGCTATGCTAAGGCTCAACTCTGTGTGCTTCGAAGCTTCATTCCCCATCATTCCATGGGTCTTTGAGCCTGTCCCCAGGAACAGTTTAAGAACCAAGCTTTCTGACCTACCCCCACTCCTGGTTTCAGAGGTGCCTCCCTGACAGTCCTGGAGGATAGCCCCGGATGCCATGCCTGTCAGTGGGTCACTACTGGCTCACTCACTGTCAGCACCTGACCAACCCCCTTCCCCCAAGCCTGGAAAGGGAAACGGGCTTTATTACAGCAATCAATTACATCTTAGTACTAAATTCGATCAGATAACTTCCCCAAGTAAACTCTATCTGCGAGGTAGAAAGCCGTGGCCAGCCCAAGAGTCAGGATGGGACAGGATGCTGTGCCCCACCCTGAGTGGAGCCCTGCTGGGTCATTTGGTATTATCCACCCTGGGGTGGTCCCCTCACCTCTGTGTCTCTGTTTGGTGAGCAATCTGGAATCAGGGGTAGGGCTGAGGTCTGAAGCCCAGACACGGGGGAGATGGACAGAGGCAGGAAGTTAAAAACAGTTATGCAGGGGCTAAAGAGACCCCCCCCCCAGCAGGTAAGAGCACTGGCTGCTCTTGCAGAAAACCTGGGTTGGATTCCTAGCACCCAAGTGACAGCTCAACTCTGTAACTTCAGTTCCAGGGGGTCCAGCGCCCTCTTCTGGCCTCTTTGGGTACTGCATGCATATTGTGCACATACCATGCAGGCAAAGCACAGGTAGACATAAATTAAAAAATAAATCTAGGGGCTGGTGAGATGGCTTAGTGGGTAAGAGCACCCGACTGCTCTTCCGAAGGTCCAGAGTTCAAATCCCAGCAACCACATGGTGGCTCACAACCATCCGCAACGAGATCTGGCGCCCTCTTCTGGAATGTCTGAAGACAGCTACAGTGTACTTACATATAATAAAAATAAATCTAAAACAAACAATGAAACCCCTCAACTATGCCTCTTCCCTATTACCACAGGCAACCTTCCCTGTCTTAGACAGGGGACTGCCAGGCTGAGGCTTGATGAGGGCCACTCGGGACCTCAAGAGTAGCTAAGGCCTAGTAACCTCTAGCACATCCAAGCATGTCCAAAAGTCTCAGGCACTTGCTGTATCAGGGCTCACTTCTCTAGACCACACGCAGACAGGCCTGGCTGATGGCTGTGAGCCCAGGTACTATAACAGGACCAATCACCTTCATGTTCCAGGAGTCTAGGGGCAGCTGAGTTGGGGAATCCCTTGGAACTTTTTAGACAGAAGTCCTAATGGGGTGTGTGGGGCCCTGTCCTATGGATATGGGTTATTCTGAGGCCCAAAAGCAGAAGGGTGGAAATGTAATGTGTGAGCTTCACCAGGTGGCTGGGAAGAGCACTTTGTCTGTCACGGGGCCTCTCCTCTCCTACCGAACTATACAGGGCCTTCTGGGCCTCAGTGGATCAGCTCAGAGAGTCTCAGGCTGTGTGTTCCATGGCCAGCTTACACACAGACCCCAGGGTGGGGTCAAGGAGGCCCAGGCAGAGGCAGCATGCAGAAACAGCATCGGTTTCCTCAGGGTTACATGTAGCCACACACACACACACACACCATCACCACCATCAGCTCCTGCTTAATGAAGCCACTGCCCCACAGGCCCTCGGGGAGGCACCACCAGCCTCTGTACCCTGTTCTGGGTCCAACGTAGGCACGGCCCATGGCTGAGTTGAGTTGATATTGTTTGCTTTTATTCCCCTGGTGGAGACTCAAGCAGGGCAGGGCCTGGGTCTCTCTGCACAGATGTCCACTGAGGAAGGAGGGTTCCTAAGTTCCCCACTGAGGCAAGCATTTCAGCTGTACACTCCTCAGGGCAGAGTTCAGATGGGGCAAGCCAGGGGCAGAGGGTAACCTGCAAACAGCCTTATAGGGCAGCTGATGGTTGGATGTGAGGTGCCTGGTTGGGCAGGGCATGGGGTCCCCCTCAGGACATGCTGTTACAGCAGACACTGGCTGGGGAATTGGCCAGGACACACCACATGTGCGAGAGACTGGAAGACAGAAACCAGAGGGGTTCTAGCACACATCCAGCTAACCCAGGGCCTTGTGGCCACGAGGCCACTTAATGGCCTGGCAGCCAGAGGGGACCACTGAGGTCTTTAAACACAAGCATATGTGTGTGGCATTGTGGAAATTGGTTGTTGATCAGCTGACTGACCAGCCGGGCTCTGCACCGATCTACCCAGGTGCTGTTTGGGGCCTTTGGCTTTGGCATTTCCAGGCTACCAGCCAGGAGGTGGCTTTCTGGGCCTTGTTCAGTACCCAGCTAGGACGACAGACCCTTGGGTGGTCCTCATCAGGACAGGAGGGAGCATGGGGTGGAGTGGCAGGCATAGCTTAGTCCTCTTGGCCCATATGACCCAGGCAGCTACTCCTCATCAGAAAGCCACACCCTCCTGTGCCCTGGGTCAGCTCCCTACATGACAACCATTACAGGAAGCCACACCCCTCCCATGTTCAAGTGAGGAAGCCTGGGCTCAGAGAGGTGAAGTCACTAGCCTCAGGACATAGAGCCAGGACAGGAGGCCCTGTGTCCAAGCTACTAAACAGGAAGTGCATTCCTTTCTACCTCACCCCAAGAAGGCTAAGGCCAACTGGGAAGACATTTTGCCTTGTGACCCTGGACGAATGGAGCCACCTCTCTGAGCCTGTTTTCTGATTGGCCAGGTGGTGATAGACTCAGCAAGCAGCCTGACTATGGAAGTCTTTAAGACCGGTGAGCAATGACAACTTCCTGCAGCCACACACATACCCCACATAGTTTGATGTCCCAGGCTGCTGGTTGCGCTCTGTGTCCCCCACCCTCCAGCCGCTCCATGACACTTACGAGAGCCTTCGGCTTTGTGCACTGCTGAAGCCAGCGAAGGAGGCACTGCGGCCCACGGTCCCCACAGCCCCGGCATCCCCCTGAGACAGGAAGCGCAACCGCACAGACATGGCTGTCACCTGAGAGGAGAGGGCAGGAAAGTTAGCATGACTAGACAGTCTGCGACAACACCCCAAGCCTACCAGTCCCGCTTCCACTCACACAGGAGCAGCCTGCAGCAGCGTGAGGTGGGGGGGACATAGGGGCAGCCCGTGGCAAGTGTCAGTTGTGGGGTTCAAAGCCAGGCCTGTTTATCCTAAGGCGGAGCCCAGCTCCACAAACTGCACACAGGCCACCAAATGAGACAGCACGGGCAAAGAAAGGCCGTGTGGCACCGGAGGACCAGCGCTAACCCAGAAATGGAGCAGGGCTGCAGCTCCTAGCAGAACTTGAGAGGCCACAGAACACATGTCCCCAGAGAGTCAGGCCCCACTAGGAGGACTTTGGCCTTCCTACTGGGCAGAGGTAGCTGGGCGCCACGGGTAGACTTGAAGCAGGACTGACAGACAGCTAACATCAAGGGCTGCTGTGGCCCAGGGCCTGTCGCCGATCCAGGCTGTAATGAGGCCAGCCCACAGAGCCCTGGCTGCTGTCTCTTTTTTCCAAACCATCTCCAGGATGGAAAGATGTCCCTGCGTCCCTGGGGATCACAGCACTTCGTGCTGGATCTTCTAGCACAGACAGTCGGAAACTTCTTCATATCTAACCTAAATCTCTCCTGCTGCTGCTGCTTCATATTTGCTCCTTAGCCAGGGCGGTGCTAGTCTAAGGATTCCAGGGACCCTGTTGCCCACACACCAGCCACAGACATCTCCACCCATGGAGGCTCCTTCATTTATTGGAACCCTGCCCCCACCCCTTATCTCTTTCACTTCCAAACCTTGGTTCACACTGGGGCCTCTGCCCAAAGCTCCCATGGCTGCCCAGTTTTGTCTTGCATCTCCTTTAGAGTCTGTCCCTCTCTGGGGTCCACAGGCCCATACTGTACCTCTGCACTCCTGTGCTACAAACCTTTCCTGTCTGCCTCCTACCTGATAGCACCACACCACAACACTTCGGGTGTTCCGGAAGGCATAGGAAGCACAGAGCTAACCTCAGCTCCAATTAGAGCCTCACCCCGGGCCTCCGTGGTCTCATCTGTAATATGGGCTCAGTGGTTGTCAGAGGGACCAAGAACAGGATGTGCTAGGAGTCACCCGTGTACAAGGGTGTGTACTGCGCATGTGTGTGTACATGTGGCGGCGGGGGGGGGGGGGGCGTGTTAGACTCACTGTGCAACTGACTCAGGGACCAGAACCCTAAAAGTAATAAAATCTAAAAATAACTTGCTCTAATGATGTTGACAGTCAGTATCTGCTGAGGCCTCGCTGCTGTGCCAGGGGCACAGCGCTTCCTGCACACAGATGGGAAAGTTGAGGCAATGTGAGCTATGAAGCCCTGTGATAAATGTAGCAGGTCCATTTTCTTATTCAGTCCACGCTGCCTTCTAAGGAACAGGAGCAACTGATGACTAAACTCCACAGATGGGGAAACTGAGGCTCCTAGGCACAGCTAGGACCCTCTGTGGACCCTAAGTGGGAGAAGCGAAAATAGCCAGCTTGGAGCCTAGAAGTGTGTGTCGCAACTAGCATCCAAGTCCCACCACAGGGGACACAGCGTGCACACACACACACACACACACACACACACACACACACACACACTCACACCAGAGGAGAACCCCCTGCCCCTGCCATTGGCTTGTGCCATCTCAGGGAGGCCCTTGAGCTGCTGGCATCCCCTTCCAGGCTCAGTAAACCACAGTGGCAATTATGAACACTCCAGCCTGAGCTGTCCCCAACCCACTGAGGCTCCTGCCCTCAGCCCAGCCCAGGATGGCTGCCACCTTCTCTCACTTTTAAGCCAGGTAAAGAGGAAGCCAGGAGAGGAGCCATCCTGGGGTCTCCAAAGCCTTTTTTCTGGAATAACAGATGCTAGGCCATCCTGGTCTTTGACAGTGACAGCCATTGTCTCTTTCAGGGTTAGGGACAGGAGGCTGAGGCTCCCCACAAGCCAGCACTTGAGACCCTGTGACCCCACTGACCTCACAAGGAATGGGGCTCTGGGGGGACAGCAGTGCAGAGGCCTGCGTCTCACTCTGCAGTTGGCTCCGTGGATTGGCTTCCTGTCCAGTCTCGCCCTCTGGCCCCAGCCTCTCTAGGGCAGCCTTCTTGGGCAACTCCGTTTGGGAGTCTCCAGCTCTGGCAGAGATCAGACCTGTCTGTCCTCAGAATCCTTGGGCCCTGAGGTCACCACAGACGGACAGTGTGACTTCTCTCCTCGTAAGCCCCATCTCATCACCAGGGAACTAAGATCCACAAGAGAGGCTCGGGCTACCCCTTATCACCCAAGCAGCCCCCTAAAACAAAGACCAACCAACAAGGTGGCCAAAGGGAAGACAGAAGGCTAGGTGGGACATCTGTGTTTTCAGCCCATGTGCATCTGTCATCATTGTCAGCTCAGCCACTTCAGAACTAAAGGACACCCTACTGATAATTGTTCCTCTTGTAGACTGGATTTCACATAGTCCATGCTGGCCTTGGACTTCCTATGTAGTTAAGGCTGATCCCCTGCCTCTACCTCCTGGAATTGCCAGCATCCACATACATACCTGCTCGACACAGTGCTGAGTCCAGGAGGCCCTGAGGGATGCTAGGCAAGCACTGAGCCCACGGAGCCACACCCAGTCCCACCATCAGTGTCTATGGTGGCAGTCCTGGGCCCTGCTGCAGACACACCCCTGTGAGTCCCACACCCCACAGGCCTCCCAGCCCACAGCCCTCTCCCTGCTTGGAGCTGCATCACTCACTTTTGTCCATACTCCCAAAACAAGTGCTGTTATACCCTCTCAAATAAAGAAACTGAGGCTGGGGTTGGGGAGACAGCTCAACAGTTAGGAGTGCTTGCTGTTCTTACAGCAGAGGACCTGGGTTCGATTCCCAGCACCCATATGACGGCTCACAACCACCTGTAACTCCAGTTCCAGGGAATACGACACCCTCTTCTCATTGACCTCTGAAGGCTCCCGCGTGTATATGGTGCCAAATACATTACTTGGTCTCTGTCTCTCTGTCTCTCTGTTTCTCTCTCTCTCTGTCTCTCTCTCTCTCTCTCTCTCTCTCTCACTCACTCACACACACACACACACACACACACACACACAAAATAACAAATCCTTAAAAAGAAAAGAAACAAGCCGGGCATGGTGGTGCACGCCTTTAACCCCAGCACTCGGGAGGCAGAGGCAGGCAGATTTCTGAGTTCAAAGCCAGTCTGGTCTACAGAATGAGTTCCAGGACAGCCAGGGCTATACAGAGAAACCCTGTCTTGAAAAACAAAAAACAAAAAACAAAACAAAAAAAAAAGAAAGAAAGAAAAGAAGAGGAGAGGAGAGGAGAGGAGAGAAGAGAAATGAAACAAAACAGACTGTCATTTTAGTACCTAGGACACTGAGGCAGAAGGATTGCTATGACTTCCAGGTAAGCCAAAGCTACAGAGTCACTGTCTCAAGCCAACAGTACAAAACAAAGGAAACAGGCTGGAAGAGAGGATGGCTCCTCTGAGGTCAATGACAGAAAACCCCAGAGCTGGGACTCGAACCCGGCACACTGGGTCCTGTGTCTGACACTGGGGCTATCACCTTCCCAGATGAGCTGGTGAGCCCTCCTCCTGTGAACCAGCAGTGGAGGGGAGGGAAGCTCCAGGGCTGGAAAGGGCTCTGGCCACATAACAACTGAGCTGTGAGACCAGCAGCGCCCCCTCCTGGCCGGCCCAGGTCTAAGGCTGGGCTCCCAGGACTAAGATTATGCAGCTCAGGATTTCACCAGCAGCTTCTGACAAGCCCCGGGAATATTCTAGCATCCTGATGTTTGCCTCTGGCTTGCACAAAGAGGGCAGCAAAAACTCAAAGCAAGGTGAGCAACTGAGGCCCTTGGAGACCCCTTGGTTCATCTAATCACCTCTGCTGTGGCTGGCATTAACCCCAAAGCTGCTGGATGGGAACAGGTCTGGGGGGGGGGTCCCTGGGGAGGCCTTGATTATGCAGGGAAATCCTTGGGAGGCAGCCAGCTGTCTTCAGGAAGCAATGTAAGCAGTCAGGATGCTCTGAGCCCTTGGATGGAGGAGCAGACATAACAGCTGCAGTTTCCAAACCTTTGGTGGCAGTCAGAGGAGCGAGCCAGCGTCTTCTCTCTCTGTCCCTCTGCAGACTGGCTCTGGTTGGCACCTGGTACCGCTGGAACCCTGCAAACCAGTTGAAGGTGGCTTCTCGTGAACCTGCTTCCCCGACTCTGAGGGACCCTGGGGACAGTCCTGGGCCTCTGCCCCAGGTGAAGCCAGAATAAACAGAATTCAGTCTGGCCACAGTCACCCCTGCATCACTGCCCACCAGAACCCTGCAATTTCACCTCATTTCGAGGTAAAGTGGCTAAATTTAGCGTGGTGGGTTTGTGGGTCTGGGCGGCTTTTATGACTGAGTCCCTCACTTATGGCTGTATTTTTTCTCTCCTAAATGCTGGCCAGGGCTTGAATTGCCTTTGGGAGTTTCTGAAATAGCTCCCTTGGTATAGCCTGAGAGGAACTGGTAGGTCAAACCCGGATGGGAATGAGCCTAAACAGGAGAGGTGGACGGCCCAGCAGAACGCCCTGAAACCAGACCGTCTGACCCAGAGGGGCCTGAGGGAGCCAACCTCTCATTTTACCGCATGCTCACATGACTTGCCTGGAAGAGCAAAAGGAACTGAACTCCTTCCCAGCTGAGTGCAGCAGCCACTGCTCCATCAGAAACCTTCACGGGTGGGCGTGGGGGTGGGGGTGGGACTGCCCCGGGCTTTTTCACTGGCTGCCCTTCCAACAGCTTCCTCCCGTGCCCCTGCTTTTTTGCTTCCTCTAAGCCTTCATCTCTCATGGCTGAGGTCACTTCTTTGCAGAGACCGTCCTTGATCAAGCCCTGGCTAGAGAAGCCTCATCCCTTGTTTTACTAACACCCTTCTTAGGACTTGATATCCTGCATATCTGCAGGTCGGGAGTCATTACGTTCTTCGTGAGAATTTCCATTCCCAAGCTGGGCCATTTCTGTTCCGCGCACACCTCCGGGAGTGGCCTACTCATGATTGAATGAATGACAGACGGATATGCCTGAGATTTCTCCCTCTGTATACTTGCTCAGTGAGTGTATGCTGAATGTCTACTGTACACAGAGGCTCTGGGCACCCCAGGAATCCTCCTGTCTCTCCCTTCCCAGAGTTGGGGTTACAGCCACATGCTGGCAGGCCTAGCTTCTGGGAGGTCAAGATCACAGAAAGCAGGCCTGTTTTCATTTGGTGGCTTTGCTGAGTTTTGGAGTGGCAGTGGTTTGGTATCATTGGGGTTTTTATCTAAGGTCTTGCTATGCAGCGCTGACTGGTCTCTAAAGTGCCATCCTCCTGCCTCTGGATCCTAAGCGCTGAGGTGGCGAGCGTGTGCCACCCCGCCCTGCTGCTGAATTATTTTAAGGAGACCTCTGTTTAGAGCAGACTGTCTGTGTGTTTATGTCTCACAGGTGGTAAATACAGGCCTCAGCCGTGAGGAGAAGGGCAAGAGATTCCTCTCCCCAGCACAGTCCACAGCCCAGACACCTTCCTGCCCTGTTTGGCCTGTGATCAACCCTCCCTTGACTCTCAGACCCCACAGACTCACTCAGGGCCCATACAGTGGGTGGACAGGTGGGTCCCCTCAATGGCTACTATAGTACCTTGTCCGCTTCACAGGGTATGAGTGCAGCCATCCATGGCTAAACATGGGAAAGAGGGAAAGGGCAGCATGGTTGGCCCTAAGAGGAAAATCATACGGTCTTTGGAATATGACATAGAGGGATGTCTGACACCAGAAGGAAGGGTTCAGATTAAAGATGTTGAGTAGACTAGATCTCTGTGGTGGCAGAGAGCTTGTCTCGCACACACGAGACCCTGGGTTCAGTCCTCACGACCAGTGAAGAGCTATTGGGGAAAACTTCTAAGATCAACCTCTGGCCTTTGCTTGAGCACACGTGTGTGCACACACATACGTGCAGCGCACATACATACATGTACCACACACATGCACACACCACACACACACATGCACACACCACACATAGACACACATACCATACATGCATACCACACACACATACACACACACCATGTGCATGTGTGTGTGTGCACAAATGCATAACATCCATGTGAACACGCACACATCTAAAAAAGACGCACACGACCAAGCTTCCCCCTTGTTCCCACTGGTGTTTGAGAGTGGGCCTTGTCATCTGTGAAGCTGCTGAGTTGTGGACCTCAGAGACAGGGCACCCTGGCAAGGCCTGCATCTCTTCGGCAACTTCGCAGCCAGCAGAACCCACCCCCTTCCCCCTGCAAGAGACCACATCCAGAGATTGCCACAGTCCCCCTCTTCTCAGACACACCAGATACACCTCTTCCAGCCCTAGCCAGATGGTCTGCCACTTTAGGCACTCCTGTAGCTGCGGATGTAGCTCAGAGGCAGAGTGTTTGAGAAGCATAAGAAAGATCTTGGGGACCGGAGAGATGGCTCAGTGGTTAAGAGCACTGACTGCTCTTCCAGAGGTCCTGAGTTCAATTCCCAGGAACCACATGGTGGCTCACAACCATCTGTAATGGGATCTGACGCCCTCTTCTGGTGTGTCTGAAGACAGCTACAGTGTACTCATATACATAAAAACAAATAAATAAATCTTTAAAAAAAAAAAAAGAAAGAAAGAAAAGAAAGATCTTGGATTCCAGTCCCAGTACCATAACAATATACAGGATAAAGTAATATAAAATTTAAAAAAAAAAACAGAAAATATAGATAAAACCATCCACCAGGCTGGGCAAGAGACTTCACGCAGTCTCAACAGGAATTCACCGCAGCTCCCTGAGAGTCTTGGTGTTTGTAAATCCTGTCAGTGCCAGAAGAGCAACCAAGGCACCGCCCAAGGAGGAAATCCCAGAGACTGCCTCTAGGGGGCGCAATGGAGCCTGGCTTTCCAGCCCTCGTTACACTTGCTATCATTTTACATGTGGGAACGTAAATATATTTACATTATATATAAAAGTGCAGGGGTTTTTTTCCCTGTGTTTCCTTCATGCCTAGTGTGCACAGAGGTCAGACGAGGACATTAGATCCCTTCGAACCGACGTTACAGATGGCTGCAAGTCACCCTGTGGGTGCTGGAAATCGAACCTAGATCCTCCCCCAAAGAGCTCTCCGGCCCACTCCCCACCCACACTATTTCATTTTTGTTGTGTTTTGTTTGGATTTTTTTTTTCAGATGAGTTCTAAACTCTTTTTTTTTAAGATTTATTTATTTATTATATGTAAGTACACTGTAGCTGTCTTCAGACACATCAGAAGAGGGAGTCAGCTCTCATTACGGATGGTTGAGAGCCACTATGTAGTTGCTGGGATTTGAACTCAGGACCTTTGGAAGAGCAGTCAGTGCTCTTACCTGCTGAGCCATCTCACCAACCCTTGTTTTGGATTTTTTGAGAAGAGGGTCTCTCCATGTCACCCTGACTGCCTTGGATCTTGCTATATAGACCAGGCTGGCCTCTAACTCACAAAGATCTGCCTCCCTCTGCCTCAGGAGCACTAGGATTGAAGGTGTGTGCACCACATCTGACTATATCCCTTGTGCTTTGAGTGTTGGGCCACAAACAGGAGCATAAAAATGATTTAAACATTAACCCAAACAGGTCTGGGATGTAGCACAGGATACTGCCTGGCATTTGCAAGGTCCTGAGTTCCATCCCTGGTTTCATAATGAAAACCAAACCAAACCAGTGGACGCGGCCAGGCAAAAGGGTCAGGGAGGAGAGGTGTTTTCTGCCTAAGCTTGGTGACCCGAACTTCATAAGGGTGGAAGGAGGGAGCTGACTCCTCAAGGCCTACACACACACACATACATACACACACACACACCATTCATCACGCCACCCCTGCAATAATAATAATTGGGAAAAATTGAATTCTTGACTTGGGGGTTATCTCAGTGCAAATGACACGTGGCTACATTTGGTTAAGCAAAATAAGACGCTGCTTTTTTTTTTTTTTCAAAAATTTTTTTTCAAAAATTCCTAAGGAACATTTTTGACACTGAGAATGTGATATTTTACATCTGTTTTTATATTTAAAAAAGTACAGTTCTCCTTGTCTTTCCCTGTGTAAGGAATAAACAAATCACGGCCCTTGGTTTGGTCAAGGCACAAGGTGGGACAGCATGGGTACACACAAGGTCCTCATGGCAGGGGGTATTAATTAGAGAGTGTGTGTGTGTGTGTGTGTATGCGCGTGCGTGCACTTGTACAATGGTTTTATTGCCAAGTATATCAATTAGGTATTTCTTTTCTTTTCCCTTTTCTTTTTCTTTTTTTTCTTTTTGAGACAGGGTCTCTCTATAAAGCCCTAGCTGTCCTGGAACTCACCATGTAGATCCTTCTGGATTCAAACTCAGAGATCTGCTTGCCTCTGCCTTCCAAGTGCTGGAATCAAAGGCGTGCGCCACCACTGCTCAGTCTTTGATTAGGTATTTCTTATTATAAGAATTTCACAAGCCCAATGTGGTGATGCACACCTGCCTGTATTTGTGAGGTAGAGGCAGGCAGGAACTTCTGGACCATCCTCAGCTACACAGAAAAATTTGAGATCAGCCTGGGTTACGCACAACCTCTCCAGGAAGAAGAAATAGAAGAAGGAGAGGAAGGGAAAAAAAGAGGAGGAGGAGGAGGAGGAGGAGTGAGAGGGAGAAGGAGAGGAGAAGGAGGAGGAAAAAGAAGAGGAGGAGGAGGAGGAGGGAGAGGGAGAAGGAGGAGAAGGAGGAAGAGGAGGAGGAGGAAGAGGAGGAGAAGGAGAAGGAGAAGGAGAAGGAGAAGGAGAAGGAGAAGGAGAAGAAGAAGAAGAAGAAGAAGAAGAAGAAGAAGAAGAAGAAGAAGAAGAAGAAAAAGAAGAAGAAGAAGAAGATGATGATCCCCTTGCAAAATTATTGCTGAAAAGGTCAGGTAGACTAGCTCTGGGGAGATGGCTCAGTGCATGTGGCTCTGTGCAAGTATGAGAACTGAGCCTCGGGTCCTCAGAAGCTAGTCATAGCAGCACCTGAAACCCCAGTGCTCTTACAGTGAAGTGAATTACAGAGGTGGGAGAGAGTCCGGAAGTTCAAAGGCCAGGGGCACACACCGCAAGGAAGGGCAAAGAACAGATCTCAAACAAGGCAGAAGGTGAGGACATTTGAGAGTGGCTTCTGACCTCTCTACACATGGACTGTGGCACATGCAAGCCTGCACTCATATATGAACACACACATACACACCTTCACATACAGGAAGTTACCACCAGGTCCTGTCACAGTGAGGCAAAGATTGACACAGGCAACTGTATCTGCAGCCACTGGGCAGTTGTGAGGCCAGCGGGACTCAGCCTGTGAGCATTCTGAGTGAACAGCCTGACCAGGTGCCATCTGAGTGAGTTTGCTAGGGGCTCAGGTGGACAGGACCTCGGTACAGAGGCGCAGGGCCTGGCAGTTCCAGCCTGCCTACCATCCTCACTCTCCTGCCTCACCCACCAACTGGGTCTCCAGCCCCAGTCCCCTGCTTCCCCATGCTCTAGAGTCCAGGGCTCCACAGCCAGCCTGCTTGTTTGCTGACCAAAGCTGTTCACAGCCCAGGAAGTGGCTGAGGGTTCAACCAGAGATGATCCATCTGGTCCCTCCACAGTAAACAAGTCAGAAGAATTGAGGCCAGTCTGCTCTGGTTTTCCTGTCCAGTGAGATGTTTCTCTCTCTCTTTCTCTTTCTCTCTCTCTCTCTCTCTCTCTCTCTCTCTCTCTCTCTCTCTCTCTCTCTCTCTCTCTCTCTCTCTCTCTCTCTCTCTCATCCTGGGAGAGAGAGGCTGGTCCAGGACCTGGGCCCCAGCCCAAGAGCTGCTCTAGTCTGGAGCAATCTGCACAGGGAAGTGAGGAGAGATGGGTCTTCCATCTCTCCATCTCTCCTTTCTTGTTCCCTTCTCAGAGACTCTGCCATGTGGTCAATTCACAATCCCAGCAGGGTGGTTTCCTGATTTCCTCCCAAAAGGACAAACTATTTTTCTAGAACCCAGTGCGCTCTCTCTCTCTCTCTCTCTCTCTCTCTCTCTCTCTCTCTCTCTCTCTCTCTGTGTGTGTGTGTGTGTGTGTGTGTGTGTGTGTGTGGTGGTGTTTTTGGAGATCGGGAGATGGAACCTAGAACCTTACCCCACCCCACCCCCCACCCCCCACCCCCAAGACTCCAGCCAGCCCTGAGAATTCAAACCTCTATTTCCAACAAAGGAGACACCTACTGGTCACCTCCAGTACTGCACCCTTGCTCCCTCAACAGGGACAAATTTCCACCCAAAGGAGGGTGAGGCCCTGTTCCCACGCTCAAGTGAGGTCAGCAGGTCCCAGGCACAGAACAGAGGTGTGTGGCTGAACATTTTGGGATGAAACCCTAACCCTGGAATCTCCAAAGCATTGTAGAACATTCTAGGCTGACACTAAAGTGTGGCTCGTGAGCTGGTTATTAATTAGTTCCCTGTTTGCCAAACATTCTTGCCTGGGTCTCCCAGGAGATGGTCTGGTTGGGAATGCGTGGCAGCTGGGTGGAAATCAACAGAGGAAGAATGTTTGCTCACAGAGAGGCTCACAGAGAGGTGGGTCCCGTGAGGAGAGAGAGCGTGGCTAAAGTGTGTGTGTGTGTGTGTGTGTGTGTGTGTGTGTGTGTGTGTGTGTGTGTGTGTGCGTGCGCGAGCATGGACATGTGTGTAGGTCAAAGAGCAACCTCAGGCTCTGGTCCTCCCTCCCACTGTGTCTGACGCAGGGTCTCAGCACTGCTGTGTACTGGCTCGATCACCGGCTTCCACCTCCCTGCAGGAGTGCTCAGATGATGGCGTTCGTTCACTTACTACCACAGCTGGCTTAGCTTGGGGTCTGAGGCTCCAGGCCAGGGTCTTCACATTCTCCTATGGCAAGAGCTCAACCTTTCCGCGCCAGCTCCTCAGCCCCGGTACTGAACTGAGTTTCTGGGAAAAGGAAGAGTGACACCTGGGAATGAACTAGAATTTGGGGCTCTTTGAGGACAGCTGATAACTTGTGAGCCAGGCGCGTGTAGGGCTGGCAGGAGACCCCTAGGTTACAGCAAAACCTTTGACATGGACTCCGAGCTGACCCATGGGGTGGGGGGCGCTCTCCTTGCACCCCTGAATCAGCCAAAATGAAGGAGAATGAAGAGCTAGAGCAGCGTCCTCCGGGGGTGGAGGGGTGGCGGGTGGGGACAGCAGTTTGAGGATTAGTTGAGGGGTTTTGATTTTGTTTTGTTTGGGGTTAATCTTACTATGAAGTCATGACTGCTCTGGAACTCACTGTGTAAAGCAAGCAGCATGGCCCTAAGCATGCTTCTACATACATAATAAAAATAAAATTATAATAAACGGAATCCAGGGCGTCCCAGTTCACTCCTATGAGTCCCAGCACTTGGGAGGCGTTGGCATGGGGATTTTCATGAATTCTGGGCCAGCCTGAGCTACAGAGGGAGACCTTATCTCGAACAACAGCAAATCAGCAAGTCAGAGTGGGTCTGGGAGAACTGTGTCTGACGAGCCTAGCCTGTCATTCAAGCTAACCCAGAGGCCGAGGCAAGACGATGCCAAGTTTAACAGTGTGATGAACATAGGAAGACCCTGTCCCAGGATAACGTTTAAAAGCTGAGTGGCTGTATCCATACGCTAGTGGCAGTATGCTTGAGCGAAACCCTGGACTCATTACTTAGTAGGGGCCTGGTGGTACGGGCCTGTAAAGAAGAATCAGGAGTTCAAGGCCAGCCTGAGCTACATGAGACCCATCTCAAAACAAACAACAAAAACCCCAATTAAAAGAAAAAGAAGAGCTGGGTGGCGACAGCGGCAGTGGCGGCAGCGCACACCTTTAATCCCAGCACTTGGGAGGCAGAGGCAGGCGAATTTCTGAGTTCGAGGCCAGCCTGGTCTACAAAGTGAGTTCCAGGTCAGCCAGGACTATACAGAGAAACCCTGTCTCAAAAAAAAAAAACCAAAAAAACAAAAAAAAAAACAAAAAAGAAAAGAAAAGAAAAGAAAGAAAAGAAAAAGAAAAAGAAAGGATAAAGGAGGGCTGGAGAGATGGCTCAGTGGTTAAGAGCACTCCAAAGGTCCTTTGCTCTTCCAAAGGTGCCGAGTTCAAATCCCAGCAACTACATGGTGGCTCACAATCATCTGTAATGAGATCTGACGCCCTCTTCTGGTGCGTTTGAAGACAACTACAGTGTACTTATGTATAATAATAAATACATATTTGGGCCGGAGCAAGCGGGGCTGACTAGAGAGCAGAAGTCCAAAAATTCAATTCCCAACAACCACATGAAGGCTCACAACCATCTGTACAGCTTCAGTGTACTCATATGCATAAAACAAATAATCTTTTAAAAAAAAAAAAGGATAAAGGAACTAATAAAAAAATAGAGGGCCGGGCGTGGTGGCGCACGCCTTTAATCCCAGCACCTGGGAGGCAGAGGCAGGCGGATTTCTGAGTTCGAGGCCAGCCTGGTCTACAGAGTGAGTTCCAGGACAGCCAGGGCTACACAGAGAAACCCTGTCTCGAAAAACCAAAAAAAAAAAAAAGAAATAGAGGGAGTGTGTGTATGAAAACACAAGACAGGGACAGTCTGGAGCTAGGCGGCTCTATGCCAGCATTGGCATGTAGCCAACGTGGAATCGCTGAGCTGCTCTGACGTTCCCCTCTGACAAGTGTGGACCCTTGCTTGGGCCAGCACCCAACCCAAAGCACTCACACGCGCTCTAGCCCTTCCCACCACACAAGGTTCCTATCTCACCCTGGACTTTATTGCTTTTCCTGCCTAAGGAGGGGCATCTGCTTGGCCCAGTGAAAGTTCCTGTAAGTGCTGAGCTGAGCTGGAGTCTGGCCACCTCATAGGCTTCCATGGGTTTCCAGGGATGCAAGCCCTTGAGCCTCTGCTGGCTAGAAACAGATCCTTCCCTTCCAGGGATTTCCAAGAGGGCCTAGCTTCTAATGGGAGGCAGGGCTGCTGTGGGTGCCAAGAGCCCTGGCCAGGGCCCTGCAGAACTGGGCCCAGTGGTTCACTCCAGCTGCCGGTCAGAGCCATGCTGCTAGAAGGTGACGTGGGGACAGAAACTGCTCCTCACCACAGGCCAGGGCTCAACCACAGCTTTCCAAGGCTGGGGCATCCCAGGATGAACGGCTCTTGAGCTAAGGACACTTTTGTTTTATAGTTGTGGAGGAGAGCCATGGACCAGACCCCAACACGGTGGGTTCTGTGAGGGCAAGAGTGGTGTTTGAGCCTGGGTGCATGTCAAACAGTAGAAAGACAATGGGAGATTATCCAGAGGGACCAGCATGGTGGTGCACGCATGCAATCCCAGCCAGGAGATGCTGCAAATTCAATGCCAGTCAGGGGCTACATGGTGGGAGCCAGGGGAGGGCTTGGAGAGATGGCTCAGTGGAATTAAGCACCTTCTGAAGATCTGCATTTGATACCCAGGACTCACATTTTGTTGTTGTGTTTGTTTTTTAAAGGCATGGTTGGCAGTGTGTGCTTATAATCCAGCAGCTAGAGAGATAGAGACTGGCTCACTGGGGCCACCAAAGTGACACATGACACATCATCTCAAAATCAGGAACAACTGAGGTTAACTTCTAGCCTCCACATGAATATGTACGTATACACACACACACACACACACACCCACCCCCCAAAATCCAGGCTAAGGCCTGCAATCCCAGTACTTTGGAAGTGGAGACAGGAGGATCAGAAATCCAAGTTCATCTTCAGTCACATAATGAGTTCCTGGCTAAGCCTGAGCACCCACATATGCAGCCAAAAAGCTAACACACATAAGATCAAAATAAATATTTAAGAAAAAAAAACACAAAAGAAAAAAAAAAACCATTTGCAACATGTGGCAAAAGGAAAGGAAAATAAAAAAGAGTTTTCAAATGTGTCCACTCACTTCCTGCACATTGGCACTAGCCATGCGATAGGCTGGTCCTCCTGACCAAGAAACAAACAAACAAATAAACAACCAAGGCTGGGGGCATCTCTCTGAGGCCCCCTTTTCATGACACTGGTTCCATTCAGGGATACTCCAGCCCCAACCACCCAAAGATCCCTGTCCCAGCATCATGACCCTGGAGGGTGAGGACATTGCTACGTGAACTGGAATCTCAGGGTGACTCAGACACTCAGGTGGTTCCGGATCCCTGTGGCAGTAGGTTCAAAGTTCATCTGACTCTACAAAGTTCTGAGCAAGAGTAAGAAGACCCCATCGCTGTCCTCAGCTCTCTGCCTGAAACCTTCTCTTCCAGACACAACATGGAAACCATGGCCCGGCCGGCTCTCTACACGGAGTTTATTAGGCAGAGTTCTCTGGTCACAGAACTTATGGAATGTCTCTCTATAGTGAGGGAATTTGTTGTGATGACTTACAGTCTGTAGACCAAAACAATGGGCAGCTGTGGATGGGAAGTCCAAGGATCTAGTAGTTGCTCAGTCCCACGAGGCGAGTTGTTTCAGCTGGTCTTCTGTAGAGGTAGGTTCCAACAGATGTGCTGGCAAGAAAATGCAAGCAGGCGAAGAAGAGTGAGTCTTCCTTCTTCCAATGTCCTTATGTAAGTCTCCAGCAGAAGATGTGGCTCAGATTAAAGATATGTGCCACCATTCCTGGATCTGGGACTTGCTTTGTCCCAGGCTGACCTTGAGCTCAGAGATCTCCCTGACTCAGTCTCCTGGGATTAAAGGTGTGTACTACCTTGCCTGGGCCTAAGCTTTTCATATGCCTCAAGATCTTCACACCACCAAGCATTGGTGGCACAGGCCTTTAATCCCAGCATTTGAGAGGCAGAGGCAGGCAGATCTCTGAGTCTGAGGCCAGCCTGGTCTACAGAGTGAGTTCCAGGACAGCCAGGGCTACACAGAGAAATCCTGTCTCAGAAAAAAAAAAAAAAAATTACACAGAGCTCATCGGATAAGAGCGCTCTCTGCTCTTTCAGAGGACCTGGGTTTGGTTTCCAGCACTCACATGGTGGCTTATGACCATCTGTAATTCCAGTTGTGAGGGATCTGACGCCCTCTCTGGCCTCCGGGGCAGCAGGCATGTACTTGGTACATATACAGGCAAAACAAAGACCCATACACATAAAATGAATAAAGGTTTTTTTTTTTTTTTAAATTGTTTTAAAGCTGGGCGTGGTGCCACACGCCTTTAATCCCAGCACTCGGGAGGCAGAGGCAGGTGGATTTCTAAATTCAAGGCCAGCCTGGTCTACAAAGTGAGTTCCAGGACAGCCAGAGGGCTATACAGAGAAACCCTGTCTCAAAAAACAAACAAACAAAAAAATTGTTTTAAACTGGCTGGAAAGTTCAGGTGGAATTCATAGAGGGCATGGCTGCCCACACAGGGAGCCACAGCCTGACGAGAAAGCTGGGTGGCCCCCTCCTGTGCGAAGGAAGCAGACACTGTGGGCATGGGGCTCAGAGTGAGCATGCAGGCCAGAGGTGAGCACCACTCAGAGTCCACAGCCAGTGTCGTCCTCTCGTCTCGTGTCCAGTGTCCACATCTGGCCTCTTAGCTCAGCCTTTCCCTTGGAACAATGGAATCTTACAGCATTCTGCAGTCAAAGCTCCTTAGACTGCTATGGCCTAAGTCTGAGGCCCCTTGAGGGAGAAGCTGACCCTGGGACACATGGTGTGGTCACATCCCAAGGTCCTCCTGAGTCCCCGTCTCTTTCTCCCTCTGTGGGAGGATCCACTAGACCGCCCCACCCCTGTGCAGAGCCCTAACTCACACACCTGGCTGCAAGGCCTGGGATCAAAAATGGGCTGAACCGCCCTTTCGTGCCTCAGGATAGCCATGTGTAAGACAGGCTATAGCAAGTGCTTCAAGGACACCGTGAGACTCCCAAGATACCTCTGGAGAGACAAAACCAAGGCCAATGCTTTGGAACCCTGATAACTCAGAGCAAAGAGTTTGGCCCAGCAATACGCCAAAGAGAAACAGTGTCCACACCAGGCCTGCACAAACTGCCACACAACAGCCAAGAAAGGGATACCAGTGCTGCCCGGCTGTAGATAGATATGCCAGTGTAGACTGTCCACACTCCTGGCCAAGGTTCTGCCGTGTAAAGGCATAAATGCCAACAGGTGCTTTGTCCAGACAGCAGGACTGGGGACATAGCTGTCAGTGAAGTACCTGTGTCCTAGCTCGGATCCCCGGTGCCCACATAAAATTCTGGGTCCAGCAGCACATTCTGAATTCAGCGCTGGAGAGGAAGAGGCAGGTGGGCCCCTGAAGCTTGTTGGCCAATCAGCCTGACTGAATCAATGAGCACAGGACCAATAAGAGACTGATCATGGCAGGGGGCACAGAGTCAGTCTAACACGGTGGCAGCAGCTTGCAGCATGGGTCGTTCACCTGCTGCTGGATCTGGAAGCAAGGACGGGTTGTAACCCTCAAGCCTTGCCCTAAGTGAGCCACGGATGCCAGCCCAGCCCTATACCCCAAAGGCCCTGCACCCACCAGGGAACCAAGGGTTTAAACACGTGACCCAAATGGTGGAGAATCTTGTCAACCCAGGGCATTTGAAGCAGACACAAAAGACAACCGGTCACATCTGTAGTAGACTACATGACTCTCTTCTCATCCCATTCTTTTTGTGGTCTCTCACTTGGTATGTCTAGCCTGGCCTCAAACTCTCAGTGATTCTCCTGCCTCAGTGTCATGAATAACAAGAGTCCTACTGTGCACCACTATGCCCAGCCCTGAGCTTCTACCTATGACAGTTCAAACTCCTCAGAAGTGAGCCCCTCAGGTGGCCTCTGTGGGGAGCACTCCTTGTCTTGTCAGAGCAGGGCACAACTCCCCTTCCAGCCATCCTAATGGGGGGCACTGGCCACATCCCTCCCTGTCACTCCTGAGCCAGGCTAAGACTGTGGCCACCTGAGGGAGCCCCAACTGTCACCCACATGGCATCTTCAGAAAAGTCCTGTGTCTAGCACAGGCAACACAGATCATTTTGTTTGTTTTATTGTTTGAGACAGGGTTTCTCTGTGTAGCCTTGGCTGTCCTGGAACTCACTCTGTAGACCAGGCTGGACTTGAACTCACAGAGATCCCCCTGCCTCTGCCTCTAAAGTGCTGGAATTAAAGGTGTGCACCAGCCGGGTGTGGTGGCGCACGCCTTTAATCCCAGCACTCGGGAAGCAGAGGCAGGCGGATTTCTGAGTTCGAGGCCAGCCTGGTCTACAAAGTGAGTTCCAGGACAGCCAGAGCTACACAGAGGAAACCCTGTCTCGAAAAAACCACAAAAAAAAAAAAAAAAAAAAAGGTGTGCACCACCACGGTTTGGTTGAGTAACACTGTTCTTTATGTCAACTCCCTTTTCCAAGCTAAATGCATCCTAGAAGTCCATCTGTCACTGCTGACACCTGTCCCTGCTACACCTGTCTCTGTTGACATTGATACCACCTGTCACTGCTACACCTGTCTCTGTTGACACTGATACCACCTGTCACTGCTGACACCTGCCACTGCTGACATCTGTCCCTGTTGACACCTGTCCCTATTGACACCTGTCCCTGCTACCACCTGTCACTGCTGCCACCTGTCACTGCTGATACCTGTCACTGCTGTCACCTGTCTCTGCTGACATCTGTCCCTCCTGACACCTGTCCATGCTGCCACCTGTCTCTGCTGACATCTGTCCCTGCTGACACCTGTCTCTGCTGACACCTGTCCATGCTGACACCTGTCACTGCTGACATCTGTCCCTGCTGATACCTGTCACTGCTGACACCTGTCCATGCTGCCACCTGTCCATGCTGCCACCTGTCTCTGCTGACATCTGTCCCTGCTGACACCTGTCTCTGCTGACACCTGTCACTGCTGACATCTGTCCCTGCTGACATCTGTCCCTGCTGACACCTGTCTTTGCTACCACCTGTCACTGCTGACACCTGTTCATGCTGACACCTGTTACTGCTGTCACCTGTCCCTACTGACACCTGTCCCTGTTGACACCTGTCTCTGCTGACACCTGTCATTGCTGACACCTGTCCCTGCTGTCACTATCCCTACTGACACCTGTCCCTGCTGACACCTGTCCCTGCTGACACCTGACCCTGTGGACACCTGTCCCTGCTGTACACCTGTCTCTGCTGAGTCACCATCTTCTCACGAACACCCTACAGTTCACAGCAGGCGCTCACACCGAGTATGTGCCCAGCACACACCCAGTCACCAGAGCCTCTGCAGTGTCAAAGAGGAGATGGGCATCTGAAGCCACAGTAACCACAAAGGGACTTTCTAACCCACACAATCAGGCCTGAAAGGGACTCGGCATGGTGAGTCACTGATAATTAATACCCTCCATCTCTCTTGAAGGCCACACCTGAGATACTACTTTCTCATGTTGCCTTCCCTGTCCATTATCTAAAAGTGTCACCACCCTGTCACAGCTGTCTTTCCTAATTTTTGGGTGTGTTTGTTTTGTTTTATGTGACAGGGTCTTACTATGTGGCCATGGCTAGCCTTGAACTCAGGCAATGCAGGAGGTGGGGTGGAGGAATCAGGTGTATGCCTAATTTAATTTTCCCTTAGTGTTCAGTTCCATGGGACCCAGGTCATCAGGGCTGGCAGCTTTACCCACCAAGTCCCCTCATCAGCTCGTCCCCATTTTAAATAGTAGAGGAGGGTCTGAGGCATTGGCTCAGTTGGGAGAAGGCTTGACTAGCATGCACAGAGGTCTGGATTCCATCTCTGATTGCATACTGGGTGTGGTGGCTCACACCTGTAATCCTAGCATTCAGGAGGTGGGGACAGGGAGATTGGAAGTTCAGGGTCAACCTGGGCAACACGGCGATTTGGAGGCTAGCCTGGACCACATGAGATTCTATCCTGAAAAGAAAAAGTTAGTCAGGGCCCCAAGAAATGGTGAGGAGCTTAAAAGGCTTAGAAATTGTTCCCCAGGAGCCCCTCTTGTCCCACCCAGCACCCTAAAACACGGTGGAGAGAGAAAGAACGAGATGGCCCAGGCTCTTTAAGTACATCAAGATGGGCACGCTGACGGCAGCCCCTGGGAGCAAGTCTGGCTTGAGTCTGGGTTGTTAAACTTGCAGACTTGAGGCTCTTCTCACAGGAAAAATATTTACTTCGCTGAGCCTGCTTTTGGAAAACTGTGGCTGTAACAGCGCACATCGATTTCACAGAGTTTTGGCTACAGCTGGGTTTTGTCTGCCTCCGGTCTCTGTCTGCGTGGGCTCTGTGTGTGTGTGTGTGTGTGTGTGTGTGTGTCCGTGTTCATGCACAGCACGCATTCCCAGTAGTAAGCAATCAGCTAGAAGACAGTAGAGCAGAACCGAGAGCTCACTGCTCCCTGTTAGCCAGGGAGCGCGAGCTGGGAACTGAGTGGGGTTTACGCAGGACCCTGCTGTGCTGTCCTCAGATGCCTGCAGACAAACAGTTACTGTCACCTCTGCATTCTCTTTTGACCTAATACACTGCTTCCCACCCTTCTCTCCCCACCCCTGCCCCCATTTGAGGGAAGAGCACAGCTGGGCTTAGTGGCACATGCCTTTAATCCCCGCCACCGTATAAAGCAGAGTTAGGCCAGTCTGTGAGTTTGATGCCAGCCTGGTCTAGGGACCAGTCAGAGATACATATGACCCCGTCTCAAAAACAGCAAAACAGAAGCACAGATAAGCGTGGGGACGTAAGGGAAAAGCAGGGCCAGTCTCTCAAATCTGGAACCCAGCTCACAGGGGCCTGAGACAAGAGGACGGGGAAGCCATGGCCTGCGTTGCTCTTAAAACTGTCTCAGAGGGAAAGGTCTCAGGGACTGGATGGCCTGTCGGTTAAAGGTACTTGCTCTTGCAGGGAACCTGGGTTCGATTCTCGGCCCCCACACACAGTGGTTCACAATCATCCCTAACTCCAGTTCCAGAGAATCTGATGCCCTCTTCTGGCCTCTTCGGGCACTGCATGCACACAGTTCATCCCGTGCAGAGACATACATGCAGAGGAAACACCCATATACCTAAAATAAGTAAGTCTTAAAAAGAGAGAGAGAGAGAAGTCTGGGGCTAGCAAGATGGTTCAGGGGTTAGAGTGCTTACTAGCGAGCCTGGTGATCTGATGGAAAGAGAGAACTGATTCCTGCAGGTGGTCCCCTGACCTCCACAGGAGCCACGACAGATGCATACACACACACACTAAACAAACAAACAAACAGACAGACAGACAGACACATAAGAAAGTGTCCAGCTGGATCTGGCAGCACCCTGTAAAGAGATCTTATTGGCCTTCCCAGTCTTTGAAAGATAACAGAGCTAGGGGCTGGACCCAAAGTCCCCAGCAGAGTTCCCCCTCCCATCCCCTTCTATTCCCCCACCCCCACTCCCCAAAGCAGCCAGGTAGAGAAGGCAAGGTCCTCTCTACACTGTGTTCAAGGACACAGGGGCCCTCACTGCCAAGTTCCTGTGGAAGAGAAGCCTCAGAGCTCAGAGTTCAGCCTTAATGTATCTACTCTGACCTTCTTGTGGGTTCTAAATTTAGCCAAACGAGTTCTTCCAGCCCAGTAGATGACGCGGGTACATTGTTACAGGATCAAACCTTCTTCCTGGTGTGGAAATAATAAAAGAAGGTGGTTGTGTGCAGAAGGCAGCCTGCTGACCGCCATCTGACATGGGCCCTCAGCCCCTCGTGGTGATGGATGTGTGGTTATTGACTGCCTTCTCAGGGACAGTGATTAAAACATTTCCTGAACCAGAGTCGAAATGGCATTGTTGAGTGAGCCGGAAAACAGATCTCAGAGAGCCGGGCATGGTGGCTAATGCCTGTAAGAACAACGCTTGGTGGAGCTAAAGCAGGAAGATTGCCACAAGTTCTAGGCCAGAAGGGGCTATACTGTGAAATGGTGTCTCAAAATACAGAGAAGAAAGAAAAGGAAAGGAAAGGAAGACAAGAAGCCTTGGGGTTATTTATCTAGGAATAAATCAAAGTCAAGCTCAAACTTTTCCTACAAATAAGGAGGAAGGTGACTCTGTCCTGTGAGCCCCAGGCGGCAGGCAGCTCAGGGTCCTCACAGGCTGAGTCCTGGGGCACTGACCTGCCTGCACACTACACAGAGCCTCTACTATTCTGAAGCAGCATCGTGGTCGTCCCAGTCTGGTCACCGGCACTGAGCACTCCTCAGTCACTGGACCCAGAAGAGGGCATGAACTTTACGGGTCGTCACAGACATAGCATGAGATGTCTAGTTCTAATGGACAGGCCCAGACATCAGCTCCCCTCCCTCAGAAAGGTGAATCTGTTGTCAGGGAAGGGGGGCATCCCATCTGAGTCCATTCCTGAGATGAAGGCCAGGATTTTGGGGTTGGGGTGGCCACTGTGGGACCTACAGGGGGATCTAGACAGAAAAGGAGAAAGTGCTGTAGGAATCTGGGTTCCAGTGAGCTACAAATGGCTTGGTCTAGCCTCCCCCCAAATCCATTGTTCTGTTTCTGTTGCCGTGACAAACACCCCGAGGAAAGGTGGTGTAGGAAAGAAAGGGTTTGGTTGGTTTAAATTCCAGGGTATTGTAGGAAATACAAGCAGTGGCATCACAGTCATAGAGCAGGCAGAGAGAGAGAGAGAGATGGAAAGGGAGAGGGAGAGAGAGGCAGGAGAGGGGGAGGGAGAGGAAGAGGAGGAGGAAGAGGAGGAGGGAGCACAAACCCCAGATCCTTGCTTTGTTTGCGCTGTTAGCTTTCTCCTCTGTCACAATGCTTAAGACCCTCTGCCTAAGGGGCATGGTGCCATCCACAGGGCTGGGCTGGGTCTTTCCTATATCAATTAACAATCAAGATAATCCCGCACAGACCTGCCCACAGGCCAACCTAATCAAGATAAGTCACCCGACTCTCTTCCTTCTAGATAGCATCCAGGTGACAGTTAAAACGAACCAGCACCTTAGCCCTACCCCTGGACCCCTCAGTTACAGAACCAACCAGTTCTCCAGATGAACTTTGCTGGGTTTTCTAGGCATTCCTTAAACGGTTTCTCAACCCCAGAGAAATATCTGCAACTCCATGGAATGAACGCAGCCCATTTTAGCCTGAATTTAGTTCTGATTTTTGGGGTTTTTTTTTAAAGATTTATTTATTTTATGTATATGAGTACACTGTCTCTGTCTTCAGACACACCAGAAGAGGTCATTGGATCCCATTACAGATGGTTGTGAACCACTGTGTGGTTGCTGGGATTTGAACTCAGAACCTCTGGAAGAGCAGCCAGTGCTCTCAACAGCTGAGCCATCTCTCCAGCTCAGTTTTGTTTTGTTTTTTGTTCTTTTCTAAGTTTTATTGATTTTTATTTTTGTGAGCTTGTTTGTGTATGCAGACTGTGTGCATGCAGTGCCCGTAGAGACCTGAAGAGGGCACCAGATCCCTTAAGCTAAAGTTGCAGAGCTGCCAAGTGGGAGCTGGAAACCAAACCTGGGACCTCTGCCAAGAACAGCCAATGAACTGCTGAGCCATCTTTCTAGACCCTGTTTTTGTTTTGTTTGTTTGTCTTTTCCTATTTTGAGACAAGGTCTCATATAACCCAGCTGAGCCCTGATACTCTCTTCTTCACTTCCCAGGTTCTGGGATGCCAGGTGCGCTCACCACTGTGGCCAATATTAAAGAGAGTTTGGTCTGAGTGCATTTCTGACTCATGGGATTCAAACAAACCTCCCTGAAGCCAGAAGATGTTCTTGCTTCTTGTCCCAAGTGACCTGAGGCCCTCCCTCCGGACAGCAGCACTTGACTCAGAACTGCTGTCATCATTGTCTCTGAAAATCCAGGACGGAGGGTGAAACTGAACAGATCATAGGGCAATGGGTATGTGGGATGGGGGAAGCTGAGAAATAAGAAGGAGGCAGAGTGCAGGCAGAGGCCTGTCTACCCTCCCTGGGATCATGGGGCACAGCTGAGGTCCATTGTGAGGCAAGTGTGGTAAGGTAAGGGGAAAGGCAGTGAGCTTGCATGGGTTCACTGGACAAGCGCTCAGTGCTGAGCCTAGGGCCTGGGTCTGCTGGGCCCTGGTGTGGCCCCTTTCACTACACACTGCCCTAGTCTCCTGCCTGCCTAGTCTCCATGGAGCCACATCTGTCCTTGCCTTAATCTTCCAACTGCTTCCCCCATCAGAGCCCCCCCCCCAAGGCTTGGAGTTAGAAGGCCCCTGGAGCTGACTGCGGAGGCAGGAAAGGATCAGTCACAAACTTGACCCTTCTCCTGCCTCTTCTAGACCCTAAGGAAGCGTGGGTGGGTCCCAGACAACTCAAGAGCAGCTGCTTTGGTCATCAGAAGCCCCAAAGATGGAACTCTCAGGAAAGAAAGAGAAACCAAATAGATTTGCAAATAAACTTCCTGGACCTGGAAGACACATTTAGCACGATAGGGCCTCAGCGTCCATCCCCAGCCCCACAAAAAGAAGAAAAGTAAATTTCCACGCACAATCAATAATAAGCACCACTGGCCACACCAGTAAAATTGGGGTGCGAGTACCAGGTACCAGGCCATGCTAGAATTCATTCCACCATGGTTGAGCATGGCTCAGAGGGGTGTGGCAAGGCTCAGGGAGGTGCTAAGTCACACTTGGATCACCCCTGGGTTTGAGTCTGGGCATTATACTTCGCAGGTAGGACTATAATCCTGTCCTGTTCTTGGGGCATGCTGTCTCCCTCCGGCTTCTGGTGGTGGTGGTATTTCTGTTCACTGAGGCTCCTCTCCTAGATGTACATTGCTCTTCTCCCATGTTCCAATGTCCCCCATTGGCTCACAGGGAGGTCAGCAGCACCCCCACAGCTCCCTGCTGTGTGGTTTGAATATAGTTAATTCCCACCTGAGTCCCGGAGTTGTCACCCATGTCATGAGGAGACTTTCAGTTTAGTGTGGCGGGTGATATGTGAGGGCAGAGACAGAGCCATGGCACATGTTCCTGTGTGACTTGGCCTCTGCAGCCCTGGCTTCCCTTTCTGGGCATGCCCCATCTGCCCCTGGACCTCAGAACCTCCAACAGAGCTGCTGTGAGCCCAGGTGTCACTAATTGCCAGTGGCTGTCCTCTTCCTCTCTCATGGTGATGCCCATGGAGTGGACACGGACTGGACAAGGGGTGTGGACAGACCCTGGGACTCCCCAGGCCTGTGAGTCCACAGTGGATCACAGAGATCCCTTCCTTCTTACAGGGTCCTGGTGAGGACACAGACTAGATCAACACCTAAGCTTGAGAGAACTCAGCAGCAGTTATCCACAGTGACTGCCTTCACTCCAGTCACACAGGGCTGCTGAGTTTGGACCCCTTCTGGACCGTCCTCCAGGCTTCCGCTGTCTCCCTCTGGTTTCAGGAGATCTGAGCAGGAGACTAGAGGTTCCATGGTCACTAGCAATTTACCTTCTCTTCAAGAAAACAGACTTCTCTTCCATGGTACAGCTGCCATGCTGCCCTATTTTAGAGTGGGGGTCTCCCAGGGCCGACTGCCATTGTTCCTGACCTCACAGTGAAAGGGGACATCAATGTGCCCCTAGGCCTCTATGGACAGCGCAAGTCTGACCCCTTGTCCTAAGGCGCATCTGCCTAAAGCACCAGGAATCATGGAGCCCGACTTCCTGTGTCTCGGGATTGTGAGAGTTCCTGGCCCTTGTACGCAGTCTTTCACCCTCACAGGTTCATAGCAGGATCACACATAGGTTATGATTCAAGTTGCTGTGCCAGCTGACAGACACTGTCACTTCAGGTCTGTAGTGCTAAACTGGGCTCTTGAGGGTGGCTTTCTAAAGGAGGTCTGTGCTCTGTGTTCGATTTGTAATGCCTGTCACAAGTTGAAGGGAATTGTTTTGTGGTTTTTTGAGACAGAGTCTCGGTCTATAGCCCAGACTGGCCAAGAGTTCACTGTGTGTGTCAGCTTGATTTCAAACTCAGGCCAATCTCCTGCCTCAGAGTGTGCTACTGTGCCTGACTTAACCTTTCTTCAAACAGGTTTAGGATGAAAGACCCCACTTTGCCCACTTTGTTCTCTCTCTCCCCCCTCTCCCTCCCTCTATCCATCCATTCCTCCATCCATCCCTCCCTCTCTCCCTCCCTTTCACCCTCCCTCTCTCTCCCTCTCAAGCCAGTATGAATTTGGGTTTCCTAGCTTGTAATAGCAACTTAAGCTCCAGGACAGCAACCAAGCAAGAGTCTGGCTAACAGACACATGTCTCAACTTTGTGGGTTTCTCCTTAATCCAGCCAAGCCCAGAGGCCTAGGATGCAGACTTGAAAGGACACTGGTTTCTTCGAGTGCAGGAAAGAACATTCTAGATGCCTTGTGGACTTTGTTTTTGTTTTTCTTCCACATTTTAAATAGCTCACTGTGTAGCCCAGATTGACCTCAAACTCTCCATCCTCCTGCCTCTGTTCCCTCTCCAATGCTGGGATCTCATGCCTGTTCATCCCACTAGAACATCTGGAATGTTCTATACATCCACCACACCTTTCCCCAGGAACTCTACCCTCACTCAGAGATACGGTCCATTTTTCTGTACCAGCTCCTCACATCCTTCTACAGCCACAGCAAGTCTGACATCTGCTCTGAGAGGTGGCCTTCCCATGGGAGCCAGGGCAGCCTGGAGACCAGTCCAGCCCATCTCTTTCTTGCTTTGTGACCATGAACAAATCACTTAACCTCTCTGAGCTTATTTTTCTCATCTGTGAAAGGGGGGTGCTGATGTTGCCCACCATGTTGACTGTCTGAGACTGCCAGGACAGGTGCCAGCCCCAGCTGATGGTAGGCACACATTAGTGTCCTGGCCTTCTCTTTTAGATGGGCTTAGACTCGGGTGACAGGGACAGGAAGTGCTTGGGACCTGGACTTTGCTCTGCCATTAAGTCCTTGCCAGCTGCCACAGTCACCCTCAGTTTGGGACTCACCCTGTCAGTCCCTGAAAAACTGCGCATCCATCCACAGGTGACCTATCTCTTTCTTCCCATGGCACAGGTGGGAAACTGAGACTGGGCCTTTGCCCAGTTCCTATAGTCAGCTGACAGAGGCTTCTAGCTACACCATCCTGGGCCTTAGCATTGAGGCAAAGACATTCTAAGTGGTGGGTAACAACCCTCCTACCCCCAGCTCAGCCTTTCAAAGTTGCCTCCCCCTACCCACCCATAGCTCCCCTCCCTACCAGCCTACCCCTCCCAGCCTACCCCAGCTAGCCACACCCTGCCAGCCTCCCCTGTAAACCCTGCCCCCATACAGCTCTGCCCATTCTGTGAGTCTCCAGGCCCCTCTCTCAAAGGCTCCCCTGCTGTTGCTTCTTCTGATCTGATCCCTCTTCAGGGAAGGGCTCTCCAGACATGCTGAGGACGGGGTGCCTTGAAGTTGGGCACCAAGGAGGCTTTACACACACACACACACACACACACACACACAAGCACTCCCAAGAGTACAAACACACGCATTTGTTCACACGCGTACCCAGGAATACATGCAGATAGGCGAATGTTCACAGGAGTGCTGATACTCACACACTCATCCCATAAACATTCAGGAGCACACATGCACTTGTATGAACACTCATGCACATGTGTGGACATACACATGCATGCACATGTATGAACACTCATGCACATGTGTGAACATACACATGCACACACATGTATGAACACTCATGCACATGTGTGAACATACACATGCACACACATGTATGAACACTCATGCACATGTGTGAACATACACATGCACGCACATGTATGAACACTCATGCACATGTGTGAACATACACATGCGTGCACTTGTGAACACTCATGCACATGTGTGAACATACACATGCATGCACATGAACATCCACAGGCAGGAAAGCATGCTTGCCTCGTCAGCCATCCACTGCTCATTTGGCCTCCGCCTCAGGTTCACCTCTCTTGACCCCTGGACTATGGTGGAGGGTCACCATCACACACATGTGATTCTGATGGTTCTGAGCACATATGTAACAGACTACATACATGACAGCTTCTACAACAAGTAATAGTTTGGACACCTGTTGCCCTTCCTCTGGCTTTTCTGGGAACACAGACACCCACCTGCCTGAGGGGCGTTACAGAGAGGACCCCAGGCCCGCCAGCGCTGAGTTTTTTTCTTTTTTTTTTTTTTTTTTTGGTTTTTCGAGACAGGGTTTCTCTGTGTAGCCCTGGCTGTCCTGGAACTCTCACTTTGTAGACCAGGCTGGCCTCGAACTCAGAAATCCGCCTGCCTCTGCCTCCCGAGTGCTGGGACTAAAGGCGTGCGCCACCACGCCCGGCCAGCGCTGAGTTTTGCTACCAGACGGTGAACTGAGTGGTCACCCACCAGGCATGACCCTGACACCTCCCCAGCAGCCAGAGGAGGGACCCGGAAGCACCGTGTATTCAAAGGAAGCCTGGTCTTGTTCTCCCTGGCTACATTGGTCCCTCATGCTTAGTTTGGGGAGCAATGCACTCTTACTTACAGAGGGGACACCTTGCTAGTGCAAGGAGCAGAGTGGCTGCAGTTTGTTGGTAGTAGCTGGCCAGGCAGTGACTCAGATGCAATAGACAGGATG
Source organism: Mus caroli (assembly GCF_978045245.1). Taxonomy (NCBI): domain Eukaryota; kingdom Metazoa; phylum Chordata; class Mammalia; order Rodentia; family Muridae; genus Mus; species Mus caroli. Next base: position 11,517,701 of record NW_028227257.1, on the reverse strand, counting down.
GGAGTGTCAACCAAGGTGAGAAGCCAGCCAGCTGTACCCTGGGCCCAGAGAGTCCCCTCTCCCAGATGCCATCTGCCACAAAGTGCCAATTCCCACCTTGGACACATAGCCACCTAAGCCCAAAGGACGAAACTGACCACACTGGGTACAGGCTCATGGGTGGCATCTGAGAGGTGACAGATGGATACAGGAAAGAAGCCCAGGAGAAAGGAGGAAGGCAGGAGGAAGGAGGGAAGTGAAAGATAAGTGAAGTCAAAGCCTGTGCAGGTGGATGCAGGTAGATACAGGTGGATGCAGCTGGGTGCAGGTGGATACAGGTGGATGCAGGTGGATGCAGGTGGGTGCAGGTGGGTGCAGGTGGGTGCAGGTGGGTGCAGGTGGATACAGGTGGATGCAGGTGGATGCAGGTGGGTGCAGGTGGATACAGGTGGATGCAGGTGGATGCAGGTGGGTGCAGGTGGGTGCAGGTGGATGCAGGTGGATACAGGTGGGTGCAGGTGGGTGCAGGTGGATGCAGGTGGATGCAGGTGGGTGCAGGTGGGTGCAGGTGGATGCAGGTGGATGCAGGTGGATGCAGGTGGGTGCAGGTGGGTGCAGGTGGGTGCAAGTGGTCTGGGAAGCTCTGTGTCCAGTTGGACAGTGTGGCAGCAGAGAGAGGACCAGTCAGTCTCAGCTTCCACAGAGAGCAGACTTTGAAGTCAAATGTTGATTTCCAGCCTGGGCTTTGCCCTTCAGTGGGTGGCTTCTGCATAGCTGCTGGTCAGCCCTCCTCCTGGTGTGCATAGACGACACCTCGTGACTAGAACATGGCAAGGGTGACATTAGGCAAGGTCAAGTCAAAAGAGGCAATGACTCTCAAACAGGGTGCAGTAGCATGTCCTATAAGCCATTTACTTTGTAGGCTGAGGCAGGAGGATTTCAACCTAGAGGTCAGCATGAACTTCAAAGTAAGACACCTGTCTATAAATAAAGAAATAGGGCCTCAGATGGGCTTAGCGAAAGAGCTCTTGCCTAGGGCAAGGCCCTGAGCCTACTCAGTCCTGAGAGAAAGAGAAAAATGTGAGATTCCAATCTCTGTACCCTGCTGACCCATAGCTCGGGGGAGAGCAGGACACGTGTGCTTGGTGTGCTCAAAGCCCTGCTTCCATTCCCAGCCCCACAAACCAAAAATTAAACCAGGCGTGACCTAAGCGCGCATGCGCGCTCCCTTTCGCTGTCCTTCTCCTCCCCCACCCCCACTCCCAGGCTTGCTCAACAGAACAAAGCCAGAGGCCAGGCTGAGATAGCCTCAAGGCCAGACACTAAGATAAGAGCACCTGCAGCCAGCAGCCTACAGAAAGCTGAGCCCCATGTGATAGTTAAAATTGTCACTTGACAGGATCTAAACCTGTCCATAAGACACGCCTCTGGCGTGCCTGTGAGCCATCATCTCAATTAGGTGAGACTGTGGGAAGATCCACCGTAAATATTAGACCATTAGTACCATTCCAGGGACCAGGCCCAGACTAAATGAAAAGGAGACACTCTCCGTTCTGTCTCTCTCTGTCTCTTCCCCTCCCCTCCCCTCCCCTCCCCTCCCCTCCCCTCCCCTCCCCTCCCCTCCCCTCCCCTCCCCTCCCCTCCCCTCCCCTCCCCTCCCCTCCCCTCCCCTCCCCTCCTCTTCTCTTCTCTTCTCTTCTCTTCTCTTCTCTTCTCTTCTCTTCTCTTCTCTTCTCTCTCACCTCTTCTCCCTCCCTCCCTCTCTCTCTCTGTCTCTGTCTCTGTTCTCTGTATCTCTCTGTGTCTCTGTCTGTCTCTGACTCTCTCTCTCACTCTCTCTCTCTCTCTCTCTCTCTCTCTCTCTGCTTCCTGACTGTAGATGACACTATAGCCAACCTCCTCCCTTTCTTCCCATCAGGATGTCGCAGCCATGATGAACTAGCTGTGCCAGGAACTGTGACCTAGACCTGACCTTTCCCTCCTTAAATTGCTTTTACCATACCAACCGAAAAAGAAGTAACCCCAATAATCCCTCAAGAGAGCTGGGGAGCAGCCTCCACTGTATCCACCGTCCCCTGGATACAGTCCCCTGAGAGCCCTGAAGTGGCTCACCCAGAACAGCCATGCTGGGTCCCTGTCCCACACAAAGGATGAGATAACAGATGTGCTCAAAGCTATCAAGTTGTGGGGTCATCTGGTATTCACCAGGAGACACGCATACCCTCAGCCCTGGACTCCTGGACCAGTTACCCAATCTCTGACTGAGTCACCTCATCTAAAACTGGGCAGGGGCTGTAGCTAAGCAGGACCATGTGTACCCAAGGTGCTCAGAGCCCCGCAAAATAAAAAATGGAACCAGGCATGATGTAAGCCCCTTCCACATCATACACTCACTGTGAGGACCAAAAATGTTCTTGGTCGGGCTGGTGAGATGGCTCAGCAGGTGAGAACATTGACTGCTCTTCTGAAGGTCCTGAGTTCAAGTCTCAGCAACCACAGGGTGGCTCACAACCATCTGTAATGGGATCTGATGCCCTCTTCTGGTGTGTCTGAAGACAGCTACAGTATACTTATATATAATAAATAAATCTTTGGGCTGGAGAGAACAGGGCCAACCTGAATGAGTGGGGTTGACTGGAGCGAGCAGAGGTCCTAAATTCAATTCCCAACAACCACATGAAGGCTCATAACCATCTGTACAGCTACAGTGTACTCACATACATTAAATAAATAAATAAATAAATAAATCTTTTAAAAACTGTTCTTGGTCCAATGTTATTTTCACGAATATTAAAGAATACTTAATGGCATCGTGATACACCCATCATGCCAGCACTCAAGAGGCTGAAGGGAGGGGATGGTGACTTTGAAGAGACCTTTTCTCAAAAATTAACTAATTAATGAATTAGTTTATTTAACTAATTAATTAAAAACAGCAATAAACAATGAGAGCTGCCGGGGAGATGGCTCCATAAGGAATAAGCGTGAGCCTGAGTTTGTGGGATTCCCAGCACCCAGGCAGACACACTGTAATCCCAGAGCCAGGGAGGCAGATGTGGGAAGCCTCCCAGGGCTCGCTGGCCAACCTGCCAGGCTTCATCAGTGAGCCCCAGGGCAATGCGAGAAAGGAAGGTCTCTCTCCAAGAAGTCCTCCATCCTTGCATTCCTGGACCAGCCCCTAGCTCTCCGCTCCAGGGAACCACTGATGGATCAGCCTGTGTCCAGGAGAGGCCTCAAAGGCCTGTAAAAGCCATGGCCGGCATGCGTCCAAGTGCTCTTGGCCATGGCTTCCTGGGTTCTCTCCCAGCACAATGTGACCTGGGGCCCACTGGGGCCCACAAGCCTGTTCTTGGCTTAATGGAGCCAGACAAGCCAACAACACGGTCCAGCCAAAACCTCACCCTCCTGGGGGTCTGTCTCCCCGACCAAGGCAACTTATAAAAGACATCATTTAGTTGGAGGCTGGCTTACAGTTTCAGAATGTGTGTCCATGATCATTGTGGCTGGGAACTTGGCTACAAGCAGTCAGGGAAGATGCTAAGCAGTAATTTAGAGCCCACATCTGACCCACAAGTTTCAGATAGAGAAGACAGACTGGGCCTGATGTGGGCTTTTAAGACCTCCATCCCCCCAAATGACACACGACCTCCAGCAAGGCCACACCTCCTAATACCTCCTAAACAGTTAGGCAACTGGGAACCAAAGATTCAAACGTACGAGCCTTTGGGGACCATTCTTATTCAATCCACCCCAGGGTGACAGCAATAACTGACCTAGGTTCCAGGGCACAGTCGAGGCTCCGTGAGTGTTTATGTAGGGGTGCCAAGAACAAAGACTGTGTGATCCCCAAATCTAGGCTGCAACCATCAAACTGTCTGTGCATCAGAGGCCTCAGCTCAGCACCTCTCCTGCCCACACCTACAGGACAGAGCCCAGATGTCATCCCTCTTCCTGATGCAGGTACCCGGTGGCCTGTGCAGAAATGGACACGGGCCAGCCATGAGTTCCAGATGTGAGAGATAGGCTGCTGCTTAGGGGTCACCAGGGGCTTCCTCTCAGCTCCACTGTCCTCACAGTGAGACTCCTGGACTGCCGCCTTAGTACTTGGCTGCTGAGGGTCTCTGGGATGCCCTGTGAGACCTCTCATAGGCACAGCCTTGGACACTGTCACCAGAGTCCTTGACACCATAACAGCAGTTAATGTTTAGGGAGACCTCACTGTGAGCCGTCAGCTCATGGGATCCCATTAGCTCACAGTTCCCAAAGGCCTAGTTGTCTGGACTCACACCAGGCATGTGGCTGGCTCCCGATCCACTTGCCAGCTGTCCCCAGCAAAACCTCTGGGAAAAACTCATCTCCTTAGGGGCCTCCAGCCTGTCGCTGCTCTTGCTGACACAGCAGCTATTTCCTGTCCCCAGAGCCCCAGCAGTTAGAGCCCTGCCCACCCCACCCCCATCCCAGCTCCAACATCTCAGAGCAGCAGCCCTGGCTTCCATTTTCCAAGACAGGGTTCCATCCATGCAGGAATGTAAATTCCTACCTCATCTGGGGACTCAGTCATTTATCTCGGTCAGACCCTCCCTGTCTGCCCTCTGCTCTCTACTCCATAGCAAAGCAATGGCCACATCCTTCCAGGGCCTTCTCCAGGCATGGCCCAAGAGGTTCCTGCTGCTGGTGGGGGAGAATTCTGCTTCAGAGCATCTAAGAGTATTGTCCCCAGAACAAACAGGTCACCTTTTTGTTTTGCTTTGTTTGGGTGTTTCTGAACAGTGACTACATATAGCTACATATACATATTGTTCCTGGAACAAACTCACTAAATAGGCCATGCTGGCCTCAGATATACACAGATCCTCTTGCCCCAGCCTCCTGAGTGCTGGGATTAAAGGTGTGCACCACCACACCAAGCCACAAGTCACAATATTTTTAAAAGATTTATTTATTTACTTTATGTATATGAACACACTGTCACTGTCTTCAGATACACCAGAAGAGGGCATCAGATCCCATTACAGATGGTTGTAAGCCACCATGGGGTTCCTGGGAATTGAACTCAGGACCTCTGGAAGAGTAGTTGGTGCTCTTAACCGCTGAGCCATCTCTCCACAGCTCACTCCAACAAGTCACTTTGCAATGTATAGCCCCAACACTGAGACTCCCCAGATGTTGCCAGGTTTTATGAGTGCTCTGCACACCCTACAGGCCAAGACACTCATGTGCACATGCCTTCTTCCTTCCTTCCTTCCTTCCTTCCTTCCTTCCTTCCTTCCTTCCTTCCTTCCTTCCTCCCTCCCTCCCTCCCTCCCTCCCTCTCTCTCTCTCTTTCTCTCCTCCTTTCTCTCTTCCTTTCTTTCTCTTTTTTTAAAGTTTATTTTAACCAGCCGTGAGACAGTGTCTTCTAGACAAGATGGAGAGCTGTTGTAGCCATGAAATCTCACCAAGACAGTTGCCTGCACAGCAACACCTGTGACTATGCCAGTGGGTGATGGGAGACGTTTCTTTTTTTTTTTTTCCCTTCAACTTTGCCTTTTATTTAGTGCATTCTTTTTTTTTTTTAATATTTTTATTAGGTATTTTCCTCATTTACATTTCCAATGCTATCCCAAAAGTCCCCCATACCCTCCCACCCACTCCCACTTTTTGGCCCTGGCGTTCCCCTGTACTGGGGCATATAAACTTTGCAAGTCCAATGGGCCTCTCTTTCCAGCGATGGCCGACTAGGCCATCTTTTGATACATATGCAGCTAGAGACAAGAGCTCCAGGGTACTGGTTAGTTCATAATGTTGTTCCACCTATAGGGTTGCAGATCCCTTTAGCTCCTTGGGTATTTTCTCTAGCTCCTCCATTGGGGGCCCTGTGATCCATCCAATAGCTGACTGTGAGCATCCACTTCTGTGTTTGCTAGGCCCCGGGGAGACATTTCTTGAGGTCTCATCTCTAGATGAAAAGCTACAGACAGCCAATGGCTTTCACAGTCAGTTCTCCTTGACAGGCATGAGTGCCTTTGATATCCAACCTCCCATACAGACAGCATCCAACAGACTCAGTCGGGTGTGTGTGTGTATGTGCTGCACACAGAAATGTGGGTACCCTTGGAGAGGGCATCGGATCCCCTGCAGCTGGAGCTGTGGGCAGTTATGATCTGCCTGTGTGGATTCTGGGAAGTGAATTCTGCCTCTGCAGAAGCTCTTAACTGTGGAGCAGTATCCCTATCCCTCCACTAACCCGCCTCAGCTTCCTCCCTGTGGGAGAGCAGCAGGACCTGCCTACGCCTATGGCTGGAAGATGCTTCAGCAGTGGGAGGGTGGTACAAGCCAGAAAAGAGAGTGTCTCACATGTCTCCAGGCTCCTGGGATGCGGTGGGAGGGTCTCAAAACCCAGCCAGAAAGCAAAGTCAGAAACAAAGGGTCTCCCAACTACAGCTTTTAGTGGCTGTGTGACCTCAGGAAACCAAGTTCACCTCTCTGTTCCTCAGAGATCAACATAGGCTCGTGAACAGCACAGAATGGTAGCAGGAACAGAAGGGACCTGGTCCACGTTGGGCTGGCAGTGCATGAGAGGTCACAGTGGAAAGGGGACCCCAGCAACAGTGAAAACTGTGAGGTGGTGAGATATGTTGTAAAAACATACTACAGACCTGTGACTGGCTTTGGAAATCGGTCTTTATAGATGTGTGGTGGAGAGAGGTGGTCCTGGATTTGGGCCAGTGACCAGCGTCCTCACATAGGGACAAGACACACTGAGGAAGGCTATGTGAGTTCCGAGGTGGAGTTTGAGGCTAGGGATACAGGTCAGTGGTAGAATGTGCACCTAGCATGTTCTGGATTCTGTCCCTAGCAGTGTCACAAAAAACCAAAACAAACAAATGAACAAACGAACGCTTAAGGCCAGGGTGGAGTTTAGCGTGAGTAATAGGGCTCCTCCTACCACCTCGGAGACAGATCAGGTAGAGCTGCCCCTGGCATCCAGGCCTTTAAGAGAATCAATGACAGTGGCTTTTAGCGACAGTCTGTGGAACTCATTCAGCATCATCAGGAAATTGGCACAGGTGCTTGCTAGATCTGGGACCTCTCTGAACCCTGTGCACCACTGCACCAGGCAATTAATGCAAGAGCAGCCACTTTAGTGGCGCATGCCTTCGATCCCAGCACTCGGAGGCGGAGACAGGAGGATCAGAAGCCCAAGGTCATCCTCCGATACAGTGAGTTTCAGGCTAGCCTGAGCTACATGAAAAAGGGTCTCAAAACTAGGGGAAGATTTACCAGACTTGGTGGCCCATGCCTTTAATCCCAGCACTCTGGAGGCAGAGGCAGGCAGATCTCTGTGAGTTAGAGGATAGCCTGGTCTACAGAGCAAGTCTCACACCAGTCAGGACCACACAAGGAGACAATGTCCCCAAAACAAAACCAAACCCAGCGAGACTGGGTGACAAGGCCCCAGCCCTCCCTGATGGTCTATTGGCAGCTGACGGCTGCTCTGGAAAGGGAAAAGGTTTTCTTCACTGATGAGCCAGGAGCCCATGTCCACAATAATGTACACGCTGGGTCAAAACAAAACACCCATGAAAGTATAAAGGGAGGCATGCTGGGAGGAGGACGGATCAGTGAGAGTGGGATGGGTGACAGGGCGAATGTGATCAAAATACATCATATACAGGAACGAAGTGTCACCATAAAACCCATTACTACTATTTATTATTATTATTATTTATTATTATTATTTATTATTATGTGATTTGATTAATATGCTAATAGGCATGTATACAAAGAGGTGTGGTTATACCAGTGCCCAATTGCAGAGGGCACAATGAAACTCAGAGTTGAAGCTAACTAATTGTGTTTTCAGACTATCTAGCCATTAAAAAAACCCCAAGAGCCGGCTCTGTGTGCTGAGCCAGGAGTGTTTCTCTCATCCAAGTCTCCTGGTGACAGGTTCCCTGCTTACGTCCTGAAGAAGAGGAAGCAGAACAAGACAGGTGTCACAGATATCATGGGACTCTGGGACAGGCAAAGCCAGCTCTGTCTGACTCCAAGGCCTAGGCCGGGTCACTCTGAGCATCATTGGTGGGTGTGGAGGGAGCAGCCATGAGATCTGGGTGGGGGCACTGGCAGGACCCCCCATGTGCTGGTACACTGCAGGACTAACAGTGGGAAGCATGGCTAGCATGGATGGCCCACGGGAGTCCCTAAGCTCCACCGTCTGGAATCCCAAGCACTGCGTTCTCTGTCTTCCCTCCAGCCGGGCAGCAGCAGGGACAGAGGGAGACAGAGGGGAGGCCAGCCCTGCTGCTGCTGCTGGAAGATCCCCACCGGGGTCCAGAGTGTTTTTCCACCAGGAAGCAGTGCGGGTCATCTGAGCTTTTCACCCTTTGTCCCAAGATGCAAAAATGAGAGAAATGCACAAGGGCTCTGCCACGGAGGGACACAAGCTCACCCCATGTCCACTTCCTGCAAGGAGCAGGGGCTCAGAAACTGCCTCTGGGGACTGGGTCTGGCTTCAGCTCCTCACATTCTTACCCTGCAGTGGAGATGAGATGAAGCCCAATCCTAGACCATGGCTTACCACATTTGAAATGGAGTGGCCATGCACCTCAGAGGCCACCTGTCCATCTCCCAGCCTTCTCTCTCTCTCTCTCTCTCTCTCTCTCTCTCTCTGTGTGTGTATGTGTGTGTGCGTGTGTGTGTGTGTGTTTTGTTTTGTTTTGAGACATGATTTCTCTGTGTATCCCTGTCTGTCCTAGAACTCATTCTGTAGACCAGGCTGGCCTCGAACTCACAGAGATCCGCTTGCCTCTGCCTCCCGAGTGCTGGGGTTAAAGGTGATTGCCACCTTGCCTGACTTCCTTTATTCTCTTAAGGCTCACCTGGAACAGTGGTGAGGCTGAAGGTGAGACAGGAGGATTGCCAAGAGCTCCAGGGCAGCTGGGCTCCAGAATGAGTGTCAGGTTAGCTGAGCTCTGCTGTGCCAGTGTGCCAGTGAGATACTCAGCTGGAAAAGGAGAGGGCTGTACAAGCTGGGGATCCAGAGTCCTCCAGAGCCCACATAGAGGTGAAAGAGATCAACTCCAAATGGTTGTCCTCTGGCCTCCACACATCTGCTGTGCCACGAGCACACACGTACATGCATATAATAAGAATAAGTAAATAAGATATAATAACAAGGCCAGGCAGTGGTGGCGCACATCTTTAATCCCAGTACTCAGGAGGCAGAGGCAGGTGAATGTCTGGGTTTGAGTCCAGCCTGGTCTACAGAGCAAGCTCTAGGACAGCCAGGGCTACACAGAGAAACCCTGTCTCAAAACAACAACAACAACAACAATAAAACCAAATAATAATAATAATAACAATAATAGTAGTAACAACAAGCCGGGCGTGGTGGCGCACGCCTTTAGTCCCAGCACTCGGGAGGCAGAGGCAGGCGGATTTCTGAGTTCGAGGCCAGCCTGGTCTACAAAGTGAGTGCCAGGACAGCCAGGGCTACACAGAGAAACCCTGTCTCAAAAAAAAAAAAAAAAAAAAAAAAAAAAAAGAATAGTAGTAACAACAAATAAATTAAAAATCAGGGTGAACAACACAGGAAGTACTCCATCCAGCCTGGAGCGTATTCTGGGTGCATTCAGCTCTGCCAACCCTCCCTTTGTATTCAGTTGGCACCAACTGCATGCATGCTAGGAGGATGCTAGCAGCATAAACACTCCTCATCTGTGTGCCAACAAGCCATGACTCGATGGTGTTTGCTAGAATACGTTTTCGCCTCATTTAATCTCATGTTTGCCCTGAGTGCTGTCCTATGAACAGGCTGGTGTCCAAGGATGTTCAACGGAGAGGATTCTGCCAAGCCCGCAGAGCCGCCAATCTCTTCCCACTCTGCCTCCTGCAGCCTGCGGGTCCCAGTGGCCCAGTCATTCCCACAAGTGGGACCTTTCATTTCCTAGCACGAGTTTGGATTTCTCATGGTCCATGACTGTTATGCCACTGAGGCGCCCAGACCTTCCTGTGACTCGTGTCCCTGCTATAATAGACAGTTTCCAGCTTTTTTGGATGAGGACACACAGGCTGGGCCTTTGGGGATGCAGGCACCAGAATGTCAGGGCTGAAATCAAACTCTGACCTCGAATTTCAGGATCCTACTCTGCAGAGACTGGCATCTAAGTTGGTGGCAGGTAAGGCAGAGGACACTGGGCTGTCGGGGAAATGCCCTGTAAGGACCAACATAGACTCACAGCACTGGCTCCCTCCGTCCAGATCACACGAAGGCACCTGGCAGGAAACTGGGGGCTCTTGTGCCCTGCCTGGCTCACTCTTCTGAAATGCCCAGTGGCACCTCGCTCACCAATGTACTCAGTTAGACTCTTTCCTGCCAGCCTCTTGTCCCACCCCATGGTCCTCTCTCTGTACGCCAAGCAGGGCTGCCCATGGTCCTCCTGGCTCCTTGTCTTGCACATCCAGGGCTAAGGTTACTGCGGGATTCACGCAGCTGAGCAGAGCAGCTGAGCAAAGCACACAAAGCCATGGGCACTGCTTGCAACCAGGAAAGATCTGAGCCGGCCCCCACACACCGTCACTCCACACACCTCTACCCCCGCAGAGGACAGCACAGCCAACCTGGACCCATGAGAATGGGAAGAACCACAGGTCAGCCCCCCAGACTCTGCCTTCCACTCCTGTGTGCTTAGCTCCTTCCTCACTGTTGGCCGAGGGACTCTTACCACTCCCTTAACACGCATCAACAAGGGGCCAAATCCTGGCGAACAGTTTGGATGTTAAAGTCCAATGCCTGCTTGAAGCCATCTCTCAGCCGCTCTGTGTTGCCAACATCCCCCCACCACCACCCCAGAACTCTCCGAACTCTGAGTAGACACCCTCAATGTCACTCTCTTGCCTTTAGACAGTCCCTGGAGCAGGTGAAGCTGGCACAGGCAGCCAGCACCTCCGGCTAGGGTGATAGGACCACACATGCTCTCTGCAGGCCCTGATGGCCCAGCAAGGCCGTGGGTTTCATCCTAGCGTCCAGAAAACCAAACAATCCGTGGGACCCCGCATTGCCCGAGGTCAGCTTCATGGCTGTGCTGCAGGAGAAAAGGACATGGTGTGTGACTCGGGGTCTGACAGGATCTCTCAAAGTGAAGATTACGGCTTTGGCCCTTTTTCGTTTTTTGTTTTTTTCTTACAGTTTCTTTGTATAACAATCTTGGCTGTCTTGGAACTCGCTCCTTATACCAGGGTGGCCTTGAACTCACAGAGATCTGCCTGCCTCTGCCTCCTGAGGGCTGGGATCAAAGGTGTGCCCCACCACTGCCAGGCCCAACAGCAATAGTTTTTTAAAAAGATTTATTTTTTTTTATTATTATATGTAAGTACACTGTAGCTGTCTTCAGACACTCCAGAAGAGGGAGTCAGATCTCATTATGGATGGTTGTGAGTCACCATGTGGTTGCTGGGATTTGAACTTCGGACCTTCGGAAGAGCAGTCGGGTGCTCTTACCCACTGAGCCATCTCACCAGCCCAATAATTTATTTTTATAAAGAGAACAGAGATGGAAAGTGATCTGCTCTGAGACACACAACACCATGGCAGTCCCAGGATTCAGGATTTGAGTCCCCATGTGTATGGCTAAGGGCTTAGCAATGCTAGGGTGCTGGACGCTAATGTGAATGACTTGAACTCTGTGAGCATGGGCAGAGTCGGAGGGGCTGGATCCACACCCAGTCTGTCACTTACAAGCCACGTGACTGTCACTCTCTGTGCCTCAGTCTCCATGTTGGCACAAACTGATTAGGGCACCTCTGCTTTCAAAGGAGGGACTGAGAAGTGTGTGGCCCTGTGCCCACCTGAGAAAAAAAAATGTCCTGTCCCCACTGTGTCCCTCAAGAGTAGAACTAGCCTCCCTAGAGAGAAGCAGGCTAGGCTGGTGCCATCGGGTCCTAAGTCCCTACTCTGACAGGTTCCCCTGTGCATTAACCATCAGGCTCCCGTTCCTCTGGGAGCAGCCACAGCACATAGACCCAGGACATGTGGTCAGCGGTACCAGGGGGTCCTCAAGGGACAACACACTGGCAGTCACAGCCTCTGTGGAATCTGAGCCCATACTCTCTCTGCCTTGGGTGTTCCTGGAATAATGAGGTAGTGTTAGTTGGTTTTGCTGGGGATGAAACCCGAAGCCTCTTGCATAGGAAGCAAATGCCTAAGACTGAGCCCCGTTTGAGAAGGTGGCATCCGTGCAAGGCCCTGGAGGGTCCGAGAGAGGGGCCACATGAGAGGGGTCATAATGCAAAGGTCCCGGGGCAGAGATGTCGCTGACCTGAGAGAAGCAGGTATGTTGACTTGGGATTTGAGGGGATTGGATCCTACGGGCCTTGTATTCTGAGTGATGGGAGCCAGGCCCAGCAGAACAGGCAGAAGGAGGCAAGCATGGGGGCATGGCCTCGCCACTAGGAACCTGCTGGCTGCACAAAGGAAAAGAGCCTGTCCATCCGATGGCCAGCTGAAAAAACATAACAAAACAAGCAAGCAAGCAAGCAGAAACAAGGTAGTCTGTGACCGAGAAGGCTGGCTGCCTAGGCTGGGTGGGACAGTGGAGGTGGCTGTAGCAGTGGGCCTCTGGGTCCCTGTTAAGGGCAGAGCCATTACAGTTCCTTTCTTTTTTTTTTTTTAATAAAAAGTAGAAGCTACTGGACTCTGCACAAGTTTGAGACCTAGTTAATGACAAACTATTTGACCCCTTTAAACCCAGCTTGGAAGGCAGATATGCTGTGTGCATATGTGAGCGCACTCCCTAGAGTGTGTGTGTGTGTGTGTGTGTGTGTGTGTGTGTGTGCGTGTGTGTGTGGTATGTGGTATGTGGAGGGTGTTCACATGTACACAAAAGTGGATGTGTGGAGATCACAGGACAACTCATGGGTGTCGGTTCTCTGGTTCGCTTCAACCTCGTGAGATGTGGTGGCAAGCGCCTTTACCCACTGAGCCATCTCACCAGGCCGGAATGTCCAAATCTTGGCGTGAAAACATCCAGCATACAAGATCAGCGTGCGGAACACGGAACACAACGGGTGGACCCACCTCAGGGCTCACTCAGGCGTGCGATCGATCGAGCATGTGGTGCTGGGAATGGAATCCAGAACCCACACAAGCTAGGAGAGTGTTCTGCCTCTGAGCTCCATCCTGCCCAACCTGTTGCCAAGTTCCCAAAGAAAGGAGGGAGGAAGGAGTAGGGAGGAGGGACGGAGGGAGGGTGTGCAGAGACCCAGCTCAGAAACAGAGACAGAGACTTGACAGGGCCTGCCAAGCTGCTCACAGGAGTCCTAAGATTGCAATCAGGACTGAGGTCTTGGTGGGGAGCTGTATGGACACCTGGGATGCCCCCTTGCTCAAACAGTCACACACATCCTCTCTGTACACATCCTACATACCAAATACACTCTCAGCCCTTTTTAAATCAGTGAGAGCCTGGCCCCCTTCCTCTACCACAGCCACACAGCTTAGCTAACACCCCCACCTGGGCCTCCTCCTTGGCAGGGAAGGAGGAGAGGCGGGACTTGGGTGTGAGAAAGATTTTCCTTGTGCTGGCCTTCTCCAGGGCGCCTGGAAAGGGCCCACCTGGCCCCTAGGGTTTCTAAAAATAGAGCTTAGTCTTAACTCCTCTATAGGGCTGGCTTAGCTGCTCCTTTGAATTGTTCCAAGACATTGTTTCTATTAGCGCCATCATTCCCTACACGGGGAAAATCGAGCTGGCAGGATCAAGGTCTGCAAAGGCATGGAATTAACCAGAAGCTGCCACTGATAGGACCTACTACATACGGAACAGAACGGACGCTGCTTGGATACAGACTTCGGGACCAACCATGCAGGGACCACAGGTGCAGAAGCCTGGATACAAAAACCAAAGGTGCAGTGAACAAAGCATCCCTGTCCCATGGTGCTGATGACCTGGCTGAGCAGGAGCCTGGATGTCCCTCCTGGCGACCTGTCCCCCAGAGTGAAGCCAGACAGGTCAGGTTTGGTTGCTGACCCTTCTTCAGTGAAAGGAGGAAGCAGAGGACTTTGGCCTGAAACTTAGGGAAGGTGGAAGCTTTTCCATGACAAGATCTCTGAGCCCCTGGTCGGTGTACATCAGGAAGCTACAAGTTTATCAACCAGCTCCCAGGGCTCTGTGCTCATACAAATAAATATACATGGATGTACGCTCGTGAGTACACAAACACACGGCAATGCATGGCTAGGAAGAATGTATACCATACACTTTACTAATGAAAATAAAATTTACAGGGGCCAGAGAGATGTTCAGTGGTGAAGACCACTGGCTGCTCTTGCAGAGGACCCAGCTTTGGTTCCTGGCACCCACCCGGTGGCTTACAACCAATTCCAGATGCTCAAGCCCTCCAGCGCCCTCTTCTGGCATCCTTGAGCACTGCATACATGTGGCACACACATCATACAGGCAAAGAATGCAGACACACAAAAATACAAATAAATACTTATTTGATAGCTAGGCATGATAGTGCATGACTTTAACCCCAGCACTTGGGAAGGGGATCTCTGTGTGTTTGAGGTCAGCCTGGTCTACAAAGCAAGATCCAGGACAGCCAAGACTGTTACATAGAGAAACCCTATCTCCAAAAATAAAAATAAAGAATAAAACAAAATGATACAACAACATTTACATGGCTAAGTGTGGTGGCATATTTTCTGTCTGTCTCCCAGGAGGCTGAAGCAGGGGCACTAGATGCTATTTTTCTGGAGATTTCAAGGATCCGCTCTTTTGCGTGGGATCTTTTTGGAGAGTTTTATCTTGACTCCCGCACCTGGCAGTGGATGAAGTAGTGTAGCTTTTCGGGAATCCTGGTTGGTAACTGCCTCACCTCGGTGAGTGAGCTAGCAGCCAAACAACAGTGTGTGGGAACTTACTGGGTCACTTAGAAGTGGGCAGCTCCCTCCTGTGCCAATGGCAGCAGAGGGCAGAGTCAGGAAACGGCCATTTTCTCAAACCCAACAGCACACAGAGCAACAAAACAAGCCAAGCAAGCCTTTTGGCATTTCCCCACCAAAGTCAGCTTCGAGCTTCCGAGACGACATTGCTGAACGCAGAATCGGGAAGGACTGTGCAGTGACCTGCCACCCTTTGGCGTTCCTGCCATTTAGATGGGACAGGACATAGCTTAGAGGAAATGGCATGGTGAGTTGTGAGAGGCCAGGACATGGCTCTGTGGCAGGCTACACGCTTAGCACCGTCGAAAGCCCTGGGTTTGTTCCTAGCGCAAAGAAAATGGTTTCAAAAATGGAGGGCAGGGAGCCAGAGATGGCTGACCTCTAAGGACGCCAAGCATGTGTGCAGGACATATAACTACAGGCAAAGCACTTAGATACATAAAATAAAATGAAAATGAAAAGCAAGGGGGCTGGGGGTGTAGCTCTGTTGTCAGAGCAGTTGCCTAACATGCAAAGCCCTAGGTTCACCACCCCCCAGAACTGTACAAATTGGGGGGTAGTGGCAGGTGCCTGTTGTTGGCAGCTGGCATTGTGAATCTGAGGCTATTCTATCTCAAACCAGCAAGAGCTGACACCATAGCTCATCATCAAAGCACTCGCCTGCTTTGTGTGAGGCCCTGGATCTATCCCCACCCTCACAAGTAGAGTGATAAGTTCCTTGTACTCTCTGCCTAGTCTAAACAGAAGTTAGCCTGAGTTTACATAATTCGGGATGTAGCAAACGATTCACCTAATTCCTAAGAATCTGATGTGGGCTGTCTCAGGAGTGAGATTCCTCCACAAGGCAACAAAGCCTCCAGTAGGAAAGTAAGAACAGTCAGAGCGTGCAGGCAGCTGCCCTCACAAGCCAGGAGGCCTTAGCTCTATCTCTGGGACCCACAAGTAGCAGAGGCTCCAAGACCAGCACCCACCTATGGGTGAAATCGCAAGGCAGGAGCCCAAGCAGCAAGGTTCACCGGGTCAACCCCTGGGCTGTCAGGCCTGCCCTGCTGATGGGTTCCCAGCCAAATCCCCACCTGCACTCCTGGTGTCCCATCCTCCCAATGCCCTGGAGTTCTTCCTCCTCCTTGAACATCCTCATTCCCTCAGTCGCAGATACCTCTGGAGCAGGATAATAGACAGTGCTTTCTAAGCCCCACCCCTACCTACAGAGAGAGAGAGAGAGAGAGAGAGAGAGAGAGAGAGAGAGAGAGGTGGAGAGCCAGCCCAGAGCCTTGTACATCATCCAGGCAAGCATCTTTTTTATTTATTTATTTATTTATTTGTTTGTTTGTTTGTTTGTTTGTTTTTGGTTTTTTTTTTTTTTTGAGACAGGGTTTCTCTGTGTAGCCCTGGCTGTCCTGGAACTCACTTTGTAGACCAGGCTGGCCTCGAACTCAGAAATCCGCCTGCCTCTGCCTCCTGAGTGCTGGGATTAAAGGCGAGCATGGGCCACCACCCCCAGAGCCCAGGCAAGCATCTTGTCCTGACCTACAGTACTTCCACCTTGGGTATGGCCCTGCCCAGAGTCCCAAAATCCAGCCTACAGAACCTTGAGAGATTTCCCTAAATAAGTCCATTGTCCTGCAGATGAAGAAACTGAGGCTGAAAGACTTGTTCTCAAGCCACAAAGAAAAAACTACATTCCCTAGGATGGATCGGGGTTTCTGGGATGACAGCTGAAGTCCCCACTTACCCTCAATGCAAGGGGTTCTGAGCCCGCCCCGGAAAGGAAAGGAGGCGTGGGTCCACCAAAGGGCTGCAGCCCAGTGGAACATTCCAGAGGAAGTAAGACAGGCCACATCTGGGTGTTGAGACCTTCACCTCTGGCTGGGCGCCTGGCCCTGGGGGGCTTCCCACCTGCGGATGAGATGCTGGGGACTTCCTAGCCCTGGAATGTAACCCGGTCTCCTTCCACGGAGTGCCCGAGCTAACTCTGTCTGCAACCCACTCCCTGCCCACTGCCAGTGGCACAGCAGGGATGGATATGCAAATAGACAGCTCTGGTATTAATACGAGAGATTCCCCCCAGGGGAGGCGTGTGGAAAGTGCTGGTGTGTTTCACAATTCTGTTTTGTCCAGAGGAGCCGCGCGGGGGCCCGGAATGATTTAAAACAGATTTTTGAAAAGGCAAAATAAAATTGGAACAAAACCTAGTCAAGGCATGCGCCATGCTCCCCACCCCCAGCTCTCACCCCCTTCCCGCCCCCAACGCAACCCTCTCTCTCTCTCTCTCTCTCTCTCTCTCTCTCTCTCTCTCTCTCTCTCTCTCTCTCTCTCTCTCTCTCTCTCTCTCTCTCCAGTCCCTGGAGATCCCTTGCCCAGGCAATGGTAGTGGGCGCCTGTCCTCCTAGCAGAGCGCGCCTGGCCCAGCCCGTACAACTCTCGCCTTCCTGACCGCTGAAGCTGACCAACTCCTCTGCTCCTTCCTAAAGCGACAGAAAGTCCATCTAGTCTGTTCCTCCCACGCTTCCTCTTCTCACCCCATGTCTAGAATAAACCCTTCGTCAGAAAGACCCCCCTCCCCCCCTCCTCGCTTGTCAGTGGCACTGATGGGTTGTGTGACCTCAGACAAGTCGCTCCATCTTTCTGAGCCTGTGTATTACAGGGAGCGGAGAAGAGAGTCTTACCCTCTACCAGGAAGGGGGAACCCTGGGGATTCCCTAAGTATTGCCTGTACCAAAACACTTCAAAAGTGCCCAGCACTCTACCTGAGACAGTGTCACGCAAGAGCCCCTTAAACATCTTCCAAAAAACCCACCCCATTTAAAGACTGACAGGGACACGCGGAGACCCAGAGAGGGAAAAGAATTTGCCCAGGGCTACACAGCAGTGTTCTCTCGGCTCCAACACAGACTCCCTCTCGTGGCCCTAGGGGTCTAGGTGAGTGTGAGGAAGAGGCCCCTCCTCTCTCCACCTGCACGTGCCAGCCTGCTGGGGACCGCGACGACACTCACCGTAGAGCCGGTCTGGACCTCCGGGACCGAGCTCCGCTGCTGCCCGGCGCCGGCTGGATGTCACTGACCACGGGCGGGCGGAGCTCCCTGCAGCCCTCTGCCCACCGCGGATGCTGGTTCTGGGAATGCACTCGGTGGCCCCTGTATCCGGCTGTTCCCGGCTCTGGCCGCTGCGATAGAGCTTATCTGGCGGGTGTCAGGGTTCAGCGGCCGAGGGACCGGGGTTCCCGGAAGCCTCCAGCCCCGGCCCTGCGCCCCCGGATGCCGCGCTGGCCTGTCGTATCACCGCGCTGCACGGACACTCCTCTGCCGTAGCTGTAGGAGGTCACCTCCTGCTCCCATTCCGGCTGATTCCAAGTCCACGCAAGGTTCTTGGCGCCCAAAGACTCGGATTAATCACTCGGGGTTCAATGCCTGCCTGGGATGGAGCGGAGGGGACCTCTGCAAGTTTTCTGTTTGCTTAGCGCTGCGCGGGGCTGCAGCTAATCACTCGCAGGCAGGGTCGGGCTCCCTCCCTCCAACTTCTGCCTTTCCCCTCTTCCCGGCCCTAGCCCCTTTCCAGCTCTTGCCATGGTCTGGTCGGAACTGACCTGGATTCCCAGTAGGAGTTCCCCCTCTGCACCTCCCGCTCTGCAGGGTGGGGATCCAGAGGGAGGGTCCAAGCTTCAGCAGACCCATTTGGATTTTGGATTTTGTTTTTTTTTTTGTCTTGTCAGTTGCCACTTGGCATTCATTCATTCATTCACTCACTCATTCTTCTCTCATCTGTGGGGAGAGCGCCCACACCAGGACACACTTGGGAGAGCCAGCTCTTGCCTTCCTTCTAATTTATGGGTTCAAGAATCCAGCTGTCAGACTTGACAACAAGCAATCCTGTTTTCTGAAAGTTTGGGTTGTTTTTGTTTTTGTGTTTTTGTTTTTGTTTTCCTGAGGCTAGGTCTCAAATAGCCCAGGCTGGCCTCGAATTCACTATATAGCTGGGGTTGATAGACTCAAGCCAACCATCATGCCTAGCTTTGCAGGAACTTTGAACAGTAGGAATACATGCATGTATACATACATACACACACACACACACACACACACATATACATACATGCACACGTTGTAAGAATGGGTTTGTACAGGAAATGGAGAGTCGCTTAATTGTCCCCTACATACAGCCAGTTGAATAACATGAAAGTGAGCTGTGACCTGCTGCTGTAATCCCGGCACTCAGGAGGCTGAAGCAAGGGGGTAGTAAATTGGAGACTAGCCTGAACTACATAGCAAGACATTCTCAAGCAACAACAGCAACATCAAAAGCCTGTACCCTCAGAATAAGCACAGCCACATGCCTGTAAGACACACTCCTGAGTTGCAACAGCCCGAGGAAGGGTTGCAGACGCAGCTCAGTGAGGAAAGAGCTGGCCTTGTGCTGACCAAATGGAGGTTTTCAAGTCACTTGGTTTAGCTGATCCGTCTCTTCTTTGCGATATGGAGGCTTGAACCCAGAGCCTCCTTCACAGACAGCCCCTGCCCCCACTCCAGCCCCTTCTTTTCCCTTCTGAGGCCAGGATCTCACCTGGCTGCTCAGGCTAGCCTCAAACCCTTTAACCTCAAGTTTACTCAGCTCTGGTAGAGCTTGAACTTGTGCTTCTGCCTCAGCCTCTGGACTAGCAAATGTCAGGAATTCCAGGACTATAGTGCCAAGCCCCGACCCCACTTTATGTTCTTTACACAGGGGTCTTAAGCCAGGCAAGGCAATTAGCACATCTAATCCCAGCACACATGAAGCTAGCCAGGAAGACCAGAGTTCAAGACCAGCGTGGGCTACATAAGACCCTGCTTCTAAATCAGAAAAGCTGAGGATGGCGGTGGGCTTCTGAAATTCCAGAACTTAAGAGGGGGAAACAGGAGGATTAGAAGTTCAAGGACATCTTTAGCTACATAGCAACTCTGAGGCTAGCCTAAGCTATATGAGACCCTGTCTCAAAAAGAAAACAAAGGGGCCGGTTGTGGTGGCGCATGCCTTTAATCCCAGCACTCGGGAGGCAGAGGCAGGTGGATTTCTGAGTTCGAGGCCAGCCTGGTCTACAAAGTGAGTTCCAGGACAGCCAGGACTATACAGAGAAACCTTGTCTCGAAAAACCAAAAAAACAAAACAAAACAAAACAAAACAAAACAAAACAAAAAAACAAAGAAAAGACCAGTGCTTTTAGATGTTGCCCAAGCTGGCCTTGAACTCCTAGATTCAAGTGGATTTCCCAAGAATCTGGACTGCGCTGTGTAGCATGGCGCTCAGCCAATAGAATCTTGACTGTGTAGCATGTTCCCTAGCACACTAGTGAAACTGAATATGGTTGAAATAAATATATATAAAGTCAGAAAGAAGACCCGAAAGGCTGTAAGCCAAGCTGAAAGGCTTCCTCTTAGTAGACATACAGACAAGCTTTAGGCTCCAACTTCATCTTGAAATTCTGTGAACTCTGGCCACTGAGAGGATGCTCAGGAGCCTGAGCAAGAGTAAGTAACTTACAACCTACAGCCCTCCAGGCTGCTCACCCCAAGCGGCTGAGGCTCCTGGGAGACTTCCCCCATCACAAGGTTCTATGCTGGGCAGTAGCTCAGTTTCAGCAAAGCCACCTTCTCAAACTCATAAACCACAGGGCGCATTTGAAGGGATGAATGCAACTTGCACAGGAAGGCTCTGGCAACAGGCAGTTTCAATGTGATATCCCTTTTCTGCCTCCCGTAATGCCCGGAATCCCTGACCCTGGGCAAGGCTTGTCCTGCGATATCACGGGACTCCTCCAGGGGGCGCTGTCCCATTCTGCACTGGGCAAATGTCTGCTGATGGTAGGAGCACCCCCCCCCCCGACCCCCGCAGAGCAGTCACCATAGGAGACAAAATAATGAGCTCCCGGGTGCCAGCCTTGCAAAGAGAAGACTCCAGGTTCCCAGCATAACTGGTGTCCAGGGTGTTTCTTGTGGGAGGACCATGCTGGCATGATATCATCTGACAGGGAGGTATCTTATAAACTGGGCACTCAGCAGCTCTGGGTCTCCTGATGACAGAGGCATTTTATCCTCAGGCTAATAAATCTCGCTCTGTCCCAACGGACCTGGGAGATTCTCCCTTCCTATCAGGGCCTGTCTTCCACGTCTGTGGGATTGGCTAACCTCTCTCCCTAATAGTGGATGTAGAAACAGGAGCCCTAGACTCAGGTTCTTGAGTGCACAGAATCTAGGAGAAATTAAGCGTGCCCAGGATTGTTTGTGTGTGTGTGTAAGCGTGCCCAGGATTGTTTGTGTGTGTGTGTGTGTGTGTGTGTGTGTGTGTGTGTGTGTGTGCATGTGTATGTGTGTACGTGTGTGTGTGTGCACCTGAGCACACTGAATGCCACTGTGTAGATTCAGAAGTGAGAGTCAGTTCTCCCCCTCTGCCACATAGGTCCTGGGGATTGAACTCAGGTCATGGGGCTTAGTGGTCAGTACTTTTATCCACAGAGTCATCTATGGCTCCCCTACTTTTAATATTTTAAAGCTTATTTTGGATCCACCCGGCAAAGGAACATGAACAGAACCCTAAGGACACAAGGGATTTAGGCAGTGACAGTGGGTTAGTAATTGTCCCTTAGCTGTGATGAGCCTCGCACAGTGATGGAAGTGGACCGAGAGGGAACAATGAGAAACCTATGCAGAACCCTCCACACACACCAACCATCCTACGAATAGAAAGGGGAAGCTCATGGGGCATGGTGGCCATTGCACCGGGAAGAAGAGTTCAAGACCATCCTCTGGCGCACAGTGAGGTCAGCACCAGCCCGGGCTACACAGTGAGCTTATGGCCAGCCCGGGCTACACAGTGAGCTTACAGCCAGCCCAGGCTACGAGGCCCAAATAAAGCAAAACAAATGATCATTTAAATTTTGGGGCTTTTCCCGGCCTTGGTTTTTGATTTGATACATAACCCACGTTGATATTGAATTCATTGTTACCCAGGCTGGCCTCACACTAGGGGAGATCCCTCTGCCTTGGGCTTCAAGTGCTGGGATTGGGGACATACATTAACATATCTGCCCTAGAATGTTTCAAATATTTGTTTATTTTTCAGTGCTGGGGATGAACCTAGGGTTTAGGTGCTTAGGTGCACACACACACGTACACACACATGTACACACACATGTACACACACACATGCACACATACTGGAAAAGGGCTGAGCTCCCCCAGCATTACAAAATGTCTTTAACCGGCTCACAGTAGAGGGAAGCATCCTGTTTGTTTGCTTGCTTGCTTATAGACAGGGTCTCTCTACATAGTCCTGAGACTCACAATGTTGAGCAGGCTAGCCTCCTTGAATTCACAGAGATCCACCTGCCTCTGCCTCCAGTGTAGGGATTAAAGATGCCCCACACAAGGCTGAAACAGCCATTCTTTAAAGTTTCATTTATAGGATAAAAAGGAAAAAGAAGAAGGCACAACTGTGTCAACAATGCTGCATCCATGGCCTGAGGTTTATTTTAGGTACTGCCGTTTCTATTTCCTGCAGGTTTTTAATTCGTTGCAATAGAAGTTGAAACGGGGGGGGGGGGGGCGGGGGGGCTGTAGAGATGGCTCAGCAGTTAAGAGCACTGACTGCTCTTCCTAAGGTCCTGAGTTCTAATCCCAGCAACCACATGGTGTCTCACAACCATCCCGTAATGAGGTGTGACACCCTCTTCTGGTGTGTTTGAAGACAGCTACAGTGTACTTACATATAATAATCTTTGGGATGGAGCGAGCAGGGCAGTGGAGGAGGAGGAGGAGGAAGAATAAGAAGACAAAGAAGGAGGAGGAGTTGAAGTAGGGCATAGTGGCGCATGCCTGTGACCCCAGCGCGTGCGCAATGGAGACCGGCACGGTGACTGGCAGAGCAGAAGTTGTAGATCAGTCTTGGCGACATACTAAGTTTGAGGCCAGCCTTGACCACATGAGATCCTGTCTTTTTTTTTCTTTTTTTTAAAGATTTATTTATTTATTATATGTAAGTACACTGTAGCTGTCTTCAGACACTCCAGAAGAGGGCACCAGATCTCGTTACGGATGGTTGTAAGCCACCATGTGGTTGCTGGGATTTGAACTCTGGACCTTCGGAAGAGCAGTCGGGTGCTCTTACCCACTGAGCCATCTCACCAGCCCCGATCCTGTCTTAAAATACCAAAAATATGGCTGGAGAGAGGACTTGGTGGTTCAGAGCACTTGCTGCTCTTTCGGAGGAACCAGGTTTGGTTCCCAGAACCCACACAACTCACAGAGTTAGAGGCTCACAACTGCCTCTAACTCCTGTTCTAGGGAACCTGACAACTGTCTTCTGGCTCCTGGGGGCACCTGCACTCAGACACACACACACACACACACACACACACACACACACACACAGAGAGAGAGAGAGAGAGAGAGAGAGAGAGAGAGAGAGAGAGTAAACTAATAAATCATTTTTAAGACTGGAGAATGTAATTAATTAGTAAATAAACGTCACCATTCACATCCCCTAATACAGCTTTTTTTCTCAACTCCCTGCACCCGAGACGAGAAACCTTTATTTCCAAGGACCCCATGGCTTTGTGGGGTCCCGTGCCTAATTCACATGGAGAACTGATAGAAGCCAGGAGCTCTGCAGTTTATCCCTTTCCTGAAAATGACAGAGACAAGCCTGTGAAAGGGAGCCCTGCGGGGAGACAATAAGCAGCATGGAAGTCCTTATCAACCTCAGGAGCTTTCAGCTCTGACCAGGTCCCTTACCTGCTCCTGCCTGGAGATAAAGGTTATCATGTAGCAGCCCCTGGCAACTCCGTGCTCCCAGCCTGACCCCTCTGGAGCCTCACTCCTGGCCCTTCTGACAAGCCCCTCCCCCACGACAAACTGTGGTCCTGTAGCCTGTAGGCTCTGCAGAGCCTTAGGATTGATGAGGTCTACCTCTGGCGTGGACCAGAAACCTTGAGCGAAGCAGCCCTGAAATCTGGGAGCCTTATCAGTCAGGGAATGATTAGCGATTAGAGAGGTCGAGGCCTGACCCTAAAGATAGCCCTTCCTCCCACCTCAGAAGCCCCACAACTCCCCCAGCTCTTGTCAGAGTTAAATCTTTGCAGAAACCCAGTCCAGTTAAGTAAACTGTTTCCACACACAGGCTTCTCTGGCGGCATCTGGAGGGCCTGTGTTTCTCCACGTGGTGACTGTCATCTCTGTAACATACCACTGAGAGTGAGCCCAGCATTCCAGAGATGGCTCCACCAGCTGAGGAATTCTGTTGGCCCCTGGTGTGTAGGACTTCTGTGAGATGTCTGAGTTTGCAATGAGACCCTCAGTTGCATCTTTCATGATCTGATACGACACTTCTGTCATGTCCTGTCCCCACACTCCCCACCCCGCCACCGTGCATGCCTGTCTTTGCCACAGATTTCTAGTAAACTGCTCAAGTATGCACAGCCTAAATTGAACCCTGATGGTGGGGCGCTTGCTCCCAGGCCCCTCTTCAAAGCCTGATGGTTTACACGGCTCTGGAAACAACGGGGCCAGTGCGCAGTTTATTTGGGTTGGCTGGTTTCGTGCTGCTCGGAATCTGCTTTGGGGGTTGGGGGGGAGGGGGTGGGACAAACCCTGCCCGTGTTTAGATTTATAATTTATATTCCAAGCACAAATACCTCATAATGGAGCTGGAAATGAGAACCAACTATGAGCAGGCCATTACGTGCTGGCATTGCGAGAGTGTGGTTACATTAAGGTACCCCAAGCCGCTTTCTGTTAAACCACCCTCTGACTGACACGTGCCCATACAGCGGGCACACTGCCGGCCTGGCCTCTGAACCCATGTCCCGAGCCAGCTCTTCCCAACTGGAGATGGCTACTCTGTGCTCAGTCCCCTGTGCTCCCTGTCCCAACCCCTCCCAGCTCCCATAAGCATGAGCAACACATGAGCACGCTTCAAAGTGAGGAGGAAGCCGAGACCCGGGAGCTTGAAAGCCCATTCCAGCCTCCATAGGCTTCAGGCGGTGTCTGTTTTGTGGTGCTGCAGACCGAACCCTGAGCTTTGCAAATGCTAGGCTATTTTTCTCCCCCTGAACTACACCACCAGCCCTGGGATTGTGTCCTTGAGTCAGGGTCTGACTACATAGCCTTCTACCTTGTTCTCATGGCTGCTTTGTAGGTATGTGCTGCCACACCCAACTTCAAATAAGAGATTTTCATCAAATCTAGGTGTGACCAAGTGCCGTGCACGCCAGTGATTCCAGTGCTTGGGAGGCAGAGGCAGGAGGATCACTGCTAGTTTGAGGCCAGCCTGGTTGAAGT
Source organism: Mus caroli (assembly GCF_978045245.1). NCBI lineage: Eukaryota > Metazoa > Chordata > Mammalia > Rodentia > Muridae > Mus > Mus caroli. The sequence continues at coordinate 11,492,489 of NW_028227257.1, read as the reverse complement.
AGTGAGCTCCAGGCCAGTCAGGGTTGCATAGCTAAACCCTGTCTCAAACAAACAAACAGGGCTGCAGAGATGGCTCAGCAGATAAGAGCACTGGCTGCCCTTCCAGAGGACCTGAGTTCAATTCCCAGCAACCATATGGCAGCTGACAACCGTCTGTAACTCCAATTCCACAGGATCCAATACCTCTACATGTAGGCAAAATACATAAATGCACATAAAATGAAAATAAATTAATTATTAAAAAACAATGAGTAAGCCGGGCGTGGTGGCGCACGCCTTTAATCCCAGCACTCGGGAGGCAGAGGCAGGCGGATTTCTGAGTTCGAGGCCAGCCTGGTCTACAAAGTGAGTGCCAGGACAGCCAGGGCTACACAGAGAAACCCTGTCTCGAAAAACCAAAAAAAAAAAAAAAAAAAAAAAAAAAAAAAAAAAAAAAAAAACAATGAGTAAAGAAAAAAAGATACTAATTAAGAAAAATAAACCAGCAGAAAAATAAACAGCCAGGCAGTGGTGATACATGTTTTTAATCCCAGCACTTGGGAAGCAGAGGCAGAGTTTGAGGCCAGCCTGTTCTACAGATCAAGTTCCAGGATAACTGGGGCTACACAGAGAAACCCTGTCTCAAAGCAAAGCAAAGCAAAACAAAACCACAACAGAAAAAGGAAAAAAAAAGAAAAACAACCAAGTCATGATAGCTCAACTAGGTGTCAGAGGCAGGAGGATTCCTGCAAGTTTGTGGTTTGAGATTGGCTACACAGTGAGACCCTGTTTCAAAAGAGAGAGAGGGAAAGAGAGAGAGAGAGAGAGACAGAGACAGAGACAGAGACAGAGACAGAGACAGAGACAGAGAGAGAGGAAGGAGGAGGAGGAAGAGGAGAAAAAGAAAAAGAAAAAAAGGAAAAAGAAAAAGAAAAGTGGGGAGGAGGGAGGGAGAGAAGGGGAGGAGGGACGGCCCAGGGATCTCTAGCTAGGACACTGAATATCCACTGTAATGCAACCATTCATTTATTCAATATCAACCACTGTTCTCAGGACAGGAGTGAGCTCTCCACACTATTGGGGACTTGGTGACACAGTATCTTTGCAAGCAGTTCCTGAAACTACAGTGGGAGTTTGGGAAGCATCTCTTTTATTAAGAAGGGCAGAGCTTGGCAGCAGAGCACTGTTCCCAGCACTGCCATAATAACAACAGAATTTCTGATATGATCACTCAAGAAATATTTGAGTCACTGGCACTGTGTTAAGGGTTGGAAAGAGAACGGCGGGAATGTCACCGATCCAGACTGTGCACGGTCTGTGAGGGGTCAAAGACTCCCAGGACTGAGAGATTGCTAAAGGGGCTAAAGGTGGCCGCACTGCCCCTGCTGCTGTGTGGAATGCACCTGGCCAGGGAGTCGGGAAGGCTTACCCTGGCCTTTAAAGGGGCGGGTAAAGCCACATGACTCAAACATGAGGAGGGAAAAGGGCCTGCCCCACCCACCCACCCTGGGATCTCAGCAGGAAATGGATTAAACTGGAGCAAGTTCCCCAAAGAGAGGAGGGCTTTGGAGGTGGCTCAGTGGATAGATGCTTAGCATGCTCTCACAAAGGCCTTAGGTTCCCAGAAACCCCCATAGAAAAGCCAGGCATGGGGTAAAGAGATGACTCAGCAGTAGTCATTTACTGTCCTTCCAGAAGATCTGGGTTCAGTTCCCAGCACCCACAGGGAGGCTCATAGCTGCCAGTAATTCCAATTCCAGGAGATCCAATGTCCCTTTCTGACCTCCGAAGGCACCACATGGTGAACATATGTACATATTTACATTCAGGTAAACACATACATTAAAAAAAAAATCTTTAAAAGAAAGAGAGGATGATGGGAGTTGAAGCGAGGGCTTGGTGGTTGAGAGAGCACTGGCTGTTCTTCTAGAGGAACTAGGTTCCATTCGCTTACCGACATGGCAGCTCCCAAGTGTAACTCCAGTGCCAGGAGATCTGACTCCCCCTGCTGGCCTCAGGGAACACTGCCACACGGCGGCCGGGGTGGGGATCTGGGGGGGCACAGACATATATACAAGCAGAACATATACATATTGAGAGACAGACAGACAGACAGACAAATCTGACAAATTAAGAGTGCTTCTTGTTTTTCCAAAACCCAAATTCAGTTCCTGTAACGCCCGCTTCAAGAGATCTGATGCCCTCTTCTGGCCCCCCAAGGGCATTACACCCACATGGGATGAATTCACACAGAGAAATACACATAAGAATAGAAAGCAGGGCAGGAGCAATGATGGCACAGTAGTTTAAGAACACACTTTTGTTTTTGCAGAGGACCAGAGTTCAATTCCCAGCACCCATATGGCAGGCTACAACCCTCCAGTGCCAAGGGATCTAATGCTCACTCCTCACGTCTGAGGGTGCCAGGCATGCACGGGGTAGACAGACATACCTGTTTGGGCAAAATGCCTGTACACGTTAAACAAACAAATAAACAAACAAACCCGCACACACACATTAAAGAAAGAACAAGAGAAAGAAGGAAAGAACAAAAGAAGGAAAGAATGAAGGAAAGAAAGAAAGGAAGGAAGGAAGAAACAAAGAAATGAAGAAAGGAAAAATTTAAAATAAATTTAGCCAGGTGTGATGGCACACGCCTTTAACCACAACACACAGGAGGCAGGCAAGGCTGGTGGATCCCTGAGAGTTTGAGGCCAGCCTGGTCTGCATGGAGAGTCCCATGACAGCCGAGGCTACACAGTGAGACTCTGCCTCAAATAAAATAAAACACAAAACTAAGATGTGGGGAGATTCAAGAAGACATGAACATCAGCCTCTGCCCTCCACACACTCATGCTTGCACCTCTGCTCCACACTGCCAGGCACACGCCAAGCACACACCAGGCACACGCCAAGCACACACCAGGCACACGCCAAGCACACACCAGGCACACGCCAAGCACACACCAGGCACACGCCAAGCACATGTAGCAGCACAGAGAAGCCTTGGGGTGCTTACCACTTAACTCTGCATTTCTTGGAAATGCTGAAATTTGCATTTCCTGAGACTTAGGAAAGTTCATACTTACTCCATATGTACTTAAAAACTAGAACACCCCCAGGTGCCCTTTATAAACACTGCCCTCACCCTGCCCGTGCTCCCTGCACACTCGGCCCACCTCTCCCCAGTCCCCACCACTGCTGGAAAGGTCTACCTGTAAGCTGATGGCTGGATTCTTTATTTTTTTATAAAGTCTACTTTTTTAAAGATTTATTTATTTTATGGATGTGAGTACACTGTAGCTGTCTTCAGACACACCAGAAGAGGGCATCAGATCCCATTACAGATGGTTGTGAGCCACCATGTGGTTGCTGGGAATTGAACTCAGAATCTCTGGAAGAGCAGTCAGTGCTCTTAACTGCTGAGCCATCCCTCCAGCCAGGAGCTGGATGTGCCCGCTCACTGTTTTCCAGCCCCATCACTGCGGCCACACTGTGACTCGGGATCTGTCTGTTCTCCCCTCCTCTGTCTCCCACCCTGGACTCGGCCGCCATTGTCTCCCGTCAGGACAGCCGCCTTTTTCAGCTCTCCCTCCTTCTACCCTCCACTCCTCTGTGGTCCAGGACGAGAAGGCGGCATTCTGGGAAAATCCAGTCAGATGTCACCCATCCTCTATAGTGGCTGCTTCTCCCTGAGCCAGTATTAAACTGTTCCGACAGCCTCTGCCTGCCCTGCCGAGCCTTGATCTCCCCTCCTTAACTCAACTCATCCTCTCATCCTCTGCCGCTCCAGCTTGCTGCTGCTGCTGCTGCTGCTGCTGCTGCTGCTGCTGCTGCTGCTGTTGAGAATTATCAGGCTCTGGACAGGGTCCTCCCCGTCATGACAACCGGCTCTGTCTGCTTATTGAACTTCACCCCACCCCACTACCAGGAGCATATGCTCTTCAGACGTTTCTGCTTCATTTCCACACATGGGAGGCGGAGGCTAGAATTCAAAGCCAGCCTGGGCTACATGAGATCCTGTCTCAAAACACGAAGGGGGAAAAAAATCATTTCAGCATCCGTATCTATTCTACCACATAGTCCCTGCTAACGAGGGAGGGGCTGAGGGCTGTCAGTCAAAGTCTGTGTGTTAGCATCAGTCGGAGTGCATCTGAGGGATGGAGTGGAACATTCCCTATCCCCTGGTGATGAGGCCGCTGTGGCACCATAACACAAGGGGTTAGTCACTCACTGTTGGTGCTCACGCCCGTGTCCCTGTGGGGTAAACACGCAGCCCGTGTAATTAGGCACAGTTGCAACACCTGGCTGTGGCGAACTGTGAGGCTACTCTTTGTGTGGCTTCTCTGCTGTACCTGTCATTATCTTAGAGCGTTCCCCTACTTATAAAATCAAGTGCGCTGTCAAGGCGCCGGCTGGCGGCAGCTCGTCCACCTGCGTGGGCCATTTCTCCTTGGGCCTGATTTAATCTCCCGTTGTTTTGTTCAAAGTAGCTCTGGAGGGACGGAGTTGTCATCGCACACCAGGCCTGACTCCCTGGCTAAGATTTTTGCTTTTAAAAAAGAAAATATTTTATCTATGGATTTATTACAGACAGAGTCCACTATATATCCCTGGCTGGCCTGCAACTCACTATGTAGTTCAGCTTTGAACTCCCAGAGCTCTGACTGTCTCTGCCTTCTGAGTGCTGGGATTGAAGGGGCATGCCACAGCACTATTGAGGCAGGGGTCTGTGCAGCTCAAGCTGGCCTTGAATTCTTGAGGCCCCATGCTGGCATTTCAGGTGCACACCACAGTCTTAACCCCTGAGCCTCGTCGCTAGCCTGTTTGTCTGGTTTTTGAGGCAGACCTTTCCCAGATGCTTCTGAGAAGGCTGGAAACCCCTCTGTAGAGTAGGCTGGCTGCTAACTTGAAGTGATCCTCCTGCCCCAGCCTGCAAGTGCCGGGACAGCAGGTTCAAAGCACATGCTCAGTAACACCAAAGGAAGAACAATTAACACCAGCAAGGGCGCGCTGGCTGATCTGCTCAGATCTGTGGGAAGGCGGCATGGCTGCTTGCTGCAATGCACCTCCAAAACCAGCATGTAGGAAACTGAGGCAGCATTGCTGTGAGTTCAAGGCCAGCCTGGGCTCCAACGTAAGATCCTGTTTCAAATTAGAAAGAGGGAAGGAAAACAGAAACGGGTGACTCTTGGCACTTTGTGTCCTAAAACTTTGTAATTTGCAGATTAATCTCTTTCTTTGGAATATTTAAAAGATTTATCTTATTTTCAAGACTTATTTTTATCTATGGGTTTTTTGTCTGTTACACATGTCAATACTGGAGGAAACCAGCAGACACCCTTGTGTCCCAAGAGTGGAGCTTTGAGTGGTTGTGAGCTACCTGTCGCAGGGGCAGAACTGAACTTGGGTCTTCTGCAAGAGCAGAAAGTAACCAGAGCCAACTCTCTGCCATGCTTCTGCAGTCCTGTGTGTGTGTGTGTGTGTGTGTGCACGCGCACACGCTAGTGTATTGCCTATAATATGTCTCTGTCTCTTTAGCCCCTGTTCCTGTCTTTTTATTTATTTATTTATTTATTTTTGGGGTTTTTTTGGTTTTTTGTTTTGTTTTGTTTTGTTTTTTGAGACAGGGTTTCCCTGTATAGTCCTGGCTGTCCTGGAACTCACTCTGTAGACCAGGCTGGCCTCGAACTCAGAAATCCGCCTGCCTCTGCCTCCCAAGTGCTGGGATTAACGGCTATTTTTTATTTTTTTAATTTATTTATGTGAGTACACTGTCACTGTCTTCAGACACACCAGAAGAGGGCGTCAGATCCCATTACAGATGGTTGTGAGCCACCATGTGGTTGCTGGGAATTGAACTCAGGACCTCTGGAAGAGCATCAGTGCTCTTAACTGCTGAGTCATCTCTCTGGCCCTGTGCCTGTCTTTTTAAACAAGTTTTTTTGGTTTGTTTTGGTTTGGTTTTGGTTTTACTGATTGATTGATTGATTGATTAACTGATTGATTGATTGATTGAGACAGGATTTCTCTGTGTATCCCTGGCTGCCTGGAACTCTCTATGTAGACCAGGCTGCCCTCAAACTAACAGAGATTATTTCTGTCTCTGTCTCCTGAGTGCTGCAATTAAAGGTGTGCGCCACTACACCCAGCTTCATTTTTGACATTTTACAGGGCACTCTTTAAGACAGGGTCTGGGAGCAGGGCGTGGTGGTGCATGCCTTTAATCCCAGCACTCGGGAGGCAGAGGCAGGCGGATTTCTGAGTTCGAGGCCAGCCTGGTCTACAAAGTGAGTGCCAGGACAGCCAGGGCTATACAGAGAAACCCTGTCTCGAAAAACCAAAAAAAAAAAAAAGACAGGGTCTGGGGCTGGAGAGATGGCTCAGCAGTTAAGAGGACCGACTGTTCTTCCGAAGGTCCTGAGATCAAATCCCAGCAACCACATGGTGGCTCACAACCATCTGTAATGAGATCTGACACCCTCTTCTGGTGCATCTGAAGACAGCTACAGTGTACTTAGATATAATAATAATTTATATATTTATATAAATGTAAATAAATCTTAAAAAAAAAGACAGGGTCTCATGTAACCTTGGCATAGTTCAAATATGCTGTGTAGCCAAGGCTACCCTCGAACCCCCCTGGTCTTCTTGCACTCACCTCCTGAGTGCTGGGATTAGAGGAATGCACAACAGTGCTCAGCTCATGGGATGATCTTAGGCGGGGACATGGCGACCACTGGGACACAGCTAAGTCCCACGAGGCTCCAGGTCCCTGTGTCGCTCCTTCCTGGCCGAGTGGTCTTGAGTCAGTCACTTACTCCGGCAACTCTGCATTTCCTCCTCCTAAAATAGAGCGTAATTGCTCCTGTCTCCCGGTGTGGGAGGAGGGTGACATCATGCCTGCAAAGGTGTCCAACAGCCGGGAGGGGAACCCAAATCAGATGACTGCGATCAGGCCTGAAGGCCACCAAGCAGTGCTAAGCATCGAGTGGTGTCACCCCTGAGTGGGGGTGTGGGTGAGGACAGTCAGAGGCAGAGAGGGCACAAGTTCATCTGCTGCAGGTGGAGCGGAGGACACCAGGCTGTGGTGTTCAGTTCTAGTAGGAGAAGGAAGGTCTAGCCTGCAACCGTCACTCATGGAGCTAGGCAAGAGACGAGGGACAAAATAAAGTCACTGTCCCTGAGACCAGAAAAGTCACTATGACCTTCAAAGAATTCACAGCCTGGGAGACCGAGAGCAGAGTTCTGGAGGGATGCTGGTGTGGAGGTTGTCATCAGACTGCGAAGCATGGCCTTTGCCTACAGAGCCATCTCATCAGCCTGGCACAGACTGTTTCTTCTGTAAGATTTATTTTTATGTCCAAGAATAACTAGACTTATGGATGAGGGTGCCGGGAACTAAAAGCCAGTTCTCTACAAGAGCAGCAAGCGGGTCTTAACCACTGAGCCATTCCCCTACCAGCCACAGCAAGGAGTTGTAAGTGGCAGACAAAGTCGATTCACTTGCCTGTAAACCCAGCGTTCAGGAGGCTGTAGAATTATTTCAGGTTCAAAGTCAGCCTGGGCTACACAGTAAATACAAAGATGGGAAAGGAGGCGGGAGGGCAGGAAAAGAGAGCCAAGAGCTAGGTGCGTGCCTTTAGTCACGCCTTTAATCCCCTCACTCGAGAGGCAGACTCAGGCGGATCTCTGTGAGTTTGAGGCCAGCCTGGTCTACAAAGTGAGTACCAGGACAGCTAGAACTATTACACAGAGAGACCCTGTCTCAAAAACAAAAACAAAAACAAGCAAACAAACAAAAAAACAAAAACAGAATAAAAAGAAAGGAAGGAAGGTAGAGGGGGGTGGGGTTAGAGATGGCTCAGCAGTTAAGAGCACTGACTGCTCTCCCAGAGGTCCTGAGTTCAATTCCCAGCACCCACACGGTGGCTCACAACCATCTACGACTGTAGTCCCATGGAATCTGGTGCTCTCTTCTTTTGGTGTGCATACTTGCAAACAAAATGCTTGTGTGTGTGTGTGTGTGTGTGTGTGTGTATGTGTGTGTGTGTGTGTGTGTATAAACCCTTAGAAGAAGAAAGAAAACAGGCTGTGCATGGCTCAATGTAGTTCAACTGATAGAGTAGACCTTTAGTGTACAGGAGGCCCTGGGTTGAATACTCAGTACAGAAAAGCAAAACAGAAGCTAGCCACACAACATTCCAGCCTCACCCTATTCAGAGAGCTCTACAGATATTTGTGGGTTTGTTTAGACAGGATCTCAACACTGTAGCCCAGGCTGGCCTCTAACTCTCAGCAATCCTCCTGCCTCAGCTGCTAGAAAGCTGAGCTTGGCCATTTCACTCCAAGTCCTTGATAAAGGCCAGTGAGAACTGGTTCTGTCCATCCGGACCATCTTTCACAGTACAGGCGCAACTAAACTGTGCACGCCCTCTGACCTCCTGGAGTCTATCCTAGAGATACCTGCACGGGACTAGTGCACAGAGCAACCACATGGGCCGTCCACTGCAGCACTGAGTCATGGTGACCTTGATACCTAAGTAAGTTATGATCTGCCTTGGAAAGCAGACGTAGGAGGGCGGGTAAGAGGAAGTCTCAGGATGACACATTGCAGAGAGTGTGCCTAGCAAGTCAGGAAGTTATGTGTGGTATGTAAGTAATAGAAGCCTTGGGAGGAAGGGGCAGGGCAGGCTCCCCTAGAGAAGAACTTCCTTGTATAGTAGAGGTACAGTATATCCATCTGTAGGATAAAACCATACAGGCTCATCTAAGGAATTTCAAGTGAGGAGTGTTGTTTGAGATTGGATTGAGACACCATTTTACGTACTACAGACCTCAAACTCATGTAGCTGGGGATGGCCTTGAACTCCTGATTCTCCTCTTCTACCTTCAGAGTACAGGGCTAGAGGTGGAGTTCACGTGAGGCTGGGAGGAGAGCCCAGAGCTTTGCAAACCTTGGGCAAGCCACAGCCCAGCCCAGTGGGAGAGTTCCTGAGCCTTCAGGCATCTTGAGGATGAGAGACAAGCCGACTGTCCTTCACCACCATGGGTCTGATCCTGTGAACAGCTTGCACTCGGGAACCCCATGGCTTTGCTCCGTGATGACAAGAAAGTCAAGACCCCATGGCTTCCAACGTTCTCTCCGCCCGCCATGACAGCACCCACAGGGTCCACTGGCACTGTGTCTCTGTCCCCTGGGGTGGGGTGCTACATTCACTGTAAGAGGCTCTGTCCTCAGGCACCAGGCTATCCCAAATGAAGTCTCTGTAATCTGGCTTGTTTGTGGGCTTCTTTAAGACAGTCTCGAGTAGCCCAGGTTGCCCTCAAGCTTGAGGCAATTCTCCTGCCTCAACTCTCAGAGTACTGAGATCACAAACCTATTTATGTCACCACGCCCAGCATACTCTTGATTTTGAAGATGATACAGGAAAAGTTTTCCTGCACACTGTAGAACTGATCAGCTGAGGAAAAAAAATGGAGACAGGCCGCACACCAACAAATCAGCAGCCGGTGAGGGTTGAAGCATCAGGCAGGGGCTGCATGTGGGGCAAACTTTCCCCTTAGCCTCTTAAGGCCCTAGCAGGGAACCTGGGCTTTGTGCAAGGTGTCCTGGCTTAAGCCCCGCTGGCTGTTAGTGGATGCTTTGAACACACTCATCAGATTTCCAAATGCTGGCTATGGGTGAGACTGAGCTAGAGCAGAATTCAGCCCTAGGGCCCTTCAGTTCTGCCTTGAAGCCCTTGGGTTGGGCGGGACACACCTTCAACCTGAAATATTTGTCTGAACTTGAGGGGGAAAATGCCTCAGTCAAGAAGAACTGCCCGGCATACCTGCCGAGCTCTCCAGACACAAACAGGTCTGGAATTACGAAGGGGTCATCTGATTTAAAGTCAAAACAAAACAAAAGGCCGGTGATGGTGCATGCCTGCAATTCCAGCAGCCAGGAGGCTGAGGTAGAAGGATTTTGTAACTTTGAGGCTGCCTTGGGCTAATAGTTGGCTCTGGGATAGCTTGGGCTACAGTGTGAGACCCTGTCTCAGACAGAACAAAAGCAAGCAAGGAAGGAAGCAAGCCACCAACCCACAAGCCTTTGTCCTCACAAGCCAGCAGAAAGAGCTGGGGCCTAGGGCAGGGGTGGGGACGACCCAGGCCCTAAGAGTGGCCTGCCCTGCCTACTTGGGTGTACCTGTGTGCTTCTAGGCTCCTCTGTGCCCCCCCCCCCCCCCGAACTAACTGCCTTTGGCTGTCTTTGTTGTCCCAGGCCTCTCTCTCTGCGGGTTTAGTTTTACATAAGCTTGGCATTCCTTGAAATTTTTTTTTTTTAAATATGTTCACTTCTTAAATGACAGAGGGCAAAACAACTTCTCTAAACTGTGTCCTGTCTCCTTCCTTCAGTCTCTTCTCCATGGTCGACCCCCTCTGTCCCCCTCAGGTGTGAGGCTGTGAGGCAAAAGTTGGGGCGAGGGTGTCAGGCTTCTAGAAGGTTCTGGAAGGCAATGAGGCAACCTGAGTCTCAGCTTACTTTTATTGCAGGGTTGTTTCAAAGCAGGGAAAAAGACTCGGATATTATTTCTACCCTCAAACCATTCAGGCCAGAAGATGGTAGAGCATTCAGGGGGGCAGGGACAGGGGATCTCTGTGAGTTCAAGGCCAGCCTGGTCTACATAGAGTTCCAGGCCAGCTAGAGACCCTTTCTAAAACAATAAATAAATAATTAAAAAATACAATAAAATGGTTTTAACCAACCATGGACATTTGAATGCCCCATGAAGAACAGCAGAGAACAGCAGGGACTGTCCATCAGAGCAGGGCCAAGGACTACCTTTTCTGTGACTACATTTGCAAATTTACATTTGAAGCTGGACGTGGTATACATAGTTGACATCTCGACGCTTGGGATCCGAAATCTAGGGTCAGCCTTGGCTAAATACCAAGTTTGAGGCTAGCCTAAGCTACATGCCACAAACAAACACAAACCTCCCAATTTACAAGCTAGGGGTAATCATATCTGCATATGAATTCTGTGAGGATGATGTGCAGTTTGCTGGGAACTTAGAGGTTTTTGAGGAGGCTCAGGACAAAGAAAGGAAATCAAGAAGGGAAACCTGCAAGCAGCCACGCCCTGGGGGAGGAGCCAAAGGGGGATGCCAGGGAAATGTCCGTGTCAGAGGGAAACTTTTGGGAAACAGACATCTCATTTCATCATGTAGGTCTGGGATCAAACTCGGGTCATCAGGTATGGTGGCAAAAACCTTTTTACCCTCTGAACCATCTAGCTGTCTCTTAAAGGTTGAATAGAATGAACTATAGTGACAACATTTTTCAGTGCTAGGGTCCAAAGACAAGGTCTCATACGCGCTAGACAAGGAGTCTACTGCTGAGCCTGGCCCCCAGGTCAGAGGCAGGCTTGTTGTTGTTGTTTTGTTTTTAGAGCTTCCTGTTCTCTGGGCACTGTGTCAAATGTGTTAGAAGCATTGCATCAGGTATGTCACTAACCTTCATATAAATAAGGAAACGGTGCTCTCACAGCACCCCGGGTCTGTAATCCCAGCCGGGAAGACCTGAGGAAGGATCCCTGTGAGTCTGAGGCTGGCTTGGACTACACAGTGAGGCCCTGACTTCTTCAAGCCCCCTTTGAGGAGCAGAAATCCCATGTATGAACACCAGGCTTCTGTTGGAATGCCTCGGAAGTCCTTCCCACAAAGACAGCCGCTGTCTTGAGAGGAGGAGAACTCCATTCCATCACAATGGCCCTCCTCTAGATGAAATTGTGCCCTCATAAAGGATATATCGAAGTCTTACTTAAGACCTGACTGCTACACCAGCTACAGGAGAGGCAGAAACTGCGAGTCCCAAGTTCAAAGCCTGCCTAGGGATCTTAATTAGCGTTTCTTTCTTTCATGTCTTATTTATTTATTTATTTATTTTGAGACAGGGTCTTACTGTGTGGTCCTAGAGCTCACTGTTGTAGACGAGGCTGGCCTAAACTTTCAGAGATCCACCTGCCTCTGCCTCCCTAATGCTGGAATTAAAGTCCTGCACCACGATGCCTGGCTGTAACATGTGCATGCTACTGGCCATGCAGGCCAGAAGAGGATGTCGGCTCTGCTAGGACGAAAGCTACAGACAGCCGTGAGCCACCATGTGGGTCCTTTAGAACAATCACTGCCATCTCGCCAGCCCCTTATTTAAGGTTTCTATTGCTGTGATAAAACATCACAGCCAAGCGGAGTGTGGCGTCTCTCACTTGGAAGGCAGAGGCAGGCAGATCTCTGTGAGCAGATCGGCCTGGTCTACACAGTGAGTTTCAGGACAGCCAGGGCTACATAATGAGACCCCATCTCAAACAAACAAGCAAACCAACAAACCAACCAAAAACTCCACCATGATAAAAAGCCACTGGGGGGCAGGGGGGAGTTTGTTTCTTTTTACAACTCTCAGTTCACACTTAGTCAGTGAGGGAAGTCAGGGCAGGAGCTCACTGAAGGAATCTGGAAGCAGGTATCAAAGCAGAGGCCATGGAGGAACACAGCTTACTCTCCTACTCCTCATTTCTTGCTCGGTCTGCTTTAACACGGGACCACTTGCCCAGGGGTGGCACTGCACAGTTAGCTGGGCTCTCCCATATAAATGAAGAGAATGCCCAACAGGCTTGCCCACAGGCCGGCCTATGAAGGCATTTTCTCAGTTAGGCTTCCCTCTTCCAAAATGATTTTACTTGTGTCAGGTTGTTAGGAACACATTGGACCACAGAGTGTGTTCAAGGCATACTTAGGCAAATTAGTGACATGTTGTCTCAAAATAAAAAAGACACATAGGGGGCTGGTGAGATGGCTCAACAGTTAAGAGCACTGACTGCTCTTCTGAAGGTCCTGAGTTCAAATCCCAGCAACCACATGGTGGCTCACAGCCATCCGTAAAGAGATCTGACGCCCTCTTCTGGTGTGGTGTCTCCATAGGATACAGCTACAGTGTATTTGCATATAATAATAAGCAAATCTTTAAAAAATAAAAAACACATGCACAGTGGGATCCTGTCCCCAAAATAAAAACTACAAAAAGGACTTGGTATACAGCTCAGCGTGGGTAGAGCTGCTTCCCTGGTTCTCGGAAGGGAGGGCGGGCAGGCAAGGGAGGTGAGGGAAGAAGGAAGGGAAGAGAAGGGGGAGGGGAACGGGAACAAAGAGGGGGTCTTAAAGGAACCCAGGGTCTTTTAGACACTTATCACTTTAAGATAAGCTTCTTTGGGTAGGTCCGAAATCCAATCACTGGTATCCCTTATCGACACAGACTGCAGACATACTAACAGCAAACCGACCTGGAAAAGGCCAAAGATGGCGGGGGAGAGACTGCAGTGACTCATCTGGAAGCCCAGGAATCTCAGGGTGACTGGCAGCTATGGGAGGTTGGGAGACAGGCCTGGAACAGCCTGTCCCCAGAGCCTCTTGAAGAGACCAAGCCTGGTCACACCTTGATCTCACACTTGTGGCTTCTAGCCTTGGAGAGAGGAGCTGTCTGATTGTCATCTGGCTTGTGGAACACTTAGTCCCTACCTGAGTTAGGAGCTGGGAAAGCCACACTTCTTTACACATTGAATTTTGAATTTGCCTGTCTTCCCAGGTTATGAACTGGTAAGATACCCTCTGGGGCTGGAGAGATGGCTAGGGGTTAAACTTCCTACTGCCTTTCCAGAGGACCTGAGTTCAGATCCAAGCCCCCATGTGGTTCAGCTCAGAACCACCTGGAACCCTGGCTCTAGCGGATCCAGTGCCCTTCTGGCCTCCCCAGCATTTGGGCACACATGCGGACACAATGTTAGAGACTGTGTTTTTACTTGTTTGAAGACGGCAGGCTGGAGCGACTGCTGAGTGGCTGAAGGCAGTCACTTGTTGCTCTTTCAGAAGATCCACAGGGTGGCTCACAGCTGCTGGTGACCCGGACCCTCTTCTGATTTCCACAGGCTCCAGGCACACATGTGCTGCCCATGCAGGCATAATATTCATACATATAAAGAAAATGAGTCTTTTTAAAAAAGCTTTTTTGTTTTGTATTTCTGAGATGGGGTTTCACTATGTAGACCAGGCTGACCTTGAACTTAACAGAGATCTTCTTCTGCTTTCCAAATGCTGGGATTAAAGGTTCATATCACCACACCTGACATATACATGAATATATATACACACACACACACACACACACACATAACATCTTTTATATGTATTATATAAGATATAATATACAGGGGGTTGAAAAAAAAGATGTAAATAGAAAATTATAGATACATTACATAAGATACAATATGATACAATATTAAATATATATTTTTTGAGATAGGATCTCATGTGTCATAAGCTGGTCTTGAACTTGTGACATTGACGAGAATGACCTTGAGATGCCAGTTCTCCTGCATCTGCTTCCAAGTGCTGAGATGAGAGGTTGAGCTACTAGATGCAGTTTCTGCCATGCTGGGGTCGGAGCCCAGGGTCTGGTGCATGCTAGATGAGTGCTCCAACAACTGAGCCATGTCCCCACCCCTCAGAACGATTTCCCATTAAACCAAGAAGGCTTCCCATGGGCCTCAGAATAAACCCATTTTGGCCTATGTAATGGGCACACCCATGGTAGTAAGGCATCTCCTTTACTCTGAGCTCCAGGCCTACACACACACACACACACACACACACACATACACACACACACCTTCCCATCCCCCTCCAAGCCCCCTCCAAGGCCCTGACTGTCCACAGGGAGATATGACACCCCACCCCACCCCCATGCAGTGGCTTCCTCTGTATTCATCACGTCATCATGTACAATGCATTTTCTTGCCTTAATCCTTGGCTTTTGTCATAGATCCCTCCTGACCTCAGCAAGGTTATGGCCATAAAGAAGTCACCTTTGAGCCTCTCAGTGGTGGCAGACACCCTTAATGCCAGAGGCAGAGGCAGGAGGATCTTTGTGAGTTTGAAGCCAGCCTGGTCTACAGAGCAAGTTTCAGGATGGTAAGGGCTGCACAGAGAAACCATCTGGGAAAACAAAACAGTCTTCTTGGCAGAAATTCCTCTACATGGCCATCTAAGTTCTCTCTCTCTCTCTCTCTCTCTCTCTCTCTCTCTCTCTCTCTCTCTCACACACACACACACACACACACACACACACACACACACACTCTCATATCTATGCATTTCCACTCATACACATACCTCTCACACAAGCTAATAGCTGAAGAAATGCCCTCCCTCCCACAGGCCGCCCCACTCATCTGGCCATTTAATCACACTCAGCCTGCCAGACTCATTAACTCCCCGCCCGCCCCCCCCGCCCCCCCCGCCCCCCCCCCACCCCCCAGTGCCTGCCTCCCTCGGTAGATCTTAGGGAGAGGAAACACAAATCCGATTCTTCCAAGCCCCAGATTTAAGCATCCTGGGAGTCTCTGAGGCGCCCCCCATCTGCTTCCCACCTACTTTCCAGCAGAGATCTCCTCCAGGCCCCTGCCCAGGCCCCAGGCTGGCTCGCTCAGCTCCCTGCCCCCCTCCTCAGCTCTCTGTCCCTGGAATGCTCCCACCCCCTCCCCAGAAGACTCCCACTCATTCCTGCCCGGGCCACTTCACCCTCCAGCTGACTTAGTCATTCTCTGTGCTACCTCTCTTCGCCCTGGCCCTGGCTGAGTAATGCCTCAAAATAGCAGCTGGTGTCTTCCCTGCCAGCCCTCGAAAGTGCCAGGCACCGGGCAAGCACCTTTAGCTATTGCATTTGGCCTGGATAAGCTGCCTTGCCCCCAGCCACAGACTTCGACCCCACTCACAAACCTGACTCGACTCCCTAGAGGCAGCTGAGCCATACTCATTAATTAACCTTCAGGGTCTTCCTCTGCTGCCCCAACTCCTGGGCTCAAGTGGTGCTCCCTGTCTCAGTCTCCCCACGGCTGAAATTACAGGTGTGGCCCACATTCTTTATTCCTTATTTCCCCCTCATGGAGCTGAAGATGAAGTTGAATCACACTCACATGCTAGATAAGTGATCCATTTCCAGGGTGTGTGTGTGTGTGTGTGTGTGTGTGTGTGTGTGTGTGTGTGTGTGTGTGAGTGTGACATACATGCATGTGAAAACAACTTGCACAAGTTGGCTCTCCTTTGCCATCACACGGGTCTCAGGAACAGAACTCAGAGCATCAGGCTTGGCCCACAAGTACCTTTACCCACTGAGCCATCTCTAACATGTAACTAGTTCATCTAGGTCTGGTCTCCCTGCAATGCCAGCATTAGAGAACAGATTATTTTGTGATGTTTTTCTTAACGACTGGGGACAGAACAGGCGCTGGGAAATATTATTACACAAGGAATTATTAATCCATGTATGAATAACATGAAGGAATATCAATACACGTATGCTTCTTTTTTCCACCTCTTCCCTAAGGAGAGCTAGCCCTGCCTGGGGTTCTCTGATTGGTGTCAACTCTAGTGGTGCCCTCCATTCATGACCGTGGGCCACTGCCTCCAAGGGACAGTCGATGGCTATTTCTCAAGGGTTTAATGGAACAGGACTCTATTTGAGTCTTCTCGGGATTGCTCATCTGACCCTTAGCTGACTGTCAGTCTGTGAACCATGAAGGGCTGGCCGTGTGTATGTGTGTGTGTGTGTGTGTGTGTATTGTCTCTGTTGCTTTTTGATTTTGGTTTTGAGACAAGGTCTCTGTGGCCCTGGCAGGCCTGGAAGGTTCTGCCATCTTCCTGCCTCTACTTTCCCAATGCTGGGGTTACGGGGGTGCCCCAGCATCTCGTTTCTGTTGTTAGTCCACTTTTATCTCTGCCTGTGTTCCCTGCACATGTGGGGTGTGGTGACATTTACTACCCTAATGAAGCCTATTAAGACAATGGGCAATAAAAATAATTAAACAACAGTAATGAGAGTGGAGGTGCTCCGCAAGGAATCCTCACTCCTGTCATATGGCCTAAGTGTGCTGCGTGCGAATTAAGACCATCAGACAATTAGCTCTTGTTATCCTAATTTCTATAGATATCTTAACGGAGTTTCACATATCTTTTTTTTTTTTTTTTTTTTTTTAAAGATTTATTTATTTATTATATGTAAGTACGCTGTAGCTGTCTTCAGACACTCCAGAAGAGGGCGCCAGATCTCGTTACGGATGGTTGTTAGCCACCATGTGGTTGCTGGGATTTGAACTCTGGACCTTTGGAAGAGCAGTCGGGTGCTCTTACCCACTGAGCCATCTCACCAGCCCTTCACATATCTTAACTAGGTCCCACAGCGACAGCAGCAGACACAGACCTTACCTGTATACAGCATGAGGACTGTTCGTTTGTTTCACTGATTAATTTTTAACAGTCTCATTAGCTTACGATAGCCTGAAACTAAATGTAGTCTAGGCTGGCTTGACACAAGTTATGCTACAGCCATTTGAGAGACAGGAACCTCAGCTGAGCAAATGCCCCCAGAAGACTGGGCTGTAAGCAGGCAAGCTTACATTTCCTTAATTAGTGATTGATTGATGGGGGAGGGCCCAGTCCATTGTGGGTGGTGCCATCCCTGGCCTGGTTGTTCTGGGTTCTATCAGAAAGCAGGCTGAGCAAGCCAAGTAGCATCCTTTCATGGCCTCTGCATCAGCTCCTGCATCCAGGTTCCTGCCCGGCTCGAGTTCCTTTAATGAGGACCTGTGATGTGGAAGCGTAAGCCAAACAAACCCTATTCACCCCAAGCTGCTTTAGGTCATGGTGTTTTATCACAGCAATAGAATAGTAACTAAAACAATTCCTAGAGTCCTCCTGCCTCAGCTTCCTGAGGGCAGGCATTAACCATCAAACCCCACTGTTAGCTTTTCTATTCTAAATATTTTAAAAACTGCTTTTTGTAGTTCTGGGACTCAGGCCCAGGACATGCTAACAGGTACCCATTCCTCCCAGGGTCTGCCCCTTCCTGTCCCTAAGTCATGTTCTCAGACCTTTCTAAGGGCTGAGATGGCTCAGTCAATAAAGTGCTTGCAGAAAGCATGGGGGCCTGTGTTGAGACAGTGAGACCTCTCATAAAAAGGTAGGCACATCTGCAAAGGGTGGAGGGAAGCAGAGACAGGGTCCTAAGGCTCACGGTCCAGCCCAGGCCAATCACTGAGCTCCAGGGTCAGGGAGAAACTCTGTCTCAAACAATAAGGTAGAAGTGATAGAAAACAGATGTCAACCTGTGGCTTTCGTGGACATAATAACACACATATAATAAATAACACATACACATAAAAACATATACATATAATAACACACACATATAATAACAAACACATATAATATTATATACACACAAATAGCTCACACCTGTAATTCCCACACTTTGGAAGCCTGAGGATCACTGTAAGTTGGAATCAGTTTCAGGCTAGCCTGAGCTACACAACTATGAAAGATCCTATCTCAGAAACAAACAAAACCCTACCATTCAGAGCTGGAGGAACAGCTTGTCTGTCAAATGCACTGGCTGCTCTTCCAGCCCCTACATGTAGCACACAGGCAACCAGAGGGTCTTTAGTACAAAGATACAGGTAGGCTAAAACACACACACACATACACACACACGAGCTAAAAAACAAAACCCACCATTCCAGGTTGACTGTTAAGACTGTGAGGGAGACCTCCGTTCAAAAGTTTATCTAGGGACAGTGATGGAAGAAGATGTCCAAATCTTTCTCTGGCCTCACATCTGTGACCATAAGTGCATGCACATGGATACAGGTGTGACTGTGTGACTGTAATACACACACACACACACATACTCACATGTACACACATACACAGGCACTCTCTCTCTCTCACACACACACACACACACACACACATAGACACACAACATACCACTCACACAGACACATACATCACACACACACACACTCACTTACACACACACACACACACACTGTAGCCCCCTTGAAAACAAGTACAAGGAGTTTTGCCACACCCCCTCTTCATCTCTAGGCAGCTTGCTCAGAGCTGTTGGTAGGCACCATTAATGAATAAGCTGTAAGAGTCATGCAAGGCTGCCACCAACGTGGTAGTTTGCAAAGCAGTCTTGTGTCATTCCTCACCTGAAAGAAATGATATCTCAATTGCCATGGCCACAACTATAGTCCCATTTCACAGAAAGGAGTGTTGAGTGCTTGAGAGAACGGGTCAACACTACCCAACCAGTGAGGAGCAGAGCACGAACTTCAGTGAACTTGTCAGCCTAGAAATCAAGCCAGGTCTTCCGACAACTGCCTCCTGAGACCATACTCTCCCCTGCCATGGAAGATTTTAAGATTAAATCAGTTAATCCATGGGTGCCTGCTAGGTTTCATATAATCGCTACAACAACCATCACCTTTACCGACTCCTCCTGGGAAGAGTGTCTTGGCCAATGAATGCAGTCTGGTCATGGAGCATGATGGGAACACTAGTCTTCCCATCCCAGTCCACCCTGGTAACGTTGAGATACCCATCGGTCTTGGAGATCCCTTAGGAGCCAGAGAGCGTTGAGCTGGGGTAGTAAGACAACCTTATCCTGGGTCCAAGCTTACAGACAGAGAAACTGGGTCTCAGAGCAGATTAAGGTCATAACACAAACCCAGGGTATGACCAGAGCAAGGGCAAGGCAAAGGTGGGAGCCTGGCCCAGATGCCTCCTGAAAACAAAGTTTTCTTAACTAAAGGGGTAGTGAGCCTCTAAAAGGCAAATAATGGGCCCTTACTCCTCACCAAACCAGCAACGCGTTATAAGCCATTAACCAGAAAAGAGCATGTGACAGAATTCCACCTAGGCTAAAGGGCTTAGAATGCTTGGGTGAGTCTCCAGAGATTCATAAATATACACTTCAGCTCTTTCTCAAAAAATCATTAACTAGCTCCTTCAAGACTTTGACTTGAGCAACGGAAGAGAAGGAGCTTGCTCGGTGGAGACATTCCGTGAAGAGAGTATACCGGCCCACCTCCAGGTTTTCCACACTCCCCTTCTCTGAGAGTGGGAGGAAGAAGATCACTATGTCAAATGTTAATTTAAAAAAAAAAAAATCGTGGAAATTTACAAACCGTTCCCACCATGCAGGGTACATTCTAAAGAATTTAACAGGGTGGGTCTGTAGTGTTGGTGCGTGCGTGTGCACACGGGTGTGCTTAAGGGTGTGTGCACCTATTCGGGCCACAGGACAGCCTCAGGGGCCATTCCTCAAGAGATGTTCACCTTTTTCTGAGACGAACGGGGCTAGGCGGACTGGTCAGTGCGCAGGCGCCGGGATCCTCCGTCCCTGTCTCCCTGGGGCTGGAATCACAAAGTTTACCACCAGGACTTGATTTCTTTCCCCCTAGCTTCTGGGGATGGAGCTCAGAGCCCTGTGCTTCTACAAGCACTTGACCAACTAAGCCATGCCTGGACTGTTTTTTTGGTTGTGTGTGTGTGTGTATGTGTGTTTATATTTATCTTGTGGGTATGCACATGCTAAGGCATTTGTGTGGAGGTCAGAGGATAACTTGTGGGAGTCTGTTTCTGGGTTCCAGGGACCAAACTCGGGTTGTCAGACTGTGTAGTGTCAGATCAGCCATTTGGCTGGCTTTGAACTCACACATCTGTCTACCTCTGGCTGGAAGTACGTCAGCGTGCACCACCAAATGAGGTCCAGCCCTTATTTTTAATGACAGAGTCTCGATCTGTAGCCCAGATTGCCCTGAATGTAAGCAATCCACCTGCCTCACCCTCCTGAGTGCTGGGATTACAAGTGTTAAGCCATCAAGCCAGGCTGAGTGTTTATAACTCAGAAGACCACGTTGGAAGAGGATAAAGTGAAACTGTAACCCTTGCCAAGGAGTCTGGGGGGCTGGGGAGTGGGATGGCGGTGTGTGGGTGCGGAGCTCTGGTGACCCGAGCCAGACTCACCATCTGAGGAGCCTGTAATTTACAGAGCCGGGTCAGGCTGTTAACTTACTTATCTCTCAACCCACTGAACTCTAATTCTCAGAGCTTCTCGGGCCCCTTGTCAGTCCGGATCAGCTCTGGTTTGAGGATTTGGGGGCAGGGAGAGGAGGTGGGGAGAACGTTACAAGTCAGTCTCTAAACCAAAGAGGCGGGAGTCAAGAGCTAATCCACACTGTTTCTCTGGTCTTCAGGCTTCTTAAACCAAGCTGACAACAAGGCTCCCCTCCCCCACAGCACCTTTATCAAAGGCAAACTATTTTCTACATTCCCTTCTTACACAGCCCTGGTTTGCAGCAGATCCAGGAAGCTCTGGCCTGGCCCTCCCTCCCTTCGAGAAAGGAAAGTTCAGGTAGTGAGGGATGCCACACCCGGGGGGAGGGGAGGGCGGATGTGACGGCAGCTTCAGGAATGCAGGGCCCACGCAGGTGCATTGGCACCCATGAGCTTCCTCCTCAAAGCAGCTGATAAAGGAGTCTCGATAGCAGTGATAGCAGCCACCCAACCATCATCCACACAGACTTGGGGCCACAGGTCCACAGTTCTCAAGGTGTGACCATCTCAGGGCAGAGGCAGGAGAAAGGTGAGATTGGAGGTCCTGTGCTTTCTGACACATCGGTTTTCAGAGTGGCCCACGGGTCCACTGGCACCTGGAAACCTCGCTAGGGGAATTTCCAAAGTCATATTGTTCTCATGTAGGCGTCACATCTCACCTTCCTTGTCTCAGAAGCAGATGATGGAGTTTTCCGCAAAAGACAGGACAAATGATGACATCATCTTTACCTACTTGGAATACGTATTGTGCATTGTTTTAAACGCGTTTCTAGTTTAGTTCCAATACAATAAACACTCATAGGCATTCACAAACTTGGAGGTTCCCTGTAATGTTCAGTTAAAGGGGTCCTGGGACCCAAAGAGCTGTAACTGCTGGGCTGATGCTGTTGACCAGGGTACCAGGCCTATGGCTGCCCCTCAAAACCACACATCTTCTTTCCACCACACAGGTATGGGTTGGGAAGGCAGTTTGAGATTCAGCTTGGGGGACAGTCTTTCTCTCCAGTGCTTCCACCCCAGAATGGCCAGGGAAACCTTAAAATCACCTACCAACATCTGGTGAACTGATTCGTTCAAGGGGAAAGGGCCTTCTTATCTTTGAAGCTACAGGGTGTAGCCTGGAGAAGCCACAGATTCGGCTCCTCTTGTCCCCAAATACATACATGAGCGCATGCTAGGAGACTGGCTCTCCCAGGGTGAACAAACAACTGAGCAAAGCCAGGGTATCACCACCACTAGGCAGCTTTCACTGTACATAGAGGAACGCTGTTTAAAGTGCACGTGCACGAAGAAAAATAGAAAAACTGAACCCCATCACAGCGGAAAGATGTTAGATTCTGTGGTCCAAGGGGAGAGTGGGCAGGAGTGAAGGCCCCTGATCAGCTGGCTCTTCAGCTCTCTGTGGGGTAGGAGGGAGACTTTCACTTTTCTCCTAGCATCAGCAAGACCAATGGGTAAACAAAACAGAGAGAGAGGCAGTAGCCTCAGTGTGGGGCGCTCAGAGATTAGGAATTGGTGTTGTTACCCCGGGACACAGCTCGGTCACTGGGGGAACAGAACACAACCCAGAGGCTGGCGTTGGTGCAAACAACAAACGGCCCAGAAATTGCTCCACGGAGAGACGACTTCAGCCTCAGAGGGCAGATGGTGAGGCCCGCAGGGAGCCAGGGCCTGTGGGGACCATCGCAGGCCTCAGCTCCCTGGTCCTCTCCTGATACCCAGGGCACCCTCGGGACAGGGAAGGTCGAGAACAGTGGTTCTCAACCTTCCTAATGCTGTGACCTCGCATTCTGATGACCTCCAGCCATAAAATGATTTTCCTAGCTACTTAACTGTAATTTTGCTACTGTTATGAATCGCAATGTAAATATCTGTGTTTTAGGTCTCAGGTGACCCTGGAGAAAGGGTCGTCCTGGGGTCAAGAGCCCACAGGTTGAGAAGCGTTGATTGAGACGAAAGTGCAGTTGCCAGGCCGAGACATCCCCGACCCCCAAGTTTCTCCCTCTAATGACTGCTGCAGAGGCGGGAAAACTTGAATCTTTCGACAAGAGTTTCAGGGGGCCGCCAAGAAGCCGCAGCATGGGGGGGGGGGCCCAGGCCGAAGAGGGGCCCCAGATGCCCAATCACCCCATATCATCACGGCAAGGGAACGGCTGTACACACATTCCAAGCCGGTGACTAGGGCGCGTTAAAGATACCGGCGCTCTCGACCCATCCCGGCAGGCGAAAACGCTCGCGCGCATGCGCAAAATACACACCCTCCTGCACGGCAGTCCAGGTGCGCTCGCGCTTCCGGCCGGCCTTCCCCATAGCCTTCTCCGGGCGGAAACTCTTACAGCCGGCGCATGCGTCCTGCTGCTCCCCCGGCTCAATCCAGAGAGGCCCCAGAGCTTCAGGTGATCCCGCCCCTCCCTCGCAAGGCAGGACCAATCGCGAGGGCTGTAGGCGGGGCTCCCCAACCACGAGGCCCGCCCACGGACCGCGCGAGCCCCGCAGGCTGCGTGCCGATTGGCTGACGCCGCGGGCGCAGGTGCGCGCTTCCCATAGGGTGTGGGCGGAGCGCGAGCCGCGCGCCGAGGCTGCAGGTGAGCGCGCGCACGTGCCGCGGCCGCGGCCCAGCTCGGTGCACGAGCGCGCGCGCGCGCGGCCGCGGGGGAGGCAGCGGATAAGGGAGGCTGCGGCGGCTGTAGGGCTGTGCTCCGCCCTCTCCTCACCGCCGCGGCCGCCGCCGCCGCCGCCCCCGAGCCTCGCTGGGAGGGACCGGTGTCCCCGCCTGCTGCACTGGCAGTCCGACCCTCAGGCCGCCGCGGAGCAGCCGGCACTGCGCTGCGGGGAGGACCTCAGCAGGTGCCGTGACGAGGCGCCGTGCGGCGCTTCGAGTCCCGAGCCCGCGCTCCGCGGCCCCGCCGCCCGCGCTCCCGAGGGCCGGCCCCCGACGAGGCCGCCGGCGGCCCGGCACTCAGCATGAACCGCGGCCACCGGCACGGGGCGAGCAGCGGCTGCCTGGGCACCATGGAGGTGAAGAGCAAGGTGCGCGGCCGGGCGGGGCGACGCGGGGCTGCCCCGTGAGGACGCAGGGTGGCGGGATGGTGGACCTCGGCTACCCCTGTGGGAACGCGGGCGGAGGGCGAGCTGCTGGCCGAAGCACGTAGGAGAGAAACTTGGTGGAGCGCGGCGATGGAGAGGCGTTTGCGGCTGCTGCGCAGCACAGCCCCTGTTTTCTATCCTTCATATTCCCGCCTTGCTTTTAGGGTGGGATGGGGACCGCTCCAGTGCAAGGTGATGGGATAGCTTTGGGGGATCCCTTCACCCCGGGCACGAGCCAGAGGCTTTCGGAACACCTTGTTGTCTTCTCGTATAACCTTTTCTTGGGGCTCGGGGGTACATCGAGAGGAGGAGAGTTCTTTTTCCAGCCCTAACTTTGGTATGCGTCTAATCTATGAAATTAGCGCTATCGCCTTACTCTGGTGCTGCGCTTGACAATTTGAGACGCTGCTGTTTTCATTCCGACTCTTCATTCGGAATGCTTTCCCCCTTGGCGGGTCTGCCAGTCTTCTGTTAGTGACTTCAGTGTCCGTGGGATTCCTCAATCCCAAGGCCCGGTGAGCAGAGTAGCCCGTGGGGATTAGCTGGAGAATGCCTTCTTCCAAAAGGGGCTTTTCAGATGGAATGTGAAGGTGATCCGTAGCCACCGGAACATGTCGCCAAGCTTCTCCTGACTTTGAACAGCCAGGAGGGGCAGGATTATGTAGCCTGGTTCTCTGTGAGTTCTGAAATGATAAGAAAACCTGCTTTTAAAGGGTGTGACTTCCCCCAAACTCGGCTGTAGGACCAGGTCTTGCCGATGGCTTTTTACTGAGCAACTTGTAAAACGGTGGTAGAGGGCATTGCTGACCGTGAGAATTTAGAACAAAATTGTGGCTAGACACACAGAAGGAGCGGTGTATCGAGCACCTACTGCAAAAATAAGAAGCGTGGTGGTTAAGGGACCCCTGGGGGAATGTCGGTCTGGGGAGTGGGGTGAATGAGGAAAGCTACCTGGAGCCTTTGTGGTTCCAGGGCTTCCTGGGCTTGAGAGCAAAGTTCTGTAACTAAGAATCACAGATCTACATTTGCTTTTAATTTGGGGGGGGGGGGTTGTTTGTTTGTTTTCTTTTTTCTTTTTTCTTTTTTTTGCTTTGTTGTTTTGTTTGTAATCTCCTCTAACTATTGAGACTAAAACTAGAGAGTTCCAGACACAGTCTTAATGGAGGAGTGGGAGGAATTTATATATCAGATAGGAACTAGATTGGAACACAGATCTGTGTAATAATAACAGGACTGTTGGTGTTAGAGAGATGGCACTGCATTTATGAATGTAAACTGCTCTTGCAGGACACCCAAGCTCAGTTCTCCGTACCCCTGCCAAATAACACACACCTGTAACTTTCTTTAAATTTACTATTTTATGTGTATAAGTGCCTGCATCTATGTCTGTGTACCACCTGAATGCCTGGTCCTCTAGGAAGTCCGAATCCCAGAGGGAGTCAAGTTGGATCCCCTGGACCTGGAGTTAAAATAGTGAGCCACCTTGTGGGTGCTGGGACCCAAACTCAAAGCCTCTGGGTGAGCTGTGTTGCATTTAACCACTGAGCCTTCTCTCTAGCTCCAGAACATCTGGTGTTCTGGCTTCCCACGGCACCTACACATGACATACATAGACGGAGCTGCAGGTATACACATAATTGTTTTAGAATAAAACTGTATGATAGTTTAAGGAACACACCCTTCCTGGCTGGATTCTGCATAACAGCAAATAAAGTGACTTGTTAGTATAGGGAGATGACTGACTCCAGAAATGTCCGTCTTTTTCTCTAGCCATTTGTAGCTGTCAGCACACGAACTTTCTCCCGGCATCTCTTTGTAGTTTGGCTTGTGGGACTTGAGGTGAGGAAAGAAAACCACTTGTGATGCTGCATAAATCCAACACTCAGTTTTATGGTCCTGACCTTGGTATTGAGTCTTTACATTTTTTTTTAATCATTTAAAAAAAATGAGTAGAGATTCTAGGTGTGCCAATAAGTTAGATAGGAGTGGGTCTCTGGTGGAAGGAAACCGAGCTCTTGTGGACTGGAACTTCAAGCTTTTTGTTTTCCTTTTCCATCTACTGATTTTTGAATATTTTACATAGTTCTGTCCAAGGTGTGTGGTTTCTATCTCAGCTGCCATACCATACTTCTAGTGTAAGCCCTCCCCTAAACAGAAGCAGGGCGGTCAGAAGATACACTCGGGAAATGCTGCCATGCTGTGTGTGTGTTGCTGCCATGCTGTGTGTCTGTTAACGACTGACAGACAGACAGCATAGGCCAGAGTTTGTTCACCCTGCTTTGTGGGGTTTTGAGATGGCTTCCCCCCACTCCCCACCCCCACTCCCACCCTTTCCCCTCCTTCCATGTAGCCCTGACTGTCCTAGAGTACATTTATGTGTGTGCATGAGTGCAGGTGCCAACAAGAGTCCAGAAGAGGACGTCAGCTCAACTGACTGAAATTACAGGTGCTTGTGAGCTACCAGACATGGGTGGAAACTAAACTTGGGTCCTCTGGAAGAGCAGTGCATGTTCTTTTGTTATAAAGTTTTGTTTATTATTTATATGAGTACATTGTAGCTGTCTTCAGACCTACCAGAAGAGGGCATCAGATTCCATTACCAATGGTTGTGAGCCACCATGTGGTTGCTGGGAATTGAACTCAGGGCCTCTGGAAGAGTAGTCAGTGGTCTTAACCACTGAGCCATCTCTCCAGCCCCCTATTGTTGTTGTTTTTAAGACAGGGTCTCTACATAGCCCTGGCTGTTCTAGAACTCATGTAGACCAGGCTGGTCTTGAACTCAGAGATCCGGCTGCCTCTTGGGAGTAAAGTCATGTGTTGCTAGTCTTACCTTAGCTCAGGTTTATAAAAAATAATTTCAGTTTATGCTATGTGAATGGTAAAAACTCCCTTAAATTTCCAATATGTTCTGATCATTTACTTGGCGTGATGAGCGTGTGGGGATTCGCAGGTTCCGAAGTGGGAGTGGAGAGGTCAGAGGACAGCCTTAGGAAATTGCTTCTCACCACCGTGTGGGTCTTGGAGATTGGATTCAGGTTCTGAGGCTTGGCAGCAAGCACTTACCTACTGAACCATCTGCTGGTCCAGGATCAGTTCTGCAGTATCACAGTTAAGCGATCCTAACCAGAACTGGGTAGTGTGCAGGTCATGGGTAGGCTCTCCTTCATAGCAACAGTAGCGTCATCCGGCACACACCTTCAACCCCAGGATGTAGAGGCAGAGGCAGGAGGATTTCTGAGTTCCAGGTCTGCCAGGACTACATAGAGAAACCCTGTCTATCTTGAAAAGAGAAAGAAAGAAAGAAACAATAGTGTCCACTTTATCGTCTTTGCTCTGGGAAGGGAGCCGTGGTACAGATAGGAGGAATAATGGAGAGTGTAAATAAGGTTCTAGTTAGAGGTGTGATGCCAGCAGCTGGGTGATTTCTTTGGTAACTGATTTATCTTCCTGATTGTTTCTCCAGAAAGTTCTCTGTAATCATTTTGATGTCCTTAGGTAACCTTGGTCTCAAGGGCAGGGGCTACTACAGTGGAGCTTGACCGCCATACTCAGGCCTGGTTGCATCTTCACCATAGCCAAGACACTGGCCCCACAGCCTCGCAACAGTCTGGGGACACACCACTTCCTAATTGCTACTCATGGGCAAATGCAATATCAACTGTACTGCACACACACATACACACACACACACACACACACACACACTGTGATCCCAGCTCTCAGTGCAAGCTCAAGGGCAGCTAAGGCGACACAGGGAGAGCCTACCAAACAAACCAAAAGTAGGGATGGAAGATGCCTCAGTGGTTCCGAGCACAGACCGCTCTTCCGTAGGACCAAGGTCCTTTCCCCTTCCCTCCAAAACCCAAGTTCTAGAATATGCCAACAGATGCTAAGAAACAAGTCCTTATACATCTGGATTTCAAGCCAGAAAAATCACATGGTGGATAATCGTTGATTGGGTTCGTTTGATCTCTATCTAATTTTTCCTCATGTCTTAAAAAGTCCTTATAATCATACTGTGCTGCAAAAAGTGACCCAGTCCCGCCTCACCTTTTGCCAGCACTGGGGGTTGGGCACAATCTACTGTTAATATCTAAATATTTAAGCCAGAGAAGAAAATATTAAAGAATTGCATGCATGCAGAAGCTTTAGGGAAACTTAACGGGTTAAATAAGTCATTCGGTGTCTTCCCATTCAGACTCCAGAGGAGGGGGTGATAGCCTGGCGTGAGTCAGCCTGCACTGTGTGGACTGTGGCTGTGCGGGGAGAACGTCCAGCCTGCAGAAAATGGAGGAGAAACTGCCTTTGATAACATCACCTAACTGACTGATATGAAGGGTGTTCCTGGGTTTTATTTACTCTGAAGTATGTAGGTGTGACTAACTTTTTGAGAACTTTAAATATGAGTCACCTGATTTTCCTGACAAATGTTAGTGTTTATGTCTCAGGTATATGTATGTTTTGGAAACTTCGAATTTGTTAAGAGTTAGAAGTGGCCAGTGAGTTTTGTTCTAATGTCAAATGGTATAGCAGAAGAGTGCTTGCAAGAGGAGGGCCAGCCATAGGTAGAGAGAAGGCTTGATGGCTGGGTGCCCGGGGTTGCTGTTGGTTGTGAATGCCGATTGGGAGAAGGGCCTTTCTCTGCCTGGCACCTGCTGTTCTGTGGAACATTCGTGTCTCCTGGCTATCCTTGGAATTTATACAGAAAACGGGTCTGGCAGTCAAACGTGTTTGGCGAACAGTTACACTTTTTTTTTTTTTTTTGGTTCTGGACCAAGAGCCTTGCAAATGCAAAGTTCATATCCTACCACTAAGCTATAGCTCTAGCCTCAAAACAAAACAAAACAAGCAATAGGAGCTTAACCACCCCACCCCGTGGATGAGCAAATCTCCCCCCTCCCGTCTTTCTTCCCCTCTGTTTACTGTGTATCAGTGTTTTGCCTGCGTGCATGTACGTGTACCATGTGTTCTGTTTGGTGCTCTTGGAGGTCAGACGAGAGCATTAGATCCCTGGGCCTGCAGTGTTTGTGAGCCACCTTGTGGGTACTGAGAACTGAACCCAGTTGTTCCCTGCAGAAGCGGCACACACTCGTGACCGCTGAGCCATCAGCCCAGCGCCTGGCATTTAACTGAGCATTTACTATGCTGTTTCCCCAGTGACTCGGGACGAGACACTTTTTGAAGAAGGTAGATGAACCTCTCTTAGGGTCCCCATTTGAGAGTGTGCCACTCTAGTCCCACAGGGAGTTTAATGTGTGGCCTTGAGGGACCTGGGAGGTAGATGGGAATGACAGAGGGTGCTTCCTGCCTGTCCTGTGATCTCCTGCCTCCCAGAGGCCATTATTCTCCTCACCCTCTAATTGCTGAGCTTTTGAAGCAGGCCAGCCTCCTCGTCCCAGAACACAGACGTGTTCCTTAACCAGATCAGGCAGGATCAGAGCTGATGTATTAATACGCAGTTTTTTTTC
Source organism: Mus caroli (assembly GCF_978045245.1). Lineage (NCBI taxonomy): Eukaryota > Metazoa > Chordata > Mammalia > Rodentia > Muridae > Mus > Mus caroli. The sequence continues at coordinate 11,462,959 of NW_028227257.1, read as the reverse complement.
CCGAACATGAACATGGGGCAGACCCTTCTTTCCTGTCTTTAAGCATATTCCTTACACGGTGACATCACTCATTTCATGACAAGAAGCTCAAAGTCCTCCTGATACACTTAGATGTGACTCTTACAGCCCATGAAAGATGATTCATTTTATGGGGGCTGTTACTACAGTGATAGGAAGTTAGGCCTGTGAATGCCTCTGGTGTCAGACAGGCTTGGAGATGAACTGATGCAGGGCTGGCACGGGAGACCCAGGCACAGAGGGGATGGGGTTGTAGCAGTGGCTCCTCCAGTACTTCTTCCCCTCCTGCTCCTGGCAGTGAGGTTCACCACAGGGCTTTCTGTGGCCTCAGATTCACAGAGATCCTCTTGCCTCTGCCTCCCAAGTGGGATTAAAGCATGTGCCATCACAGCTGGCTAACTCTCTGCCTTCTAATGTGTTTGTTATATTCCTAGTTTGGAGCTGAGTTTCGTCGGTTTTCACTGGAAAGATCTAAGCCTGGAAAATTTGAGGAGTTTTACGGACTGCTGCAACATGTTCACAAGATCCCCAATGTCGACGTGTTGGTGGGCTACGCAGATATCCATGGGGACCTGCTGCCCATAAATAACGATGACAACTACCACAAGGCGGTGTCCACCGCCAATCCACTGCTCAGGATTTTTATACAGAAGAAGGGTGAGTGCCTTTGTAGGAGTAGGGGGTTGGGGGAGGCTTGTGTGACATAATGCACCTGCCTCTTGTGCAAGTCTTACCTCAGATAGTACAAGACGCGAAAGCACTATGTCTGTCGCAGGCTTCATTCATGTCTAAGCTTTCTGAAAGTATGGGAGAAACATCTGTGTTTTTAACCACAGTCGAGACAAAGACAGTCCTGTAGAGGTTAGAGAACAGCTTGCAGGAGGCAGGCAGCAGTGCTTCGAGCTGCAGAACCATCCTGCCACTGGCTGTCCTTCTTAGAGTGTTGTTTTTAAATTGTGTGTGTGTGTGTGTGTGTGTGTGTGAGAGAGAGAGAGAGAGACAGACAGACAGACAGAGACAGACAGACAGAGACAGAGGGTGAGAGTGTGTGTGTGCGTGTGTGTTTGGTTCTGCACACGTGTACAGGTATTCTCAGAAGCCAGAGGTGTCAGATCCCCTGGAACTGGAGTTGCGGAAATTTGTGAACTGCCATGTGGGTGCTGGGAATCAAATCTGTGCACTCTGAAAGAACAAGCCAGTGCTCTTTACCACTGAGCCATCTTGCCAGCCCCCTCTTCTTAAGCTTTTTCAAAAGTCAAAATTAGGGAATTAGAAAGTCTTCATTGGGGCTGGAGAGATGGCTCAGTAGTTAAGAGCACTGACTGTTCTTCCAGAGGTCCTAAGTTCAATTCCCAGCAACCACATGGTGGCTCACAACCATCGGTAATGGGATCCGATGCCCTCTTCTGGTGTGTCTGAAGACAGCAATGGTGAATATATAAAATAAATCAATAAATCTTAAAAAAAAAAAAAAAGAAAAAAAAAGAAAAGAAAGCCTTCATTGTTGGGCTGACGGGAAAGAGTGAGTGTAGCAGCCTCACACTCAGGAGCGGGAGGAGGCTGCCCACTCCCTGGTCTGTTCCTCTGTCTGGAGGAGCTGTGCTGCCTGCCACGTCACTTCCTGGACACGCTGAGGAGGGCAGGGCCAGCTCTGAGTGGTAGCAAAATCTTTGTTTCTTTTCCATTTTAGTTTTCTTTTTTTTTAAAAAAAGATTTATTATTATATCTAACTACACTGTAGCTGTCTTCAGACACACCAGAAGAGGGCATCAGATCTCATTACGGATGGTTGTGAGCCACCATGTGGTTGCTGGGATTTGAACTCACGACCTTTGGAAGAGCAGTCAGTGCTCTTAACCACTGAGCCAAGCCATCTCTCCAGCCCTTTTTTTTTTTTTTTTATAAAGATTTATTTATTTTATGCATATGAGTACACTGTCACTCTCTTCAGACACACCAGAACAGGGCATCAAATCCCATTACAGATGGTTGTGAGCCACCATGTGGTTTCTGGGAATTGAACTCAGGACCTTTAGAAGAACAGTCGGTGCTCTTAACTGCTGAGCCATCTTTCCAGCCCTAGAATATTTTTTTAATTCACAGAAGTAGTCTAAATATAAAACTAGCTAGGAAATGAGAAGGGAAGGATGACTCTGGGGACTGTAAATATTGTCTCTCAGAAAGTGTCTTGAGTCCTAAAACCTAAGACTGCCCTGCCCTGTGTGGGAGACAGAGTGGGAGCCACAGAGAGACTGTAGCTGGAAGGACAGACAGCCCTGTCCTGTCGGTTGGTCCTTTCTATTTAGTAAAGGGAAGGTTTGCAAAGCCCAGAGTGTGATAAAGACCTTGTGGTTTTCCGAACAACCGAGGTAGCAGCTTGAAGGAGAGGAGGGTGGGCATTAGCCACCCCCAGAGCCCTAACATACCGGACCCTGTTTTCTTCGTTTTTCTGGGTTTGGAGAAGCAGAAGTCAGGCAGTCTCATCTGCTGATGGGCTGCCGTCTGTTCTGAGCAAGTTAGTGCTAATGGTCGCAAGTTCCCATTAGTGGGTGGTGGGCTCCTCAGCAGGCACATACACTGTGCAGAGACTGAGTGCAAGAGGCCCTGTTGTCTGCTCACAAAATTAGTGTGGAGAGCCAGTATAGGTGGCAGAGAGGAGAGACGGGAGCAGGCTGACAGCGAGGGCACAGCAGAGCACAGCTGGGGTTTTGAGCACCATAACCATATATATCCGAATCCAGCAGAGGGCTGGGGTTGCTGGGGAGTGACAGACTTGATCCTAGGCTTAACAGATTACTCAGTAGTCCTCGGAATTGACCACCCGTGGGGATTAGAAGTGTAGTCTTGGGTTGAGGGTGGAGCTTTAGAGATCTGGGCCCCAGAAACATGACTGCTGTACTCAGTGGCTCACATCTGTCATCTCAGCCCAAGAGCCCAAGGCAGGCAGAGTACTGTGAGTTTGAGGCTAGCCTGGGCTCTATAACAAGATCTTATTTCAAAAAGACAGCAAAGCAACATAAAAGCCGTAAGAACAGCAGAACTAGAGAGCAGGTCTCACTTGTGGAGGTAAAAGGACAACACATGAAGTAATTCCTTATCCTCTGTGGGTTCTGGGAATGGACAAGGACACACAGAGAGAAGCAGGCTTGGCAGCAAACACCTCCACCAGTTGTACCACGTCTCCTGGCCTTGTTGTGGGTCCTTGAGACAGGGTCTTACCTGTAGCCCAGACTGGCCTGAAGCGTACATTTTTCCTGCCCCTCTGCCCTCCTCACATTCAGGGATTACAGGTGAACCTCGATGTTGGCTGGGAAAAGCTTTGTAAGCTGCACCCCTACAGCGTGGTGTTGGGGTCCTCCCTTGTAGCTCACAGTCCTGCTGCCAGTGTCACCCGAGTTTCACTTCATTATGTTACAGCTCCGCTGGGTGTTGTCCTTTTTTTCACTTGCTTTTTGTTTTGAAACTCATTTTGTTGTGAGCCTAGCCTTTAACGGCCGAGCCATCTCTCCAGCCCTTGAAACTCCTTTTGTAGCTCATACTGTAGCCCTCCCAGCCTTCTGAGTACTGAGATACAGGCTGGTGCCACCACAGCCAGCTTTGTAGGCATCGGGGCTTAGGAGCTCGTTAATGTAAGGACACAGGTTCTCTGTGTGATAACAGTAGAATGTCCAGGAAAATGATCAGTGCTTAGAATTTGATGTAGGGAGCCAGTAAGCATGACAGCCTGGAACCCACAGGGTAGAAAGAGAACCAAGCCTTCTGACCTCCACTTGTGTGCCATTACCCACAAGCCCCACACAGAATTTAAAAATTTTTTTTTTTTTCCGAGACAGGGTTTCTCTGTGTAGCCCTGGCTGTCCTGGAACTCACTTTGTAGACCAAGCTGGCCTTGAACTCAGAAATCCGCCTGCCTCTGCCTCCCGAGTGCTAGGATTAAAGGCGTGCGCCACCACGCCCGGCTTAAAAATATTTTATTGCATTTTTTTTTTTTAAACAGGAATCTCATTATGTAGCCCTGGCTATCCTGGAGCTCACTGTAAACCTCAAACTCACAGAGATTCATTGTTATTACTGACATTTATATCTGTGTCAGTGTATACTTTTTTTATATTTATTTGTTTTGTTAGGGGAGAGGGGCTTATGGCATGGCACCATCTCCCAGGTGCTGAGATTAAGGACTTGCACCACCACCCTGGCAGATTTTTACTGTTTAAAAGACTTTGGGGCTGGAGAGATGGCTCAACAAATAAGAGCTCCTGCCACCGAGCCTGACAGCCTAAGTTCTTCTGTCCCCAGGATACACATGGTAGAAGGAAAGAACTGATTTCTAAAGTTTCCTCTCTTCCCTCCTAGTGTCGTGGCATGTGTGTGCACACACAGGCGAATAAATGTAAGATAAGTATGTATTATGGATGTGTGTATGTGTGTGTGTCTTGTAATCATAACACTCAGGAGCTGGAGGGAGGAGGATGGAGAGTTAGATGGTGGGTACCCTGGGCTACAGAGTTCCAGGTTACCCTCAAATGCATACTGAGAACTAGTGAGCTGGCTCAGGGAGTCACAGAGCTTACCACCAAGACTGGTGACCTCAGTGTGATTCCCCAGGGCCCAACGAGGTGGGAGAAGGAAACATAGGCTGTCTTCTGGCCTCCACACCACGTGCTCCATGGCACGCAGACACAAAGTGTGAACGTGACTAACATGCATACATATCTGCAATATATTATGGCTTTAGTGAGAATTAGAAAGAGGTCATCCTATCAGCTGTTGCTTGAAACGTGTGTGATGGCTTCCACTCCAGCTAATAGGGTCCTGTGTGAACCGATTGGCCAGACGGTCCAGCACCAAGCACCCATCCCTTTACACCCGCCTGTGAAGCGCCTCATTCTGCCCTGCAAACTAGGAACTCCCTGCTCTCTGCCTCTGGCCAGTTTTCTTTGTAGATCTCGTCATAGGCCTAGGCTTTCTGGTTTGTTTATGTGCTGTTGGCCACCAGGTCCTACATCAAAGTCAGAGATAGCACACACCATTCTAATTTGGATTGAACATTTTCTTAAAGCAACAGAGGCTCAGGCAAAAGGCTGTTTTTTGTCTGAGGCCCCGGAGAAGCCCAGAGAGCCTGGTTACGGCCTATGCGTCTCACTTTGGAACCACAGCAGTCTGAGTCTGTTTTCTGATTTGTTGTCTTGTTTTGTTTGGAGACAGGGTCTCACCGTGCAGCCCTGGCAGCCCTGGCCAGCCTGGAACTTGCTAACTTGCTTCATAAACCAGGCTGGCCTTGAACTCAGAGACATTCGTACCTCGGCTTCCTGTGTGCTGGGATTAAATCAGGGCCTCAGCCTGTATTTTTAGCTGTTAGCTTTGCCTTTTCTCTTTTGTGGTGCACCTTGGTTTTGAAACTACGGCCTCTTGGTGCCAGGCAGACACCATGCCCTGAGCTGTACCCTCATCCCCTTGTGACTTTTTTCAAACACTAAACCAAAGCCATTAAAGTTTAAAAACGGTGGTGTTTAGAATCTGCTGTGCTTCCGAATGAAGATTCTGGTTGTTGAGAGGCGGTGCTTGAGCGTGGACACTCCCAGCCGACGCCTGGGCAACCAGCTCTCACACTCAGCACGCTTTGAAAAGTGGTTTTAGAGCAATTTTCTGTTAGGAGAAAAAATGCCATACTGTTTCTTGGGCTGTTATCATGGGAGCCAAAACAAAACAAAAACCTGATACCTGAAAAATGATTTTCACAGAGGGTTTTCAGCTCCTTTCTTGGGGTGGAGTGTCTCCTGCTGTGGCCAGGTCAGGGGGACAGGCACTGTCCTCTGTCCTCTACCCTGTGACTGTGCACCAGACAGGTTAGAAAGGCTGAAGATTGCTTTAAAACCTGCCTGGGTCCGGGACAGCAGCCTGGGGACTTAGCACCAGTATTTCCCTGTGAGCCAGCAACATGGCTCAGTGGGAACCCAAGGAATCAGGAGAGAACTGACCTGACCCCCACTTCCATGCCCTGGCACACACGCGTGTACACACACGTGTACACACATGTGCACACACAGTAAATGAATGTGTTGGTTATGGCTGCAGGCACTACTCACACACACTAATCCCAGCACCCAGGAGGCAGAGGCAGGGGATCTCCGAGTTCCAGGCCAGCCTGGTCTACATTGTGAGACTCTGTCTCAAAACAGCTTAAAGCCACTCGGTCATTCCCGTAGAACGGAGTCTTTCCAGACCGACCTGCTTAGTCTGGGACCCAGGACATGTTAGAACGCGGCTAACCATACCTGTGCTCAGGCTTCTCACTGTGGTGGAGGTCTGTGTCAGACAACATTGTTTGTGTCCTAGGGTGTGTGACTGGTGCTGGCAGGGCCTCCTCCTCTGCTGGGTCCGGTTCAGGACATGGCCTCTGTGACTCACACACCTGTAACTGGCAGAGAGTCGGCTCTTAGACCTTGACCTGGCACTGGACATGACTTTGTAGCTACATTTAAGGTTACATTTTACTAAGCCAGGGTTTAATTTTAATATAGTCCAAGGATACACAGCAGTTACTTCTCACAGAAGGCAGGAGTAGTGGTATCAGCCTGTAATCCTGATTGGAAGTGAGTTCAGGGCCAGCCTCTAAAACCAGAAGTATAGAAACTGCCATAAAAGGCTTTACTCCGGAAACTGTAGCACAGCCATTCACAGAATGATCCCAGTTGCTGCTGACAGAAGCCTTGCTCCCACCCCTGAGCCAGCCTGCTCTCACTCACGAGCCGTAGCACACCTAAGGTGTTTTCCACGTATGCCCCGCCCGCTGCTCTGCCCCAGGCTGGTCAACATCCTGCCCATGGGTGCCTGCAGAGACCTGTCTCCAGGCTACATCAGGTAGTTTTCTGGAAAACCCAGATAAGATTCGTGTCTGGGTTCACAGCCCAAGGCTGAAGTCCTTAGCCCACAGCACTTCCCTGGAGCCCTGTCTGCACCTCCGTCATGGCCCCTTCCTTACCTGTGTGTCAGACTTCTGCACCCATTCTCTTCCCCCAAACACAACACTCTTTCTGCATCTGGAACCTTCTTCCCCTTCCTACCTGGTCACCTGCTCCTGCTCCTCTCATCTCTGGAGACACCTCATTTCCACAGAGAAGTCCCCCTCTCCCCCCCCCCCCCCCCCCCCCGTCAGCCCCGCTGGGTCCCCTACGCTCCTGACACTGACTGTCTGGCTTTCCTTATACATCCTTGTAGGGACGCAGCTCCGTGAAGGCCGGTGCCCACTGGCTCACTGCAGAGTTGTCCCAGGAATGGTTTGAAAAGCAGTGTGTGCTTGCTTCTTCCATGGGGAAGCAGCAAAGGGGTCCGCATCATTTGAACATTGGCTAAAGTTTAAATATTTAATCCTTTCCAAGTTTCTGGATAGCTTTTGATTCATCATGGTGCATTAGAAAGGGACTGGCGAACAGGCCTGGCGTTTTATAAGTTTTTCTTTAAAAATGTTTCTTACTCCTCTCTGTAGCCCAGGGTTGGTTATAGAGGTGACACTGAATGCCCAGCAAAACCATACAGTGTCTTGCTGTGTAGCCCAGGCTGGTCTTGAACTCGAAGCCATCTGCATCCACCCCAGCACCTCAGCTATGAGTGTTGTGTATACCGCCACCCTCTTGTCACTAGGGTTGGACCTAGGGCTTCATGCTAGGTCAGCGTCCTACTGCCTTATTTTTTTTAAAGACAGGAGCAGCACGTTGGTTCCTGGAGCCAATCCTCCTGCCTCAGCCTGCGTGCAGCTAGTTGCCCTTACCAGCCCATGCCACCAGGCCTAGCTGCCTTCTCTTCCTCTGAACTTGCAATTGGACGAGCTCCTGAGCCTGCTGACGACTGTACCTGGGGTTCTCTAGGTTCGCCTGTCTGGGAATGCTTGTGCTGTTGTGAAGTTTCTGTTTCGCAAGGTTGCTGTTCTCACCGCAGCGTTCCTTCTGATGCTGGCCATCACAGTGGGCCCTGCCTCGCCCTCATCTGAGTGTGCTGTAGGAAAGCTGGGAGCTTGTGTGTGAGAGAGACATTTGCCTGGGTGGACGTTTAGAAGCTTCTGGGTGGATTCTTGTCAAGGGCAGCGAGCAGAGACCGTTGGCTGAGGGACAGAGTTCTCCGTGAGGTGTTCCTGGATGGCCTCGGTCAGCTTTGCTGTGGGTCTCGGGGACTCCCATGGCCTCTGTGAGTGACCTTGGCCTCCAGCTGGGCCCTCCTGGACGGTCACCTTTACACTTTACGCTCACACCCCTGGCCTGCTGCCAGCGTGTTTCTTTCCCAGTGGCTGGAAACTGATTAGCTGGGTGGGAGAACAGAGGTGCCTTTGTGCCGCGCAGTGCTTCTGAGAATTTAGAGCGAGCATTCAGAGGGAGTCTTAGGCCAAGCCAAATTATGCAGATTTGGGTTTTCTCAGTAGGGTTTCCCATGGGCAGGCATGGAGGCAGCTTGGTGGCCTTCTCTGTTTTGTGTCTGGAATTCCCCTGGACATGTTACACAGGCTTCCACTCTTGGTTGTTCTGAAATAAACAGTTCAGTGTAAGAACTAAGCCTAACGGCTTTCATCGAGATTTTTGCCAAGTCCTCCTGCTTCAATGGATTTATTCCTCAAACCAGACTATAAAGCAACTTTCTGCCTAAGGACACGACGCAGACTCTGTGAGAAGATACGGGTGGAGAGATGGCAAGACAGGGTGTCCCTAGGGCTTCTCATGTGGCCTGGGGAGCCACAGACTCATCATACCCGGAGGTGCCAGGAGGAACCTGGAAGCTGTGGGAGGAACCTGGAAGTTACTGGTCTAGTAAAGACCTGGGCTCTCCCTGTCTCCGGTTCTTCTATGTCCCTCATCCCTGGGCTGGGGTCTGAGATAATGATGGGTGTCGGTCCCTGGCTGTGGGGCAGGTCCACTGAGGGGGCAGCAGGATTCTGTAGGCCCCAGGCTATCTGTAAGCCAATCTCCAGCTAGTTACTGTGGGGATGAAGGAGCACATGGGATGTTTAGTTTTTTGGAGACAAGGTCTCGTGTCGCCCCGGCTGGCCTCACTGTGTAACTAAGGATGTATGGCCTTGGGTTCCTGATTCGGCTTCCATGTCCCAAGCCCTATACTCTCATTACTCAAGTATTGTTTGTCTTTAATTGATTGTTTCCTGGTGAGTTTTGATTTGGGGCTTTGCTTGCCTGGTTGGTTTAGGTTTTTGTTTTGTTCTCAGAGATAAGGTCCCTGGTGTAGCCCAGCCAGGGCTGTAACTCAGATGTCCTGTGTGTGAGCCTCCGGAACCTTGGGACTCTAGGCCTGAAAACCAAGCCAGCCTGAGATGGCTTCAGCTCTCCTCCTGCTATTCACCCTGTTCCTGGTCCTTCCTCCCTGATAGTCCACCTGTGTCTTCTGCCTTCACCTGGTGACAGTGGTGTCTGGGGCTGTGTCTCTAGCATGTGACAGACTCAGCTGGCTCAAGGAATTAGTCCAGCTGCAGTGCAGGTGCAGTTAGTACACGTGTTTGTTGTGACTACTAGGCATCACTCTTCTTTATGTTGTGCGTGTGTGTGTGTGTGTGTGTGTGTATACACACATGTACTTTAAGCAGTGGGCACCTGGAGGTCGGAGGACAACTTGAAGGCGTTGGCTCTGCTTTACGGGTAGTGAGGCTCAAACTCCAGTCACCAGACTTGGCAGCGAGCACCCTAGCCACTGAGCCATCTCACCAGCAACAAAGGAAGTTTTACTGAAAACAAGGCTTTCCACCATGGAGGGAAATCTGCTGGGAGCTAAGAGACAGGGGCAGGAGCTCTGGTTTGCAGAGTCCTTGCCACCCTGCACCCCAGTCTGTCACAGCGCTGATGTCAGTCATGGTTGAAAACACGAAAGATCCCACACCTCTCTGCCTCTGCCAGAGTAGGGAGTGAGAGAGTCAGAGCCCATGGGGCTGAAGGGAGTTTATTTGCTGAGAGACAAGCCAGCTAAGCATTCACTTAGTAATGAAGCTGTGAGTGCTGAGGAGGAGATCTGTCCCTCTTCCCGCCCACCCTTCCAGCTGCTGGAGCAGAAAATGAACCCAGGGCCTCACTAGTTCAGGGCAAGGGCTCCCACCCCACCCCCGCCACACCCCAACCATTTTTCTCTCCTGAATTCCCTGGAATGAGTGTTCCTTCCCCTGTCCTTGTTTTGGATGTGATAAATATGCAAAATTGGAAGTATTCTAATTAAATGCAGGAAAACATGCATTTAAAGGAGCTGTTTTAAGCAGGCAGGTTGGGATAATTCTAATCCTAGCACAGCAGAAGCAGAGGCAGGAGGATTGCTCTAGCATGGCTACATGTACTGTGAGACTGTATCTCAGGTTTGGTTTTTTTCCTTCAAGATAGGGTTTCTCTGTGTAACCCAGGCTGTCCTGGACCTCACTCTACATCACACTCAGAGCTCCTTTCCCTGCCTCCGAGTGCTGCTAAGATGTGTGTGTGTGTGTGTGTGTGTGTGTGTGTATGTGTGTGTGTATGTATATGTGAATATGTGTGTGTATGTATATGTATATATAGACATATATATATATATATATATATATACTTTTTTTTTTCTGAGACAGGGTTTGCATGTGTAGCTCTGGCTGTCCTGGAACTCACTCTGTAGACCAGGCTGGCCTCGAACTCAGAAATCCTCCTGCCTCTGCCTCTGCCTCCGCCTCCGCCTCCGCCTCCGCCTCCGCCTCCGCCTCCGCCTCCCGAGTGCTGGGATTAAAGGCATGCGCCACCACTGCCCAGCTCCACGCTTGATTTCTTAAAATGAGTTTGTAAACTAAACATTGGAGGTACATCCTGTAATCCCAGCTCTTCAGAGGCTGAGGCAGGAGGATTGCCTTGAGTGCCAGGTACAGGAAGGTGAGAAGAGACCTGAAGTTGTAGCCAGGAGTTGTGACATAACACACACACATAGCCCCAGTGTCTCAGCTGCCTGGGACACTGAGTCCGGCCTAGCAGTGAGACTCCACCTGAGAAAAGGGGAAAGGGAATGTGAGCCTGTAAGATTTGCCAGGTTATTTTGTTGTTGTTTTGTGTGTTTTAGATTTTGAGACTGGGTTTCAGGATGTAGTCCAGGGGGGCCCCAAACTTGTGATATGATATAGCTCAGGTTGACCTTGAACTTGGGATCCTTCTACCTTTTGCCCTAGGCTCCTGAGCAGGGGGATGACAACAGGTGTGTGGGCCACAACTGACTATCAGAATTTCACTGGCCAGTTAAGGTGTTCAGTAGCTAGTGACATTTGTGATGTGTGAGAGGGCCCTCTAGTGTCTTCTGATGGCACGGCAGTCACCGGTGCAGTTCTGGTCTGGCTGAGTAAGCAGACACTCAAGTCGAGGTAGCCTGTGCATTGCCTGGTGTTGGTCTGCTGGGGCAGCTGGGACAGATGTGGGCAGCTGTGGGCAGCTGTGTTTTAGCGGGTCTGTAACCATCCCGTGTCTGTTCTCTCCACGCAGAAGAAGCTGACTACAGCGCCTTTGGCACCGACACCCTAATCAGGAAGAAGAACATGCTGAGCAATGTACTGCGTCCCGACAACCACCGGAAGAAGCCTCACATCGTCATCAGCATGCCGCAGGACTTCCGGCCCGTGTCATCCATCATCGACGTGGACATCCTCCCGGAGACGCACCGGAGGGTCCGTCTGTACAAGTACGGCACAGAGAAGCCGCTGGGCTTCTACATCCGGGATGGCTCCAGCGTCCGGGTGACACCGCACGGCTTGGAGAAAGTCCCCGGCATCTTCATATCTCGGCTCGTCCCTGGGGGTCTGGCCCAGAGCACAGGCCTGCTAGCTGTCAACGATGAGGTGTTAGAAGTCAACGGTATAGAAGTGTCCGGGAAGAGCCTGGACCAGGTGACTGACATGATGATAGCCAACAGCCGCAACCTCATCATCACCGTGCGCCCGGCCAACCAGAGGAACAACGTGGTGCGCAACAGTCGGACTTCTGGCAGCTCCAGCCAGTCCACTGACAACAGCCTCCTGGGCTTCCCACAGCAGGTGGAGGCCAGCTTCGAGCCCGAGGACCAAGACAGCGACGAGGACGACATCATCATTGAAGACAGTGGCGAGCCGCAGCAGATCCCGAAGGCCACCCCCACCCAGAGCCTGGAGTCCCTGACGCATATCGAGCTCAGCTTTGAGTCCGGACAGAACGGGTTCTCCCCTCCTCAGGACACAAGCCTGGTGCCTGTGCCCGGCAGCCTGGACACAGAGCTGGAAAGCCGGGCTCCGGACCAGAAACTCTTAGAGGAAGATGGGACAATCATAACATTGTGAACCGCCAGGTTGTTTTCTGTTTGAGGGTGTGAGGAACAATGTTGGTGTGCACACATGACTGACACTGTGGACCTGCAGGCCGTGATGTTCCACAACAAGTGGGGCTGGGAGTCTGCCGAGGCAGGCTGCCGTGACATGGAGCAGGTGCTGCTGCTCTGAAACTGAGACCTGCCTGAGCCGAGCTGCGGTGGCCAGTGTCCACCTGCCTGCAGAGCCTGCTCTTTGCTCTCTGTGAAGTCTGATCATCTGTTAGCCACTGGGGACCTCGGTTCTTCGATTCCCAGACCCTGTTTTCTGACTTTTAAAGTGTTCCTCTGTTAACTGTGACAAATTATTTTTTCATGTGCAGTTTTTGTTCTGTCTTCCCATTTTCTAAAACTTTAGCTGGCCATGTCTAGGGGCCTTTCCCCTGGCCCTGGAGCGACACCTGTTGTCGTCACCCTGGAACTTTACAGTTTCGGGGTGCCATAGTCCTTCATCCCAGTCCACTGGAGATTATTTCATTGTGTGTGTGTGTGTGTGTTTGTGGGTGGGTGATAGCATAGTTAGTTGACTCCCACACTCTTCAGTGTACCAGACAGTGTGGATCATGGGATAAAAATGCCCCCAGGTTAAGAGACTTACACACAATATAGATGTGCACTTTTTATTCAAAAGACGGAGTTTTCTTCCTGGGGATTCTAGGGTGCTGCCCACATTTGGGGAAACCCGTGTCAAGTACACCACTCGCAGGGCTGCTGATTATTTGAGTCTATTTATTCTCTTCTGGGCTTCCATCTGGGATGAGGGGACCGCAGTTGTCTTCCCTTACCTGGCTCCCTCCTGTTGCATCGACAGTCAGCGAGACCCACGTGTGTGGCTCAGACTTCCCTGAGGCCCGAGGCTCTGAAGGGACAGTTATTTATTTCTTAACCTTGTGGTGGCCGAGTGTGGGTGCCTCATAGGTGTGTACTGACTCCGAGTTGAAGGACTTTTTCCTCGTAGTAAGAGCCGGCAGAAATGAAGTCTTGATCCAATGAAGGGCGCTGGCTGAGCGAGTTATCTGCAGGCGCCTGGCGGAGGCTGGGTGCAGTGAGCCTGTGACGGTTGAATTCACTGAGTTTCTCCTCTCACAAGGCACCGCATGCTAGCAGCGCTCCCCCTCGCTCCCCCTCTGACAGACACTGCGCTCCCTGCAGTGGAAGGCAGCCATAGGCACAGAAGGCATATGTAACTTAGGGGTGCATGGGCTCAACATTGTAAGTAAAGATATTTCACATACTACCTCTCTTCTCTCTTTCTCTCTCTTTTTTTAACAGAGTTTTAACATAGAACCTTTCTCTTGGGGAAGAAATACTTCAGGGCTTGACTTTTGTACAAATTTTAACTGAAAAACAGATTTCTCTTCTGTCTGAAAACGGAGATCAGAGCTGCTGACGCTGATTTTAATTTCAAGGACAAGAGTGTTCGTTAGTGATGAAGTCGTACTAATGAAGTCAATGTCAGTAGACCTTCTGTGAGGCCAGTGAGTCTTGGCTGTGGAGGTCCCGTCCCGTCCCGTCCCGTCCCGTCGGCTCAGTTCTTGAGACACCTGAGAACAGGAGCCTAAGCGTCGGCAGCTTAGCGTGCAGTTCTGTTGTCCCGAACGTCGAGCCTCACTGTGAATTCTGTTCTGTCCTAAGTCCGCCATGTCAACCAGATGCTGTGCTGTTGTGAACCATGAATTTTCTAATTAAATTTTACATGCTATAACATACATGCTATAACATGATTTTTACATGAATGATACTTTGTTTAAACTATTAAATGTCAGTATTTTACTACAATTTTATTATAAAATGTACATTATCACTAAATGAACTTTGATTTTAAAAATCAAGTTAGCTTTAGTTACATATTATTTTTTACAAATAAAAACGGACTTGTATAAAGGCTACTTTCTTGTTTGAAATTACATGAAAAGAGGATGTAAGGATATTTGCCAAGCATCCTTAGTTACTGCATAGGGAGTGAAACTGAGTCACCGCTGATCCCTTGACCCTTTTCCAGGGCTATGCTGAGCCCAAGGCCTCGGTCCCCACATCCCCCACCTGTCCAGGCTGAACCCCAGCTCGGGGCACTCGGTCTCTCGGAGCTGGGATGACAGACGCAGGCCATGTGGCCGTCCCCTAGTTGTTTTGGTTTGGTTTTTAGTTTTAGGCCAAGTGCAGTGGCACAGCCTTTGATGTCCAGCACTCGAGAGGCAGAGGCAGTCAGATCTCTGTGAGTCCCAGGCCAGCCTAGGCTACACAGTGAGGACATGTGTTATTAAGATAAGGTATTTTGTGTATGCACACAGAAGTATATTTGTGTACATGTAGGTGTTGGGACAACTTGTAGGAACTGGTTCTCCCACTGGGTCAGGGAGGGTCTCTGCATGTAGCCTAGGTTAGCCTGCGACGCTGCCCCTGCCTGCAGTGGACTGGTCTCTCCCAGGCCTGTGCCCAGACGCCAAAGGGTGATTGCTTTTCTCTTTGGGATTTTTGTTATTTGACTTCAGTTGGGGGGGAGGGGGTTTTTGTTTTGTTTTTTATCTGAGGGCAGTTATTTTAAAAAGTCTGTAGCCTCAGGCTAACCTTGAACTCATGACTTTTCCTGCCTCCCCTCCTGGGTATTGGCATTACAGGCACGTGCCAACAGCCTTGCCTCCTGTTTGTGTTCTGGTTTTAGAACTTGATAGGTGACCAGGCTGGCCTTGAACTCACCTGCCTCTGCTTCCTGAGTGCTGGGATTAAAGTCACGTGCCACCACACACCGCCTCTTGGTTTGTTTTTGTTTGTTTGTTTGTTTTTTGAGAGCTCACTATGTAGCCCAGGTTAACCTTGAACTTGGCATTGTTCTGATTTGGGGTCAGGTCCTGAGTGCATGTATCCTTTATTTTGTGGGTCCAGGTGGGTGGGCCGCAGCAAGTGCCTAGAGGTCAAAGGACAGCTCTCAAGAATAAGTTTCCTCCGTCCACCTGGGTTCTGGGAATCCACAGTCTAGACAGCAAGCACTTTTAGCACCACGCCATCTTGCTAGAGGCTGGTATGAATATGCCAGCCTCTGTAGATGTGTTTGTACACTTGGTGATTAATTTCCCCTGGCCCGGGACCGAATCAGACCCTGTGTGAGCAGAGTGACGGTCACAGGCCTGCACCAGGAGGCTCTAGGTGGATTGGACCAGTAAGATTTCCTGGCCCGTGGAACGGAATAGCTGAGCCTTGCTGAGAAACAGGCAGAGAGACCCTGTCTCAAAAAAGGAAAAAGAAATGTAGACAGTTCACCCAAGAGAGGACTTCTGCCACCGTGTTACTGACTTAAAACAATAATGGTTGCCAGACCGGGTAGCACAGCTGCTGGGGAGGCTGAGGCAGGAGGATTCAAGGCCAGTCTAGACAACTTCTGTTCCATGACGGAAGTAAACACGGCTGGGGTGTCAGTGGTGGGAAGCTAGCCTAATATGCACGAGCCCTCTGAACCAAAACGTAAAGAGGGCCCTGAGGGCTCATTCAGTAAGGAGCTTGTCACACAAGCACGAGGACTTGAGTTAGAGCCAGGTGCTGTACAGCCCTGGCTGGGACTGGCTGACCCGTAACTTTCATGGGACCAGTTCCTGATTCAGTAGGGGACCTTGTCTCAGAAAAATAAGATGGAGGGCCAGCGAGGTGGTTTGGTGAGTCAAGGGGCTTGCTACCCATTCTTAACAATACGGGTTCAGTCCCCAGAACCCACATAATGGAGAGAACCAACTCCTTCGAGTTGTCCTCTAACCACAAACACAAGTGCTTTTCTTGGTTGGTTGGTTTTGGTTTTTCAAGACAGGGTTTTTCCTGTGGCACCTTGGCTAACCTGGAACTTGTTCTGTGCTAGAATGAAAGGTGTGCACCACCACACCCAGCATGAATCCCTAACAATAAATAAGGTGCGGAGCAATTGAGAAGATATTCAACGTTAACCTCAAACCTCTACATATAAGTTTGCATATGTACATGCACACTCTCCCACACAAACATAGATGCCACAGACACGCACACAATCATTAGTGACTGTTGACGACAACCTAGGCAGGGCCCCTCCCTGCCTCCTCCTTTGTATCCACTTAGCTTTTCTCTCAGGCAGGTTTCCTCCTTGCGGAGAAGGTGGCCGACAGAGACCCATCCCATTCTGTTACTTAGCGTCTCTGACCCACCCTGTGCCCGAACCAAGCACACCCAGTGACATCACTGCCCTGGCCTGAGACACAGGCTAACCTTGGGGAGGTGTCCTGGCCTCTCAGGAAAAGCTTCAAGTACAGACACCCTGTCTCAATACAACAAAAATAAGCAACGTACCAGTCATGGACTGGAGAGACGGCTCAGTGGTTAAGAACACTGCTCATTTAGAAGACCCAGGTTCAGTTCCCAGCACCCATGTCTGACGGCTCAGAACAGCCTTACCTCCAGCTGTAGGGGATCCAGCGTCCCCTTCTAGCCTCTGTGGGCACCCATGCACGTGACATTCACTTAGGGTCACAAATCTCATGTGTGAGACAGATAAATAACCCTCTGCAGCGGGGGGGACTATATAGTGCTAAATTTTCTTGCTGGTTCTATTGTCCTGGGTCTGGAGTGGGACAGGGCGGATAGGGCTGACAAATGGGGGCCTTGAACCCCTGAAGCAGAGGGTTCTGGGTAACACTGCCTGGTCTGGAGCATACAGTGTAGGTCAGGCTGATTCTATCAGAGTGCTGGAACTGTAGGTTTGTTTAGTTTTAGGACAGGGTCCCCTGTAACCTAGACTGGCCTCAGACTCACTAAATACCCTAAGATGACTTTGAACTCCTAACCCTCCTGCCTCTGCTTTTCTAGTGCTGGGAACTATAAAATGTGAGCCACCCACCTGGCTTTTTTTCTTCCTAACCTCCTGGGGATTGAACTCAGGAACTTGAGCAGGCAAGGCAACACTAAAGCTCTGACTGGTAGTCTCAGCTCTATATGGTTTCTAGCTATAATAAGCCTTCAGGAGTTGTGTCTTCTACACCCATCAGCTTCTATGCTGCATCAAGGGGGAAACACATTCTAGGAGTCTGGAATTCATTTCCACTTTTGTCATTGTCTGGCTCTGTAGACAAGGCTAGCTCTTCGAATGACCGACGTTCTCACCATAGCAACTCAGATCGGTCTGGAGCAGTCCTGGCCTGCATATCAGGAAAGTGAAGGAATGTGGCCCTTCAGAAACAGTTCTGATGGCTCCGCCAAGTCCTCACAGCAGGGCAGGAATTGCTGAAGGCATGCAGTGAGCCCTGGAGAACCCCAGGCTGCGTGACTGTGCTGTGTCGTCTGCTAGGAGACAAGCCACCATCTGACCCAGGACAACCCACCTATGTCTATCAGCACAGCCTTCTCTGTCCAGATTCCTAAGATGCTCAGGGACGCGTGGCCCGAGGAGGCTGCTCTCAACTCAGGCATGCAGCCTGTACCAAGTTCTAGAACATAACTTGTTCCCAGACTACCTGGCCAGGAGGGACAGAGATTCAAGTAAAGCTATTTCCAGCCCTCAGCTGTTTGTCACAGGTATGCGCCCTAACGGACTGCCCCAGTGTGTGCTTAGTGACTCAGAAACTAAATCATTAACTCCACAGAGAGCTGGAGAGCCGCAGAGCGCCCGCCTTCCAGGGATGCTGGGACAATACTGAATGAGGGTAACGGTGCCAGGCGGGCTTCTCGGAGAGATGCAAGCAACCTTCACCGCCCGCGATTGGAATCAGAGAGCAGCCATAATAACTCAACAGTCCACACAGGGACCGGACAAAGGGTGGTTATTCCTTTGGGTGAGTCAGGGGAAACTGGTTTCAAAACACACAGGGGGGGCTGGGAGGTGGCTCAGCAGGTAAAGGCATTGCCTGGGGACCTGTGTTGGATCCCCCCAGGATCCACAGAATGGAAGGAACGGACTCCTGATAATGCAGATGCAGGCTAGATGGCACACACATGCCAACGTACACATATGTAAACAGATGAAAAAAATGAAGAAAAATAAATAAAATCACATGGGGCCTGGGGGCGTGGCTCCGTTGGTAGAGCTTGCCTTGTGTCCACTCCATTCTATGGACAGCGCTCTGGAAGTGAAGGCCAAAGAGTCATGGGTTCAAAGGTCATCCTCGGCTACATAGCAGACTTGAGGCCAGCTTGAGCTATGTGAGACCTTATCAGTAAACAAAGAAGCAAATACACTTAGTCAAGAACGAGAGTCCACACTGGTAATCCTGGGAAACTGAGGCAGGAGGATTGAGAGGTGGAGGTCACATGTAGAGCACTACATAAAGAGCACATGTCTCCAAACCACCTACGTACTTTTCTTAAAAAAATAAAAGATTCATTTATTATTTTACATAAGTACACTGTAGCTGTCTTCAGACACACCAGAAGAGAGCGTCAGGTATCAATACGGATGATTGTGAGCCACCATGGGTTGCTGGGATTTGAACTCACGACCTTTGGAAGAGCAGTCAGTGCTCTTACCCACTGAGCCATCTCTCCAGCCCCTTTTTTATAAAGATTTATTTATTTTATGCATATGAGTACACTGTCACTCTCTTCAGACACACCAGAACAGGGCATTCAATCCCATTACAGATGGTTGTGAGCCACCATGTGGTTGCCGGGAATTGAACTCAGGACCTCTGGAAGAGCAGTCCGTGCTCTTAACCACTGAGCCATCTCTCCAGCCCCATACTTTTCTTTATTCATTTATTTATGCTCTCTCTCTCTCCCCCCCCCTTTTTTTTTAAATTGGGAAAGGAAGAGTGTGAAGCCACAGTTTGTGAGGTCAGCCCCTCTGCCATCTTCTGTGTTTTGTTTTTTCAGACAGGGTTTCTCTGTGTAGCCCTGGCTATCCTGGAACTCACTCTGGAACCAGGCTGGTACGGAACTCACAGAGATCCACCTGCCTCTGCCTCCTAGACTTAAAGCCCTCCCACCAGCAACCCGCCATCCTTCCATCTTTGTTGTTGTTGTTGTTTATTCCAGACAGGGTTTCTTTGTATATAGCCTTGGCTGTCCTGGAACTCACTTTGTAGACCAGGCTGGCCTCAAACTCAGAAATCCGCCTGCCTCTGCCTCCGGAGTACTGGGATTAAAGGTGGGCGCCACCACGCCCGACTCATCCTTCCATCTTTAAGTGGGCTCTGGGTTGAACTCAGTCCGTAGAGCCATCTCTACACTATGCCTGCTCTCACAAGCAGATTGTAGTTCATTGTCTCTTATTTATTTGGGAGTGTGTGTGTGTTTTTGCCACTGTACTACACGTGTGGAGATCAGAGGACAATTTGTGGGGGGTCTGTTCTCTCTTCCATTATGTAGATCCGGGAGATAGAACTTGGGTGATAAGGCTGGGCAGAAACGCATGTAACCACTAAGCCAGCCCAATTTCTGATCAGTATATTTTTAATTGGGTGCGCGCACGTGCGCAGACACACACACAGTCCACTCCTGCACAGCACACACTGTCGATGACAGGCAGCGCTCTCCCCACTGTGGTCCCAGCTCCTGTGGGAAGGCCACAGGAAAGCCTGTGCGACTCTGCTGCATCCCCGAAGCCTGTTCCCTGGGAGCTGGCCTCGGTGCCCTCCTTCCCAGGAGGCCTTGGCTTGTGTTCCCAGTGCCCGTGCCCAGTGGGGCTGGCGTGTGCCTCCAACAGCCGGGCACTCAGAGCCAAGGGAGCCAGAGAAAATCCGTGGTAAAGGGAGACGCGCCAGCAGCAGCCGGGCTGGGCAGCAGGCCAGGCGGCCAGGCGCCTCCGCCTCCACTCCTCAAGTGCAGACATCCATCTGGGCTGCCCACTTGCTGTGGGGCTCCCAGGGGAATTCAGACCCCTTAGAAGCCCCGTGTACCGTCTTGAAGCCAGTGGGTCGAACCGAGGAGGAACGTGAAGCTGCTGTGCCAGCCTTCCCTCACCCGACTGAAGGCAGAGGTCACCCTGTGGGCTCTCAGAGCCACCAGTGTACCCCTGCACCGGTGTCTTTGGGATCTCGGCGCCTGTTCCAGAGCCCAGGAAGATGACTAGACTGATTCGGCTTCCGACCACAACGTTTTATTTATTTATTTTTTCATTCCTCATTTAGCTGTGCTAAGACAAACCATGCTTAAGAGTAGATGAAATATTTAACAGCGGTCATGCATAATTCATGGTCTGGCTGATGCGCCTTTCCGGCCCTCAGCCTAGCCCTCATTAGGGCTTCTCAGACACCCGGCCAACCGCCTGTGTCCTTGACATCCGCCGGCTTGACTTTGCTGCTCAATGCTAACTGTACGTTTTTCTTGTTGACAGGTAGACACGATCATGTCCCCTTGGTTTCTTTCTCCATGCTTGGCACGTGACGAAGGGCTTCACAAGTTAGGAAAGAAATCCCCCTCCTGCCGCTGAGCCCTGTGTCACAGAGCAGGGACCACCAGTGTTTTATCCATAGCATAGTATGTGTCCATGTCACAGCCAAAGCAAAAACTATAGACCCTGTGTGGCTCTTGGGTGTATATAAGAAAGAGAGAAAGAAAGAAGAAAGAAAGAAAGAAAGAAGAAAGAAAGAAAGAAAGAAAGAAAGAAAGAAAGAAAGAAAGAAAGAAAGAAAGAAAGGAGGGAGGGAGGGAGGGAGGGAGGGAGGGAGGGAGGGAGGGAGGGAGGGAGGGAGGGAGGGAGGGAGGGAAGGAAGGAAGGAAGGGAAGGAAGGAATTGGGGGCTAGTGTGGTGGGCCTGTGGGTAAAGGCACTTGCAGCCAAGTCTGACGCCCTGCGTTAAATCCCTAGGAGCAATGTGTCAGAAAGAAAATGGACTCCCTCAAGTTGACCTCTGACCTCCACAAGGGCACCATGGCATGTGTGCACCCACATACACACATAAGTCATAAAAGAAGCGTTAAAGCCGGGCATGGTGGCACATGTCTTTAATCCCAGCACTCGGGAGGCAGAGGCAGGTGGATTTCTGAGGCCAGCCTGCTCTACAAAGTGAGTTCTAGGACAGCCAGGGCTATACAGAGAAACCCTGTCTTGAAAAACCAAAAAAAAAAGCGTTAAAAAAAATTAAACACTTGGGCTGGTGAGATGGCTCAGTGGTTAAGAGCACTGACAGCTCTTCTGAAGGTCCTGAGTTCAAATCCCAGCAACCACATGGTGGCTCACAATCATTCGTAATGAGATCTGACGCCCTCTTCTGATGCATCTGAAGACAGCTACAGTGTACTTAGATATAATAATAAATAAATCTAAAAAAAAAAAATAAACACTTGCATTTAGTTTTGAGTAGTTTGAGACAGGGTCTTATGTGTCCCGGGTCTAAATCTCTTATCCAAACCAAGCCCAGGAAGGCGGCAGGGCTGAGGACGGCCCCACAGGAATAGATTCTTTCCACCACATGGGTTCTGGGAACCAAATGCAGGAGATCAGGTTTGGGGGGCAAGCATTGCACATGCTGAGCTGTCTCTCCAGCCTGAATCGTGGCTTTAGGGATGACCTTGTTTGAGATTGTGTCTTGCTGTGTAGCTAGGCCTCAAACGTTCAATCCTCTAGCCCCAAGAGTGGGGATCAACCATGTGCCACCAAAACTTTTTGTTATTTTTTCCCCCAAAATTTCTTCTGAAATCACTTATCACTTCTGAGAACAGCCCTCATAGGCTCAGATGTTGGGGACTTGGTCCCCAGTTGAGAAGGATTAAGAGGTCTGGCCTCGTTGGAGGAAGTGTGTCACTGGGGGCAGGCTTTGAGGTTTCCAAAGTTCGAGTCAGGCCCAGTGTGTCTCTCTCTGCCTGCTGCCTGTGGGGGATGTAGAACTCTCAGCTCCTTCTCCAGCACCATGTCTGCCTGCACGCTGCCATGCATCCCACCATGATAATAATGGATTAAGTCCCTGAAACTGTAAGCCAGCCCCAAGTAAATATTTTCTTTTATAAGAGTTTCCTTGGAGCTGGAGAGATGGCTCGGCGGTTAAGAACAGAGTTCCGTGGTCAGGGCGTCTCTTCACAGCAACGAAAGGTAACTAAGACGCTACGTCTTCTCTTTTTTAGGCAGAGTATCACTGTGTAACCCTGGCTTCCCTTGATCTGTCTGCTTCTGCCACCCAAATGCAAGGATTAAGGGTGTGGGCTGTAGGGACCACCACACTCAGTTTCTTTTTCTTTGTTTAGACAGTTGCATGTAATCCAGGCTGGTCTTCCTGCAGTCTCTATAAAACGAGGCTGGTGTTGAAGCCCTGATCCTCCTGCCTTCACCTTTGAGAGCTGGGGTTACAGGAGTGAACTAGGTTGTGTGTGCTGGAAATAGAACCAGGCTCTGTGCACACCAGGCAGGTGGCCCTAGTGATAGCACCCCTAGCCCTGAGCCACACACTTTAAACAAAAGAGGTCCCTAGGGACTGAGTAGTAGTACCTCGGTGACACAGTGAAGAAGGGGGGGACCTTCAAACTTCAGCCACTGGAGATGCACCACTGTCTGTGTCAATAGGGACACACCCTTGATCAAGACAAAAGGCTGTCAGCAAAAGCGAGCAGCAGCTTCCTGGTGGGCTAGGCTCTGCCATTACGTCCTGGTAAATAAAGGGGGTGGGGCAGCAGCACTCAGAGTGTCAGGTACTTGCTGCAAGGGTGAGATTGGAAGTTCAAGTCCCTTGTACCCTGTATGTGTCAGCTGGACACAGCAGCTGCCTGCCATCCCAGCATTTGGGAAGCAGAAACAGGATCCCTGGAGCAAGCTAGCTCACTAGCCTAGGCAAATAGCAAGACTGGGATTGCAGTAAAGACCCTGCCTCAGAGAACAAGGCAGACACACACACACACACACACACACACACACACACACACACACACACGCACACACATCAGGTTCACCTGTATGCACACAGACACAGACACACACACACACACCAACATGTGCAAACATACATGCACACAGACACCCACCATACACATACAAAAAGAACAATCTTTCTGAGGCTATCAGAAATTCTACCATCTTCTATTCCACATTTTGTGAAGAACCCATGGTTGGTTCATCAAGCTGACCTGCTCGGGCTTCCTGCTGGACAGATTCCCCAAGTGGACATGGTAAAATGGCCCAAGGCACTGGCTGCCAAGCCTGGTGCCCCATAAGGTGGAAGAAGAGAGTCAGCTCTGGCTAACTGTCCTCTGACCTCCACACTCATACTATGACACACATATGTTTGTTTCCCCCCCCCCCACACACACACGTGTACACTTAATTCCTAACTTCCCGGGAGGTTTGCCGCTTACTTGGCACACCAGGAGTCCTGGTCACTTTTATGTCTGAGACAGACCCCTGTGTACTCTACTCTATGTCCTCCTTTACTCCAAGCACAGACCTGCCTGTGTGTGACAGGGCCATGTGAGATGTTGCCACCTCTCTGCTAGAACTGTCACAGATTCACAAAGAAAGGAGTCTGGGATCGGGGTGGGTCAAATGTCCTGAGTACAGGCTGTGGCCTGGCAAGGCTCAGGCCTCCTCCAGGTGCATCGGGAGTATGGGATACTTGAGTGGCTGCGGACAGACGTTAGCTGCAGCCCAGGTTTCCTTGAACATCTGCTTCTCCCGGCCACTAGCAGGCAGGTCACAGTGAGGCCACCTACCTCCTTCCAGGCCAGCTGGAGTGAACATCACTGCCATCTTCCAACCAAGCCTTTCTCCATCTCCAAGTTCTCATCTCTCTTGTAAAGAGCCTGCTTGATGACGTCAGTGTGCCCTAGACATGCAGCTTTGATGAACCCCCAAGCAACGAATTGAACCACCACCCAGGCTCTGAGAGGGTGCCATACCAAGTATGTCCACAAGGGGGCAGTGATGCCCGGGACCGAGTTAGAATTTGCCATCTTCGGTCCCCAGAGCACAGCGCCAGGGGTCTGTTCTGAAGCCTGGCAGGGGCCGACCATCTTGCACAGTCTGGCGGGGTGCTGTGCTGGTTCACTTGGAATCCTTCCCTAGAGAGCCCACAATGAACCTCTCCCATCATCTTCAGAGAATCCATTTCTGCAGCCTCAGCAACAGCCCCTAGCCCTGCGATGGTCCCAACGCATGCATGCTTGCTAACCAAGACCCTGCCTGGCAGGTTCACCCGTTACATTGTGACCTGACCAACTCTGCCCTGTCTTGAAAACACCAGCTTGTTCATCCCACTCCCAGCAGGCGAGGCTTTCTGTCTGCCACTCTTGGATGCCATTTACGTGGTGAGCACACGGCACCCCTTCAAAAACTGGTAAGTCACACTGCAGCACTAACTAATGAGGGAAATGAGATACAGAGAGGTTAGTCAACTCTACCAAGGTCACACAGGGTAGCTGCGCACCCGGTATGTGAACCTACATAGGTTGAGACTACCTGCTGTGTGGTGACCACCAGAAATAGTTCCCTCCAAAGGTCCCTGCCACGATCAAGAGGAGCTAACTAGGCAGGGTAGTGTGTACCATCAGTCCCAATACCGTCAGTCCCAATACCGTCATTCCCAATGCTCAGACGGCCAGGGTGACTTAGAGAAACTATGCCTTAAAAACAAAAACAACAGCAAGTGTAAAAAGAGAGAGAGAGAGAGAGAGAGAGAGAGAGAGAGAGAGAGAGAGAGAGAGACCCGGAGCCTGGAGACAGTTGATTTGATTTCAGCTCCTTTTTTAAAAGAAAGGAAGAAGCTGGGAGATGTGGCACACGCCTTTAATCCCAGCACTCGGGAGGCAGGGGCAGGCGGATTTCTGAGTTCGAGGCCAGTTTGGTCTACAAAGTGAGTTCCAGGACAGCCAAGGCTATACAGAGAAACCCTGTCTGGAAAAACCAAAAGAAGAAGAAGAAGAAGAAGAGGGGGAGGAGGGGGAGGGGGAGGAGGAAGAGGAGGATGTATTTTGGGTGTGCACATCATGCCACAGCACTAGAGTAGAGGTCAGAGGTCAGCTTTCAGGGACCATTTCTCTTGAACTGTGGATAAGCAGTTCAAGTCCTCAGATTACCCTATGAGGTCTCACCAGCCTTGATCTCGGGTCTTCCTGTGGCCTCACGGAGCTCAACACAGGAGAGAGCTATTCATGTTTTGTTCAGAAAAACTATCCATGTGGTATGGGCATGTGCCGGCTCACCCTGTGACTGGCACCCAGTGGGCATGTGTGATAGCCATCAAGGGCCCGGCTGTGTGAATTTGCCTGGAGAGAAACGAATAAATTCCTGTTCACTCCAGACAGGGCACCGTCAGCCAGCCAGAGCCGCCATTCTGCCTATGTCCAACTTAGGCAATGAGTTTACTAGGGTTTCAAGTAGGCAACTAGGTGACCCCCAAACCAGCTGCTGAGTCACTAAACTGCCTCAGCCTGGTATGTGGGATACTTTTCTGTTGCTGTGGTAAAACACCATGACCAAAGCCACTTAAAGAAGAGGGAAGGGTTTGCCTTCTTCCAGAGGGTGGGTCACAGTGGCCACAGGAGGCCAGAGCTTAGAGATCGAGTCTCAGCTGCACACAGGAAACAGGAAGAGCAAACTGGAAGCGGGGTGAGACTGTACCCCTCAAAATCCACGCCAACTGATAAACTTCCTCCAGCAGGGCTGTGCCCCCTAAAGGTTCCGTAGCTCCCACCACAGTGCCACCAACTGAAGAACAAAGTGTCCATGAGCCTGTGAGGGAGGGGACAGTTCAACTACCTCACCCATGGGTGATGTCGTCCCTCCTCCCTGTGGCGGCATGGAGCCCTTGCAGTTAACTGCCCATCCTCTACATGATCTTTTCTTTTCTTGTTTCCTTTTCTTTCCCCAAACAAGGTTTCTCCGTATACTCCTGACTATCCTGGACTTGCTTTGTAGACCAGGCTGGCCCCAAACTCATAGAAATCCACCTGCCTCTGCCCCCTGAGTGCTGGGATTAAATGCGTGCGCCACCATTCCTGGCTTCTACACTCTCTCACTGATTAGTTATAAAGATGACCACAACGCTCAATCTCTCCAGGCCTCCGTTTCCACCTCCGTTCAAGGGGGACATGGCAGGGCTGGTGTTCACACTGCTGTGATGGGAACCCAGCAATCTGGGAATAGTGCCCGGCACACAGTGACACACACTTGGGCCACCGGTGTGATGACACTTGCAGAGCCTAGAAGTGCTACAGCTGAGCAACCCCAGAACCTAGCAAAAGGTATAGCCCTGGCTGTCTTGGAACTCACTTTGTAGACCAGGCTGGCCTTGAACTCAGAAATCCGCCTGCCTCTGCCTCCCGAGTGCTGGAATTAAAGGCATGCACCACCACACCCGGCTGCCAATGAAAGTTTAAATACACACATAAAAAAAGTTTTCACTGTGTTCACAATTTGTGTGTTTCTCCTCTCTTTGAAATAGGATTGTATCAAGGCCTCAAACTTGATATGTACTCTAGAACGTCCTTGAATCTCCGATTCTCCTGCCTCCGCCTAAACCGGGGGCATGACTGTCCTGCACCACCGCAGGCAGGGCTTAGACCTGGATGCTGAAGTCTGAGCTGACAGAACCTTGAAAGGCAGATCGACCACTGTGTGCCATGAGGTGAAGCCCAAAGATGCCGGAATGGAAGGGCGTGACCTAGGGCCCAGCTCAGGGTTCCCGGGAGTCTCCACGCTGGACAGAGGCTGGTCAGGCACCCCCAACTCCCCCCCACCCCACTTATCACCACCCCACCCCCACTCCCATCCCCAGGCCTTGCTGGGGCCCCGCCCCCACCCACAGAGACCTAGTTTAAAACCGGCTGCAGTTCTAAGACAGCTTGGGCGCCAGAGGGAGCTCCAAGGGACTGGACTGGCTTCTTCCCGCAGCTGGTTCAAACTGGTTTGGGCAGGGTGCGGCCTCTGCAGGCTGCATTCCAGGCCTCTGGCTAACAGCGCATTCCAGGCCTTTCCAGGACCACTGAGGGTAGAGCCTGGGGACCATAGCCATGAGTCCTCTAAGAGGCTAGACCCTGTGCGAATTCAGCTCTTTGTTTAAAATCTTTCCTGCGGCCTTGGGCAGGGTCCTTGGCGTAGGACCTTCACCAGGTGAAGCCCTGAGTCGGGGTGTATCAAAACCAATTAGTGACTGACTTGGTGGAAAAAGGGCAGGACAGCTCCCCATTTCTCCCCGGTCCCCAGTTCAAAAAGTGGGGTGGGACAGGGGATTCCAGAAACACAGTGATTTCTGGCTTCCCCAGATCCGCTTAGGGTGTGACAACTTCTCCAGAAATTGACAATTTCCCTAAGCCACTCATATTTTAAACTTCCAGGCTGGTGTTTTGAGCCCGGGGCTCACCTAGCCTGGGCTAGCTTCAAACATACAGGTAGCAGAGAGTCACTTCAAACCTTGATCCTCCTGCCTCTACCTCCCAAAAGTACTCTAAAAGGTTGGTTATAACTGACTTCAAAGAAACTGGCCTTCCAGATATTCGAACCTTTAATGCACTCTCCCCAACTTCCTCTATCACCCCAAAATTACCACCTTGCTAAATGAAGCTTCAATCCAGTTCCTGCCCTTCCTAGGCCTCATGGCCAGGCTGCAGCTGAACCAAAGCAGTATAGGCAGCGCCTGGTGACCATGGGACATCCTGCCAAGCCTCAGCCCTCGCTCACCTCCCCTAGCCTTTCTTCTGGTTGTCCACCCAGTGGCTTGTGCCACTCAGTGCTGCTGGCCAACCAAGGTCAGCCTGGGCTCTTCCAGCAGTCCCCAGCTCTGGCAGGCTTGCTAGAGGGTGACTCGTGAAAGAACTCAGAACTAGACATGTCATAGCTATGATGGATGGATGGATGGATGGCCATGTGTGGCCTCAGTGGATTCCCTTTCTAAGTGCCTGAGACCCAAGGTTCTGCCAAGAATTTCCCAGAAGATGCTGGGCAGAGAGCTGGAGAGTCCGGATGCTGGAGAGTCCGGATGCTGGAGAGTCCGGATGCTGGAGAGTCCGGATGCTGGAGAGTCCGGATGCTGGAGAGTCCGGATGGATGTGGAAAATCAGTCACATGTCCAGAAGTGGGGAGCCAGCAGCCCCAGGGCACGCAAAAGCCAGATGGGGCGAGTTTAGATTCCTCTGGAGGGTTGTTAGTTAGAAGACGAACTCACACATACAGTGGGGAAGGATCAGGGGTGGTGGATATTTGTTTCCAACCCTAAGACCAGCCCATTTAAAAATAAACATAATATTTTAAAAGGCATCAGCTGGAAATTCAAAACTAGACTATGGTCTGGTCCTTTCCCCTTTGAGCTTCCCCCTTTGTATTGGAAGGAGGGCCTCCAACTTGGCCCAGGCACTGCAGAATTTGGGTGAGCCTCCCAGCCTGGGTGTGTCAAATTTATCACCTATTCATTCATATTCTCTCTCTCTCTCTCTCTCTTCCCTTGCCCCCTGCCCCCGTCTTTCTTTTAGGGAGCCACTAAGTCTAGCCCACTCACTTCACCAGAGTCCCAGAATCCCATCCTTGTCCCACCCTGCCTGTCCCCACAGCTTTCCCAAAGATGTTATTTTTTATGTGTGTCACATTTACTAATTAGTGTGTGCATACATGTGTGTAGGCCACATGTGCCAGCACAGGTGTATAGAGCTCAGAGGACAACCTCAAGGAGTCAGTTCTCTGCGTCCACTCAAGGGTCATGGGGGTCTAAATTCAGGTCCTCAGGCTCGCCTGCAACACCTTTCCTCTCTGAGCCATTTTATTTTTGTAGGATGAGGTTGGAGCTTATTTTAAAAGCTGTGAAGACAGACAGACACACACACACACACACACTAAACAAATAACTGTAAAATAAATAAAAATCTGACTTGGAGAGGAAGAGATGAGCTACCTACCCCTCCTCGAGGCTTTCCAAGATCTCCTGTAGCCCAGGGTGGTGTCGAACCTAACCCACCATGTAACCAAGGATAACGACTCTTGATCCTCCTGCTTCTATCTGGGAAGTGCTGTGAGGCACAGCACCCGGTCTGATTTAAAACCTCCCTGTGGGTTTTTAACCTGCAGCCAGAGCTGGTTTACAGCTGCTCTCCTAGGTTGTTGGGAAAGCAACGGGAGAGCGCAGCGCCTGAGCTTCCCGCGTTGTGGCCGCTGCAGAGCGCGGCGCTGCCACTTGGCGGCGCTGCGCGCTCGGCCGGCGGCGGGCCCTGCGACCGCACCTGCTCCGCCTCCGCCAGGCCGACCTCCGGGCTACCGCACCGGGTCAGGGCAGGACATCCTTCTGGACGCCGATCAGCTTGAGCCGGTGAGCAGTTGGGCACGCGAGTTCGCGCTCTCCCTGACTCCGGAGTCTGAGGCAGAGGTAAGGGCGGTGGGTGCGGAGAGGCAGCGCAGTCTCCAGCTTGGGGATCGTGGCCCTGAACCCGAAGAGACTTCGACTTCACCGCGCCATCAACGGGGACGGGGACAGGAGGTCGCCTTTCCGGATCCCTGCCCTCCTGGGGCTATCCAGAGATGCTCCTGCCCCAGTGGTAGCCAACCAAGGCCCATCCCCTCCTGGGTCCACCACACCTCAGATCACCTCCACCCAAGTCCCGTCCCCACCCGGGGCCCATATTCCCCCCACCAACCCGTTCCCATTCCCACCCATCTCCCTTAGTCTCATACTCACCCTGGTCCCACCCCCACCCGGGGCCCGTGTCCCCTTCCCCAGTCTTATCTCCACCCAGCGATCCCATCCCCACCTGGGAACTCTGGCCATCCCTACTTGGGGCCCAATCTTATCTGGGACCCACCCTACAAGAGTCTCTTCTCCATGCAGGGACCCCAGCGTCCCCAGGTTTCCAGTGCACAGGGCTGAGAACGCCCAGAGCTACCACCTTGTGCCACGTAGGGCCATAGAGGGGCCCCGGAGACACCGCCTTGGCTCACAGCCCCTGCAGGGTCTCAGCCCCCTCAGCTCCTCTCGGGCTGAGCCAGATGCCTGGAGCGGTGTGTGGGTTCCAGGAAGCCCCGAGGCGGCGGGCAGCTATGGTTGCTAAGAAGAAGAAGAAGAAGAAGAAAAAAAAAATACCGCGTGCGTCCTGGTCGTATTTTCTATTTTAAACTCATAAACACAAAGTAGATCTAAAACTAGACTCTCCAGCTGTGGCGGGCAGTCTGTCTAGGTGTAGGGGGGAAAAAAGTTACCTACCCAAGTTCTCCACCCAGCCTCTTTTAAGACCCCCACAGCGGTGCAGGCAGTTGGTAGATGCTCGCAAGACCCCTTCTCGGAAAATCGGGGGCTAAGCTTGTACTTAGATGTACAAGGTGTAGAATTCTCGTCTGCACAAGGCCCTAGGTACCATTCCCAGCATTCTCAAATTCTCTCTCTCTCTCTCTCTCTCTCTCTCTCTCTCTCTCTCTCTCTCTCTTACACACACACACACACACACACACACCAGGATAGCTGTTAATTTGAAGGTCTGACTCAGCTCACTATCAGAACATGTACTTGCCTAGCAAACTGCAGGCCCCTCCATCCAGCAATGTAAGTCGAGGAGAGAAGAGAGAAGACTCCAAAGTAAAGAGCTTTTGCCGCTCCTGCAGAGGGCCGGGTTCTGTTCCCAGCACTGACAATGGTGAGCTACAGCTGCCTGTAACCTCAGCTACAGGGGCGTCCAGTACCTTCTTCTAGCCTCCATGACACACAGACAAGTGAGCACACACAAAAGTATTTTTAAAAAATAAATTAATAGGCCGGGTGTGGTGGCACATGCCTTTAATCCCAGCACTTGGGAGGCAGAGGCAGGCGGATTTCTGAGCTCGAGGCCAGCCTGGTCTACAGAGTGAGTTCAAGGACAGCCAGGACTATACAGAGAAACTCTGTCTTAAAAAAAACATAAATAAATAAATAAATAAAATTAATAAAACAAACCTTTCTAGTCTGGAGATCTGTCCTTGCAGAGGTCCTGCGCTGGGGCAGAGCCTACGTTCTTGCAGGTGGAGAAGACAGTTGCTAGTAGAAGAGGCGCCATTGAGGTGGGAGCTGAGACGGTCGGTGGAGGTGGGGCGGGGCAAGCCCAGGTGGGCGGGGACAGAACTGGGTAGGCACCTGGCACCTCTTCCCCAGGACGGAGGCACCTAGTTGGCAGGCAGCTTACTAGTTCCACATTTTCTCCTTCTCTTACTTCCTCTTTGGGAGACAAAGAGTTCAGAGGAGGTCTCTGGAAGCTCACGTGCCGGCAGGGGGGCCAGCCAGGTGTTTGAAGAGGGAAGTGGATCCCCAGCTTCTGCCCACTTGGCCAGATACTGCCAGACTGCCTTGTTTTTGCTAGGACAAGGATTCATTTGTCGCGTTGTAGATTGAGGTTCCCCAGAGCACAACAGCCAATATCTCCATCCCGTCCACTACACATACTTTGTCTAGTCCATCACTGTCCTTCCTTTCTTTTCCTTTCTTCCTTCCTTCCTTCCTTCCTTCCTTCCTTCCTTCCTTCCTTCCTTCCCTCCCTCCCTCCCTCCCTCCTTTCCCTCCCTCCCTCCCTTCCCTCCCCTCCCTCCCTCCCTCCCTCCCTCCCTCCCTCCCTCCCTTCTTTCTTTCTTTCTTTCTTTCTTTCTTTCTTTCTTTCTTTCTTTCTTTCTTTCTTTCTTCTTTCTTTCTTGTTTATTCGAGACAGGGTTTCTCTGTATAGCTGTCCTGGAACTCACTTTGTAGACCAGACTGGCCTCAAAACCAGAAATCCACCTGCCTCTGCCTCCTGAGTGCTGGGATTAAAGGTATGTGCCACTATGCCCGGCTCTTTCTTGTTATTTTTGAGTATCACCAGTGTATCCTGGAACTCCTTCTATAGACTAGGCTTGCCTTGAACTCACAGAGATCCTCCTGCCTCTGCCTCCTGAGTTCTGGGATCCAAGGCTTGCCCCACAGCACCTGGCTGCTCTGCTCTGAGGGTCTGGGGAGGCGCTAATGCAGATAGGTTGGGAGGTTAGTTGAAAAGGGACCCATCTACACAGCTAGTAACTCTTTATTCATGGTGGGGTGAGACCTTCAAAGTAGACGCTTTGGGGTCGCCTGCCCTCCAGCCGGTTACCCCTCATCCTTGCTCTGTAAGTCAGCCGACTGGCTCCCAGGGTGAGCTTTGGTTTGTCGTTGGGACTTCGGGAGAGGAGTAGGCACACCGTTTCCATCTCACAAGAGAACCAAGTGACCAGGAAGGGAAGAAATGAAGGACCGGGGACATTCTCACACCCATGGTCTTTGCTTGAGGGGGCAGAGAGGGCTGAAAACTCTGGGACCTCTGAGAGGCTCACTTGTGACATGGATCCTGGAGACAGGATTCGGCGCTGTGCTAGATCACTTCCTGTATACAGGGGGTCCTATTTAGTTAGGCTTGGTTTTTTGTTTTGTTTTTGTTTTTTTGAAATAGGGTCTCATGATATAGTCCCTGGTTAGCCTAGAACTCACCATGTAGCTGAAGATGGCCCTTGAACTCCTGATCCTCCTGCCTCCACCTCTCTGGTGCTGGGATTGCAGGTGTGCACCCCCACGCCTGGGTCTCCGTCCGTTTTAAGGTTGGTGGCCCACTCCTGGAATTCCAACACTTAGGAAGTGTGATTGCAAGTTAGAGGTGAGCCTAGTCTACAAGTCTAAGTAGTGAGTTCCAGGCTAGCCAGGGCTCCACAGCAAAACTCTTAGCCACCATCCTCAGCCGATACCACTTCCCTTATGTGGAGGCTGCTTCTGCTTGCTGTTTGCTGCTTGCTTCTGCTTTTTAATTACTAAGATTCAAGAAGACTTGGAAGTGTTTGTTTAAACCATACAAGGCTGTTTGAATGGGAATGGCCCCATAGGCTCACAAGCAGTGGCAGTATCAGGGGGTGTGGTTTTGTTGGAGTGGGTGTGGTTTTGTTGGAGTGGGTGTGGCCTTACAGGAGGAAGTGCCTCACTGAGGGTGGGCTTTGGGGTTTCAAATGCGCAGGCCTGGCCCTGTTTCTCTCTCTTCCTGCTGCATGCAGATCTGGATGCAGGATTCTCAATTACCTCTTCAGCAGCCATGTCTGCCTATCTGCAAACCTCCATGCTTCCTACCAAAACCATAATCAACTAAACCCCTGAACCTGTAGGCCAGGCCCAATGAAATATTTTCCTTTATAAGAGTTTCTGTGGTCATGGCATCTCTTCACAGCAACAAAACCCTAAGACACCATGGAAACATAAATTAGCCAAAGACGGCTTTGTACGGCAAGAGAAATATGAGCCAGGGTGTGTCTTTGTGGAACCAATAATCTTGTCCAACTTGCAAACCCGTGGAAGGACTAGGGTGTGTCTTGCTCTGTGACCCACTGGCCTTGGGGCATTCCAGTTTTTTTTTTTGTTGTTTTTTTTTTTTTGTTTGTTTGTTTTTTTTTTTTTGAGACAGGGTTTCTCTGTATAGCCCTGGCTGTCCTGGAACTCACTTTGTAGACCAGGCTGGCCTCGAACTCAGAGATCCGCCTGCCTCTGCCTCCCAAGTGCTGGGATTAAAGGCGTGCGCCACCACCGCCCGGCTTTTTTGGTTTTTCGAGACAGGGTTTCTCTGTGTAGACTTGGCTGTCCTGGAACTCACTTTGTAGACCAGGCTGGCCTCGAACTCAGAAATCCGCCTGCCTCTGCCTCCCGAGTGCTGGGATTAAAGGCGTGCGCCACCACACCCGGCTGGGGCATTCCAGTTTTAGGTGTTGGGTTAGAAAGCTTCCAGTGAGACAAGTGGGTAGAGAGACTCTAAAAGCCAGAGGTCAAGAAGGATCAGAGCCAAGCAATGCCCTCTGAACAAGACCCTGGACCCGGGATTACCTGCACAGAACCTGCACAAGATGAAGCCATGAAGAGGCTCACAACCTCCACCCCTAGCTGAGAAATTGCTGGTACTTGATTTCTGCTGGGGCAGGTGCTGGCATCTGGTAGGTCTCCCAGGATCCAGTGGCTGTCCCCACACATACTGGTGAGTATACAATACAATATACAATCCAATGGAACAGAGCACAGTGCAACACAACACAGTACAATACAATTCAAAATGGACTCAGTGGATTATTTTGAAAAGAGAAAGGGGGCCATGGAGCTGTGAAGGGCTGAGTGGGAGGTGGCTCTGGAGATGTCAGAAGGAGAAATGAGAGCTAAATATAATTAAAATGCATTGCATGATATTCTCAGAGAATTAACATAGTTTCAAAAGGGCTGGAGAGATGGCTCAGCAGTTAATAGTGCTTACAGCTCTTGCAGAGGACTGGGGTTCCGTTCCTAGTACCTCTGTATCTTAGAAATTGTTCTACTGCTATAAAAGAAAGCCTTCAGTTGGGGGCTTGCTTACAGTATCAGAGGTTAGTCTGTTTCCATCATGGCAGGAGGCAGGGCAGCAAACATGGCAGGATACGCAGAAGTATCTGTGAGTTGGAGAATTATCTATGAGTTCTATACCCTGATCTATAGGCAGAGAGGGTAAGACTACATCTTTGATGGGCTTCTAAAACCTTAAAACCCAACTGACACACTTCCTCCATAAAGATCACACCACCTGATCCTTCTCAAAAAGTGCCACTCCCCGGTGACCAAGTATTCAAGTATATGAGCCTGTGGGAGCCATTTTTATTCAAACTGCCACACCCTGCAACTCCAGTTCCTTCTTGGTGTCATGCATACATGGAGGCAAACCACACATACACATAAAAAGAAATCTTACAGTGTGAGTGTAGACGCATGGACGCCATGGTGTCTGTCTGGAGGTCAGAGAGGGCCTCTGTGGAAACAGTTCTTCCCTTCCATCATGGAACTCAGGTTGTCCCACTAGCTCTGCAAGTGACTTTACCCATTGAACCATCTCAAGAGCCCTGGTCTGTCTGTCTGTCTGTCTGTCTTCCTTTCTTTCTGTTTTCCTTTCCTTTTTTAAAATTTATCTATCTGGTTTTACTTTCTTCCTTCCCTGCGATTTAATTAATTAATTAATAATTAATTTACATAGCCTGGATTGACCTTGAATTTTTTTCTTTGTTGTTCCATCCTGGTAGGCATGTACTGCCTGCCTAGCAGATTTCTACTTTTTTTTTTTTTTTTTTAGTTTACATTTTATGTTTTATTGTACGTGTCTAGGTGTTTCACATGCATGAATGTCTGTGTGCTCCATACATGCCTTGTGCCCACAGAGGTCAGAAGAAGGCAGTAAGCAGAGAGGTGGCCTGAGACTTCTGTCTGAGGGAAGAGCTGAGCCCCAGCTGCCTGGCTGGATGACTGGAAACTCGGAGTCCTTGACCTGAACAACTGGTCGCTGGTCTTGTCTCCTAAGTGGGAAAGGACCATTTGTGGAGCGGCTTTCGTCCCTTGCCCATAGGCAGTGACAGCCCCTCCGAGCTTTTGGCCCACCCAGCTGGGAAGTTTGGAATGGCATTTAAGCAGGAGGGGGACAGAAAAGAAAAAGTGTTCGCTGGTTGTCCCCTGCCTGTCCCTTAAGTGAGGCTGTCCCTCCTTCGCCTCCAAGCAGAGCAATTTATGCCCAGGGAGTTACAGAGAACAGAGAGGAGCCAGTGGAAGGTGCGTGGGCTGTGGCTGGCAGGAATCCTTTCTGGGGCCACTTACGAGATTATCTTGAGAAAATTGTCCTGTGAGTGATTTGTGGGCCTGGTGGGGTGGCTGCCCTTGAGTGCTTCCTGTGGGTTGGAAATATTTGGGGATAACTCCTTTATTAGTGGCCCAGTTGATAAGCCTGTCTTTGTGTCTGCCTACCTCTGGGCACCACCCTAGGTCCCAGGAGGTGGACAGAGGAGAGAGACCGGAGCTGACAGGCACCAACCAAAAGGACACAGTCCCTGAAGCCTTCCATGGATACAGAGGTTAGCTCTGAGCCAGAAAACTTAAGGTCAAATTCTGGCTTTGGTATTTATGGGCTGTGTGACCCCGGCAAGTCACTCAACTTCTCTGTTCCTCAGCCCACACAAAGAGGCAATTTCTCCTGAAAATGAGGCAAGGTGACCCCTACAAGGGACTACCTTGCCTTATCTCTCTGTTGGGTGCTGGAGATCTGCCTCAGGACTGAGTCAGAGTGACAACCCTGATTCAAGAGAATGGTGGCTCCTGTCACAAGCACAGCCACAGAAATGCAGCCACCAAACAGGTCCAGTCCCTTGAGGCTACCCTGCTGGCAAAAGAAAAGGTGGATTTGAACCCAGGACGGACCGAATGTGTAACGTCTCCATTCTTCTTTCCCTCTGTCACTCCCACGATTCCACTTCCCTCCCTGCTGGACCTCTACCTGGCATGTCTCTCCTGAGCTTTGAGACCAGCAGGGTAGCAGAGAGCAGGCCTTCTGTCTCCCTGTTCACAGAGTCCAGACTTGATGATTGAGCTCACTGAGGCTGGATGGCTCCCAGCCTTACTTCCTGACCCTGGTGGTGACAGAGACCTTCACTTTATAATCTGGTGTGATTGGTGAATCAGCTCGAAGGCGAAAGGGGAGTTTCAGGAGTCCTTGAAGCTAACTACCTTTGTTTAAAAACAAAACAAGCAAAACTGTTTCTCAGAGGACAGGCCTCTCTGGATCAGCTGGGCCTTGGTGGCCTGGACTGGGGTGGGGCCAGAGTTGACAGCCCACCACTCCCAGGGGTCACCATCACCCCTCCACCTGACCTCGTGCTTTCCTTGGGACAGAGGAACTGTAACTTCTTGTCTGGCCGCCAGGCTTTCCCCCCACAGCGCCACTATCTCCTGTGACCCCTCAGCATAATATTTTGGGGATTGGAGCTTTCTAACACGCCCCTGCCTCTCCTTACTGAGGACTCTTTCCTGTGGACTCTACAACCCAGAAATAGTCCACGCTGTACTATGGGTTCAGGATTTAGAACCACAACTGGGCCCTATTTATAGCACCTCACACACCGGAGAGGAGATGTTAGCGCACTGGTCTGTGTTGTGGGGGTGGCTCATGCTGGGGACAGTAGTACTTGTACTCTGGGGACAAGCTTGTGCCTGGGAGTCCTCAGGTGCTGGGTCAGCGAACAGAGACAGGGTCAGCTGGAGAAAGGCTCACGCAGTGGGCGAGCTTGGTCCTCTTTGCCTGGTAAGTAGGCTGTGGGTGCTGTTTCAAGGAGCCAGTGCCTGAGGGGAAAGGGTCCCAGACTCATGTTTGCATAAGTGGGTGGGGTCAGGACACCAGTCAGGACTGGGTACCCACAGATCCCCTTAAGTAGGGTCCTGTTCAGTTTGGCTTGGGACTAGTTAAAAAATATGTGTGGGCTGGGTGTGATGTCACGCGCCTTTAGTGCCAGAACCAAGCCAGCAGAGAGAGGCAGGTAAATCTCAAGAAGTGTGAAGCTAGCCTGGTCTACATAGGGAACTCCCAGACACCCAGAGCCACACAAGCCTCAAAAGGCAAACAAGCAAACATTGTCAGTATTTGGGAAACATCGGGGTGTTTCCCACAAGATTAGAGTTTCTGGCTTTGCTCCTTTATTTTTGTTTTGGTTTATTTGTGGAACTGTGGATAGAATACAGGGGCCACTTGTCTGCTAAGCCAGACCAGGACTGTTGTACCACAAAGCCACGCCCCTCCCCCTCGGGGGCTTCTTCACTCCTTTCTGTCACTGCCCAGAGGTGGGGGCTTCCAGCAGCTCCAGACAGAGCTAGCACCCAGCCCCTGGCAGCGTGCAGCCCTCCACAGGGTAGAGCTTCTGCAGGCAGGGATTGCTGGTAAATTAGGCTTGGCGTCCAACCCACCAAACAATGTTAGAATGAGCATGGCTCCTGGTTGCTGCTCCTCAGATCAGGACTCCTTCTCCGTGCTTGGTTTCAAAGAGGTTTTTTTAAATAAACGGGGTTGGGTAGTGCTGGCACACGCCTTTAATCCCAGCATTTGGCAGGCAGAGGCAGGTGGATTTCTGAGTACAAGGCCAGTCTGGCCTACAAAGCAAGTTCCAGGACAGCCAGGATTGTTAAAGAGAGAAGCCAAGAAGAAGAAGAAGAAGAGGAGGAGGAGGAGGAGGAAGAGGAGGAAGAGGAGGAGGAGAGGAGGAAGAGGAGGAAGAGGAGGAGGAGGAAGAGGAAGAGGAGGAGGAAGAGGAGGAGGAAGAGGAGGAAGAGGAAGGAAAGAAAGAGGCGCACGCCTTTAGTCCCAGCACTTGGGAGACAGAGGAAGGTGGATTTCTGAGTTTAAGGCCAGCCTGGTCTACAGAGTGAGTTTCAGGACAGCCAGGGCTACACAGAGAAATCCTG
Organism: Mus caroli; assembly: GCF_978045245.1. Taxonomy (NCBI): domain Eukaryota; kingdom Metazoa; phylum Chordata; class Mammalia; order Rodentia; family Muridae; genus Mus; species Mus caroli. Next base: position 11,424,549 of record NW_028227257.1, on the reverse strand, counting down.
TCTCGAAAAACAAAAAAAAAAAAAAAAAAAAAAAAAGAAAAATTACTTTTGTTCATGTGTTGGGGCGGGAGTCTGGGAATTGAACTCAGGCCCTCAGGCTTGGCTGCAAGTGTCTGTATTCTCTGAGCCACTTCGCCATCCCCCCCCCTTTTTTTTTTTTTTTTTTTTTTTTGAGACAGGATTTCTCTGTGTAGCCCTGGCTGTCCTGGAACTCACTCTGTAGAGCAGGCTTTCGCCATCCCTTTTAAGAGAGTAATTCCTTAGAGGCTGGAGAGGTGGCTCCATGGTTAAGAGCACTTGCTGCTCTTGCAAAGGACACAGGCTTAGTTCCCAGCACCCACATGGTGGCTCATGGCCACCTGTTAATTCCAGTTGCAGGGCATCCCGCTGTCTTCCAGTCTCCTGCTGCCACCAACGTACCTGCACACATATAGCATACTTACAGAAATGTAGGCAAGACGCTCATGCACGTAACAGATCTTTATTTTATTTTATTTTATTTTTTTCGAGACAGGGTTTCTCTGTATAGCCCTGGCTGTCCTGAAACTCACTTTGTAGACCAGGCTGGCCTCGAACTCAGAAATCTGCCTGCCTCTGCCTCCCGAGTGCTGGGATTAAAGGCGTGCGCCACCACGCCCGGCACAGATCTTTATTTTATTTCCCAAGGCAGAGTTTCACTGTGAAACTCTGAGTGTCCTGGAACTCTGTAGACCAGGCTGGCCTCAAATTTACAGAGAGGCAAGCCGGGCGTGGTGGCGCACGCCTTTAATCCCAGCACTCGGGAGGCAGAGGCAGGCGGATTTCTGAGTTCGAGGCCAGCCTGGTCTACAAAGTGAGTTCCAGGACAGCCAGGGCTATACAGAGAAACCCTGTCTCGAGAAACCAAAAAAAAAAAAAAAAAAAAAATTTACAGAGAGGCACCTGCCCCTGCCTCCTGGGTGCTGGGATTAAAGCCACTACACACAGCAATAAATTTGTTACAAATTAATTCAATTTCTGCATGATGTGCATTTAGGTATTCCCAGCCATGCAGGCATGTGTGGAGGCCAGAGATCAGCCTGGGGCTCGTCCTCAATCATTTTTATTTATTTATTTATTTATTAAAGATTTATTTATTTTTATTATATGTAAGTACACTGTAGCTGTCTTCAGACACTCCAGAAGAGGGAGTCAGATCTCATTACGGATGGTTGTGAGCCACCATGTGGTTGCTGGGATTTGAACTTCGGACCTTCGGAAGAGCAGTCAGGTGCTCTTACCCACTGAGCCATCTCACCAGCCCCCTTTTTATTTTTTTATTTTTTGGTTTTCTTTTTTGAGACAGGGTTTCTCTGTTCAGCCTTGGCTCTCCTGGAATTCACTCTGTAGACCAGGCTGGCCTCGAACTCAGAAATCCGCCTACTTTTGCCTCTCAAGTGCTGGAGTTAAAGGCATGTGAGCGCCACCACTGCCTGGCTTCATTCACTTTTTTGTTGTTTGTTTGTTTTTTAACGCAAGCTCTGTCATTGAACACGGAGATCACCCATTTTGACTAGACAAACTAGTCAGCGAGCCCTAGGAGATCCTCCTATCCAGACCCCAGCACCAGGGTTACTTGTGTACAGCGTAGTGCCAGCTTCTTTTGTGGGTTCTGTTGGTCCGAACCGAGGTCCCCACACTTGCGCAGCAGGTACTTCTGCATGGAGTCCCCTCCTCGAGCTCCAAGGACATCTGCAACCTGCTTCCTCTCCAGTCTCCTGGGAAGTGTCTCCCAGTTTTGTTTACAGGCCCAGGCTTGAAGGCCGCAGACTTTGGCCACCCTGGAATCTTGCCCTCTGTTTTAGGTGTGTGACCTTGGGCAAGTTGCAGCCTCTCCCTGCACTGCCAGCTCAGCAGCATCGCACTGCAGAGGGTTAGGGCGTCATTATCATTCCTCCATAGGATTTATTCCTTCTGTCTCTTCTGAAAGATGTGTGAGGAGGACGGCCTGAGGTGGCCTAACCTGTCCGCAGTAGCTGGGGGTCAAACTTGCTGCCAGCTACTGCTGTCTTAAGCAAGGTTAAAGAGCTTTGGGAAAGGGCGGGGGTCTGCAGAGATCTGGGCATCTCCTTCCTAATTCTTTGCTTCAAGAAAATGAGAGAGAGAGAGAGAGAGAGAGAGAGAGAGAGAGAGAGAGAGAGAGAGAGAGAGAGAGAAGGGGTTTATCTCCCTGGAAACCATTGCTGAAGGCAGGACGCTGTCTTTGCAGGAGGCGGTTCCAGGCTTTGGAAGAGTTTTGCAGCCCAACTGACATAGTGTAGAGGTCTGGGTTCACAGCCCCTCTTCAGGCCTCTGCTGGAGTTTTCTGGGGAAGCCATGTTGGAGGTGACTTAGCAACCCGTAGGAATGGGCCAGTGGCCAGAAGGGAGAGCCACATGCCTGTCCTCCTCCTCCCTCCTCCCTCCTCCTTCCTCCCCCTCCTCCCTCCTCCCTCTTCCCTCCTGTCCCCGCCCCTCCACTGCTTCCTGGGCAGCCATCTTGATCTACTCCTTTCCCTGAGATGGTTTCTATCCCACCAAGGAGCCTGGAGCCAGCCACAAGGTGGCACTCTCGGGCGCGGATGCTGGTAGTGGAGCAGCGGGGAGCCTGAGACTATATTTAACTCTCCTCAGCTCCTTGAAGCTTGCCCTGCAAACATGGAGGCCGCCCAGAAATGGCTTCAGGCCTGTGACGCCCCAGAAAGGCCTCTCACCCAGGCAGAAGCATTCGGCCTCTTTCCGTCTAGTTCCCATCCCAATCCCCTGGGCTTGCTCTGCCTCAGGAAGAAGCTATAAGATAAGGTTCCCCCATGGCTGGCCAGCCAGGTGTAGGATCCCTAAGGGCAATCATAGAATTTTCTAGAAGGTCCTAAGTTTATGATAGGAAAGAAGGAAACCCTATTGTGATGTTTCCAATCCGTGGCTGTCCCCAGAGGGACAGGCTAAGGAAGACACAGGAAGGGGGAAAGAGTGAAGGTTTGGCCCTTGTGGACAGTGACTGGAGGGGTCTGAGAGAGCCCAACTAGTAATCGCAATGTAGGCTCAGAAGTTAACTGAGCACCTACTTTGTGACAAGCAGCATGGCTTCCTTGAATAGACAGTTCATTGTCTTCCCCGGACACAGAAGCGATACAGGAGAGTCCGGGGACCTGAGAGGGGGTTACTAGTAGAGCCAATGTTTCACTTTAGAAGTCCGTTGAGGTGAGAGCCGCTTACCATAGAAGGTTCTGATAGCTTGGCTTACCCATGGGCTGAGCAGGCCCGAGGTGTTAGAGGGATAAAATGCTTCTGGCCATCCTTGTTCCCATGGGATCAAGGACCAAGTTAGGCCCAGTGCTGTCTGTGCCAAATGATGACAGACCCGGGCCTTGGATGGATCTGCCTAAGGGAAGACCAGAGAGGTGTGGCCTGATGTGGCGTTGGTCTACAAGGAAGGCTAAGGTGGGTGAAGTGCCATCTTGGAGTTGAAGTTTGATGAGAGGAAAAGGAGCTGGGGGAGGGAGACCTCGCAGAGCAGAGCATCCTGGCCCAAAGACAGGAAGGCTAGGCAGGGCCAGGCAGGCAGTGCTAAAACTGGCACTTAAAAGAGATGAATTCACATCAACCTCTGGGGTGAGAGAATAGGAAGAAGGCAGAACTGGGGTCCCCTACGGTGGCTGCATGGGGCCAGACCCCAGCAAAGGCAGAATTGGAAGATGGTATGGACTCAGGACCAGGGAAGTCCTAGCGTGGCTGTGGGTGCCTTCCATGACAGAAGGCCACTGTCTAGGCGTGGGGTGTGGCTCAGTTGGTCCAGTGCTTGTCTAGCATGCAGAAAGCCCTAAGTCCAATCCCAAACTATATGACCCCAATGACGTGGCACAGTCATGTCATCGGGTCAGAAGTTCGAACTTACCCTCTCCCTTAGATTCCAGGCCAGACTGGGCTATATGAAAAATGTCTTAAAAACAGGCACAGTGGCCACAGGTGGCTACACTGCCACGCTATGAAATGCCTGGCTTTGCAGGCCTCCAGCTCTCTGGGACTTAGCCAGCTCCTCTGGGCACTCAGTGCCCTGGTAGCCTTGTGCCTACTTTGGGCTCACCTTGTGCCCAAGTAGCCACCTCCTTCAGGACATAAATGGGGGAAAATGTCCTTGCTGGCCTCCAGCCAGCGGCTACATTTGGCTCTCCTTGCTGGGGCCCCAGTCAGGCCTGACAGCCAGCTCTCTTTGATGACCTTAGCACCCCTCACCCAGACTTCTGGGCTCCAGGGAGGTAGGAGGAGAGGCTGGGGAGTGGTCTGCTGGGTGTTAGGCTCAGGTGCCTGCCACGAGACAAGGAGAGTGGGCGGGGTGCAAGCAAAAAACAGGTAGCTTTCTTTTGATAAAACCCCTCTACTAAGAGAGTGTTCTGGATAACGTGGACTCTGTGGACTCCGTGTCAAGCAGGCCAGAGGGAGCAGTAGAAAGTGCGGTAAGCCAGAGGGCAAATGTCCTCAGCTCTAGCTGTGTGCTGTGGGGGAGTTCTTTTAGGTTTTCACCAGAAACTAAACGAGGCATCTGAATTTGAGATGTTGACCTCACAGTGCTTCTGGTCTGTGAGGGCCACACACAGCTCAGACCTGATGGCTCCTTTGTCAACCTGGCTCTGGAGCAGGCTCAGCCGCACCACCTGGAATTTTCTATTTCCCACTAAGTTTGTTTATCTGCCTTTGTTTTGTTTAACCACCAAGATGGACGCCTCAGTGGTCAGGGGTATAATCCCAGTATTCAGGGTGTGGAGGTCAGGACGATTGTCTAGTTAAAGGCCAGCCAGGAATTATCTAGCAAGACTCTGCCTCATAAAACAAAAAGCCAGGTGCAGACGTGCCTAAGTGGACAGACGTCACTTAGGAGGTTCAAAAGTATCAGGAGGGCTGGAGAGATGGCTCAGGGGTTCAGAGCACTGACTGCTCTTCCAGAAGTCCTGAGTTCAATTCCCAGCAACCACATGGTGGCTCACAACCATCTGTAACAGGGACCTAATTCTGTAACAGGGCCTGTTCTGGTGTGTCTGAAGATAGCTATTCTATACTCATATAAATCAAATAAATAAATCTTTAAGAAAAAAATCAGCCGGGCAGTGGTGGCTCACGCCTGCAATGCCAGCACTTGGGAGGCAGAGGCAGGCAGATTTCTGAGTTCGAGGCCAGCCTGGTTTACAAAGTGAGTTCCAGGACAGCCAAGGCAACATAGAGAAACACTGACTCGAAAAAAACAAAAAACAAAACAAAAAAAGATCAGGAGTTCAAGACCAGCCTTGGCTACAAGGAGTTTAAGGGTAACCTGGGCTATATGAGATGCTGTTTCAAAAAAAAAAAAAAATCACAAGAATGTGGATCAATCTTTCTTTTCTTCCTTTCTTCCTTTCGTCCTTCTGCCTGGCTCCCTCCCTTTCTCTCTCTCTCTCTCTCTCTCTTTTTTTTTTTTTTTTTGGTTTTTCGAGGCAGGGTTTCTCTGTGTAGCCTTGGCTGTCCTGGAACTCACTCTGTAGACCAGGCTGGCCTCGAACTCAGAAATCCGCCTGCCTCTGCCTCTGCCTCCCGAGTGCTGGGAATAAAGGCGTGCGCCACCACGCCCAGCTCCCTTTCTCTTTTTAAAGTTTAAACATTTTTTTCTATTCATTAGTTTGTGGGGGTGGGGGACAGAAGTTACAAGCAAGTGCGGCCCTCGGAGGACAGCTCTCGGTAGTCAGTTCTGTCATCCCACCTTGTGCAAGGTGTTGGGCTCTGCAGCCTCTGCAGCAAGGAATCACATATGCTGAGCTCTCTCCCCGGGTGGGAGCTCCTCACTTGGGAAGGTTCCCATTGGGGCTGCTTTCTGAGAAAATGGTTCTAGCTTCCATTACCCTGGTTGGCTTAGAAGGTACTGTGCACAGCCCAGACTGACCTACGTAATACTCAGTCCTCCCACCTTTTGGCTTAAGTAATGAGACGGCAGGAGCGCCCCACCATACCAGGCCGTTCCAAATATTTGTGGCTCACAAATGACTTTTCCTTAAACTTACCTTTTTATTTATTTCATTGTATTTTATTTGTGAGTACCAGTGTGCGTGGATACATGCTCTCTCGTACTCACATGCCACAGCTCCACCTTAGATGTCAGAGGATGTCATGAGGGAGTCTGTTTTCTTCTATCAAAGATTGAACTTATGTCCTCAGGCTTGATGGCAAGCCTCACCCCTGCTATAACATCTCCCCAGCCCGGAGGGGCTTCACCTTGGTGGTGCACAGTGGGTGTGGAAGGCACACTTTATATTTTATGCCTCGGTTTATAATTTGCTGAGACATTTTCTCATTCAGGTTACCCCATATTTAGCATTTTTGGGGGCACAGAACCCAAGGCCTCACCTGTGTTTACCAGCCCAGTGCTCCTTAACAAGGCCTCACCTGTGTTATCAGCCTGGCGCTCCTTGACAGACCTTTTTCATGTTCTGCTGCTCCAGGATGCCCTAGGTCCTCGTGACAGTCCCTGTCCCAATCCTAGACCTAGCCTTTTCTTGGTGGACTCACTTTTTTCTCTAAACAGGGATTTTCTCTGTATAGCCCTGGCTGTCCTGGAATTCTCTTTGTAGACCAGGCTGGCCTAGAACTCAGAGATCTGCCTGCCTCTGCCTCCTGCATGCTGGGACTAAAGGTACACACTGCCTCTCCTAACTAGAGTCACACTTGAATTTCAAAGTTGGAATAAAGTAAAAACTTCAGAAGCCATGTGGCTTGGTAAAGAACACTGCTGACCTTCAGGCCCACAGACTCCTGGTTCATCCTCTCTAGACTCAGTAGGCAAATCACTGATGTCTGTCCCCATTTCACAGATGAGGATACTGACTCCTTAGTACTCTGGGACTGGCCTAGTGTCCTGGTGAAATGGGAGCAGGTCCAGAAGTCACCAGGTGGACAGACACCAGGTGTCACCCTCCAGTTCAACACATTGCCTTGTGGGACCAAGATACAAGTGGCTCTGTGGGGGGTGGGCTTGGAGCCAGGTGCAGGAGATGGTGGCGCTCTGACCAGGATTGGTGGGGCAGCAAACATGGAGAGCCACTCAGAGGAGGTGGGTTAGACATAAATCAATGAGGTGAGTGTCACAGGAGAGCCACAGAGAGAAAGACGCAGGCTGTGGTGGGCGGGTGTTGTACGGTGATAGTGAGAACCGATTTCCCCGAGAATGAGCCTCATGTATTTAGATGGAAAGAGAAAGAAAGAGTAACCCGTGCTGGTGCAGAGACTGAGGAGGCTGAGGCAGGAGGACTACAAATTCAAGGCAGCCACAGCAACCTAGCAAGACCCTGTCCAAAAATAGAAGGTGGGGGCAGGAAGAAGATGTCTCAGCGGGTAAAGTACTTGCCCTGCACGTGCGAGAGCCTGAGAGGAGGTTCCCAGCACCCACATAAAACCTGGGCCCAGAACAGTATGTCCAGAATTCCAGCAGACAGGAGGTGGAGAGAGGAGGGTCCTAGGTCTGGCTGAACCACTGGTTCAGTGAGAGACCCTGTCTCAAAATATAAGGTAGAGGACCAGGCATTGTGGCAGTGCGCACAGGCATAACTTTAATCCCTGGATTTGGGAGGCAGAGGCAAGAAGATCTCTGTGGGTTCTGGGCCAGCCAGGTCTGCAGGAGACACCCTCTCTCAAAAGATGAGGTTACAGGGATAGAGGAAGACACCCAACAGTGACCTTTGACCTCTGCATGCCTGCAGAGAGAGAGGGGGGGGAGAAAGAAAGAGAGAGAGAGAGACATGCACACTCACGTGAGCATACACACATGCACACTCACTTGAGTAAAAGCAGCAATAAATCAAGAGCCAGCACCATGTGACCACAGGGAGCCCGGCCGGGTCAGGGGGACCAAGAGCCTCGACAGCCTTGCTGTTAGACCATCACCACCGTGCCAGACATTTGTTCCTTAAGCGCTCTGTATTTATTTTATTTATTTATTTGTTTGTTTGTTTGTTTGTTTTGTTTTTTTCGAGACAGGGTTTCTCTGTGCAGCCCTGGCTGACCTGGAACTCACTCTGTAGACCAGGCTGGCCTCGAACTCAGAAATCCACCTGCCTCTGCCTCCCCCAGTGCTGGGACTAAAGGCGTGCGCCACCACTGCCCAGCATCCTTAACCGCTCTTTGTCATTCTCATTTTTTATATTCAGCTTCGCTCCTGCATCCCGTGCTTGCTGTGCTCCACTTTGCTTGCATGCTGTTGCTCAGGTTTAAGGAAAGTTCCTCTAGCTCTGCCAGTTTTCTGTAGCAAATGTGCCACCTTTCGCCTCAGTCACACCTCGAACCCTGCACCATTGGCTCTCCTTCTCCTCTTTCACATCTTTATCCCTCCTCTGCATCTTAATTATAACTTCATGTAAGTTTGTTTGTTTGAGACAGGGTTTCTCTGTGTATCCCTGGCTAGCCTGGAACTCACAGAGATCTGCTCCTGCCTCTTAAGTGTTGGGATTCAAGCCCTGTACCATCTCCTGGCTTTATCTTTGTGTTTGTTTGTTTGTTTTTTTGTTTTTGGTTTTTCGAGACAGGGTTTCTCTGTGTAGCCCTGGCTATCCTGGAACTCACTTTGTAGACCAGGCTGGCCTCAAACTCAGAACTCCACCTGCCTCTGCCTCCCAAGTGCTGGGATTAAAGGTGTGTGCCACCACGCTCGGCATCTTTGTTTTTAAAAATCCTTGCTTCTGTTTATGTGTACAGACATGCATCTGTGAGTGTGTGTGTGTGTGTGTGTGTGTGTGTGTGTGTGCACAGTGTGCAGTGCCCATGGAGGCCAGAGGAAGGAATCAGATCCTCTTGAACTCACAGTTACAAGATCCTCTTGAGTTACAGTTATGAGCCACACCCAAATTGGAGCAACACCCAAATCCAAAGGATTGAAACTAAAGGAGCTAGAGAGGTGGCTCAGTCGTTAAGCACACTGGCTGCTCTTCCATAGGACCCCTGGTTCAATTCCCAGCACCCACACGGTGGTTTACAGCCATCTGTAACTCCTGTTCCAGGGGGTTCTGAAGTGGAAATTTCTGGTTGTGTCCTGTGATGCAGACACACAGGCTGTCTTGCCATGGCAGACTCGTGTGGTGTTTTGCTGAGGTAAGACCCATGGCAGGCAGGACGTGGGATGTTTGGAGAGAGTATAAATAGAACTCAATGGACAGTGGTGGGGTGCTTGTATTGTTAGCTGTGCAATGTTTCTTTGGTCTCACATCTTCACTGATCTGCACGTCATTGAGAGAGACACAGCAGAGAACTTCTCCTGGTGTTCCGACTAGTTCTGGTGGCTCCAGCTGACTCAGGTTGATTCCATGGAGGCCTGGCTGTTTCTACTGGATTGTGCTACCCCTGCTGATCTGTGTTTGGTGTCCTGGCAAACTGGGCTGAACTGGGCTGCTGGTATCCTGATGAACAGGAGATTAGAATTAACCCCAAAGAACTACTTCTAAACAGGTCCACACCTCCTCTGTCCTACTTACCATCTTTTCTCCCCTACCTTTGGATGGTGGGCTAGAGAGGGGGAGAGTTGAAGTCTTTGAAAACCCTTCTTAAAAGTAGGTTTTGAAAAATCTGAGCCTCCAGGATCCGATGCCCTTATCTCCCCTCTATAGGCAATAGACACAGAAGTGCTCCACAGGCACACATGTCATGCATGTAAAATATGATACAGGAAATAAAATTAAAAAAATAAGAGTGCACAGATTTACAGAAGGAGCAAGCTAAGTAGCGCTGCAGGTTTTACAGAGGACAACACTGTCAAGATTGACAGTGGGGTGGGGCGGGGCATGGGGGTAGGGTCAATGTAGGGCTCTGGGGAGATGTCTCAGAGGTTATTAACACTGGTTACTCTTCCGGAGGACCCAGGTTCAATTCTCACCACTCACCCATGTGGCAGCTTACAACTATCTGCAACTCCAGTTCTAGGAGATCCAACACACCATACATGCAGGCAAAATACCAAATGCACATAAAAATTTAAAGATCAATTAAGTTAAAAAAGTGATTGGCAGCAGGCCTCCTGAGTAAGGGTTCCCAAAGACCCCTGGCTATGGCCTGGAACATCTTTTTTGTGGGGGGGGTCTAAAGGCAGGGCCAGGTATAGTAGCACACCCCTTCTTCCCTGAGCCTACTTCTGTACTTGGGAAGCAGAGGCAGGTAGATCTGTTAGTTCAAGGCTAGTCTGCTCTACATAGTAAGTTCCAGGACAGACAAAGGTATAGAGTGAAACCCTGACTTGTACAAATAAAGAAGAGAAGGCAGAAAGGAAGGACAGGTTAGTAAGGGTTTAGTTTGAATGGCTTTCTATTTTGATTAATACATATGCCCCTCTCAATAATGCCTCTGATTTTATTCATATGCACATCCAATATAATATGCACATTATATAGGCATACAAGGGTAAGTGGGGGGAGGGGCTCTACTTAGAGGATGAATAGAAGGCACAGTTCTACTTTGGTGCTCTCAAAATGAGTGCAGGCTGGATAGGTCCTTCTGTTCCTAGTAGCTAGTTACCTGGGGAATACACTTGGATAGAAACTGTTCAAATTTTATTGTTACCAGAGGTGGGGAGACTTGGTCCATTGTTCAAAGATGGGAGTCTGGTAACCTAATAGAGACGGGGGGCGGGGGGAGAAGAGGTCCTGAGGTTTCTGGGTGCACTGTTTAGAGAGGCATGTGTGTGTGTGTGTGTGTATGCGCGCGCGCGCATGTGCGCGCACAGTATATGTGAAAGAAGCAGAACTGCCAATGAATTCTCAAGGGAGTAGAAAGCGTGCACCCCAAATCAGATGGGTGACGGGGCATTACTGTATCTTGCTTGCTTCCTCCAAAAGTGAAGAGAGAAACACCAACTCACACATAAAGGCAGGGCTATCAGAACAACATGAGGTCATTTAAGGGAAACTTGAAAGGCCAGCGAAGCTTAGAAGGGCATATTTCGATTTCTCTGCACCAGTGTACATCTGGTATGTGAGTATGTCTCCCTGTGGGCACTGGGAACCAAACCTGGGTCCTTTGCAAGAACAAGTGCTCTTATCCACTAAGCCAACTCTCCAGCCTGTATTTCAATTTTGGAAAAAGAACTGCTAACCCAGAGTACTATACCCAGCGAAGATACCTACAAGAATTGAAAGAAGAAGAAAACAAAACCAAATCCAAACCGAAAACCCAATGGCAACAAGCCTTTGTGAAAACAGCAGAAGGAAGAGACCATCACCCGTCCCCACGAAGACCACGCTCTCAGGGAATTTGTGACCACTGAGGCATCTCTATGGAGACTGGATACATGCAGGAATCCTGCAGACTGAAGAGAAAACATGCAGACTCACGAGGCCACAGGGAAGACTGAACGGCACAGAACAACGATGGTTCAGCAAGACAGCTTGAAGAAAAAAAGCACACACAGCCTGATCAGCCAAACGGCAGCAGTCTGAAGACAGCGCTCAGTGACGGCTGAGCCCATAGTCAGGATTCTCCAGTCAAAAGACACAGATTCTCAGGCTGGACCAGAATCAGGAGCCATCTGTTGTCTCTGAGAAGCACGTATCACCGCAGACAGTCCTTAGGGAGATGGAGAGCGATTCCAAGGAAACAAACTTGGGAACAAGCAGGAGTTGCTCTTCTGCCATTGACAAGATGGACGGAAAAGTCTAGAGGACATTTTGCTATTGAATGCTCGCATCTGAAAAATGCTGCTCTCGAGCGAGTGGTGGAGGAGGGGGGAGGAGTGGAGGGTGTGGGTGGGACAGTGGCTACTGCAAAGATTGAGTCAGTCAAAGAGCAGACAACAGGAGACGGAGTGCTTAGTCCTACATGTTAACTGACATGTAGGATTGGTCTGGTGCTCCTCTGTATCCAAGTGTTAAATGCTGGTCCCCAGGATCTGGCTGCAGTCTGGATAAGCACACTCACATGCACACCAAATGGTGTTGAATAAAGCCGGGCGTGGTGGCGCACGCCTTTAATCCCAGCACTCGGGAGGCAGAGGCAGGCGGATTTCTGAGTTCGAGGCCAGCCTGGTCTACAGAGTGAGTTCCAGGACAGCCAGGGCTACACAGAGAAACCCTGTCTCAAAAACCAAAAAAAAAAAAAAAAAAGATGTTGAATAAACTTTGATTGCCAATCTTCTCTGACTGGTTAAATAAAAATGCCTGCCGGGCGTGGTGGCACACGCCTTTAATCCCAGCACTTGGGAGGCAGAGACAGGCGAATTTCTAAGTTTGAGGCCAGCCTGGTCTACAGAGTGAGTTCCAGGACAGCCAGGGCTATACAGAAAACCCTGTCTCGAAAAACCAAAAAAGAAAAAAGAAAGAAAGAAAGAAAGAAAGAAAGAAAGAGAGAGAGAGAGAGAGAGAGAGAAAGAAAGAAAGAAAGAAAGAAAGAAAGAAAGAAAGAAAGAAAGAAAGGAAGGAAGAAAGGAAGAAAGGAAGGAGAGAGAGAAAGTAAGAAAGAAAGAAAGAAAGGAAGGAAGAAAGGAAGGAGAGAGAGAAAGAAAGAAAGAAAAAAAAGAAAGAAAGAGAGAAAGGAAGGAGAGAGAGAGAAAGAAAAAGAAAGAAAGAAAAGAAAGGAAGGAAGAAAGGAAGGAGAGAGAGAAAGAGAAAGAAAGAAAGAAAGAAAGAAAGAAAGAAAGAAAGAAAGAAAGAAAGAAAGAAAGAAAGAAAGAAAGAAAGAATAGCGGGCTGGTAAGATGGCTCAGAGGTTAAGAGCGCTGACTGCTCTTCCAGAGGTCATGAGTTCAAATCCCAGCAACCACATGGTGGCTCACAACCATGTGTAATAAGAAACAAATAAAAACCTATGGGCCGGAGGGAGTGGGGCTGAGCAAGAGGGAGAAGGAAAGGGGGGAGGGGAGAAATAATAGCGTTATTAAATATCTTACAACACTGGAGGAGGGGAAGGGTGCTGTAAGAGGCAGCCATGGTGACCAGCACAAGAACTTACTACAAAGCCAAAGATGATCTCTGAACATAACAGTGGTCTAAACAACCCCGCTTGCTTGGGATGGGCAGATAGGTGTGTTCTAGGCCAAGTTGGTGGACTGTCCCTGTGGCTCAGAGTCATCCCAAGGCCAAGTTGAGGTGGGCTCTGCTTCCATGTGCAAGGCATGTCTGTCACCCTTGATTCTGTGGTTGTTATCTCGCCGGAGGCTGCCCTCATTGCCTGCATGACCCTTTATATCATCAACACTGGTCACATAGAAGCCAAGTCAGCGTACCAGCAAGATGCAGGTGACAGCCTTCTCCATTTATACCAAGTCACTGGATCCTACTGGCCTCTGGGGAGCACGCTTACACAAGGACATGGGCCACGGGAGCAGGGATCGTTGAGAGACGGCAGTTACATCCTAACACGTCACACCCGGCTAACCGTGCCATTCCTCACGACATTCAAAGGAAGGAGGATCAGCATGAGACTGCCCCTGTTCTCTGAAGCAAAAGAAGGCTGGAGCTCGGGACACTCCATGATTACCTCAGAGCCTTAGCTGAAAGTCTAGATTCCAGGCTGAGGCGATGGAGGTTCAGTTCCTAAAGTTCTAGCTGTAAGGACCAGGTTCAGTCCCCAGATTCCGCAGTACAAAACGGTATATGGTGGTGTAGTTATAATCTCAGTGCCGGGGAGGCAGAGTCAAAGATCCCCGGGCCCAGAGGCCAGCCCGCCTAGCCTGGTCTGTGAGTTCCCTCAAGAACAACATGAAGGCTAGGTATGGTGGTGCACATCTTTTAACCCCAGCACTTAGGAGGCAGAAGCAGGAGGATCTCTGTGAGTTCAAGCCAGCCTAGTCTACAAAGCAAGTTCCAGGATGGCCAGGGCAACATAGAGAGACCTTGCCCCCCCCACCCCCCCACCCCCGTTAAACAACAACAACAAAAAAAACAAACAAACAAAAAAAACAGCGTAATCCAGGTATGTATGGTGGGACACACCTTAAATCCAAGCACTCAGGAAACAGAGGCAGGAGGATTTCTGTAAGTTCTAAGCCAGCCAGGGTTACATAATGGGAGACAGTCTCAAAAAGTCAAAACAAAATGCAAACAAGAGAGATGGCAACTAAGGAGAGACACTCCAGGTTGTCCCCTGCCTCGTCCACAGTCACACACATCTGCACATGCATGCAGAAGACACATGTTGCCAGATGTGAAGGTTTGGATATGCTTGCCCCAGGGAGGGGCACTATTAGGAGGACTGGTCCTGTTGCAGCCTTTCTGGAGTGGGTGTGGCCTTGCTGTAGTGGGTGTGGTCTTGTTGGAGTGGGTGTGTCACTACTGAGTGTGGGCTTTAAGACCCTCATCCTAGTTGCCTGGAAGCCAGTATTCTGCTAGCAGCCTTCAGATGAAGATGTAGAACTCTCAGCTCCTCCTGCACCATGCCTGCCTGGATGCTGCCATGCTCCTGCCTTGATGATACTGGACTGAACCTCTGAACCTGTAAGCCAGCTGCAACTAAATGTGGTCCTTTATAAGAGTTGCCTTGGTCATGGTGTCTGTGCACAGCAGTAACACCCTAGCCAAGACACCGGATAAGTGACTCTGTGCTGAGCGGAGGATTTTGCCCGATTTGGGTTACAAGTGCGCCTCTGTACCCAGATCTTCAGGCTGTGTGTATGTGTGATATCTCACTGTGTAGCCCAGGCACTGGCAAATGTGTAATCCTCCTGCCTCTTGTCTCCTGGTCACTGAGAGCACAGATGTATGCCGTACCTGATAGGAATGAGTTTTGTTGTTTTCTGTTTTTGAGACAGTGTCCTGGCTGGCTTAGAACTCACTCTGCAGAGCAGGCTGGCCTTGCATTCACAGAGGTCAGCCTGTCTCTCTGCCTCCCTAGTGCTGAGCTTGAAGGTGTGCGCCACCACACCAGCCTTGTTCCTCATTTTAAAAACCAGACTTAGCTAGATGTAGTGGATCTCTGTGACTTTGAGACTCTCTCTGTGTGCTGAAAAAAAATTAAAAAAAAAAAGAAGATGAAAAGAAAACTCCATGTTAGAATGTAAACTGGAAGCTTTTTTTGAGAATCAAGAAACACTGCTAACCCTGGCTATATTTCCTCAATACTTCTTGTACTTTGTGTGGGAAGCCTACAGATACATGTGATTTCGTTGGCATTATTAATGAATATTGGCTATAATTATCAGCTCATTAATATTAATTCCAGTGCAGTAGGAAGTGGCTTAGAGAAGAGATTTTGGGGGTTTCTGCATCCATTTCTGTACTGGCTTAGAAAGTGGGGATGGAGAGGCCAGCTTTCTGTTACCAGCAGTTTATGGCAAGGAGTAAGTCTTGGTTCAGTAAATGATCATTTGAGCCCTGGAAGGGGAGGCTGGGCCTACTTGGGAATCTGACTTGTTCCTGGGCCTGTTCCTGCTGGAGGAGACCATCCCAGTACTTAAGACTATAGTGACAGAAACATATAATTTCTGGGTCCAGGGGGACCAGCCTGAGGCTCATGCAGAAGACATGGGCTTTTGTGGGCCCCACGTTATCTGCCTGTGTCACTGTTTCTAAGAAGCAGAGGTGGTTTTGAAAGGTTGAAGCCCAGAGGAGATGGGTGTGTACCCAAGTATGTGTGTGCACACATGTGTAAATATGTTTGCATATGTGTGCATATATACATGCACATGTGTGTATGTGTGCATGTATGTGTGTACATGTGTGTGTGTGTACATGTGTGTGTGCACGTATGTATGTGTGTGTAGGTCAGAGGACAACATTGTGAAATCATTTCTCATTCTGTTGTTTTGTGGGTTCAAACTCAGTGATCATGTGCTTTTACTAATGGTTTTGTTTGCCTATTGTTTTGTTTTGAGACAGAGTCTCAAGTAGCCCGAGATGACCTTGAGCTCACTATATAGCCAAGGATGACCTTGAACTCTTTGATTCTCATTGTGCCAGGCGTACAGTGGCAAGTGTGTGCCCCTGCATGGCCTGGCTTCTTTTTTTCTGTTTTGTTTTGTTTTGTTTTTTGTTTTTCTGAGACAGGGTTTCTCTGTGTAGTCCTGGCTGTCCTGGAACTCACTCTGTAGACCAGGCTGGCCTCGAACGCAGAAATCCGCCTGCCTCTGCCTCCCGAGTGCTGGGATTCAAGGCGTGCGCCACCACTGCCCGGCCTGGCTTCTTTTTGAACCACGGTATCTCTCAAGGCATAGCCGGAGCTGGTCAGGAATTTGCTTCAGACATTTTATCAAATCGAGCTTCTAAGCTGGTGCAGCGATGTATTTCTGCAATACCAGAAAGACTGTGGTGAGTTCAGGGATAGCCTCGGTTGTTGTTGTTGTTGTTGTTGTTGTTGTTGTTGTTGTTGTTGTTAAATGATAAGACAGTCAGGCTATATGTGTCCTAGGGAGAAATATGAATTTGAAGCATCTTTTGAAATTTTGGAGGGCTGGAGAGATTGCTCACTGCTTGAGAACACTTGCTTTGCAAACATGAGGACCTGAGTTCAAATCCCCAGCACTGATGTAAAATGCCATGTGTGCGTGGCCTCTTATGCTAATAGTCCTAGTGAATGGGGGGTGGGGTAGAAATGGAAGAGCAGCCGGGCTCATTGGCTGCTGCCCCTGCTCCAGGTTCAGTGAGAGGCTATCTTAAGGAATAAAGCAGAAAATAACTGACTGCCTTCTCTGACTTCCATACATGGACATTCACAACACACGTTCCTACACACACATTATACATATGTGTGCACAGGCTCACAGACATACCCCATATGCTGGCTAGTGTTTGTCAATTGGACATAAACTAGAGTCACCTTGGATGAAAGAACCCCTACTGAGGAACTCCCTTCATCGGCTTGGCCTGTGGGCAAGTCTCTGGGACATGGTCTTCATTAATGTTCGATGTGGGAAGGCTCAGGCCACTGTAGCCAGTGCCACTCCTGGGCAGGTGGTCCCCGGTTATATAAGAAAACAAGCTAAGCAAAGCAGTAAACAACACTCCTCCGAGGTCTCTGCTTCAGTCCCTGCCTCAGCTTCCCACGGTGATGGCTTGTGCTGTTATCATGTAAGGCAGGTAAACCCTGTCCTCCTCCCCACATTGCTGTCGGTCAGTATTTTATCGTCGTCACGGAGAAGCAAACTAGGACAGGGCCACAGAGACACATGTTTACACATGACTAAAAGGAAAACAAATCTGAGAAAGAAAAAGTAAATTCAGAAGCATGGCTAACTCTCTCTCTCTCTCTCTCTCTCTCTCTCTCTCTCTCTCTCTCGTGTGTGTGTGTGTGTGTGTGTGTGTGTGTGTGTGTGTGTAGCTATGTGCACATGCAAATCTCAGAGACCATGGAGTGTCTCCCTCAATCATTCTTTACCTTGTTTCTCTGAGGTAGGGTCTCTCTCTGAACCTGGAACTCATCTCATGGTCTAGACCTGGCTGTCTTGCAAGCCCCCAGCATTGGCCTGTCTCTGTCCTCCAGTGTTGGGAATTATAAGATCATGTGCCTGGTCTTGGGTTTTGAACCCATGTTCTTTCATTTTCATTGTGAGGCACTCACCACTGAGCCATCTGCCTGTTGGTCATCAATTACTCTCTGTTGGATGCTGTTTAGATTTGTATAACTGAGTGCATACACGTAGTGTGATTCCCTGTGTCTCGACTATTCTCCTGGGCTGTGGCTGCATCCTGCAGCACTCACAGGACAGAGAGAATAGAGATTGATGGCCACGCCCAGCCTTCCTGTCTTCCTCGGTCCCCTCCATCCCCAGTTGTTCCACCACTCACTTGTCTTACCCTCACACCCGAGCCTGGACACAGCACCCCAACTCATACCCACCGGGCATCATTGGCCACAGGGACTTGGGCTCTGAGCACAGAGGGAGAGAGCTTGTGTTTAACACTGACTTAGAGGAGAATTAGCATTCTTGTCAGCAGAGAACAGAGCTGAGAGATAATTAAAACTTTGCCCCTGGAATAGCTGATTCATTTGAATTTTATGGCTCACGTAAGAAGAAGGAAAGGCAAGGGAAGAACTGGGGTGGCCCAGCTGCAGAACCCCATGCTTTTCCTAGTGTGTACTCCATGACCATGGTCTGGGTACTACTGTGTGCCATTGGGGGCCTGTCATAGTGACAAGTCCCTGTGCCATGATCCTGTCCAGAGAACTGCTCAGCATAGCTTGGCCATGTTGATTTTCTGTTGCTATGGTAACAGGCTGACAATCCCTGGCTGGCTCCAAGCATCATGTAACCCATGGGCTGGGGACATGTCTCGGTAAAGAGAATGTTGGCTCAGCATGCAGGAAGCCCTGGGTTCAGTCCCCAGCACTGTATAGCCCCAACCCTGTCTCACAAAATGAAAAGACTGGGGAGAGGCCTCAGACCTAGCAAGCAGGCCTGAGTTTGGTAATAAGTAAAAGCATGCATTATACACCTGTAATCCCAACACCTGGGAGGAGACAGGGCCAGTCCTAGACCATACCCTGGAAGCTCACAGGAAGTATAGCCTACTACGTGGCAATGAGGAAGTCCCCTCCCCTTCTTCTTGCTATGTAGCCCAGCATCCATGGCTTTGAACTCATGATCTTCCTGCCTTGCCTCCTGAATGCCAGGATCACAGGCTTGAATTCCCAGTCTTTTTTTTTTTTTTTTGGTTTTTTCGAGACAGGGTTTCTCTGTATAGCCCTGGCTGTCCTGGAACTCACTCTGTAGAGCAGGCTGGCCTTGAACTCAGAAATTTGCCTGCCTCTGCCTCCCAAGTGCTGGGATTAAAGGCATGCACCACCACTGCCCAGCTAGATGATTGAATTCTTAGCACACTATTTAAAGCCAATCCCGGGATCCAGAACATTGTCTGTGCCTGTGAGTCATCCTTCCCACCCCCTGGTCACTGTATCTGATCCCTGATTTTGCCTGGTTGATGTGCTGGCGATTGTACTCAGGGCTTTGTGGATGCTAGGCAAGTACTCTTCCCACTGAACCAGAGAGCCAGCTCAAAGTCAAATGTGCATTTGTCCGGCTGAGAAGGCTGGACCGATCTAGGCTAATGTTACCACTGTGCCCTGCCAGTCAGAGCCCAAGGGACTACACTGTAACTGGCTGTCACAGAGTTCGGGCTTGCCCTGTGCTCAGAATCAGTGTGACTTACCAGTTAGAGATGGGAAACCATGAGTGAGACTCAGGCTGGCTCGTGAACCTTTTGGCTTTCATTAATAAAAGCAAGCCCTGTTGGGCCAGCAACCTAAGGGGCTGACTATCCGTGTCTTGGCCACAGCAGCTGGGACACAAGGTGTCCTCTCTCAGTTAGATGTGGGGGCTCTTTCTGGGCACAGCCATGCTGTGAACCTGGGGCCACTGCAGTGTTCCCAGGTCCCTGCCTTCTCCCTAGCCAGCTCAGCCAACCCCTGACACACGTTTAGAGAGGGGGGCGGGGAATTTCACTGGTGCGGACTACATTACTTCTACCCTCCCCCTCCTCTCCCTCCAATGTATGTGCAGAGGCATATACAAAGACAACCTGACGGGCTCATTCACATTGCTCATCTGGGTGATTCTCTTCCCAGGGCTGGGGCCCAGGTGAGACATCCTCCATCCACGCTGGCTTGTCTTTTGCAGTGAACGTATTGTTGAGGCTTCCCGAGAGCAGTTTCCCTGTCCTACTTAGAACCCACTGTCTTCCAGCAGATGTCCAGGTTCACCGGCTCTTACGCTTCGCCTTCTCCAATGTTCCTGAGCCTCAGGTATAGGGGTGTGTCGTGGGTGTAGCCTTAGATTTGGGCAGCTTGGTCAGCTCTCTCGTTCTGACCAGTTGGGATTTCTGTAACGGTCTCCATCTGCTGCTAAAAGAAGCAAAACATCACATTTCCACCAAAGAGAGGAGAGAGGGGGGTGGAAATCACTGCCCCTCCCCCACCCCGCCACCAGAGAGGCTGTGGCCAGCCCCTCCCACCAGGCCTGTGCTGTGGGCAGAGCCAGAGCTCACCCCAAGGCTCAGCTGGCCCAGCACAGGCATCTGGTCCTGGCTGGCAGGCCTGGCTCCCACCCCTCCTGTCAACACTTCCTTCATGGCCTCAGCCTCCTTCAGATCCCTCCAGCCGGCATCAGGAGTGTAAACCGGCAATGGACTGCAGCTGCGAGCCAAGACTCCAGTCTGAGCATCCCCACCAGATGTGTGTGGGCCAAGAGGCCCCAGCTCCAAGGTAGCAGCCTGCAAGAAGGTGCTTTCTGGAGGTGGACCACAGCTATCTGCTTGCTCCCTGTACATATGCACACAGAGGAGCTCACACACGTCCATGTGTACTCCACCTGCAAACACACTTAAACACGCAAACACGCACATAGACTGCCTTGTCACAAACACACACTCATGCACACATTCTCAAACACACATGCACACTCAGATATACCATATTGAATTCATCTGGGTTTTTGTGTCAAGGCTGCCATCTGAGCCCTCGCTCACTCACTCGCATGCCCACCCCGTGAAGGCCCTACAGGCCCAGGCTCTGATTGGCCCGTTAGCCTCATCAATAGGCTCCTTCAGATCCCACTAAGCAAGAACTCTTGGGCCGGGCATGGTGGCACACGCCTTTAATCCCAGCACTTGGGAGGCAGAGGCAGGCAGACCTCTGAGTTCGAGGCCAGCCTGGTCTACAGAGTGAGTTCCAGGACAGCCAGGGCTACACAGAGAAACCCTGTCTTGAAAAACCAACCAACCAACTAAACAAACAAAAACAAAAAAACAAACTCTTGGGCAGGATTGTCTGTCAAGACCATGATGTCTTTGAAAACATGTCTACATAGGGTCTCGGCAGGTCATGGGGGACCTCCAAAGGGAGTGTGGCTCTTCCGAGGCCTAAGGACAAGCAAGGTCACTGCAGGCATGCTGAAAGGACAGTTGGGCAGAGAAGCTGGGGTAGAGGGCTGTGGAGGGAGAAAGAAGCTGGGCACTTCTGAGAACTCAGGAGGTCAGGGGTTAAACGGGAGAAGCAAGCTGAGGGCAGTGGCCTGGTGGGTAAAGGAGGGTCTGCTCCATGGAGTGAGGGAGGCCCCCTAAGGAGCGCTGGCACCAAGCCTTCACTGAACCTGTCCCTGCTATGCGAGTCTTTGTACTTCCTGCCTGGAACTATGGGAGGCTGGAGAAGGAAACGCTACTGTGCCCTGTGCTCTTAGCTGTGGATTCATGCATGCACATTATGTCTGTCTTTCTGTCTGTCTCTCTCTCTCTTACACACACACACACACACACACACACACACACACACACACACCACATCAAATGTAGGGGAAACCGTGAAGCAATGATAGAAGCTATTTGAGTTAAATGCCCCTGGGCCCACACAGTTTTTGTTTTTGTTTTTAATTTTTGAGTTATTTTTACTTTATTTCATGTGTATGAGTGTTTTGCCTGCATGTATGTCTGTGTACCACATGTATGCTTAGTGCCCAGGGAAGCCAGAAGAGGGTATTAGATTTCCTGGGACTGGAGTTACAGATGGTTGTAAAACACCAAGTGTGTGCTGGGAATCGAACCCTCTGGCAGCCAATGCTCTTAACCTCTGAGTCATCTCTCCAGGCCCCTGCAAGGGGTTTTATTGCTGTTGTTTGTTTGGGGTGGGGGCTGGATTTGTGGCTATTGAGGACAAGAACTGAAGGCTTTTCAGCAGGTATTGCATTGTAGCCCACCCCCCACCCCCGCTGTGGAGAGGTGGAGACAGGAGGACCCCCTGGGCCTTGCTGGCCAGCCAGTCTAGCTGTTTTTGTTTGTGATTGCTGGGAATTGAACTCAGGACCTCTGGAAGAGCAGTCAGTGCTCTTAACTTCTGAGCCATCTCTCCAGCCCTCAGTCTAGCTGAATCAGTGGGCCAAGGTTCAATGAGAGACCCTGGCAGTGTAGAGCAGGGCTGCCAACCTCGTCCTCACGTGCACATCAGGTGCCCTTTGTAAAATGGAGGCTGGAAAGGAGTTCACCATGGGAGCACTTGAGCCCACAATGTGACCTGGACCAGGCAGGTTGCCTCTGAGAACCCCAGAGTCTGGGAGCCTGGATCTGGGTGAAGGGAGCCCCTCTGGGAGTGCTCAGAGCCGTCAGATGTGGCATCCCAAGGGACTTCAGGCAAAGCCAGTCTGTGGCTTGGCCCCTTCCCACAGACCCTGAGGAGGTGGTTGGGCTCTGCGGGCAACAGGAATATTGAGTATCGCCCAGCCATGAAAGGGCCCCCGGTCAGGCCTCCAGACGCAGCAGAGGAGAAGCCTCTGGAAATAAGGAAGAAGTGGGGGTCAAAGGGCACTTTGGCTGCCCTGCAGGACTGGCTGGGACCTCTGCCTGCTCCTCTTCCTGTGGGTTTCCTCAGCCTGCTGCATGTCGCGACTGCCCACAGAATACCCATCTTCATCTCTTCATTTATTTACTTAGTTGTGAGACGCACATGTCACGGCACACGTGTGGAGGTCAGAGGACAATGTGTGGGGCTTGGTTCTCTTCTCCATAAGGATCAAACTCAGGTTGTCCTGCGATAAGCACCTTTACCCAGTAAGCTATCCTGTCGGCCCCCGCCCCGCTCCCTTTACTGAGGGCCTATTGTTTGCCATACTGTTGCCATAGCAGGCAGAAAAGCATCGCCCGCCCTCTTGACCTGTCTATGTTGCCTAAGTTCAAGGGTCACACATCCAGGTATCAGAGGGTAGAGTTCGGCTTCCTCAGCTCAGCTCAGCCTGCAACTGACGGGAGACAGGGAAGACAGAAGGGAGAGAAGTCACCTGACCCTGTAAGCCTTCTATCTCTGTCTCCATTGCTCTGGGGTCTCCGCGTGGCTCCACAGGGTAACACCATCCTGTCCTCTCACTGATGAGAAGCTGAAACCAGGCACTGTGGTGGACACCTTCATTGCGCAGGACCCCATGCTTCCCCGTCACTGTCCTCAGCTCCGGTTCCTGGGGAACCTGCCCTGTACCTGCAGAGGCTTTGGTCGTAATAGCTTGGGGTGCTACTGGCATCAAGTGGGCGAGCATGGATTCCCACAACTACGTATAGTGCACGGGTCACCAAGACAGAGCCGCATCTCCAGCGTATATCAGCGGTGCTAACGATGCCGCTGTGATCCTCACGCTGTGGTCCTGTTCCTGTCAGGCCCATCGCACCTGCCTTGGATGCTGTTTTATTTGGGGCCCACCCAGTGTGGCGTCTCTAGGAGAGTGTTTTTCTTTACCCCACCCTACTTTATACAGGAGGAGACCATGGCTGCCAAGGGCACACAAGTGACAGGAGTGGCTTCACTTGGGTCTGCCTCACTGGCCAATCTGATCTCATGTTCTTTGGATTCCACCGGGTCTGTCTTCCCTTCGCCCTGCCCCACAACCGCGCTGTTTTGTGTTAGTTAAGTGGCTCATTTACCACTTCCGGTGTCCAGCTTCTGTGGTATTGTCCCTGTACCTTACTGGTAGTCTGCCTTCGCAGCCACGGCGGCCACCACGTGTTGACCTGCACATTAAAACTTTAAATTTATTTATTTTCTTATTGTAGTGTGTGTGTGTGTGCATGTATGTGTGCTTGTGTCTGTGTGTGTTATGTGTGCACGGGTGTCTGTGTGTGAGTATGTGTGTATGTGTGCATGGGTGTCTGTGTGTGCATATGTGTTTGCACATATGTGTGTGTATGTGTCTGTGTGAGTATGTGTGTGTGTGTGTCTGCACGTGTGCGTATCACGCCACACACAGAGGTCAAAAGCTAACATTGTGGAGTAGATTTCCTTCCACCTCTATGTGGGTCCCAGAGATTGAACTCAGGTTTTCAGGCCCGAGCTGTAAGTGGCTTTACCTGTGTGGTCACATCTCCACCACTACCCCTTTTTGAGACAGGGTTTCAAAATCCACTTGAAATCCTAATCCTCCCTCCTGCCTCTGCCTCCTGAGAGGAGCAGAACCTGGCCTCCATACACACATTAGTTTGGCTGATGGTGCACCTAAACTTTTAGGGAGCCCCAGGAGTGCACCTGCCCTCCAACTTTGCTCTCTGTCCCCAACCTTGCTAGCTCACTGGATTCTGGAGGCCAGTAACAGCTACCCCGTGGCCTCCACCAGCTCAAGGTCAGGAGTTGCTCTTGAAGTCCTCTCAGGTGGCCCTTTCCTGCACATTAAGAAGAGAAGGGCTGATGATTGCACACCTTTAATCCCAGCAACCGGAGGCAGAGGCAGGCAGACCTCTGAGTTTGAGGCCAGCCTGGTCTACAGAGTGAGTTCCAGGACAGCCAGGGCTACACAGAGAAACCCTGTGAGGAGGGACAAAGAACTTGGGGGAGTTACTCCTAAGCTGCAAATGTCTTGACAGTGGTGGCCTGGATTCTTGACTTCTGCATCCAGGGGGTCCTCCTGTCATCTGTGTCTCCCATGTCACCATGCCCACAACTGCACAGGGTTCACAGGCACAGAGGAATCTGAGGGTGGAGGTGGAGGTCAGAGCCTGGCAGGGACAGTACCCCATGGTCCCCTTCTCCCTCACTGGCTCACAGGAACCTCAGGCTGGGACCTGCAGGTCTCTCTCCTCACCCCCTACTCCTGCCTGTAGTGACCTGTCTGTCTCAGGAAACTTCCTGCCAGGGAGGTGAGTCACAGGAGCTGTTGATCTTGGTCCCCGAGGGTTTGACTAGGAAAGAGTATGGGTAAATGGGTGTAGAGACCTGGTGGCGGGGCTGTCACAGTCCCCAGGGGTGCGGCCCCATCCACCCTTTTCATACACCCCCGTCCTTGTTTCTCTTTTACAAATGAAGGAAGAGTGGGCGGTCGAGTGACTCGCCAGCCAATCAGCCACAGAACTGGGTTTGAACCTTGGTCACCTGCCTGTGGCCCCTACTTGGCTTGCTGCCTGATATTCTGAGCCCCAGGCCTGTCTTAGAGACCTCAAGAAGGCTCTGCCTTCCTCCAGATTCCCCTATAGCCAAACTGCATGTGGGCTCAAGTCCATGCCTGCCTGCCCTGGTTGGACACTGCTTTTAGTGTCAAGCCGGTGCCTTCTATGTCAAGAAAGAGGCCTTTGAAGCAGGACCCGCTCCAGTCTCCTCCAGGAGTGAGGTGGAGGTTCAGAGAACTGCTACTTAAAAAAAGTTTTTAGGGCTGGAGAGATGGCTCAGCAGTTAAGAGCACTGACTGCTCTTCCGAAGGTCCTGAGTTCAAATCCCAGCAACCACATGGTGGCTCACAACCATCTGTAATGAGATCTGATGCCCTCTTCTGGGGTGTCTGAAGACAGCTACGGTGTACTTACATATAATAATAATAACCACAATAATAAAAAGGTTTTAATTAAAAAATGTGGGTGGGTGGCTGGAGAGATGGCCCCATATTATAGAAACAACACAACACCTCAAAACCCACTGGCCCTAACCGGTGGCTCTCACAGAGGAACCAAGTGTGCAAAGGTCTCTGTTGCTGTGTTAAATGTGACCACAGGACCAAAGCAACTTGGGGAAGGAAGGATTTAGTTCACCTCATACTTCCTAGTTACTCTCTATCACTAAAGGAAGCCAGGGCAGGAACCCAAGGCAGAATCCTGAGGCAGGAGCTGACGCAGAGCCATGGAGGAGCACTGCTCACCGCCTTGTTCCTCATGAGTGGCTGTTTGCTTAGCTGTAGACCCTATGACCGCTTGTCCAGGGATGGCATCACCCCAAGTGAGCTGGGCCCTCCCACGTCAATCACCAATCAAGAATAGGCTGATGTAATGGAGTTAGTTTCTCAGTTGTGGCTCCCTCTTCTAGGATGACCCTACCCTGTGTCAAGACTCAGGGTTTGATTTCCAGCACCCACATGGTGGTTCACAACTACCCCTAACTCAAGTTCCAGGAGATCTGATGCCCTCCTCTGACCTCCACGGCACTAGGCATACAGGTGATACACATATATGCACCCAGGGAAAACACACAATAAGATAGAATAAAGAAATGTAAATTTTGCTGGGCAGTGGTGGCGCATGCCTTTAATCCCAGCACTTGGGAGGCAGAGATAGGCAGATTTCTGAGTTTGAGGCCAGCCTGGTCTACAAAGTGAGTTCCAGGACAGCTGGGGCTATACAGAGAAACCCTGCCTGTCTCAAAAAACTAAAAAAAAAAAAAAAAAAAAGTAAATTTTGTATTACATTTATTTGTGTGTGTATGCATGCGTGTTAGTGTATATGTGTATGTGTGTGTGTGGGTACATGTGTTCCACAGTGCATGTGGTGTTCAGAGGACAATCTTTCCTTTTGCCTGAGGTTGAATGGGCCTACAAGTATAGAGTTAGAGACATCAAAGATCTGAAAGGCCAGCTCTGGGCAGGAGACAGGGTGACCCAAGAGAGACTCAGCCCTCAGCCCTTAGTTGTGGGTAACAAGCCATGACAGTGGCAGGGGACAAAGCCAGGCTCATTCTGATTCTCATCTTGCTAGTCCCTCTCTCAAGATATGTGCTGGGTGTATTTCACTTGAAATGGAGGTACAGAGAGGTTAAGTAACTGGCCCAAGGTCACACAGCTGGGCACTGGGAACCCTGTTCTTAGTCTATGGTACCTTGGAAACTTATGTCTGGGAGGATACAGGGAATAAGTAGATTCTAAGATGATTCAGTGGTAGTTCTGTCTGCAGGGATCCAATCCGGTCTTAGGGCACTAGGGGTGGCTTGTGGAAAAGGTGGGGGACACAGAATGGGATGGTAAATCAGAGGTAGGGGTTACACTTGGCCTGTATGTGCAAAGGCATTGCAGGTGCAACTGAGCACAGAGCTTGAGAAGTGGCAGGAGGTGAATGTTGGTGGGGGAGTCAAGTGAGCAGGGCCAGAGTCACAGGGAGTTTAGTATTAATCTAAGGACAGTGGGGTGCCTTAGAGGGTTTTATAGCAGGGTTACCGGGCTTGGGGCCACAGCCTGCCAGGTTTGGGACATCAGACCTCAACAAGCCAATTAGAGTAAGTAATGTATAGTGAATAGCAAAAGAGGACATTTACTTAGTGTGGCTGCAACAGAAGGAGACCCAGAGATCCAGGGAGTTCCCAAATCCTTAGGGCTCCTGGCCAAGGGTGGGGCTTAAGTAACAAGAGATTTGCATAACTCTGTAGTCAAGGCCTGACCCTGTCTGTTACCTCCTCAGTCCCATTCCGAGGTCATGGGACTAGTTGTTACTTTTCTGGGTGACCAGTTCCCCTCAGGTTGTCCCCAAGGCTCCAGGCATTTATTATCTCAACAGGAGAATACTGGGGAACCTTTTATTTCTTGGGGTCCATTTTTTTTCCACTAGACTGAAAGCTAAAGAGAGGGTCATGAGTGTCTCTTTAGAATGTGTCCCCTCCTGCCAGACAGGCTGGGTATGGCAGAAGTAAAGACTTCTTCAGTGTTGGTGGCAACATTCAGAGACTTACCTGGGAGGTGAGGAGGGTACCTGGGTGCACCCCGCCCCCCAAAGGAGGCTTTTACTCCTAGGATTGTTCTTCACTTGAAAATATTTCCTGCTGAGCTCTGGGCTTCCTGAAAGCCCCACTTCAGGAGTTTGGGCCCCTTGTCCAATCAAAGGAGAGAAAAGAAGCCCAGCCTTAGGTCAGTAGAGCAAGGCTCTGGGGAACAGAGCCTGAGGAGCAGGCCAGAGCTTAAGCCGCACACAAGAGAGTCCCACCCAGTCTGTGTGAAGGGAGCTTTGAGCCAGGCCTGTGCCCCCTCGGGTCTGCAGGGGACCACAGCTGATGTCTGCAGCCAACCTGGGTCTGCCCTCAGCTCCATGTGCCCAGAGGCTCAGAAGTAGGTGTCTGTCAGCCACATCTATAGCCAGCCTGGCCCTGTCCTCAGTCCCTGGTGTCCAGAGGCTCAGTAGCTCACTAATTTGTTGTTAACCACTGTTTGTTTCCTGCCAAGCCAAAACATCTTGTTCACGAGGTGTCACCTTGATGCATTTTCTCCATGAGAGGTACATTCCAGTGAAGGAAGGATCCAGGACTCAGGGCAGAGGCAGCTGGGCCAGCGCTTGCTGTCCATGCAGCAGGCAGTCTGGCTATGGTGGCCTAGACTGGCTTTTCACCCTGATCCAGCAGGGCTAGAAGAGACTAGGAGGCCAGATGGTTCCAGGAAAACTAGTCAGGGGCCCTGGTGGCAGAAGGGACACTTTGCCCACAGCAGAGCAGGCATGAGACGCAACTGTGGGAGACGGGATCAGATTCTCCCGTTTGGGAAAAAGCTGGACGTCAGGCATTTTTTTATTTTTGAAACAAGGTCTTGCTTTGTAGCCCTGGCTGGCCCAGAACTTGCCATGTAGACCAGGCTGGCTTCAAACTAAGGAGGTTTATATTTTATGAAGATTGATGTTTGCCCAGCATGTTGGACCCTCAGCAAGGCTTAGTCTGGGTAGACTGGTACATTCCTGTAATCCCAGCATTTGGGAGGCAGAGGCAGGGGGATCAGAAGTTTCAGGTCATCCTCAGATTAGCTAGAGATGACCTTTAACTCCTAATCTTCCTGCCCCTGGCTCTGCCCCTTCAGAGGCCTCTGAGATCAGATGCATAGAGTGAGGGACATCTGTCCGTCAGGTTGTACTAGCTCCAGCCCAGACTTCACAGCTCTTAGCTTTGGCCCCTGATTCTGATGTCTATAAAAACTCCAGAGATGGGTGACTCCACTTTACAAGGAAGGAGCTCTAGGCTCAAAGACCTCACAGTGTCCCTCTCCCTGCCTGTGTTCTGTCTGGGTGGACCATAGCCTCTGTCCTACCCATGGTGACACGTGGGCAAAAGGATCTGCCCCCAGCTATGAAGTCCCAGAGGGACCCTGGGTAGGATCCCTCCGCTACCATCTACCCAGTTACATTCCCAGTACCTGCAGAGGGCACGTGCTCTTCCTCAAGGTTGTGCACCCAGTAGGTGCTCAATACATGCCAGAGATATCTGACCTTCCAGCTCTGTCTGGCTCTGTCTGACAGCAGAGAGCTGACAGAGAAGAAATGGCGGCTGTAGGGAATGCTGCCCTGCCCTGGCTGGCCTGTAGGGGTCGTCCTTGGGTGCTAGGCTTGGAGTCCCTCCCTTCCCCACCCCCAGCCAGCAGGAGAGAGGCTTAGCGGGGCCTCCTCCCCCAGCGAGGGGCCCCAGGAGGGCCATGGGGAGGAGCCTGCCTGGCTGGAGCTGGGAGGGCTCTTGCTCAAACACAAAGCAGCCAGGGGAGGTTCCAGGCGCCTGCTGGCAGCTCTGAACCGGCTTCTTTCTCTTCCTGCCTTCAGCAGTCCTGGTGGTAAAAACGCCGCATGACAGATGGCTAATACTGAAGCAAAGATGGAGGCCGAGTCCCACACGTCCCCAGCACCCAGCCTCCTGCACAATCATGCTTGTGTGTATGTGTGTGTGTGTGTGTGTGTGTACGCTCATGCCAAGGCAGCAAACATACCTGTAGTGGTCAGAGTACAAGAGGTCAAATTGTTTCTGGGTTTTTGTTTTGTTTTGTTTTGTTTTTTGTTTGTTTGGTTGGTTGGTTGTTTTTTTGGAGAATCCTGTGTAACACCGACTGGGTTGGAACTCTTGTTTTGTAGACCAGGGTGGTCACTTGCCTCTTCTTGCCAAATTCTGGTATTAAAGGTAAGCACCACCCTGTCTGGCTTAGAGAACAGTTTGTGGGCTTTGGATCTTTCCACCACGTGGGTCCCTAGGATGGTGGAACCATTTGTCAGGCTTAGCAGCAAGCACCTGTACTCACTGAGCCCTCTCATTGGCCCTGACATGTGTTTTCACGTGGTTGTGTTCATGTTAAAGCTTTGGGGAGAGTCAGTTGGATGCTCATTATGACCATGAGACGTTTTTATTTGGTGGTGGTGGGGGCGCTGTTTGTGTAGGCATAATGAGAAGCACCCCAACTTATTTGTGGGGACACACTCAAAACCTCCTTCTCCCAAATCTCTGTCGTCCTCTGATGTCTGGGGCTTGTATGGTGACATGATTAATGGAACCTGCCTCTACTCCTGGAATCCCAAGAGCATCCATCCCAGGAGTGACAACCAGGGAGCTGTCCATACACAGCCAGATGCCCGTTGGAGGCCCGATGTCCGTCCTGGGTTATCAGATGGAAGATGGCTGTGGATAGTGGCCCAAGGCCAAGGGGTCCACCCTGTCTCCTCTGAGCTATCTGTGGTAATTTCCAGAAGGAACCCTGAGCTTCAAGCTCAGTAGGTAACACCCTTGCCTAAGGAGCCTGAGCACCTGAGCTCTGTCCCCTGACCCCGCATTTCAAAAGCAGGGTGTGCAACTGAAAGAACCTAGTGGGGAAACCCCCACCCAACTCCCGATTCAGCGTGCACCCAAGAATCACGAATAGAACACAACACCTTGATGTAACAACACGAGGTATTTTAATGGCGGAGCTCCGGGTCGAAACGTATCTCACACAGGAGACAGTGGATTCGACCACGAGGCTTGGAAGCTAGGGGTTTTTATAGAAAAGGAGTGGGGCTGGGGGAGGAATTGGCGCGGTTTCACATGATTGGTCCATTTAAACATCAGCAGCCTGAGGTCAGAGGGGTGGGAGATAGGGAAGCGATGGGCCTGCCCGGGCATGTCCTGGTCTGTTCTGCTATGTTCTCAGCCCCAGGTTTCAAAGCTCACAAACAACTCTTTGGGCTATTTGACATACATTACATGAATCACAGGTCTCAAGTTTTATTTCCTTTCATTCCCCTCTT
The DNA here is from genome assembly GCF_978045245.1 of Mus caroli. Classification (NCBI taxonomy): domain Eukaryota; kingdom Metazoa; phylum Chordata; class Mammalia; order Rodentia; family Muridae; genus Mus; species Mus caroli. The sequence goes on along the minus strand of NW_028227257.1, from coordinate 11,393,960 downwards.
CTTTTGTTTAGACTAATTCTAATCATAGAATTTTAGAGATTGGTGTCCCCTAACTCTTCATCTACCTGAACTATAGGTTGATATTGCCTTTGAAGAACCATGAGTTTTACTGTATCAATTCTACTCTGGATAAAAGCCATTCCTCTATTTATTATACAGGGGCCGAAAACTAAAGCTAAGCATATCATAAGGATTGGTCCAGCTACAGCGGAAATCAAAGAAGTTATCCAAGATGGTCGTGATTCAAACCACGACTCAAACCACCCCCGTTGAGCATCCCGTTCCCGTTTCCTTCGCTCTAATCTTTCTCTCAGTTTCTGCATAGAGTCTCTAACTATTCCTGTATGATCTGCATAGAAGCAGCACTCTTCTTTAAGGGCAGCACACAGTCCTCCTTCCTTTAGGAACAACAAATCAAGACCTCTCCTGTTCTGCAAAACTACCTCAGACAGGGAGGTCAAAGATTTTTCTAAAGCGTCAATGGACTTCTCTATTGCCGCTAGGTCTTCATTGACAGCATCCCTCAAAGACTGAATTCTCTGTCTTCCTTCTATCAAAGCTGACACTCCTGTCCCCACTCCTACTGCCATACCTATTCCCAAGAATGCAGCCAGGGTTAAAGTAATTGGTTCTCTTTTCGACCGCCGGCCAGCATAGCTTTCTTCTAAACTGGATGCAGGGTGATAATATACGCAGGGTAACAGCTGGATCATGACACAAAAATCATGAGATGAATTAAAAACCTTAGTTGATACACAGGGAGTAAGTCCTGTATTGCAAGCCCACCATCCAACCGGGGAAGGTACAAGATAGTAATTAGCTTCCGTTCTGGACACGGACTGAATTTGTCCGCATAGGTGTTTGTGAGTGGAAGGTGGGGTGCCTATACAGAGACCTGGACTCCTCGCAGATACTTCAGTCAGGGTCAGTTTTTGTCCTGTTCCCCAAGAGCAGGAAGTATGGCTGCTGGTTCTGTTGAAATCTCCATTGAAAGCAATTCCTTCATAATAAGGCGGACCCGAGGTCAGGCATAGCCAGCAGTCCTCAGTAGCCCTTGGATCAGTTCTATTAAGGGCATAAAAGGCTCCTCTCACTAGGTTAAACATCCTCTGTCTTGTTGAAGGAATCTCAGGGGTAATAATTAGAGGTACCTGAGGAGTGGGAGGTTGGGTGGTAGCAGCCATACTAAGAGGGTCCGCAATCACCGGAGTAGGCTGAGGAATAGTATGGGTGAGGGGTGTGGACTTGGTTGGGGGGCCTAAAGGATTGTAGGGGGTCTCTACTTTTAGTCTGATGGTGAACAATAATCCCTCATCATATCTTTCCTTGTAAATCCTAAGACCCCAGGTATACCCTTTTGTCCATCCCAGAGCTCTTTTCCCTGGTTCAGTAAAGGTGACACGGAGCGGATGGCACCAGTCAGTACACTCGTCTAGGTCGAATCCTCCAGGTACATAAGACGCTAGGGAATAGTTGGCTGTTACTCTAATATAGTCCCAGCTTGAGGAGGGCTTCCAGTGGGCTGTACCTGAAGTCTCGCAACCCCAGCTCTTGCAATAGAAGTCAGCCTTACCTCCACATGTTGGATTAAGGGATTGACTTCGGTGGGGCCCGGGACAGACATAGAAGGGATGGGTTCGAAGCATACTTCTATCCCTTTGGTTAGAGCAACCACCCCATGGGTCCCTCGAATGTTTTTCTACGTACGGAGGGGGTGTTAAAGGTGCCCTCTGAATGTCAGAGTACCCCTCCAAGTCCCATCCAGGAGGGGCTCCTATAGCCAACTTACAGATGTCAGGGAAAAGATCAGGCCACCAAGTCCACAGAGGGTGTACCTCGGCGATTGTCCATACAGCCCTACCCCCCTCATTGAGTACCTCCCACGTTTGTTGAACAGGACTGTGGGGGTTGAAGTCCTTTGGGATCGCTCTTACGAAGCAGGCGCAACTTAAAAGGGTTAGTAGTCTTCTCCAAAGTCCACTCATCATGGCTGACTCCAGGGGGTGCTCTCTTGACGTGGGATGCGTGGACCCAAGTGGGGATTCCTTCCACTTTGACCGCGGTGGGCGTTGTCAGTAGCACCAAGTAGGGTCCCTTCCACCTCGGTTCTAGGTTTCCCGCTCGGTGTCTCCTCACCAGGACTGCGTCTCCTACTTCAAACTGGTGCGGCACCTGTGTGTCACCAGCAACATAGGTTTCTTTTAGCTGTTCCCAGACCTCTTTTCTTACTATTTCGAGAGCTTTTAATCGAGCCAAAAGACTAGAAGAAGGAGAGAAAGACACATCCGGGTGATTCCTATCCCCTACAGTCATAAAAATGGGTGGGGGTGCCCCATACATTAATTCAAATGGAGTTAGGCCAAGGGGTCCAGGTGTATTCCGAACCCTGAACAAGGCATAAGGGAGAACGGCTGTCCAATCGCTTCCACCGGATTCTAAGGCTATTTTAGTCAGAGTCTCCTTTAGCGTCCTGTTCATCCTCTCTACCTGTCCTGAACTCTGGGGTCTGTATGCACAATGTAATTTCCAATTTGTCCCCAGTTGCCTGGCCAATCCCTGACTTACCTGGGAGACAAAGGCAGGTCCGTTGTCTGACCCCATTACCTTAGGTATCCCAAAGCGGGGAAGGATTTCTTCAAGTATCTTCTTGACCACTACATTAGCTGTTTCTTTCTTGGTGGGGAACGCTTCGACCCATCCTGAGAAGGTGTCTATAAAAACTAGGAGATATTTATTTCCATACCTAGCCGGTTTCACCTCAGTGAAGTCAGTTTCCCAGTAGGCTCCAGGCCTGTCTCCTCGCAGTCGTTTTTCTTCCTGGAGCCTGCTAGACCCAGCATTGGTAAGTGCACAAGCACGGCAGTTTTTTACTATTTCCTGCACAATTTTCTTTAATCCAGGAATGTAATAGGGGGACTTACTAACCAATTTTAGTATTTTTTTAGTTCCTAAATGAGTCAGATGGTGTATGTTAGCTAAGTAATCTCGCCCCTCTTCTTCTGTGAGGGTTCTTTTATTAATTTCCTCAGCAGTGGGCTGTTGGGTTCTCACCACCAGAGTCATTGGCCCTTGGGCTGCTTTTTTAGCTTCTTGGTCTGCCATTTGATTTCCTTTTTCAACGGGCCCAGTTCCCTTCTGGTGTCCTGGGCAATGGATAATTGCCACCCTACGGGGCAGATGAACAGCTTCTAATAAGCTGAGAATTTCTTTTTTATTTTTGATATCTTTGCCGGCAGACGTCAGCAGTCCACGGTGTCGGTATATTGCTCCGTGAACATGAGCCGTGGCAAAAGCGTACCGGCTGTCAGTATAGACATTAAGAGTCCTTCCTTCTGCCAGCCTTAAGGCTTGAATTAGTGCGATTAGTTCTGCTTTTTGAGCTGATGTACCCTCTGGCAGGCTGCTGGCCCATATGACAGACTTTCCATCTACTACTGCTGCCCCAGCCCTCCGCTTACCTTCTACCACAAAGCTGCTTCCGTCTGTGAACCAAGTCATCGCCCCTGGCCAAGGTTGGTCTGTGAGGTCTGGCCGGATTCCAGTCTCTTCTGCCAGTATCTCTTCACACTTATGTGCAGGGGCCTCGTCAGCCTCAGGTAGTAAGGAGGCAGGGTTGAGAATGGCTGGGGGTGCGAAACTTACTCGCTCTGTCAGCAATAGGCTCTGGTAATGTGTCATTCGGGCGTTGGTCAACCAGCGGTCCGGTGGTTGCCTGACGATGCTCTCAAGAGAGTGTGGGGCCACTATGGTAACATTCTGGCCCATAGTCAGTTTGTCAGCATCTCTTACTAGCACAGCCGTGGCTGCTATCGCTCGCAGGCAGGAGGGCCATCCACTGGCCACAGAGTCCAGTTTCTTTGATAAGTAGGCTACCGGGCGCTTCCATGGTCCCAAAACCTGGGTAAGAACTCCCCTTGCCACTCCATTTCTTTCATCAATGTATAGGGTGAAAGGTTTGTTTAAATCTGGCAGGGCCAATGCTGGAGCCTGCAGCAGTGCCTTTTTGAGAGTTTCAAAGGCTAGCTGATGTTCCCTGGTCCAGGTGAATTCCCCTTTCTCTTTGGTTAGTGGATACAAGGGAGCTGCCAGTGAGGCAAATCCGGGAATCCAGAGTCTGCAAAACCCGGCAGTCCCCAGGAACTCTCTTACCTGGCGAGCAGTAGTAGGGGCCGGGATCTGCATAACAGCTTGTTTTCTGGCTTCTGTGAGCCACCGTTGTCCATCTCTCAGGACATATCCTAGGTAGGTCACTTCTATCTGGCATAACTGAGCCTTTTTAGCAGAGGCCCGATACCCCAGCTTACCTAACTCGCCCAGGAGGTTATGGGTCCCAATTTCACAGTCCTCGCGTGTTTCTGCAGCTAGGAGCAGGTCATCTACGTATTGCAAAAGAGTCACCTGTGGGTTATTGGCTCGGAAAAGAGCAAGATCTCGGTGTAGGGCTTCATCAAACAAAGTGGGCGAGTTCTTGAATCCCTGAGGCAGCCTCGTCCATGTGAGCTGTCCGGCTTGTCCACTCTCGGAGTCTCGCCATTCGAAAGCGAACAAGGGCTGGCTGTTGGGGTGTAACCTCAAACAGAAAAAAGCGTCTTTGAGATCCAGGACTGTGTACCATGTCCGACCAGGTGGCAAGGTGCTGAGGAGGTTATAAGGATTTGGCACCGTGGGGTGTATGTCCTGAACTCTCTTATTGACTTCTCTAAGGTCCTGGACTGGACGGTAGTCACTGGTCCCTGGTTTTTTTACTGGAAGTAGAGGAGTGTTCCAAGGGGATTTGCATGGAACCAAAATCCCTTGTTGGAGCAGTTTGTTGATTTGGGGGCGTATACCCTCTCGAGCTTCTCTGCTCATGGGATATTGTCGGACCCCTATAGGGGTGGCCCCGGACTTAAGTTCAATCACCACGGGGGGGGACCAGTTTTGCCATCCCCACTCCTCCCGTCTCTGCCCATGCCTGAGGGTATCGATTCAACCAGTCCTGTAATCCCTCATGGGGCTTTACTTTATTTTGGTAAAGTCGATATTCCTCTCCTAGTTGTAAAGACAGCTCTAGAGTCTGGGGCACTTTTATTCCCCAGAAAACCTCCGGTCGATGAGAGGTGAAAGTTATTTGTGCTTTTAACTTGGTTAGTAAGTCTCTCCCCAATAAAGGCATAGGACACTCTGGAATGACTAGAAATGAATGAGTTACTCGATTTCGCCCTATGTCTACTACTCGGGATGTGGTCCATGGATACAACTTTTGTCCCGTGGCCCCAATCACCAAGGTTTTTTCATTTTTTTTCACTTTTCCTAGAGGTGTTTTGAGTACTGAAAATTCGGCTCCCGTGTCAACTAGAAAGTCCACAGGGGTCCCCTCCACTTCTAAGGTTACCCTAGGCTCGGGGAGGGGGTCCGAGCCCCGTTCCCCCTAGTCTTCATCTTCTCCAAGAGAAAGTACCTTTACCTCTTGTTTTTTTTTCGGACAGTCGCTCTTCCAGTGGCCCATTTCCTTGCAATATGCGCATTGGTTCCTCTCCAGGCGCTGCCTGCCTTCTCGGGGTCTCCTTGGTCCCTGCTGTCTTTTGTCTCCCAGGTACCCTGACTGTCTACCTTTTCTTCCGTTATCTCTTTCTCCTACTGCGGCCAGGATCCTAGTCAAAACCTTTTCTTGCCTCCTGTCTCTCCTATCCTCATCCTCTCTTTTCTCTCTTTTCTCTCTCTCTAACTTTTCATCTTCTGTTTCTCTCCTATGATACACTTTCTCTGCCTCTCTAACTACATCTCTTATGGTGTAATCCTGCAAGCCCTCAATTCGCTGTAACTTCTTCCTAATGTCAGGAGCCGACTGGCCAATGAAGGCCATAATTACTGAGGCCCTTTGACCCTCAGACGTGGGGTCGAATGGGGTATATCTCCTATAAGCCTCCATGAGCCTTTCGAGGAAGACTGAGGGGGGCTCAGTTGCTCCCTGCATAACCTCTCTTACCTTGGCCAGATTCGTGGGCTGCCGGGCAGCACCTCTGAGACCCGCCACTAGGACCCGGCGATAATTGGACAGTCGTTCCCTACCTGGTGCCGTATTATAATCCCATCGGGGCCGGGTTAGCGGGAATCCTTCATCTATTTCAGCTGGAGTTTGGACAGGGCGCCCAGCCTCGTCTCGGACGTTTTTCCGAGCCTCAAGGAGAATTCTCTCCCTCTCCTCGGTTGTGAATAGAGTCTGCAGAAGCTGCTGGCAGTCATCCCAGGTCGGCTGGTGTGAATACATTAATGATTCAACCAACCCAGTGAGTCCTGCAGGGTTCTCTGAAAAAGGGGGGTGATTAGCTTTCCAGTTATAGAGGTCAGAAGAGGAAAAAGGCCAATACTGTAGGGTCTGTAGACTGTTCGGATCGGCAGGGGGAGCCCCAATAGCCCTGAGGGGGAGCGCCACGGTTGAATCCGCAGGCCCCTCAGGGGTGACTCCTCGCCGGCTCCTTGTTCCTGTGGAGGGACCCCCTCCTCCGGCCGGGGCCTGAGGCAGGGGTCCGGAGGGAGCTGAAGGTTGGGGCTGGGAAGCATATGGTGGGGGTTGAGGGGTGTCGGGCCATTCAGGGGGTTCTTCAATCTCTGGATAGATCTTGGGGGGTTTCGTCACTGGTGTGCTGCGGTCATCATCTCCCCCGAGCGGTGGTTTCGGTTTCTCTTTCTCACCATTTTCTCGGATGGCTAGAATCTTGGTGCCAGGGCGGAGAGGCGGGAGGAATGGGCGAACCCACGGGGGTGGGTAGCGTGCCAAGTCCTCCCATACCGTGATGTACGGTTGCTGCTCTGGATACGATCCTGGCCCCTCCTGAAAAACAATGGCCTTCACAGCCCTTATGGTGGGTAAGTAAAAAGTTCCTTCTGCTGGCCAACCTACTCCAAAAACAGGCCATTCTGAGGAACAGAAAGTCATCCATGGCTTTTTTTTCACTGTTACTGACAAATTTCGTCCTCTAGCCCTAACGTCCGTCCAATGGTCCTTAGTCAAAGATAAAGGAGTAGACACGGTCTGTCCCATAGTGAAGAATAAGAATAAACACAACACAATGACAGAGACGGAAAACACTAAGACATCCAAACACACTCGTCCGCGTCTGGACTTATACAACCAGCCAAACGCTACCTCTGACGGAGTGGGATTCCACGTCCACTCCTCTGGCAGGAAGAGCACTCACTCTTCTTCACTCTGCCGGGCAACAGCCAGGTCCTCCTGACTGTTCCGTACCCTGGGCACTCCAGGGTCTCCCTCGGAACGTCTTCCAAGGTTGCAGCCCGTGGGGAAATAGACCGTCGTCTTCCCACAGCCACTAGGGTCCTTACGGTCCTCAGTGGCAGCTGCCAGAATACAGAAAACCAGAACTGGTAACACAGGTGGGACTCAAACCCACAATCTCAGAATTGAAAAACCAAGACACAAGTTCAGCGGTTTCACACTTACACACTTAGACAACAGACAACATACAAGACTCACACAAACAAACGTACCTCCAAGGGGTCCTTCGGGGTTCTTGGGTGTCACGCAGATCTCGGTGGGACCTCCAAATGAAAGAACCTAGTGGGGAAACCCCCACCCAACTCCCGATTCAGCGTGCACCCAAGAATCACGAATAGAACACAACACCTTGATGTAACAACACGAGGTATTTTAATGGCGGAGCTCCGGGTCGAAACGTATCTCACACAGGAGACAGTGGATTCGACCACGAGGCTTGGAAGCTAGGGGTTTTTATAGAAAAGGAGTGGGGCTGGGGGAGGAATTGGCGCGGTTTCACATGATTGGTCCATTTAAACATCAGCAGCCTGAGGTCAGAGGGGTGGGAGATAGGGAAGCGATGGGCCTGCCCGGGCATGTCCTGGTCTGTTCTGCTATGTTCTCAGCCCCAGGTTTCAAAGCTCACAAACAACTCTTTGGGCTATTTGACATACATTACATGAATCACAGGTCTCAAGTTTTATTTCCTTTCACAACCAAGTATGACCTTGTACAAGGCAAGTAAAACAGGGGGTTCAGGAGCTTAAAGTCACCCTCAGTGACATAGCAATCTCAAGACCAGCCTGGCATATAGGAGCCTCTTGTCTAAAAATTAAACCAGTCGGTAGTGATGGATGGCGCTATTGTAATCCCGGAGCTGCGGAGAGGAGCCGGGCAGACCGGGGGCTGGATAAACTCCAGGGCAGGGACAGAGTCTTCTCAAAACACAGGCTCAGCTGTGAGACTGTAGGCCTGATACCCCGACACCCCAATACCAGGAGGGAAAGGAAGGCAGGAGGCCAGATTCAACTACACAGAGAGTTCAGGGTCAGCCTGGGCTCTGTGAGACCCTGTATGTATCAACACAACAGAAAACCGGAAACCGAGCTGGCAAGATGGTTCAGCCAGTAAGAGGCACTTGCCACCAGGCCTAGGACACTACATGATTCCCCAAAGCACACTGAATGAAGAGAAGAAATAAAAAAGGAAAGGAGCAAGACTCGTCTCAGGTTTTGGCAGCAGATGAATGAAATGGATGCAGTAAAGAATCCAAAGTAGTTGCTCAAGCTTAAAGAAAAACATTTATTCCAGACCATGAAGGTTCTCTCTCTCTCTCTCTCTCTCTCTCTCTCTCTCTCTCTCTCTCTCTCTCTCTCTCTCTCTCTCTCTCTAGCAGAGAAGCAACTGTGTGTACAAGGCGGCGGCGACGACAGCGGCGGCGGTTGTTTCCAGGGTTTTAAGGGGAACCTGGGAGGAGGGACCTTGTAATCTGGGGTGGAGGACTTTGAAGTGTATAACAGGGATTTTTTGCGTGGAGCATCAAGGAGCCTAGAAGTGGTTCAGCACAGGCCTTGATATGCTAATTGAACCACAGGTATATGTTAATGCAGGACCTGAAGTCCCTTTGGTCTGAGACGAGGACAATGCTTCCTTTTAGCAGGCAGAAGCTTTTCCGCCCAAGTTCCAAGTATGTTTACATATGTTCCAAACGTTCTTTTGTTGTTGTTGTTTGGTTTTTCGAAACAGGGTTTCTCTGTGTAGCCCTGGCTGTCCTAGAACTCACTCTGTAGACCAGGCTGACCTCGAATTTAGAGATCCACCTGCCTCTGCCTCCTGAGTGCAGGGTCTAAAGGTGTGAGCCACCACTGCCAGACTTAAGGTTGTGTTTTGAAGTAAACCAGGCATGATGGTGCATGCCTTTAATCCCAGCACTCAGGAGGCAGAGGCAGGGGGATCTTTATGAGTTTGAGGCTAGCCTGAGTTACATGTAGTGGACGGCAGCTGGCGAGTGACTCTTGTGAGAAGTATCACACGTGAATCTTTTCTATCCGTGTCTAAGATGTGGAGAGCCGTGCCCTGAGCAATCGCCATTATAAGATGGCGCTGGCCTCCGCTGTGCCTAACTAGTAAACAAGCCTTGTACGCAGGTGCGAGAGTGAACTCACTCCTAGTCACTGCCCATTGTCAGGGCGTAATAGTGGGGTGATGGGCGAGCAACAAATCAGGAGCTGACACGCCATATCAGGTGCTGAAACGCCATGGCTGAGGGCTATATAAGCGACTCCATTTTCCGGGGTCTGGGTCTTCCCTCTTGAAGAAGCAATAAAGCCTTTTGCTGCAGAAGATTCCGGTTGTCCCGAGTGTGTTCTTGCCGGCGGGAACAAAAGCTCAGGATACTAAGGCACAGAATTAAAACCTTTTTCTCCCCTACCTTTTATGGAAATGCCTTAATGCACATGTGTGTGTGCATGCGCGCGCACACACACATGCCTGCCACCGCCATTAAAACCCTTGTTTTCTCAGAGGTCACTGCTCCTGTCCAGGGATTTGATGTCCTGGAGCAATGATGTCTTTCCCTTCCTTATTTCTTAATTCCAGCGAGCTAATTCTTCTCAGACTAGCCAACTGAATAAGACTGTGAGGTGGAGCCCAGAGAATGAAGAAGAGGCACGGTTTTCACATCAGTTAGAATAAAAGCCAAGTGCAGTTTGTCTTGTGTGCTTGCTTTTCTGATCAACAATAAACTTTGTCTTGTCCTGACACTTGAGTAGAGTGGTGCTCCTTTCTTCGTCACTACAAGCATATTCCCAATCACAGCCATGCGTTCACTCGTACACACAGCCATGGCTGACCTCCGGCATTTACACACAGACACAGAAGCACATAAACCTGTATGTACGTTTTGTTTTGTTTTTTTCTTCCTGCCCCGTGGCCTTCTGGGAGTCTGTTCCTCACAAGCTGACAGAGGAAGGATGTAAGGCTGAAGTATCCCCCCAAAGCCCCGCCCCGCCGGGCTGCCAGGTCAAGGGCGGAGCAGGTCCAGGAGGTGGATGGCACATGGGTACCCACAGCTCCTCCCTGAACCCTAACCTCCTTGCTGGGATGTAAGTGAACTGCTGGAGAGTTCCATAGGAATGGTGTGTGGCGCCGGGCGTGGTGGCGCATGCCTTTAATCCCATCACTCGGGTAGCAGAGGCAGGTGGATTTCTGAGTTCGAGGCTAGCCTGATCTACAGAGTGAGTTCCAGGACAGCCAGGGCTACACAGAGAAACCCTGTCTGATCCTATGGAGCTAGAACTTTGTCCCTGGACACCGACTTCGACCTCACCACTCTCTGAACTTCCAGACATGTTTGACCCAATTGCAGCATCCATAGCACACACTGAAGTTTCTGTCAAATTGGTCGGATGGGAGCCGAGGCTCAGAGTGCTTGCCTAGAGTGCATGAAATCCTGGACCACACCCCCAGCACCACATCACCCAGAGGTCATCCCAGCACTCAGGAGGGGAGGGCAGGAGGATCGCAAGTTCAAAGCCATCCTCAAATCTCAAAACAAGCCTCATGGGCTCGAGCTCGCCCCCACCCCCACCCCTCTGTCTACAAAATACCTGGGAGGAATCAACTCAAAGGGAGAGACTTAGTTTTCTTGTGGTTTCGGAGATTTCAGCCCGTGGCCTGCTTGCTTTAGTGCCAGGAAGGAAGGAAGGAAGGAAGGAAGGAAGGAAGGAAGGAAGGAAGGAGGGAGGGAGGGAGGGAGGGAGGGAGGGAGGGAGGGAGGGAGGGAGGGAGGGCGAGGGCGCGCGCGCGTGCGCGAGAGAGAAGTATGGGAAGGAAGAGGGAGAAGACAGGAAAGGACACGCCCACTTCCGGGTGTGGCTTAGCTTGCTACTGGGGCACTGTCGCCCACCAATGCTGCCCAGACAGGCCTTCCCTTGCAGTGTGGGGACCTGGAAATAGCTTGCTTGCTCTTTTGGGTGCCCTGAAGGTATCTGGGCTCCCTTTGTTCATGCTTAACACTCTACTGGGCAAACAAACCACATCCCGTTAGCAGCAGGTCCCCAAGCCTCTGTTCTGGCAGGTCCCTGGTCCCTTTGCCAGGCCCAGAGTCCGGGCCAAAGTTCCTAGAACTTGGGAATTCCTAATAATTAACCCGGGATCCCGGTGGAATGAGACGCTCGAACAGGGAAGCTGCCGTTTCCAGACCGCAAAATGTTCGCTGCGACCTGCTCTGAGCACCTCCGGGGCCAGCCTCCACCCCATCCCTTCCGTGTCCAGCTCTGACTATTCCTTGCCAGTGTGCTCTCCACTACAGAGGCCCTGAGCAGAGCTCCTTGGGTGTATCCCAGGGACAATCAAGAAGCCCTCTGTTGACCCAGAGGACACAGGGAGGAGGACTCTGCTGCTGTGGCTTTCCCTGTCTGGCCAGCGCCCCTCCTCGCTCCTCGTTCACTGAGCCAGCCCTGAGTGATGCAGAGCTAAGCCGCTTAGCAGCTGAGAACCTTCCCAGAGCGGCTCCTTCTGAGGCGCCTTGTAAATTAAAGCTTGAAGCAGGAAGCAAACCCCTCAAGTGCGATTTAGTTTAAGTGTTCTCATTCATTTTAATTCTAAAAATGCAACATCATAAAACGGCACACCTGGCCTGTTCACAAACTAATGACGGCGTTTACCGCCTAGATGAATTCGGGGGCTGGAACAGTAATGAAATTAGCAGCATTCACTGAACTAACGTGGCCTCCTCAACACCTTGCAGTTAGGTGGCTGTTACCCTCAATGAGGCAAGTGCCAGAGTCTGTCCTGACTGACTTCCAGGTTGCAGAATAGAGACAGGGTTGGTGATTTGGCCAAAGTCACACAGCTAGAAAGGCGGGGGTGGGGGGTGGGGGGGTGCCACTGGGCTGGTGAGATGGCTCAGTGGGTAAAGGTGCTTGCCACCAAACCTGCGGGTCTGAGTTTGATCCCCATAGGAGAGAGCTGACTAAAGTTGTTCCCTGAACACACACACATTGAAGTGAAACATTTTTTTTTTCCAAAGAAAGGAGGCAGCTGCAATGTGGGGGTCTTGGTAGTGGGGTATGGTTCACTGAGGTGGGCCAAGAGACCTCTCCCCCAGCCCCTCTTGTGATGCTAACTGCTTCCTGGGTGGGTGCCAAAGTCAGATCTGAAGTCCTCTGTGGCCTCACTGACATAGAGAGCAGACTCTGGGTATCCAAGATGAGAGGAGGAAGCTAGAGCTAGGTGGACTGGGGACATGCAGGGGACATGCCTGTACTCGACTGTGGAAATTCTCAGGTTTGCATGAGATCTGAAGGAAACCTGGGAACCTGAGTGCTGTGGCTCATGGCTGATTTCCAGCTGCCTGAGGCTGATGCAGGAAGGTCACCACGAGGTTATCAAGATCATTAAGGCTAGCCTGGGCTAGCTCCAGGTCAACCTGGTCTAACTAGCGAGGCCTGATCTCTGGAGCAGAACCATGTGCCAGGCGGTGCAGACGTGCAGTTCACTGAGGTGGGCTAAGAGGCCGCTCCCCTCCCCCTGGGTTAATTATTAGGAACATGGATGCTTATGGAAGCTGACAGTCTCTGTCTCTTGTTTGACTTGTTTTCTTGGTGAGTGACTCTGGCTCTGACCTCTGCCCCACATAGGCTATCCCTCACCGGGTGCTTCAACCTCCCATGTAGCCCAGGCTGGCCTCGGAGAGAATGACCTTGAAGTCTTGTCCTTTTTTTTTTTTTTTAATTTATTTTATGTATAGGAGTACACTGTAGCTGTACAGATGGTTGTGAGCCTTCACATGGTTGTTGGGAATTGAATTTTTTTTTAGGACCTCTTGTCACTCCGGTCAACTCCCACCCAAAGATTTATTTATTATTATACATAAGGACATTGTAGCTGTCTTCAGAAGAGGGCATCAGATCTCCATGTGTGTGAGTCACCATGTGGTTGCTGGGATTTGAACTCAGGACCTTGAGAAGAACAGTCAGTGCTCTTACTGGCTGAGCCATCTTACCAGGTCCAACCTTGAAGTCTAATCCTCCTGCCTCCACCTCCCCATGCTTGAATCTGCCTAGTGCTCACTGGCTTGCCTCCATCTAATTTGGTTTGCCTCTCAACAGAAGGAGCGCTTTAGCCTCCCCTTCCCTTCATCTGCCCCTCGCAACACCTACCAGCCCTCCGTTTCTAGAATGTCACCATTTCATACTGTTCTATAAATGGAGCCCGCAGCCTGGCTTCTGCTGGGACGAGCTTTTTGTCTCGGTGGATCTCCCTGGAGAGTCCCAAGCTGCTGTGAGAGTCCAGTCTGTCTGGACGTTTGCAGGTAGACTCAGGGAGAGTGGCTGGGAGCAGACCAGACACAATCAGGTTGGGGAATCTGAGGGTGGAATGTGGGGCAAGCAGCAGCCCCACCCTCCCAGCCCCCAAGTCATGTGGTCATGGAGAGTGGACGACATCACTCTAAAGTGCTGGGACAGAGCAGAACTGGTAAGACCGTGTAAGTGGCCTTCTCACTGGGAACAAAGAAAGCATCGAGGTGATGAAGACAATCCCGGGCTTGCGGTGGGAGGAGCCACTCGGGCGGGAGCAGGGGTGGGGGCAGGGTTGGGGCTGGGGTAGTCCCTGGACTTTTTTTACCCCAACCCCACTCTTCCTCTCTTTTCAGTCACGGGACACCAGAGAGATTGGGGCCAGAGTTTGGGTCCAGGTAAAAGGAAGGAAGGGAATCGGGGACCTTGTGTGTGCCAGGCTCGCCCTCTGTACCAGGTACGGCAGAAAGGAAAGGATGTAAAGACACGCTTGTGTCTCAGTCTATCAAGCTATTGAAACGACGGGCACTGGAGATATGGGACTTCCCCCAGGAATGGCATGCGGAGAGAAGGAAAAGGCACCAGCTCAAGGAGGGGACTTACGTCGTTGGAAAGAGATTTCGCCCAGTTCTCCGGAACTGAAGCACAGACACAGAAGGCTCAGTGGTGGGTGGGACCATACCGTGGTCCGGGCTGAATAGCTGTGCAAGTCCCTGGCTTCTATTTAAACTTTGATTTCTCCTTAGGGCCAGTGGATATTGGTGGCATTTGTTGGATCTCTGTGCTTCTCTTCCCAATGTGGCCACATTAAATACATCTCCCTTTCTACCTTCCTTTTTAAAAAAAATTGATTCTTTAAATTGGCTTACTGAAGACAGGTAGGTGAATCTGACTTGGGGCACCAGCTGTGACCCCCCAAGTTGAATAACATACCACTAAGCCACAGAAGTCTTGATGCCTGGCTATCCCTGCGCCTAAGGTGTACTGGCCAGTGTTCTGCAGAGCTTTGAGGCACTAGGAGCCTTTCAGAACTGCCTGATGAAATGGCACCTATGCATGAATGCAGGCAGCTGCGGTCCGTGCTTGGGGAACCCCATCAGCCTTCCACACATATGTGCTCCTGTAGCTGGAGGGCCAGAAAAGCTTCATTATACAGGCTTTGAGGCTCACAGAGAATGGGTTAGGGACCTGCCTAGAGCTGTCAGGGTGTTTAGAAAGGTTGGAGGTCCAGCCAGAGCTACTACTGCTCCAGGCTAGACAGCAGGGTATGGCCCCTGAAGGAAGGACAGGATCAGGGCACAGAAGAGCCTAAGCTATTTGTTTTCTTTTTCTCTTTCTTTTTCTTTTTCTTTTTCTTTTTCTTTTTCTTTTTTTTAAATTTTTTTTATTTTTTTGGTTTTTCGAGACAGGGTTTCTCTGTGTAGCCTTGGCTGTCCTGGAACTCACTCTGTAGACCAGGCTGGCCTCGAACTCAGAAATCTGCCTGCCTCTGCCTCCTGAGTGCTGGGATTAAAGGTGTGCGCCACCACGCCCGGCTGTCTTTTTCTTTTTCTTTTTCTTTTTCTTTTTCTTTTTCTTTTTCTTTTTCTTTTTCTTTTTCTTTTTCTTTTTTTTTCCTTTTCTTTTTCTTTTCCTTTTTCCCTTTCCTTTCCTTTCCTTTCCTTTCCTTTCCTTTCCTTTCCTTCCCTTTCCTTTCCTTCCCTTCCCTTCCCTTCCCTTCCTTTTCCTTTTCCTTTTCCTTTTCCTTTTCCTTTTCCTTTTCCTCCCCTCCCCTCCCCTCCCCTCCCCTCCCCTCCCCTCCCCTCCCCTCCCCTCCCCTCCCCTCCCCTCCCCTCCCCTCCCCTCCCCTCCCCTCCCCTCCCCTTCTCTTTTTTCTTTTTTTCTTTTCTTTTCTTTTCTTTTCTTTTCTTTTCTTTTCTTTTCTTTTCTTTTGACAAAGACTCTTAAGTACTCCGGCTGTCCTGGAACTAGCTATGCAAAGGAGGGTCCTGGAACAGAGATCTGCCTGCCTCTGCCTCCTGAGTACTGGGATTAAAGGCATATGCCAGGCCCAAGAGCACAGCTTGAATCCCAGCCCAGTCACATAGCAGCTGTGTGGTCCCAGCCTTTCGAGCCATCCTCATCCATGTAGCGCATGCCTATCTTGTAGTTCTAGCTCCTGGGTCTAGCAGACACCATGACTGTGGTTGCTTCTCACACCCCTGAAGCTCAGGGCAGGTGCTAGGAGCCCAGGCCTCCTGCCAGCAAACTCCACAGTCTCAAGGGAAGAGCTACCACCATCTCCAGGCCCTCAGGCTCCACAGAGCCTGTAGACAGGTTAGTCAGGTAGGTAGACTGCGGTACACTGGATAACCAGGCATGGGGCTTATATGGTGGTCTGCACAGTGTACCTCACAAGAGTATAGGTCTGTTGGGCTTCCTTGTGTAGCTGGAAGCTGGGTCCCTGTTGTCTTCCTGTATAGCCCAGACTAGTTTTAAAATGACTATGTAGTCATACTGGTTGGAAAGGTTTTGATTCTCCAGCCTCTAAGTGCTGGGATGACCACATTCTGTCAGCTTGAGCTTTAGAAGGGAGATCGACACCAGCTCATTATTGGAACGTATCAGCTCTTCAGAGTTAGGCGCCATCCTAGGGTTTTATTATTTTGTTTATTTATTTGAACCATTTCATGTAGGCCAGGCTGGCTTCAAACTCACTCTGTAGCTAAGGGTGGATTTGAACTCCTGATCCTTCTCCTCCACTTCTTGAGTGCTAGGACTACAGGTGTGTGCTACATACTAACAAGCCTTGCTCAGTGCAGACTCAAGGCTGCTAGTGGGCAGTCTCTGAGTGGCTGGAAGGGGACTGTGGTGCTGAGAGAACCTCTGGATCCCAGAGAGAGTTCATTGAAACCCCACCGGGCTCCAGGTTGGTACAGGGCTATGCAAACAGCAAGGAAGGCCTGGAGCTTCAGATCACAGCTCCACCAGTTGAAGGACTGGGTGATTATGGCCCAGGGACTCTCTGTGCCTCATTTCCCTCTGTTGCATAGAGATGAAGGCTGTCAGTCTCTCCACCCCGACCCTATTCAGTACCCTTGAGCTTGGCTCTCCTGGATATCTGATTTGTAGAGTTTTTTGTGTTTCTATCAAATACTGGTGGGGTGGTGGCAGAGCATGTCTTTAACCCCAGTACATGGGAAGCAGAGGCAGGCCCATCTCAGTGAGTTGGAGGCCAACCTGGTCTTCAGAGTGAGTTCTATGATATTGAGGACTACATAGAGAAACACTGCCTCGAAAAACCAAAAACAACAACAACAACAACAAATTTTAGAGCCAGACAGCTGCCTGTGGGTCTGGTTTGTGAGCGGTTTGGGTGATGGATAGGGGCTGATGTGTGGTTGTGTCTGCTTTGTGGGCTCTTCTGAATTTTTAAGTTTGCTTTCTTGTGTTTTGTTTAAGAGAGATTTCTTATGTAACCTGGGTTGGCCTCGAACTCTATCATCCTTGACCATCTGACCCTCCTGGCCCTGCCTCCTGAGGGCTAGGATTCCTCAACATACTATCATGCTGTCACCATAGCTGACCTATATGACGCCATGCCACCATAACTGACCTATATGACGCCAGGAATGGAACCAGGGCTTTGTGTACTGGGCAAGCACTCTACAGAGCCACGGCTACATCCTGGCCTCCTATGAAAGTTATTGTTATTAACTCATGTGTGCATGTGTGTACATGTGCGTTTAGTGCTCTAGTGTTAGGGAAGCCAGAGGACAACTTGTGGGACCCAGGAACCAAACTCCAGTATTGAACTCATCTTGTCAGGGTTAGCAGCAAGCACCTTGACCCACTGAACTGTCTCATCTTACTACCCTGTTTTAAACATTTATTTACTTATTGAGTCACACCAGGGTCTCCAGCTGGCTGTGCACAGCCTTTATTTTTGTTTACTTATTTTACAGATAGGGTTTTCCAGTGCCTTGGGGTCCTCCTGCACCTGAAGGAGAGGCAGGCGACCTCAGGCAGCTGGTTCAGCCAGTTTTTATACAGCTTTCAGGGGTAGAATAGAGCAACAGCCACTAGGCACAATGTGATTGGCAGAACAGTGTGACTTTTAAACTGATTGGCCCTTAGGGACTGAGGTAGCACACCCTGAGGAATGTGTCTACAAGATCTGGGCTTCCCTTATATACTGCAGGTGGTCAGTGGTCGGTCCCTCCTGTGATCTGAGGAATGTAGTTAGTCTCTCTCTCACTTCTGGAGGGGAGGGGCACCTACCTGCTCTATGACCTTTCTCCTCCATGAGCGAAGGGGTCTGGTGGAATTTTTCCAAAGTTCCTGAGTTGACCTCTTCAGTTTCACTCAAAGTAACCCAGGCAGGCTTTGAACTCACATCGTTCCTCCCTCCTAACCCTTCCAAGTAGGTGGGATTACAGGACTGTGTAACCAGACCGTCAGATGTTTGTTTGTTTGTTTATAGACAAGGTGTCTGTCCTGTAGCCCAGGTTGGCCTGGAACTGTCTGTGTAGCTTTGAACTCCCGATCCTCTACTTCCAGCGCCTAAGTAATTGTGATTACAGGAGAGTGTGCTACCACGCACAGTGTCTTAGTCAGGGTCGCTGTTGCTGGGATGAAACACCAGGACCAAAGGCAACTTGGGAAGGAAAGGGTTTATTTGGCTTACACTTCCACACTCTAGGCTATCAATCACTGAAGGAAGTCAGGAACTCAAACATGGTGGGAACCTGGAGGCAGGAGTTGCTGCAGAGGCAGGGTGCTGCTTACAGGCTTGCTCCCCTGGGGCTTGCTCAGCAGGCTTTCCTTCACCAGCCCAGGGATGGCACCACCCACAATGAGCTGGGCCCTCCCTCATCAATCACTAATTTAAAAAATGCCCGACAAGATTGCCTACTGCTGGGTCTTACGACGACAGCTTCTCAAAGTACTCTCCTGTCAGGATGACTCTCGCTTGTGTCAAGATGACATAAAACAAGACAGCACACCTTTGGAAAAAAAAAAAGATTTATTTTACTTTATCTGTATGAATGTGTGTGCCTACATGTGTATGTATGTGTACTATGTATGTGTCTGGTACCTGAGAAGAAGGTGTGAAATCTACTACAACTGCAGGTACAGATGGTCACGAGCCATCATGTGGGTATCAGGAGCCAAACTGGGTCCTCTGTAAGAGCAAAAAATACTCTAACCCACTGAGCCATCTCTCCAGCCTCAGTTTCCTTTGCTTTGTATTGTTTGCTTTTTAAATAGGTCTTTAGAGTTAGAGGAACTTTTTTGGCTGTGGCCATGGGCTGTCACTGACTGTCCTATTCACCGTAATACTGTCAGCTGAGGTGCTGCCTGGATCCCTTCGTGTACTGGTTCTCAACCTTCCTGATGCTGCTACAGTTTCCTCATGTTGTGGTGAACCCCTAACAAAAACTTATTTGGTTGCTATTTTATGACTCTATTTGATGCTGTTATAAATCATTCTATAAATATTTTTGAGAGAGAGGGGGTTGGTGGGGGTCGCGACCCATAGGTTGAGAACCCTGCCTTGGCCGGAGCAGCCCCGCCACAATGGACGCAAGTGGGTGAATATTGTTGCCTTCCCGTGGGCTGCTTCTCTTCCAGGGCACCACATTAGTGTCTTAATTGTATTAGAAGCGAAACACGTCTCGGCCTTCCCCGGCCTCTGATGTTGTCTCGGAACTTCACGGGACATCTGCACTGTGCGAGGGAGTACAGTTTGCTCGTTTTGTAGCGTGTGCTCCTTCAGAACATCTCGGGCCTTTCCTCCTGGAAGTCTCCTTAGGAAGACTCCAGAGAAAGGTGCCCCTGCCCCCATCACAGCAAGGGCTCAGACGGGGCGGGACTTGGTCACGTGGGTGGTGTGTGTCCAAGGGCTGTTAGCTGGGTTAGCCTCTCTACCCCCACCTTTCACTGACTCCCTGGAAGCCGGTCCCGGAGTGCTGAGGGAGCAGGCCACTCAGGCTTCTGGTCCTGCTGGCCTCTTGAGTGTACGCTTTCTTTGGGAGGTGAAAGCCAGTTCTTGCAGACGCATAACTCTCTACCACTGAGCCACACCCCCAGTCCTTTGTGGGACAGGATCTCTGTGTAACTCAGGCTGCCTTTAAACTCATGATAAACTCCTGCCTCCACCCCCTGAGAGCTGCGATTTGTTATTGTGTCTTTGGGGATTTGATATTTATTTATTATTATCCATGCATATGATGTGTGTGTGTGTGTGTGTGTGTGTGTGTGTGTGTGTGTGCTCATGTGTGCGCACTCGCGGGTCTATGTGTCACACAGTACTTGTGTGGAAGTCAGAGGACAACTGGATGGAGTCGGCCTTTCTACCTTTTATATGGATTCTAGGGGTCAAGCTCAGGCCACCAGGACTACATGGCCAAGGCTTTATCTGTTGAGCTGTTTTTCCGGCCCAAAGGATTGTCTGTGCTGGAGACCCTCCATGGAGGGACCCCACAGCCCAGACCAAGTGCTGTGTCTGTGCCTTGCCGGTCTCTGTGGTCCTGGTGACTCATCATGACAAGGCAGCATTGTAGTCAGGCTCTGCACGGCCAGGCAGGGCAGCAACCCCACTCCGTGGGGTTTAACCAGCCATGTTTCGTTTTTTTTCCTTCTGTGACCCAAAGCCCTGAAGTGGCATTTTGAGTTGTTTGGGCTTCTTACGGAACTAGACAGAGCTATATATTTCTGGCCGCTGTTCTGATATCTTAGCAGCCAGCATGTGATGTGGTGTTTGTCCTCCTGGGCTCAAGGTAGCTGCAGCCCCTCCACGATCACTACACTATTCCAGGCAGGCTTGAGAAGTTTGATGGAATTACCCTCATTTGCACAGGGGGAAACTGAGGCGTGGGGCCTCTGAGCCTGTACTCTGACGAAGGGCTCTGGGGATGAAACGTAGCATATCCAGCCAGGAGTCAGTTTAGTTATTCCTGGATAGTGGGATGGGCATCTTCCAAGGTCCATGGTTCAGGGTGCCTGGTGACCTGGGTTGGGGTTGGGGGGCATTAAGCATGGGGTCCTGGTATTTGACACTACGGCCTCTGTTGGTGGTCAAACTGGGGATTCAACTCCTGGGAATTGATCCAGGGCTGTGAGTGGATTGCCAGCAGTTGGCACGGACCCTGGAGACCTCAGCCTATGAGAGGGCTGCAGGGTGGACGATGCTGGGGTCAGCAAGGCGTTGACCTGGGCTTCTTGCTTCTCGTCAGAATATGGAATTGCAGTGGTTACCCAGGGGCCTCTGGGCAGAGGACATTCAGGCCTAAGCCTAGTTGGCAAGGCAGTCTCCCCCACCCCCACCCCCATCTGGCAGCCATGGCTGGGACCCACAATGCAGTGCTCTCTAGTCTGGAAGTGGGGGGTGAGGGTGGGGCCATCTCTTTAGGACAAAGCTCTGGGGCCCAGTCTGGCCCACCACTGTTCTTGTACATAAAGTTTTAGAGGAATACAGCCATGCTTTTTGAAGACAAGGCTATGTAGCCCAGGTTGGCCTCAAATTCATAATCCTTGGGGTCTTGGGTATTGCGTTGCAAGCCTGTGCTGTCATGCCCGGCTCCAGCTGTGCCTGTGTTTATGGATTAACTGAGGCGGCTTTAGGATCACAAGGGCAGAGTTCAACAGTTGGGACAGCAACCACATGGCCCACAAGGCTTAGCATATCGACTGTCTGGCCCTTTGCAGACTGAGCTGCTGGCCTGGGCTTGAACAGAAAGCAGCTGGCATCAGGATTGGTGGGCGGGGCTTTCCAAGAGTGAGACCTAAGGATGGCCTAGGAGCCCTGGGGAGGTTTGGGAGATGGTGAAGACTCTGAGGTCTGGGTTTGGTTTAGTACAGATTCAAAAACCCCCTCTCTCCCAGCAGTGCCAGAGGCTGGCTTGTCAAAGGCCAGGACAGCCATTTGGGGGCTTTTGTGAGAAAAGAAGCTACAGACTGGTACAGATACAGGGAGCAGACTCCGGGCGCTTCTGCCTCTGCCAGAGACAGCATTCAGAGCAACAGGCTCAGACAAGCCCCTTGGACTTGTGGCCCTAGAGGACCGGGCCATATGATTTTCCAAGAGAAGCCAACTTGCAGTTGGGTTTCCTGGGAAATCTGGTTTTTATCCAGTTAATTGCATTTTTATGAAGTCACATAGCGAACAGGCACAGGAATGCCTGGCCTGCAGGCTTCAAAGTAGGAAACTTGGGGGTGGGTAGGTGGAGAATGGTTGGAGGGTGGGCCCAGCTGAGCCCCTCCTGCAGCTCCAGCAGCCTGGCTGTGGCCCCCTGGCTGGGCAGGATGGTGTCAGGTTTCTAGCTTGACCTAGCCACCCCTGAGCTGTGGAGAATTCCTGCCTAGGAGTCTGGATTTGGGAATGGGGTGCCAGAGCTCATAGCCTTGGGTACTCTACCTGTAGTCCCCTCTGAGGAACACAGAGTGAGTGAGTGAGACTGTAAGGCGTGTGTTTGTTACTTTGTCATCCAGGAGCCTGAGAGGTGGGTGGCAGGCAGGGCTGAACAGCATAGGGCTTCCTGGGTGAGGTCGAGCTGGCCAGCCTTTTAAAGGGTGTCTGCACCCCTACTGTGGCTGGCCCACTTTGCAGCATCCTGGACATGCCGGCTCCTGTCGACCTGGCTTTTGAGCCTTTTGTTAAAGCGGTTCCCATCTGGGTGGATTTCCTACGGACTCAGGCAGGTGTCTGAGCTGAAAGTAACTGCTAACTCGGGGCAATTTGGCTTAAGCAAAGAAATTCTGTCACTCCCCAACAGGAAACTTCCAATATGGGGCCCGAATCGAATTCTGAGATCCAAAAAGTGGTACCCGGGCTCTTTCTTACTCATGGCCCCACTCTGTGTCCCTTGGGTACGGCGGCATTCGTGGGCGGGCCCTTGGTGGTGGCACTCCTGCAACCTCAGGGAGAGTAACCCAGTGACAGAGAGAGGGACCCAAGGTGGTTTCTCATTGGGCCTGATTGGGTCATGTGCTCAGCTAGCCCAGTAGCTGTGGGCAAGGGCAGGCCCTGCTGTTAGAGAGTTGGGCAAGACCAGCCTGACCAAAAGAAACCGGATACTATCCCAGAAGCGAAGTGCATACAGACCAGGACAGCCCTAGGC
This sequence comes from Mus caroli, assembly GCF_978045245.1. Lineage (NCBI taxonomy): Eukaryota > Metazoa > Chordata > Mammalia > Rodentia > Muridae > Mus > Mus caroli. Next base: position 11,371,299 of record NW_028227257.1, on the reverse strand, counting down.
CGCATCTTCTGCAAGAGGGCTGTCAGGAGAGTGTTAGGGGCTGAAGATGATAGGGCAAAGCCCTCTGGCTGTTCCACGGTGGGTGGTGGGTTCTCTAGTCATGTAACATGGAGATAACTCCAGTTATAAAACACACATACACACACCCACACTCATGCATGCACGTGCCCAAGATGATGCCCAGGGCCTTGCTACAGACTTCCCTCCCTCCCTCCCTCCCTCCCTCCCTCCCTCCCTCCCTCCCTCCCTCCCTCCCTTCTTTCTTTCTTTTTTCTTTCTTTTTTTTCTTTTTCTTTCTTTCTTTTTCTTTTCTCTTTCTTTTCTTTCTTTCTCTCTTTCTTTTCTTTCTTCCTTTCTTCCTTCCTTTCTTTCTTTCTTTCTTTCTTTCTTTCTTTCTTTCTTTCTTTCTTTCTTTCTTTCTTTCTTTCTTTCTTTCTTTCTTTCTTTCTTTCTTTCGGTTTTTCAAGACAGGGTTTTTCTGTGTAGCCCTGGCTGTCCTGGAACTCACTCTGTAGATCAGACTGGCCTCGAACTCAGAAATCCACCTGCCTCTGCCTCCCAAGTGCTGGGATTAAAAGTGTGCACCACCATGCCTGGCCAGACTTCCTTAGGGTCCAGGGTGGGGACACTTTTAGGAAAGAAAAGCCAGCCTGGTTGAAGGGGCTTGTTTCTGGGGAGCCTTTGGAATTCATAGTTAGGTCCCCCTTTCTAAACTTACAAGCTCCAGCATGTAATATTCCTTGGTGGTAAAACTTCCCCCACACCCCCAATCCCTCTTTTCCTGGCTACCTGAAGCCAGCAGTAGGATTTCTTCCCATCACCAAGAGAAAGGCCTGGTGCCAGCCTGCTGCTGAATTAGCTCAGTAGACTTGGAGTTGGATCCTGGCAGAAGCTGCCAGGGCCTCTCATTGCTTCTGGATTCCAGCAGAATTGGGTTCAACTCTCTCTTCTTTTGGGAATCTGTCTTGGTGTTGGTAGAACCATTCACAAGGGAACAGAGGATGTGGGTGGGGTGTGGTAGTACTGGCCTTTGGCAGCACTCAGAAGGTGGAGGCTGGAGGATCAGAGTTCAAAGCCAGTTTCTGTTAGGGAGTTCAAGACCAACCCTGGGTACATGTGACCCTGTTTCAGCCCTGCCCCAAACCTCCCCTAAAAGTTTCGGGAGGGTCTCTGTGGACCTCATATGGAGCTGGGATACTGACATTGGCCTGGTCTTGGCACTCATATTCTGTTAGCATCCACCAACCAGCTAAGTAGAGGTGCCTGATGGGAAATCTCCCTCCCAAAGTTACACTCAGCCCAAGCTAGAAACTGGGTGTGTGGGGGTTTCCTAAGGGTTTCATGTTTTGAAAAGGAATATGTGAGTGAGTAGGCCACAGCCTTGAGCACGGGGAGTGGGGGGTGGGGTGGGGGTGTTCCAGTGAAGAGATGCCAAAGACAGCACAATGCCTGTCTCAGCACAGCAAAGGTGCCTATTATGTACATGGATGCTAGTGTACGCACACACATACATGCATGCACACATGAACACACACACAATACTCTCATACACATTCTCTCTCTCTCTCTCTCTCTCTCTCTCTCTCTCTCTCTCACACACACACACACACACACACTCACACACACACCAAAGACTGCAAACACGAGCATGAGGCTTCTGCTCTCTCTCCAGCCCCTTCTCCATCAGTCCTTGGGATTCTGGTTCTGGCCCCATACCCTCGGAATCTTCTGCTGCTGTGGTATGGTCTGGTCCCCCACCTAGGTAGCTTCAGCTCTGGACATGTTGGCGATTGGCCTGGTCATGTAGAGACTCTCCATTGGTGGTGGGTAACTCCTGGCACCAGAGCCAGTGGATCCCTGTTGTGACATGACATCTTGGCTTTTCTCATTCCAGGAGCCAGCAGTGCCAGCACCCCTGACGGACGGGCTGCCCAAGCTGTACAGGACGAAGGGCTCTCTTCCCATGGGTGCTTGGAGGGGCAAAGCCTGGGAGCCCCTTGACGGTTGGCATGCTAGGATGCAGAGGGCCTGCACAGCAGCCGCTGGGTTCTCTTGCTTCCTTGAGCTGTGTAAAGCAGCCATGGGGTCTCACGAAGGAGCAGCACCAGAATCAGCCTGCAAAGCACCGTCTGCCAGTCACTAAGGCCTGCAGGGAGGGGTGCTGCAGGCAGATCTCAGCTTGACCCTGCCATGTTAGTCACCCCAATAAAGGTGTCAAGAGCTCTCAAGTGGCCCAGCTGGGACTCGTGCAGACTAAGTGTCCCTTTTCTCCCGTGTTAGTGTTTCTTGCAGGCCACTCTTCCTGGCCAAGGCAGGCTGGGCCTTCACAGGTCCCTGTCCCTAGGTGCTAGGCCATCTCTTCTGCAGATGGCCTTCTTGTTCTTATCCCTGCCTTCCAGGTCCCCTTACAAAGCTTCCACCTGGGCTAGGCATCTGGAATTCCTTTTAGAGGCAAGGATGCTCACACATATACAGTATTACTTTCATACAGGGTCTTACTGGGTAGCCCTGGCTGTCCTGGAGCTCACTATGTAGACCAGGCTGGCCTCAAACTCACAGAGCCCTGCCTGTCTCTACATCCATAGTGGTGTACTCCACCACACTGGCTGCTTCTTTTTTAAGTTTATTTTTGTGAGCACGAGTGTTTTGTCTGCATATAGTTCTGAGTGTCACACATGTGCTTTGAGTTCATGGAAGACAAAAGGTGCTGCCAGATGCCCCAGGACTAGGGTTACAGGCAGTTATGAGCCTCCATGTGGGTATGGGGAGCTGACCGCAGCTTCTCTGGAGTAGTAGCCAGTGCTCTCACCTGCTCAGCCACCCCTCCAGCCTGCATGCGAATTCTTCCTTTCTCTTGTGCATACAGGGCTCTTGTTTGTATGTATGTCTATGTCTGTGCACTGTGTGTGTGTCTGGTACCAGAGGAGGTCAGAAGAGGCCATCAGAACTGGAGTTGCCAGCAGCTCTGTGGGTGCTGGAAATCAAAACTGAAACTAGTTCCTCTGAAGAGCAGCTAACGCTCTCATCTGCTCGGTATCCCTTCAGCTCCCCACACTGAAGGATGAAATTAAAACTCCAAAATAATGAACCTGTTGGGGCGGCAGTAGGAAGGTGTCTTAGTTAAGGGTTGATACAATGAAACACGCGGACAGAAAGCAACTTGGGGAGGAGAGGGTTTATTTAATGCTTACACATCCATACCATTGTTCATCATTGGAGGAAGTCAGGACAGGAACTCAAGCAGGGCAGGAACCTGGAGGCAGGAGCTGATGCAGAGGCCACAGAGGGGCGCTGCTTACTGGCTTCCTCCCCATGAAGGTGCTCAGCCTGCTTTCTTATAGGACCCAGGACCACCAGCCAGGAGGTAGTACAACCCACAATGGGCTGGGCCCTCCCCCATCAATCACGAAGGAGATCTACAGGTTTGCCTGTATCGAGCATCTTAAGTTCAGTGCAGGGAAGTCCTGTATGTAGAAGAACTGCCATGTCCAGAGGACACAAGTTTATAGTTCTCTGCCCCAGCTTCCAAGACGTTCTCTGAGCTCTGGGGCTATAATTTGCCTTTTAATTGTACTGTTTTGTTGCCGTTACTATTGCTGTTTTGGTGATAGGTTCTTACTATGTAGCTTGGCTGGCCTGGAACTCACAGAGATCCACCTGCTGCTTAAAGACTTGGGCCACCATGCTAATGATGGGACTTAGCCATAGGGACTCTGAGAAGCCTCAGCCGTTCCATCCTTTCTTTGTTTCTCCATGCGAGCGTGGGTATGCCATGGAGCGTGTGCAGAGGTCAGAGGTCAGCGGTCAGGTTCCAGCATCAGTCCTTACCTTGCATTTTGTCTGAGATTTTGGGACTCTCATTTGCTACTGTGTATGCTGGCCATGAACTGTATTCTTCTGCTCCCAGTTCCACCTCACCACAGGAGCCCTGGGGCCACGTGGGACTTCGGAGTCCTCGCATCCAAAGGACAAGCTCTCTACCCATTGAGCAACCTGACCGGTTCTCTTTTAAGCTGGGTCTCCTATGTAGCTCTGGCTGGCCTGGAACTCAAAGTTCTGCCTGACTGGATTATGGGTGCATACTACTACTTGTGCTGGGTTTTTTGTTTTTGTTTTTTTAAAAAGACAGTCTCCAGTGTAGCTCAGGCTGGCCAGGGATCTGCAGTTCTCCTACCTGGGATTTCAGGCCTGCACTTGGCTAGTATGTGATGAGCCTAGAATGTGGCTCAATGGTTGGGTGCTTGCCTATAATTTCTGTAGATAGTTTAGATGTCTGGCATTTCAGGCTGGAAAGATTAACCATTGATGACATTTAGGAATCACAGGAACCATGCCCCTGTTCCCTGATGATGGATACCATTCTGTGGACAACTGGCAGTATCTGCCAGAATGTGGACTGTGTGGAATTTCACCTCTAGAAATCCAGCCCACCCATATGACAAAAAAGGGACAAACACCAGCTGTGCATGGTGGCTCAACACCTGACCCCAGCTACTTGAGAGGTTGAGGTAGGGGTATTGTGAGTTCAAAGCCAGCCTCAACTACAGGGTGATTTCAAAGCCAGCTACATATTAAATTCCAGGCCAATTTTGACTACATGGTAAGACCTTAAATAAAACAGGAAGAACCAAGCATAGCCTGGGCTACACAGTGCAACCATCTCAGAAAAACCAAGGGCACTTGCCTAGTCTGTTCAATGCCCTCGGTTCAGCTGTACATCTGTGGAACTTAATATAATGAAAGCTTATCCACCATGTGTTGAATAGCAATAGGCAAGAGAGGGCCCAAGTGTTTATTATTATTATTATATTATTATTTTGAGACACCCTCATGTAGCCCAGGCTGGCCTCAGATTTAATATATAGCAAAAGATGGCCTTGACTTGGTCTCCCCACCTCCTCTTAACTACAAGGATGACAGGTTTGAATCAGCATACCCAGTTCACTTGGTGCTGTGGCTGGAACCTGGGGCTTCCTGCACGCTAGACAAGCACCCTGACAGCCAGCCCTAGTGTTCTTTGCAGGGGAATGCTTTTGTCCTAGCTGGCCCACAGGATACTGTGCTATAACGTGGAGATGATGGACCAGGAGCCCCACGATATAAAAATCAAGCACAGGGAGACACCGACCATGTGTGTGTGGGGGGGGGGGAGAGAAAGAGAGAGAGAGGAGAGAGAGAGAGAGAGAGAGAGAGAGAGAGAGAGAGAGAGAGAGAGAGAGAGAGAGAGAGAGAGAGAGAGACTTTTAGGATAAAACTTCGCATAGTAGTTCTGTTCCATGAGGAGTCTTTTTCATGGCTACCTCCCTCCTTTCCTTTCTTTTTGATATTTTGGTGTGTTTTACTATTCAAAAACTTCACTCAAAACCAGTTCTCCGCCCCCCCCCCCCAGAATATTCCATATAAAACCAGGTACCTATGGGCTCGGAGGGATGGCTCGGAGTGTTTCTTGCCCCTGGGTGGTGGTGGTGCACACTTAACCTCAGCACTCGGGAGGCAGAGGCCGGCAGATTTCTGAGTTTGAGGCAAGCCTGGTCTACAGTTTCAAGACAGCTGGGGCTACACAGGTAAACTATGCCTTAAAAACAAAACAAACAAACCAAAAATAAAACCAAAACCAAAAAAAAAAGTGACTGTTGTTCTTCCAGAGGAGCAGAGCCCTTCCCAGCAGCCTCACTAGGCAGCTCACAACTGCCTCTACCTGCAGCTCTAGGGGATGTGAGGCTTTCTTCTGACTTCCTCCTCTCCGTGGGAAGCTGCATGTGTGGTACACACATTCATGTATGTATGTATGTATATATATATACATATATATACACACATATGAGTATGTACACATCGGTCATGAGGCAGTTTTTTTCTTAAAGTTTTTATTTCCATGCATATATCTATTAGTTTAAATTTACTTTTAACTTACTTTATATCCTGCTCCCTCCCTCCCATAATCCTTCTCCTCTGAGTGGTGGGCCACTGTGTGTATCCCCCCCCCCAACCCCTGAACTTAAAGTCACTGGGAGGCTAGGTGGTGCTTCCTCTCTTTATTGAGGCCAGAAAAGGCATCCCAACTAGAAGAACATCCTATGTATAGGCAATAGCTGTTAGCTGTTGGTTTTCCTGTAGAGTTCCTATTCCCTTCAGGACCCATAGCAAGCACTCTTAACTGCCATCTCCATAACCCCAGCAATCTACATTTAGAAGGACAACTGTGGAGATCTCTCTTCAGCCTTCCTCCTCCTGCCTGGCCTCTGTGGGTGCTGGATTGAGTACCCTCGGCCCTGGCACCTTACTTGGGCAGTCTCTGGAGTGGGATCTGAACACGTGCTCTCTGCAATTCCAGCTGCTGGCAGTCTGGCTGGTACCTGTCTATTCTGGTCCTTGCTGTACCCCACCCAACTCCATAGGCTCTCTGGAAGGGTCCCATAGCGGTCATTAGGCTGCCCAGGAGACCTACTTCCAGCAGGCAAGGGATGAACTATAATGTCTCTGTCTTTTCACTTATTTTCTTGGGACTCACAAGGAGCTGGCTCAAACTTGTTTCTGATTTGTGTCAATACATTCTCCCTTGAAGCTACCCAAGAGATACAAGCACTCAGGAGGGTCTGCTACTGGCTCTTGGCTTTAGATGAACTCATCCTACCAACCCAGAGAATGAGCCAATCTAGGTATTTTTCTCAGTACCCTTCTCAGGCTAGTGAATGAGAGGCACCTTACAAACAGGTGTCTGTCTAGAATGGGGTGACTTCAGACCCTGAGCTGCTGCTGACAGCATCACCCATCAGCCCCTCTGGTACAGCCAACTGATATTTCCTTGACCAGGAGGCTCCTGGATATCCCTAAGAGATCCAGGGGTTAGGAAGATGACTCAGTGGATAAAGGCACTTCCGGAGTAAGCCTAGTAACCCGAGGCTGCTCTCTGGCACCCAGGAAAAGGACACCAGTCATCCTCAAGGACCAGCTTTGAACAGTGAGGTAAGACCATCAGCAAGTACAACAAACCATTGCTTGCCATAGTCCTATGTAAGTTCAGTGAACATTAGGAAATTTCTCATGATCTCAGGGTGAGGGCATATACTGGGCCCCATTTTAAGAGGTCAGCATACAGCAGTGAGGAAGAGGCACAGGCAGGGCTCTCTTGTGGGTGGCAGGAATCACTTTACAAGTAACCATACTACTTCTTGGAATGCTTCAGCTGGTGCGTTCCCATCTTTAAGTACTTGGACACTCACTCTGCCAACAAGCACTGAGATCAAATGGACACTTAGGTTGAGCAAACAAGCTCGACCCTACCTGGATTTGAGAAACATTTGGACTACTCTTCTATGCTCAACGGCAATGGGAGATGTGCAGAGGAGAGGCAATCAATCATCAAGAAGAATTTTCAGCCACACAAAATCTCAAGTGCAAGAAGACAAGAACCTTTGGGATTAAGATTTTCTTTGAAAACTATAGAACCTTTAAGCTTAGAGCTCCAGGTAGGTAGTTTCTGAAGTGCAAGGTGGCAGTGTGCATGGCTCTTAATTGAATGTCTGTTAGATTCAGCCAAAAGCAAACAGGAGCTTCTTTCAAAATGGTTTTTATTGAGAGCTTCAGCATGACTTCCAGGTGGGAACTCAATTTCTACAGTGGCTAAACCCCCTTTAGGGCTGAGGTTTCACACCCATCGCTTGGCAGGGGAGCACCTAGACTCTGCACAGATGTCCAGGGAGGACCAGTCTCATTAGTGGTCCTTGTAGATCTAAATTCCCATAAATGGGAGGTGGCTTAAAAAAAAATGAAAATCAGGTGTTTCTGATAGGGTGACTTTAGCACCTGGACATGGAGAAAACCCTCCCTGGGACCAGAGGTGCTGCACACATTTATAATGTATCCTGGCAACTGATTAGAAAAGCTCCAAGCCAGCCATAATAATAGCAGCTCATGTATTGTACATTCTCCTTTACTGTTACGTCAGGAATCAGGTCTTTCTTGAAAGAGGCTCAGGAATCCTCCAGAAGGCAGCCACTTCTGACTTCTCTAAGGCAATGTAGCTGAGAGGTGGCTGACCTCCCCCAGCACGGAGAAGCCCCACCCTTGTTCTGCTGCTTTTGCCCCCTTACTGTAGTCGGCATTTAGCCTGTTCTTGTGCCCCAAATGTGCGCTCTTCAGTCTTTCTCTTCAGGGCAAAATAGTCAATGCCTATTTGGTACAAGTGTTGCCATAGGAGGGAAAGAACAGTACACAGGGAAGAAAGACCACCAGGGGCCAACATAGTTCCATCCTTCACTATGGCACCTACATACTTGCAGCAAAAAGGAAACACATACACAAAAGAACACAATTTGTAGCAGGTGCCTGGAAAGAAAGCATGCTTTAAGCAAATGATAGATTGTGATTTCCCACAGTATTCTTTGTGAGTGTGGCTTCCACCTCTTCTCAGGGTGCTGTGGCATCAAACAGCAAAAGATGTAATAGACACAGGACTGTCGTGTGTAATAAAAGCAAATATTTACATTAAGCACAATACAGCAATTTATTTAGATGCTTAAAATGAATACAAAGAGAAATAAAGACCACAAAATCATACAGACTACAACAGTGTGTCATATATTAGATGGTATAAATGAATACACCCAGTGGTGCTCAACTAAAGAGGAAACTAAATATCCCAAACGCAGCACTCAACTGTGCTTGCTGCTCTGATACAACACTCTTACAGATCTAAAAGGTGTCAAAATTAGTAGCTGTAAAATCAATTCTTGCATGTTATTTTAGCTTAAAAGGTCTCAGAAAGAGATCTGAAATACCATTTTTGACAATTGTAATGTCAAGGATACTCAGAACAAGAAAAAAATTCTATAATACAGGAGAGTCCAGATATATATCTTATGTTGCTGGCCTCTGTTGCAAGATTGTACAAGGTTATGTGCAAAAACTAAGTCTGTCCAAAGGTCCATACTATCGCAGGGTCAAGCTTCTGCTAGGTAAACTAGATATAGCATTTATCACACAGCAAGGGCAACACTAAAAACCAATCTATGACGGGCACACAGTAACAGTGTCATAAGCATCACTTGAGGTCTAAAAGACTGTACAAATATACATTTCAACTATTCAGAAGATACATGAAAAAACGGTCCATGTTCCCAAGTCTACTAGACACATTTGACTGGTAGTTTGTATGCCCGCCCTGCACTACTATGTGAATCAGGATAAGGCTTTCCCAGGACATCCAACCAAACATCTGAAGGGAAGAAATGCTGGGAAGGCAGGTAGGTAACGAACTACTACTTCTCCCTGTGTGCATTCATGAGCTACCAGCTTACTGGTTTTTCACACTTCATCACCGAGTCTACCAGAGAAGAGTCTGAACAAAGATCAACCAGTCATCTATCATAGACTTGGAAATAACCACTAGGACTACAGTGGTCACACATCCCCACAGCCTGCTGACTGACCAGTCCTTGCAAGGTAGTGCCAGTTAGAAGACAGCTTTGCAGTCAGACTGGAAGGAGAGCAGAAGTCCAGGATGCAACACGGCCCATATGCATATGCTATGGCACGCCAGGGCCTCAGGCTTGCTGGCTGCTCAGCTTCACTCCAGTTAAGCTGCCATGCATGGGATCAGCAACTCCGTCAGTCATGCTGTCAAACTGCTCCCCGTCCTCACTGTCAATTGTGCTATTCTGCCACTCAATCTGTGGGTTTGGTAAGCGCTCTGCATTCTCAGATGCATTTTCCCACTGTGACTGGTCCTTGGACCAAAACCCTTCAACTTTTCCATAGGAACTATTCTTCCATTTTAACTGCTCTGTGTCATCTTGCACTGTAGCCTTTTTTTTGGCAGCTGGCTTACTGCTCCTTGCATCTTCACTCTGGGAAGACTCATCAGACCAGGTTCCTGGTTTCATTTCACATGTATTATCCTCAAAGTCTGAGATTTGTTGGGAACCAGGCCCACTCTCAGATGGTGAAGCACCATCTTTCCACTCAACTACATCATCTTGGTCTACCTCACTATCAGAGGCATCATGCATTAGTTTGGCTGGTTCCTCAGTCAAATGGATAGTTTCATATTTTGAACCATCCTCCTCCTCCTCCTCCTCTTTTTGGTCTAGCTTCTCAGATTCCAAAGCACCTTCAGGAATGACCTTCGGTACAGGCTCCTCTAAATTATCACTGGGAATTTTAGGCTCAACTTCAAAGACAGGGTCAAAAGGACTCCCGCTTCCATTGGATTCTTCTTCCAAATGTTCAAAACTATCTGAGAAGCTGTCATCTTCTTTCCCAAGGTTAAGCTTTTTGTCAACAGTCTTGCTAGCATTGACTCTTGAGTCTTTCTCATCGTGATTTTCAAATAGCCACTCAGCATCAAAATCCATCTCATGTTTGACTTTATTTAATTCTTTCATGTTAAAACCTAGCAGTACACCAGGCTTGTACTTTTCACAGTCGCGGACACACTTCTTCCTCTTGTTACTGAAATGGGAGGCAATGTCACTCTTCCATAGCCATAGACTGGCAGCTAACTTCTCAATTTCTCTCCTGGTGGGATAGGGCTGTTTGTTGAAGTACTTTGTGAGAAAGCTTTTCCTAGCCTCATAAGAATCATCTTCATGACCCTTGGGGTCTAAAGCTAAAACAACAGGCTCTTCTGGCTTCTCTTCAAAGCAGCTAGGGGAATCAGTATCATCCTCCAGCTTCCGCTTTTTTAGCAGTGGAAACTCCATTTGCTCATACGTGCGCTTCACAGGGGCCAGGCCTGGAGACTGATTGAGGCGAGAAGGTGCGTTTGTCTTGTCCTGGCCATTCTGGGTTTTCCCGACACCCCTGCAGTGGACTAGATGCAGAGTGATGGTTGAGGCGGTCATGTTGCTAGTATACACACCAAGGCAATGGATACATTTGTAAGTTAGCTTTTTCTCAACTGGATGAACTGTCTGAATAACTTGGTGTCTTTCTCGTAAATGATGTGCAAGTGCATCAGATATGGGTCCTTTTAGTATTGAAAAGCAAAGAGGGCAAAGGGTCTTCCCAACATCCTTTTTATAGGGCACTGCAGCTTGAGGTGAACTTTTAACGGGGACATCCGCTTTTTCCTGAACTTTTGGTTGTGGCTTTGGAGGAACTGGGGCATTATTTTGGGCATGGTAAGCAACTGATTCAGCAGGGGCATCCCTCAGGTTGTATGTGGTCACCAGGAGATGAATGTTGGTGTGACTGCCCTGTTGCAATGTCAAATCAAAGCTCAAAGTAGAATCCGTTTTAGGCCCCATCTCTTCATCAATATGAACCATTCGCATGTGTGCTGCCATTTTCTCTACATCGTTGAAGGTGGAACGGCAATATGGACAAGACAGACCATGAATTAACATATGGTTGAGTAGGGTATCTGTAGGCAAATAGCGATTACAGTAGAGGCATTTGCTAGTAAAATTGTGTATTTTCATAATGTAGTTAGCTACGGCTGGGACTTTCTCAGCTTTATGCTCCTTTTCGAAGTGAACGCTGTAGACGTTCTCAGGGAAAAGCTCGTTACAGATTGTACAGATTTTCCACTTCTGAGTGGCACAGTGGTTGCTTGGAGGAGGGCCTGTGGCGGCTGGTGGAGGTTTAGAACTGGACTGACCTAATACTCTAGATGCCTGTGACTGAGACACAGAGGGAGACTTCACTTGGCCTGGGGGTAGAGAGGTGTTGGCAGTCTGCAGGGAGTACCTGGCTGCTGCTGGGGGCCTCTGCTCAGCACCTAGCCCAAAAGACCTCCCATTCCCACTTGGAAGTAACTGTTTCACGGACTGAGACTGTTGAGGGATGGAGACTGGAGCATTGCCACCTAGTCCCAGCCTCACCGACTGGCCAACACCATAGCTCTGGCCCACAGATTTGACTCCATAGTTGTTTTGCTGCAGGTGAACATTGGACATCATGTTGACTCCCGTTGAATTTAAGTTGGGCTTTGGTATTGACAATCGGTTCACCATCTGCTGTGATGGCAACGACCGGACATTTCCAGAAGCAAGGGAGCTGATCCGTGGTGGGAGTCCCATGCCCTTTTTGTCTTGAGGTTTGGGAGCTATCAGCATCAAGGGCTTGGCTCGGGGAACTACAACATTTGTGTGTCCGATCATGGCAGTGACCTGATAGCCTATCCGTTCATGGTCCTCAATGACATGCTGTACCAAAGCTTCATAGGACTTGGGCATGAAAAGGCATCGCTTGCAGTGGATGTTACACTCTTCTCGGGCATTTGTGCCCAGGGAGACTGCACCATTGAGTGATTTTTCTCCTGCCTTTGCTATGTAGGGTGCTGCCACGTGTTGAAAATGTTCCCTGTAGATGTGCTTCCTGACGATCTCATAGAGAGGGTCTCGGTAAGTGCACTTCTTGCAGTAATACACGGCTTGCTCTACATTGTCAGCCTGCTTAGGTTTAAGGCCATCGTTTTTGTTTTTATCTTTGAAAGTGCTGAGGCTGCTACTTGGTGCGCTGGAGTTTGGAGCATGAAATATTTTAATGTGTGTTTCCAAAGTCTTTTTATCTGCATTGAAGGTACAGTAAGGGCAGTTAAGAAGAATCCTATTTTCAAAGTCTTCACTATGGACATTCCGGAAATGACTTTTGTAGGCAGAGAAGAATTTTGAGGAAAACGGACAAGCACTGCAGCAAAAAGGTTTTGTCCGATAGTCCTAAAAAACAAACGAAACAAAACAGAACAGAAACCAGAGTGAGAAGGCCACTCAAGGCAAGCAGTTACAAGTTCCAGGCTCCTCCCCCAGGCATTCCCAGAAACTCTGCAAGGCAATGACTTTTGGAGGTTTCTCCTGCAGGAAAAATTAAAGAACTCAGATGCATTTTTGAATCAAATACTTTTATTTGTGCCCCTGTAAATTAAAACTCAGTGCAAGTTCTTGCTAAATCTGTAAAAATTGCTAGTTGTACTTGCTGGCTGGTTTCAGAGAGAAGTCAGAGGCAAAAAAAACCAAAACCAAAAACAAACAAAAAGCCCCTCCATTTTCTTGTTAAAAACACAAACCAACTATGGAAAAGCCTCATTTTGTGGATCTTCTTGGCTTCAGACACAGGAACTCACAGGTGACACTGTTGTAATGCACGCAGACCTTGATAACCAACATGGAAGGCAAACAGCTCTCTTTCTCATCACCCAACAATTTGCATAGAAAAAAGAAAATCTCAAAAGAAGTCTCTTCTCCACTCTAAAAGCAGTATTTATTTAGACTTCGCTGTGGATCAAAAGGTTCCAGGGGGGGAACATTGGTCTCTTTCTGTTTCTTCTCTGGCAGAACAGTTTCACAAAAGGTCAATGAAGGCTGGAGAGATGGCTCAGTAGTTGAGCACTGGTTGTATTCAAAGAGGACCTGGGTTTGATTCCCAGCAACTGCAAGGCAGCTTATGACTGTCCACAGTGCAGTTCCAGGGGGTCCTGTGCTTTCTTCTGACCTCAGAGGGCACCAAGCATGCACATAGCACAAACACCCACTCAAGTAAAACATTCATTATACATTTTTTTTCCCATTCAAACTGCCAATTAAAAGCCAGGTATGGTGGGGTATGGTGGTGCACATCTTTTCTCTGTGTAGCCAGGACTACACAGAGAAAGTATCTCCAAAAACAAACAAACAAACAAACAAAAAAAAAACAAAAAAACCAACCAACCAACCAAGCAGTAAATGGCCAATGAAATTGCAGCTGTTTTACTCCAGCTAAGAAGTTAACTATGGCTGCCTTATAGACAGAGGGCAAAGTGTTTAGAAGCCACTGTGCACTACTGCACAATGACAATAGAGATCAGCTTTCAGAACTGACTCAGAACAGGGAAATATATACATGATAAACAATCATCTTTTCTCTAGTTTTTCATGAACTGTTTGGAACAGTTCCCTTCAAGCTCCTCAGATGGTGTAGTGGTGTACACCTTTCATCTCAGTGCAAGGGAGGCAGAGACAAGTGGATCTCTAAGTTCTAGTATAGCCAGGGTTAGAGGCCTTATCTTATCTTCAGAACCAAACCTTTCTAGGAAAGCCTTCTGATGTAAGAATGCTGCTTAGCACCTCTCCCTAGGACATTAAGTAGAGTTCAAAAGTACAAATACAGCATTAGAATGGGAGCTGACAATCACTTCTCCCTACGGGAAGAGGTACCACTTACAGTGTAATCTTCACATCTTAATCAGGGAGACTCATCGGCATCAATGCCCATCCTTCTGAACGCAGAGGTGCAAGACATGGTCAGCCATTGCCCTTCTACAACTCATCAACCACACCCTCCCACAAACATCACATGTGATGGAAGGTAGTGGGGTGGGGCACACCTTTTAATCCCAGTACTTGGGAGGCAGAGGCACGTAGATCTCTCTGAGTTCAAGGCTAGTCTGGTCTACTAAGTGAGTTCTAGGACATCCAGGACTACACAGAGAAACCCTGTCTCAAACAACGATGACAACAGTGTGGCTTTTCTCTAGAAAACAAGAGCAGTAACAAAGATAGGACAGTAGGCAGGTGGCCACACACACAATTCTGGAGAGCACTCCTTAGAAATGGAAGCAAGGGCTTCGCGGTTAAGAGCACTGACTGCTCTTTCAGATCTTGAGTTTAAGTCCCAGCAACCACATGGTGGCTCACAACCATGTATAACAGAATCTGATGCTCTCTTCTGGTGTGTGTCTGAAGATAGTTACAGTGCACTCATAAAAAAACAAAACAAAACAAAAAAAACCCCAAAAGGAAGCAGGAAGGCACCATGGAGGGAGAATTATATACCACAGCCAACTTTGCTATTTCAGTTTTCCAGAGACAGGATCTCATTTACCCAGGCTGGCCTCAAACTTATAAAGGACACTCCTGGCCTTTTGATCTTGCCTCCACCTCCCAAACTTTGGAACTGCAGATGTATGTGCAAGCATGTCTGGTGTATGTGGTACTGGAGATCAAACCCAGAGCTTTGTGCAAGACGAGGAGTATTCCAACTACTGAGCTGCAGTCTTAGTTCCAACTTCAGAAATTTTAAGAAACAAAATTTCTGTTTGCTCTGTTAACTTGGAAGTTTCAGTCCAGGAACAACTTGGTTTTCCTACCACTGAGGAAAATGAGACATGTAGTTATATACTTTCCACATTAGGCCACTGCCCAGACAAGAGTTGTCACTATGCAAGGCTTGCAGGTGTGCTGGGCATTTCTGTGAGACTTACCTGATTTTTCGTAAGAGAAGGGTCCCACAGTCCTACATCCTCCCATGTAGTGTTTTTCAAATAAAAGTCATTAGGTTCAAACTGTTTAAAATCCTAGAAAACAGTGAGAGAAATTTACAAAAACACAGTGACACCAACCCCAGAAGCCCCGGCACACAAATTCTACCTCCTTAGCCAGTATGAAAGGCTCCAAGAGAATCAACACCCCCCCCCCCCCGAACTAATGCACTCGTGCTGAGGCTATCAGCAAATATAAAAGGCACACGGCCAGCTTTCCAAAGTAAGTGCTGCAAGTGCAGATGGGAAAGGCTCCAGGTCCACAGCAGCTCTATTAACCACATAGCTCACCAGTCACAACACTGGCTGGAGAAGAGATGTGTGCTAGTAGCCTTGTAGGAGGAAGAGTCTAGTTTGGGTGCATAAACAAACAAACATACAAACAAACAAACAAACAGACGGAAGGAGGGGTGGATCTGGAATAAAACTCAGACTTTTAAACCCATAAAGAAAGTAAGCAACATGCCGTCCAGTTTCTATTCTATGATGTGAAACTGTAACGCTCCCCTTCCCGACTGAGAAGAAAATAGGCTGAATGGTTTACAGCTGTAGGTGGAAAGCTAAATGTGCGACACTTCAGAGTATGTAATGGGTCTGGGGGGGGGGGGGGGGCCCAAACCCAGCACAGGCTAGAAAGACACTTGACTATTTGTGTATTTACTTGGTAAGGATCACCTGCCTCCCACAGCACCAAGCACAGATCCGTATGAATCTGAGGGTAGAAGAGTTACCTCCGCCCTGTGAACAAACCACCAGAAGCCCACTTCTGAGAAACTTTGGTTTCCAGGGTACATCCCTGACTACTTTGAGTGGGACTCAGAAGAGAACTTGCTCCATGAATAAAATATACAATATCAATGCCACCCCTGACCTGTGTTCTCAGCATCTGTTTTGTGCCAAGCACTGTGCCAGGTAGATAGTGGGATAGATAAATGGCCAACCAAGGCCAACTGTGGCCTGGTCAGCAGGAACTTAAAGTGTGTCAGGGAAGTAGCTGTAAGCACTTCAATGGGAGGTTGTGTCTAACTAACTGTAAGATTGGGAACAAGGAGATCTGGAAAAGGAGGAGACGTTTCTATCTAGCTTATGGGGCTTGAAAGGCTCAGAATAAAAAGGATAGGAAACAGTCTGAAAGGCCAAACTGTTACACAAGGGCAAGATAAGTCTTTGATAGTTCAGAAGGCTGACAAGTGCTCAAATCCTAAGGAAAGAGATGACAAACACTCAGACGACTGTGCCTCAACAGGTCAACAGAAACACCCAGGCCTATCAGAAGGAAAACAGGCTCTACAGTCCCCACTGCCCCTTCCCTAGCTGAGAGCCTGGCATCTCTGCTTTCCCAATTCTTCTTTCATAGACCGGAGACAAGAATTCCTAGAGCCCCCTAAAGGTTATTTCAAGGAGAAAGCTCATATACAGTTTTAAAGCACCTTGTGCACTGTCTGACTTGTGTATATTCTGTGCTGTAACTGATTTTGCCTCAGGTTACCAAGATGAACAGGCTTTCAGGGAAAATGAAGTAAGCTATCCTAAGTGAGAAGGTTTTGGTGAAGCTGAAGGTCTAGTTAAAATTTACTACCACACCTATCAGTGAACCATCTTTGCCCATGGACACAGTAATGGATCAGGAGCTGAGTCACATTAAAATTTAAAAATGGCATGCTACTTACTTCTATATGTTCTTTACAGTATTCCAACCCAATGTCACTAAGTATTTTTTTCACAGTTTTCCGGGCTTTTCTTAAACTGCCAAGATTGTTGACAGGAAGTTGGAACATAGTTTCTATTGGAAAAAAAAATTTAAGTCAAAGTCAAAACATGTACAACTTGTAAAAGTTACTAATTCCACTGATGATAGGATCCCAAACCCTGGCTCCCTCAGTTGAGAATTCCTCGCCTAGTACGGAACACTTAGAATAGCAGGCAAATAGGTGAGTGCTTGTCAGCCTTCCTTCCTTCCCTATTTCAAAAGAGGATATTTTAGACCACAAGTCCAGGCACACAAGTGTCAGCAGGCTGTAAAAATCTGTTCAGAGATGAACCTGAGGTTGGAAAATGAGGGCAACAATATCACCCAGCTATCTCAAAGCCAAATCAAGGCGCGTGTCTCCTCTCGATAAAGCTGGACCCACTCTGAGCTTCACAGCATCGCTCAGCTTTCAGTGCTGAGGGGAGGATTCTGCCATCTGCAATGTCCTGATCAAGGCCATGACACTCACAGAAGCAACATGTCAGTCAGTGACTGTTTCGCTCTCCTCAAACCAAAGTCCCAAATGGTGGTAGGACTGGCTCGTTGGGTGGAAACACACCAGGGCAAAGGCCTCACATAGGCCACAGAATAAACACATAAATGGGAAAAGCCATGCTTGTGGCATCAGAACATATAGTGAATCCTGTCTTTCTGGGATCCTTAAAAAAAAAAAAAAAATCCCCGTGAACATGCGTGCACTTGTGCCTAAGGGAACCAAAAAGGCACCTGACTGTCCCAAATGCATTCAATGTAGAAATGTAGATCAATTTTCCAAGTTTCTTAAAACTCAAAGCACTTTGCTTATTTAAGAAAACTGACTAGCAAAAATTGAGGTGAGATTGAGCCACAATTTGAGGTGAGCCACAAAAAACACCAAGGACTCCAAAGCACCAGCCCCTGGGGTCTGACAAAGCCACACTCTCACTGTAACCAACACCCTCACCTCACTGACTGCAAGCCTCAATCCTGGCGTGTTCCCGTAAGTCACAGGTCTCAGAATAACCCATTAAGAAGTACCAACATCAAAACATTCACTGAAAACTCAGCACTTCCCAGCCTTATCATTCGCTAGATAAACTCCTGAGTTAAGACCTCTGGGGAGTGCTCTCTCTCCCCAGAAGAGCAACCATTACCATTTCTCCTTCATACTCCCCGGGCCTTACACCAAACCAAGCAAGAAGGTTTTAATAAAACACCAGTCCACTACCTGTTAAAGTACTTAAGGGTCAGGCGGGCCTGGGTGGTAACACATTTAGAATCCCAGTGCTTGAGAGGATCATGAGCTGAGCTAAGGGCACCTATCCTCTCAATGACAGAAGTCCTGCACAGTGACACCCTGACCCCAAACTGTAAGTTCAAGGCAATAACTAGCTCCAGGATTTATTATTGTTACCCATTGGGATTTTTGCTTAAGTTTTAAGAACCACCCCCACCCCCGAAAGTCAACAGACCATATTTTAGCCTGCCGTGTAGAGGGAGGGGCAGGCTGGGTGTCCTTTCCTCCAATCCACCCTTTGGTCACCAATCTCCTCTGCTCCTGCCTCCTGAGTTGTAGACTAAAGGCATGTGTCATCAATTCTGGCTCATAATCACCTTTTGAGAATGTCTTAAAAATTCATTTGGAATGAATGAGTCACAGCCTTTCTCAAGCTCACTTACACTAAAGAGAAGTTTAACACAGGCCAAACTCTTACTTTTGTGTTTTATTAGAAAGCAAGAGTCCAATAGCTACAATGAAAATTAGATTCACAGATGAATTAAAACTATGTAATATAGTAAAGTATGCCGATCCTCTATGCCCTTCAGATCCAAAAGCAATTATTTCAAGCACCAAGAGGGTAAACAGATTACAGCCCAGTTGTAGGCCAAAGCCATACAGAGGCAAGGGCCATAATCATTGTCTGGTACCTGGCAATACTGAGTAGAACTCCACCTCAAGTTCTGCATTTACCCAGAGGCCGAGCAGGTTCTCAGGAAGATGAAGGAGGACACAATAATGACAGTGACAGTTTAGCAGCTCACGGAAAGGTCTGCAGGACATGAAGCACCAGTGAGGCTATATCAGTGTCCTTCCAGAGCTACCAAGTCAGGGTGACACCACTGACTCCTACTTTAGAACTACAAAAGATCAATGAAACAGTGAAGAGAGGAGATGTCTTGTGTCCAGGGAGCTATGGGTTTGAGTCCTTGCATCTCAAACAAATAGAACACAGATATTTCCACCAAGTAAAAGAGACAGAAAGGAAGTAAATTCTCACAGCCAGCTGGAAACTTTTTGTTCTGGTTACACTGAAGCCACTCAGAGAACACAGTTGTATCTTTAAAGGTAAAGCCATCTTGCTTCAGTATACACTGTTACCTGACCTTTCTAGACCATTCACGAGTGCCTAGGCTAATTAAACACATGGACAGTACAAGAGTAAATATGATAGCCAGACAACCACAGGCATCTATCTCTAGCACTTTCCTGAACACTTTGGAAACCAAAATTTGAACATGCATAAGTTGACAGGTAATGAAGGAGAGACGCAGCTTCTGAGTTTACAAGACTCTGCATGCAGAGCAAACAAGGACAGTCACTTCTCCATATAACAGAAGCCAGTGGGTCTAAATCAGTGGTTTTTAAATAATTATGTTCTTGAGACAGGGCCACATATACCCAAAGCTGAACTTGAACTTGCTTCTATGTCCTAAGTACGAGGATCACAGGCCTAAGCCACCCTCCCTCCCTCTCCTCTCCATCCGTTTTTCTTTATGCCACAGTGGTTGGTGATCCTCCTGTATCTGCATTTGCACCTTGGGTTTATTTTATTTTTATTTTTTGCAAATAAGCCTTAAACAAGCCTTTCCTCCATAAGGCACCATATCAAGAGGCTCCCTTCAGGTTAGAAGTCATCACTTACAGGCTGCTGCCACCAGGAAATAGGTTCACTCTTTCTTCTTGTCAGTGTGGGAAAGAGTCCTCTATGAGTCCCAACAGAAGGGCTGCTCTAACATGTCTCTTCTTTTCTATCTCAAACACCACAACAGCTAATTCTGGCTACCCAGAGACAAAATGTTCTGGATTAGATAAAACTGCAACAAGTCAGAAGAATATAAGAGAGGTGGCTCAGACAGGTTAAGAGCACTGACTGCTTTTCAAGAGGACCCAGCCCAGACTGGTTTCTCAGTACCCACAAGGCAGTTCACAGCAGTCTGTAACTCCAGTTCAAGAGGCTCTGAAGCCCTCTTTGGGTTTCTGAGGGCACTAGGTATGGTACAGACAAAACATCCACAAACATAAATTAAAAAGAAAACTGTTGACTTGAGTTCAAAACTTGGGATTCCACATGGTGGGAAAAAAACAGAACTGATTCCTGGAGTCAATTCTCTGACTTTCACACACATACTAAAGCACCTCCCAGAAAATAAACAAATGTATATAAGCAAATGATGACATAAAACTGTGATCAATTATTTTTGCCATCTCTGCGATTTTCAAGTCATTCCTCAACAGTTAGGCTACAGTTTGTCTTTCTCCCTGGCTGGCCCTGTTTGAATTACTCTGGATGTGAGAAATGTAGGAGACAGAGAGCTGTACTAATTCTGGACACTTTTTAAATTAATACTAAAATGTCCATTTGTTGGTAGAAACCACTTCATACATCAAGGAGACAATGCCACACTTGGAGGTGGTATGCCAGAATGCTGCTGCCACAGCTTAATCAGTCAGGCCTGTGGTTGCACACACGGAGATTAACATCTGCACACATCAAAGGTCAGCCAGAAGATCCTAAAACATACAGAAGAGAAACAAGGATACAGCAGAGGAAAAGGCATGCTCCCCTATCAGCTAGGATGCTAATGACAACTAACTAACAACACTGAAGGGTCTTTCCTTTTTGTTTAAAAAAGAAAGAAAGACAGACAAACAAAAGAGTTAAGCTTGTGTATTTAAGGCACTCATGTAGGTCAGAGAACTTTTAAGAGTTAGTTCTCAGGTAGGCATGGTGGCACACACCTTGCATTCTAGCAGGTAGATCTGAGCTCTAGGTCAGCTTGGTCTAGAAAGCAAGTTTCAGGACAGCCAAGAAAAGAGACAAACAAAAGCTCTACCACACCCAGCACATGACAGCTTTTTAAAAACAAAATGTCTTCCATCACCTTCCCATTGTTAACATTTCTGGAGATGGTAAGTTCTTGTGTAGCCAACTAAGGCTGACCTCAAACCCACTGGAACAGGTGTGAGCCTTCTGCCTCTACTTTTCAAGCCTTGGGCTCCCAGGTGTACTTAGTAAATAAAGTACCACTGCACTTAGTGTGTTTTTCTGAAAGCTACTTGGGGAAAGGCAGAGACTTTGATAGATTGTGTTTGTGGATTTTTAGTGGGATGTTAGACTGCCCTCATTTTTCCAAAAAAGTACTATACCCGCCACAGCACAGACGAACTTTTGAAACATGGTAGGTGAATTAAGCCAGTCATAAAAGGCCATTGTTACTTGACCTTGTTTCTACTAAAAATGTGGAAGTTAATCTCTATGTGGAGAACAGGGCAGCCTGGGGAGGTGGGAGAACAGGGGAGCCTGCTGATGGGCGCCAGGCTTCTTCCTGGGGAATGAAGGTGTTCTTCCTATTGTTCCCCTATTTAATTAAATTAATTAATACTCACCTTACATCCTGATTGCAGCCCCCTCTCACGTGCCTATTATAATAGGCACTAATTCCAACTAAACCACCGAACTGTACACTAAAACTGGGAAAGCAGTTATCAAAATAACAAAAACCCCAAATATAAAGTAAAACTCTTACATCAATCACATGACAGCATCTTTTAGATTTTTATGTGCAATGAATTTTTTTCTCCTTTTTGTGGTGTTAAGAGACTAGCAGACCCAAGCCAGGCTAGGGCTAAGTAAGCATCATACCAGACCTACACCCCAGCTGTACTTTCCTATTAAACAAACAAACAACCCTCCTCCACTACTTATGTATTCATCGTCCTGGCTGGCCTCCTCTTACTAGAGATCCATCACCTTCTGCCTTCTGAGTGGTGGGATTAGAAGCATGCACAAATTTGTTTAAGACAGGGTTTCTCTGTGTAGCCCAGGCTGTCTTGGAACTCACTCTGTAGAGCAGAGATAATTTTTAAAAGCAGATAAAAACCAGGTGTTCAAAACCAGGAAAATGTATCATGAATGGGTTTTGTCACTTACTGTATGAATGATGACTACTGTACACTGTTATGGTAAATCTCCAACCCAAAAAGGCCCAGTTAAAGAAATCACAACTCAATTAATTGGAATACATGCTACATGCCACTGGGCAGATCTACCACTACACTAACTCTGTTCCTATCTATAAGTTCCCATATAACTTGTGGTTTCTCCAAGCCATGTGCTTCTGCTCCATTTTCCTCCTACCTCCTCTGTTGTCCCATCACTTCTCCCCCCAGCTTTTCAGCTCACCTTCCCTCCTATTGCCCAATCACTGGCTCTAGCCTTTATTGGAAAAGTTAAGGTGGGGTGAAGGTTCACAATGCACCTGTATACTGATGCACTCTTAGTCTGTAGCCCTCCCAGGAGAGTGGAATTAGCATCAAAATACAAGACCAGGGCCATCCACAGCAGGACACCTGTTAAATGTTTTCTAGACTAGAATAAATATCTAGAGCAAGTTCCTGGATGCAATCTAGAATGATGATCTTGGCATAGCTCCAGAGCATTCTAGACACTGAGTTAAGATGTGTAATATAGCAAATGGAACCCGTCTCCATGGTCCCAAAACTTTTAACTACTAAAACAAAACAAAATTCCAAACAAAAACACTCAAACTAAAACAACCCACAAACTCACTAGACAGCTTTCTTGACAAATTTAGCTCCACTAGTAGAAGCCAAGAACTCTGCCTTTTGTTTCTCTCTACTAGTTTTCAGAGTTTATCTTCAATAGAAGCATCTTAGGAAAAGGGAAATGGGAGTATTTTCAAAGGGAACAGAACCCAACAAGTGCCACACAGTGCTTTAGCTTACCAAGAGACCACCTGTCAACGACAGCCTGTTTCTTGCATCACTGACAAAGACACCCTGATATAGCAGCCTTCCTTCTGAATGCTCACCATGGGGGAGCTAAAAACTTCAGAAAATGGACTTAATGTATTGATGCCTTGCCAGCACACAACACACTATCTTTCAGATTTTAAATTTTCGGATCCCAACACCTGGAGTCAACAGAGACCTTAAGATAGTGGTTCTCAACCTTCCTAATGCTGAGACCGTTTGATACAGTTTTCATGTTATGATGACCCCCAACCCTAAGTATTTTGTTGCAACTTCATAACTGTAATTTTGATGTTAAGAATCTTAATGTAAATAACTGATATGAAACCCTCCTAGGGTCGCAACCCACTGGCTGAGAACTGCAGCCTTAAGGTATGTAAGACACCATCTTCTTACTTAAGACAAACATGGTCTATTAAAAAGTACATTCTTGGCTTCCCCATCATCTACATCAGTGGTCACCACAAAGTAGGATAACAAAAAAAACAGACTGAATGAACAAAGCCCTATCCACATAAGGAAGGCTATGCCAGGCTATGTCACAAAAACTTCTGATGTAGCTGTTGGGGCCATGGTGTCAGAAGCAGGGAAGCCAAGTTCTAGCAAGTCCTGCACAGGATCTGAAAGGCCACCCTGCAAAGGCAAAATATGTTGGAAAAATGGGTTGATGATAAAGTAGGAACACAGTCTGTGCTATGACTACTTACAGGTATAGAAAGAGAAGTTGTACACACAGACAAACTACCGTGTGTGTCTGTGTGTGATTAAACCTAACAAGCAAGACAAGGACTAAGGTATATCCCTGAGATCTGAGAAGCGGCATCTTAAAGGGACGTTAGGAGAGTTCTGGTCTGCTTAGTAGTATTGGTTAAAGTCTGAAGACATTTAAAAAAGAACATTTATTTATTTTATGTATTTGAGTACACACTGTAGCTGTACAGATGGTTGTTGGGAATTGAATTTTGGGACCTCTGCTTGCTCCGGCCCAAAGGTTTATTTATTATTATACATAAGTACACTGTAGCTGTCTTCAGACACACCAGAAGAGGGCGTCAGATCTCACTATGGGTGGTTGTGAGTCACCATATGGTTGCTGGGATTTGAACTCAGAACCTTTGGAAGAGCATCTTACCCGCTGAGCCCGTAGCAAGCCCTTCTGAAGACATTTTAATACCAGGAATTAGTCCATGTGAGAACTCAGAGCATCACTAAGACACAACTCTGCTCTAAAGGCCTGTGAAGCCACTGTGCCTTAGACATGAGGAAGATACTAAGGACACAGCAAAGGAAGGGAACAGAACCATTTCAGGAATACAACTTATAGCCAAACCAAAACCAAAACACCCTTTTTCTTGATACAGTTTCACTATCCCTGGAGGCCTGGAACTTACTTTGTAGACCAGACTGGCTTCAAACTCTCAGAGATTCACCCAACTCTGCCGAGATTGGAAGCATATTTGTCTTGAATCAAAACTTTTGTCTTTCAGTTATGTTCACAGACCAAAACATACCTGGTTTGCTATATACACTTCAATGTCAAACTTCTTGAGGTAGGGTTGTCAATAAAGCTGCTATTTGCTAAAAAAGATGGTAAAATGCAGTGAGTGACTGAAAATCTACCCAGAAAAGAAATAGTATGTGTTGAATTCCTTGCTCTGCCTGCCACCTACCAGCTTTGTGACCTACAATGTCTAGCCTCTACAAGTCTAGCTCCTTATAGGAAGTGAGGGATGGGGAGATGGCTCCATCAGTACAGAAGACTGGTTCCCAGCACTTATGGAACCCAAGGCGCTCTTCTAGCTCCACAGGCATCCACATACACATAAGCATATACTCACACAGATACAAACACATTAAAAGTAAGTAACTCTAAAGCTTTGCTCTGGTGTGGTAGTGCATACCAACAGTTGGGAGAAAGAAGCGAGTGGATCTCTTTGAGTTCAAGGCCAGCAGGACTATCCAGTGAGACCATGTACCCCTCTGCTCAAGTGCTCAGGATTAACCAGGCAGTAAATCAATGCCTAAGCAGTCCTCATTATTTCCTCGAGCCAGATCAGATACCCTGAAAAGTCTAATGACCTTGTAGAAAGCTTAGGCTATCTTATTCCTGAGAACCAGCTGTGGTTGCCATAGTAACATCTTTTCTGTACACAGCATAATGTGCATCTGTACTCACACTGACACACTGTAGTGGTTCTGGCAATAATTTGGATACACGTAACTGGGCAATTCAAATTAGCACATTCTAGTTTTTTTTTTTTTTAAAGATTTATTTATTTTTTATTATATATAAGTACACTGTAGCTGTCTTCAGACACTCCAGAAGAGGGAGTCAGATCTCATTACGGATGGTTGTGAGCCACCATGTGGTTGCTGGGATTTGAACTTCAGACCTTCGGAAGAGCAGTCGGGTGCTCTTACCCACTGAGCCATCTCACCAGCCCCAATTCTAGTTTTTATATTCAGTGGTACTTCAAATATTTATCTACTGGGACTTTTGCACACTTATCACACCTTTGCAAGTAACTTTTAAGACTCTATTGCTACCCCCATGTCCAAGGAACAAAGAGAAAGCTGCGACGCAATGTCAGGTCTGGCATGTTAACCCCCATCAATTTAAGAGCTCATAGTTTACTTGAAAAGATGATGTCTCGGTGATGTAATCTTTAAAAAGAAAACAGAGACAAGGACGAGTGAGAAACATGTATCTAGACGATTGCAAAGGTGCTTTGAAGAGCTCCATGGCCTAGAGCACCTCCAGTAGAGTGGACAACCTGGTAAGCTGGGGGTTGGGGGTGGGGTGTATGCAATTCGAATACCCAGTGGGCCTAAGCACTGCAGATGTGCTCTTTATAATCACAATAACAAAATATCCTTGGGGGCTGGTGAGATGGCTCAGCAGGTAAGAGCACCCGACTGCTCTTCCAAAGGTCCTTAGTTCAAATCCCAGCAACCACATGGTGGCTCACAACCATCAGTAATGAGATCTGACTCCCTCTTCTAGTGTGTCTGAAGACAGCTACAGTGTACTTACATGTAATAAATAAATAAATCTTTAAAAAAAAAATATCCTTGTATCTCAATCTTAGGGTTTTATCTATGATTGTAACTAAGTTTATGTAAAAACTCTAATCTTTCAAAACCACCCCAGAATAACTTTCCACAGCAATGAGAAATTATTTTCTACACCAGTTTAAAATAACAGAACAGTTTATTTAAGCAATGTTACCAAGCTGTTTTTCTACACCCTCTCCTAGGGTCAAGGTTTAACAAAAGGCGTGTTTCCCAAACAGGTTAACCTTCAACTTCCCATGCAGCTGAGAAAGTTACCTTTCCTCCTATCCCTACTTCTAGGTGCTGAGATTTCAGGAAAGCCAGGCACTTCATTTGTGTTTTGCACCTGCTGTTTTTCATGAGTTGGGGCACTTCTTGAATCAGAACAGCCCCAGCTCACCTTTCACGGGAGTAAGAATTCTAACTTAGAATTCACAACTGCAATTTAAAATTTGAAGCTGCCATAGCACCACATGCAAAGTTCTCACCACATACTGTTCTGAAAGTGAGCAGACAATCACAAAGCTCCGCACAGAGTTCAGAAAGAAAAGACAAGAGCTAGGATTGCTAAACAGTCACTACCTAGCCAAGTGAGAGCAGGAACCAGACAACCCAAAGCACTGGGGCAGCAACAGGACCCGAGCAAGCAACTACAGATGCACTAATGCAAACTGCACAACCCATATCCATTTTTCATTGGGCTGTGATCAGAACCCATCCATGCAGGATCACTGGTGTATGCAGACAATAGTGAAGAGCTCACTGAAGCATGCAAAGTGTCCCAAGGAATAGCTGCAAAGATGGTTTAATAGTAAGAGCACGCCGGGTGTGGTGGCGCACGCCTTTAATCCCAGCACTCGAGAGGCAGAGGCAGGTGGATTTCTGAGTTCGAGGCCAGCCTGGTCTACAAAGTGAGTTCCAAGACAGCCAGGGCCACACAGAGAAAGCCTGTCTTGAAAAACCAAAAAAAAAAAAAAAAAAAAAAAAAAAAAAAAAAAGAGCACTACTGGTTCTTCCAGAGGACCCAAGTTGAGTTCCTACCACTCACAGCTCACAGCCACCTGAACTCCAGTTCTAGGGGCTCCAACATCCTCTTTTCAATCTCCACAAGTATTATTAGGCACACACATGATGCAGGCATACTTACAGACACATAAAAAAATCCAATACATAAACATTCTTAAAAGTGCCCAAGCACAGGCCTGGGCATCTGACAGAAACTGTGGCTCACTGGATTGCTGCTGTACATTGTAGTACCTTGATTTCTTTACTTAAAACACACACAGACACACCACCACCACCGCCACTACCAGAACAAAACCAACACATTGCTGGAAGAATGGTTTCTGGCTAGAAAGCCAAATTGATAAGGCATCAGTCATCAGTCATCATCCCCCAACACCCAGACAGGGTTTCTCTGTGTAGCCCTGCTGTCTTGGAACTCACTCTGAACTCATGAGATTACCTTGCCTCTACCTCCCAAGCGTTGGGATTAGAGGTATTCTCCATTTGGCTGAGACACTAATCTTTTATTCTTTCTTTGGACTTCTTTTTAATAGTTTATTCCATTGTATCTGTGTGGAGGCCAGAAGATGATGTTGCTGGAGCTGGAGTTACAGGTGGTTTTGAGACACCCGAAATGGGTGCTAGGAATTCTGGCTCTCTGCTGGACTTATCCTTAACCATTGAGCACTCTGAAACCAAGTAATGAGTCCCTATAACTAACAGTTTATCCCTACCAAAGGCTCCCAGCCAAGTCACATTAGAAGTGACACCTAAGTCACCACTGGAAGTCAATTACAAATCTAGATTCTAGCGGAAGGATCAAGATATACAGAGATTCAGCCCTCTCTTCAAAAGCTATCTCCAATGTTTTATTTTTCCTAGTCCTCCTATCTCCCAAACACATTTCTGGTCCTCTTCCCAAGTCCAAACACTGTTCTAGCAACTGTCTTGGAAGGGAAGGATAAGCAACAGTATGGATAGATGGAGTGCCTCTCAAAAGGCAAAGGGCTGTGATCATTCACACGGAGATGAAGGGACCTGAGTGGTACAGTACTCACTTGGCATGTTTCACTGACAAGGACAAGAATGTGCTTCACATTCCGTGACTCCTCCCTGCTCATCCATCCTCTGTAATCAAGTTGCTGTAGCTACCCCTTTTAGGAAGCAGGCTAATAGTATATGGAAATCTTTCCTTCCAATGGGACAGAATATAATCTCACTAAGCTGGAAAAAACAAAGACAGGTGGGTCATGAAAAGGGCAGGTGTGAAAAGAACTAAGACACCAGAGACAAAGGAGGAAAAAAAACCAACCTTCTATCTGAGCAACAGGATAAGCAAACAAAAGCCCATGGCCACAAGGGCTGGGCAAGACACAAATGGCTTATGTAGTTTTTCACCATCAAGATAGGAAACAGCCAGTTTGCCAACATGTCAAAAACTCTGCTGAAGTATCCATTTGGTTAGTTAGCATTAGTTTATACTAGCTTCATGAACCACATTTCCATACTGACAACATGAAAAAAGACACTAACTTCAGTAAGGGATGGCACTAGCTGCAGGGAGAGCAACCTTCAAATGTCAATGAAAATTAAACTCCTTCTGAGGGGGCTGGTGAGATGGCTCAGTGGGTAAGAGCACCCGACTGCTCTTCCGAAGGTCCAGAGTTCAAATCCCAGCAACCACATGGTGGCTCACAACCATCCGTAACGAGATCTGGCGCCCTCTTCTGGAGTGTCTGAAGACAGCTACAGTATACTTACATATAATAAATAAATAAATCTTTAAACTCCTTCCGAGAACTATTTCACCTTCCAAAAAGTACAAGAGGTTTTATGAAACTCATAAAGTTCTTTGACAAGTTGAACAAATAGCTTATTGTAAAACAGCCTATGTTTATATCCATAAAATAGTATAGACACTAGGGGGAAAGTACTGAACAAGCTTCTAATTTTAAAATAAAATACTAAAACACCAAATTTTCTTTAGTATCATGTTAAAAGTTATCATAAACTATATTTCTAATACTTAAATATCTTATTTGTATCGAATGTGATAATCATTCTCAACTTAAAAGTCCCTTTTTTTTTTTTTTGCCAGATAATAAGGGGCTGGAGAGATGAACTCCTGAGTTCAATTCCCAATGATGACATGGTGGCTCATAACCATCTGTAATGGGATACAGAAGAGCAGTAGCTAGTGCTCTTAACTACTGAGCCATCTCTCCAGCCCAAGTTTTTTTCATTTTTTTAATCTTCCAAATATTACTTTTTCTACTTTTCTCCTTATAATAAACCAGCTATCTCTTAAATTGCAACTTTTCACAATTGAATTTTTAGAATAGACATAAGCCTTAAGATAAACAGCCAGAATAATTCTGAACATTTCTGTTTTTTCCAGATAAGGTTTCTGTGTAGTCTTGCCTGTCCTAGAACTAACTATGTAGACCAGGCTGGCCCAGAACTCACAGAGATCCACCTGCCTCTGCCTCCTTAGTGTTAGGGTTAGAGCGTGGGCCACCACTGCTGAGCTTAACATTTCTGCTTTCTAAAGACTGAATTCTTTTTACTACACACACACACACACACACACACACACACACTTAAAAATTTGCTACAAGGAACAACCTCATATGATATATTGTATAGATATCTATACTTTCAGTAATTAAGCTTATTGATCAATTACTTTTGAGGAAATAAAACCTGATCAGTATTGTGAAGTTAAAATGCTATTAGATTTTCTTCTGAAGTCTGGTTTAAGAAAAAGAATCTAAGAAAAATCAGTTCATACTTGGTGTTTCCTATATAATGTCTTGAAAGCCAAAATTTAAGATCTGGTTATTTTTAATGTCTAGTAGACTATTACAATAGTAAGAAAAAACTCTTTCAGATAATCAAGATAATGAATTAAACAGAACACTCACTTCCCTACTCAGGTTAACTAAGGCTGTCAAAGGATTCTAGTTCATATACTGTAAATCTCAGCTTTCATAGGTCTAAGCGATGGCTCAGCTGCTCTCGCAGAGGACTAAGTTCAGTTCCCAGCACTCTCACCATCATAACCATCAGCAACTCCAATGTTAGGAAATCTATTGCTCTCTCTTGGTCTCCTCGGGCACTGCAGGCACACAAAGCACAAAAATCTATGTAGAGAAAACACTATTCACATATGATAAAAACAAATTCGCACCTTCCAACCCTCCCCTTTTGTGCCAAACCCAGCTGACTGCTGAAACTGTAAGGACATACACACTCACTTCCCTGAAGGGAAGATGACCACCACATAAAGAAACCAGCTAACTCTGTCATGCCGTTTATAAGAATGAACAAAGGAACATTTGCAAACGTCATCTCACAAACACACGTTCTAACAGGAAACTGTTCTCTTATCATTCACTTTCTGTGTTTAACAAACACTAATACCACAGTATTTCCAGATCACAAACAATCTTACTTGTATTTAATATTGGACTGTGTAAATAGTAAAAATACATAAACAAACCATGAATCCAATGTAGTTTTTAGAGCAATACTGATAACAAGGTGCCTCTTTTTCACTCAGCAAAATGCTACCTGACAGCAACCTAAAACAAACAAACAAACAAACAAAACCCTAAAAAACCAAAAACACACAAAAAACCCCACCCACTTCAAGTATTAAATAGCTATTTACATACATTTATTTGGTATCCCTTAATTTATCTTGGCACGTCGATGGAAGATGTCTGTAACAGTAGCATAAAGCATTCACAGATACTAGCATCACTGTCAATATTACCAAACAAGAACAAGTCAAATCCAGAGACTCTTACCAGGCCAGTCACATCTCTACCAATGAACTACTTTCCCCAGATCCCTTTAACCAAGTAACTAAGGCTTTCAGAAGCTGAGCAAGTCTTGAGTTAGACTACTTAAAACTTTATGTCCAAAAGTGCAGGATGCAAATGATTACAACAACATCATCAACTTTAAAAATTTTCTCTTAAGAGAGACACATATTTTAAACGTTCAAAACACATTACTGCAACCAGCTCTAACGAGTTCCTTGAGGAATGTGGCTAGGCTGAAATTTTGGAAGTTCATGTTCTGGTGGTGATCAGGAGGAAGTCTCTAGCTTTCCTGATGCTGCAGTCCCCACCCTCCAAATTGATATACCCACCGGTGTGAATTGACAATGTAGTCCAAAGAGCAAGGCAGGGAACGGAGTCCAGATCCTCAAAATGGCAGTACAGGGAATAACCACTAGGCCACCTATCAGTTCAGTACAAAAAGTGCAACCCTGTGCATCACGGTGTAAAAGCTGGGGCCTAGGTTTCGTACTGTACATCTCACACCTATGGAAATAACAACAGGAGTAAAATCTACAGAAATCCACACACCCTAAAAAGGTGGGTGCGCACCGAACCAAGACTGGTGTCAACACTTGCAAAGGCGGTTGGCTACTGACAGTACTGCTGAAGGGCTCAAGGTTGGAAGGCAACACAAATTTGCAATGAACTCTATTAAGTTTGACAATGAAGAACTCAATTGGGACCTGATGTTTACCAACAAAGCCTTGCAAATCCTGACACCCATCTTTCATGGCTGTCAAAATCACCAACCCACAAAACCTCTCAAGAATGACTTTCCACTCTCAAAAGAGTCGGATTTGGATTGACCTGATCCCCCAAGCCCGTGACTTTCAGGTTTTAAACAACCACGCCCTTTACCACCTGGCCTAGGAAAGAGATGTCAACACATCAAACCTTAAGGTGAAGGAATTCTTGAGAAAGGGAACCTATGACCCAAGGATGTGCACCAAGGTGACTGATCAGCAATCAAAGTCTGAGGGTGAACAGGTTTGAAAAAGTAAAAAAAGACAACTTTCCAAACGGAGAAGTGGCTTTCTTAAATAAAATCTCTCTAGCCTCACTTAATCCTTCGCCATGTTGCTGTCAGCTCACCCAGTGCAAGTCTTGCTGGACCCATTTTCCCATGGTCTGTAGAAGGCGCTGTTCAGCACATCCTGTTCTAGTTCTGGGGCCCTTCCCCCCTCTGCAGCCTTACCCAGTGCAGGGAATGCGCCCCCTACTGACTCCCACACTCAGTGCCTTTAACCGACTTGGCTGCAGTGCCTTTTGGGTGGGGGCTGGTATTTTCTTCATGGCCATAAACCAGAAGCAACAATGCAGATTTATAAAGAAACTGCACAAAGCTATCCAAGAGACAACCCCCACACACACATCCCATTGTGAAGGTTCAAGACACAGGCACAAGAAGTATCAGGGATGGGAACTGGGCGTCTGGGGCTGGACAGCATTAAAATGGCTAACACAGGAAACAGTTTGGTTCTTTTTCCCTCCTAAGCCTTTGTCTGTGAAATGGGGTTATGACAAGAACTGTCCAGAGGACCTGGTGACTGGAAGAACACTGAGAAGACACTTGGGGTGTGTGGCAGGGAGTGAGACTAAAATGAGTATTAGACTTCTTGGAGAGAAGAAGAGAAGCAATCGCGCCTTTTCTAGCAGACAGGCATCCAGGTTGGGGGTAGGGTGGGGAGGGGAGGAGAAGGACAGGCAGCTCAGAGGAAAGAAGAGGCGAATAAGAGGGTGCTCAAAGAACTACTCCCCATTCATTGCATTCGAAAAAAATTCTTTCTGGATTTCCATTTTCTGACTGCAAAGTTGATCAGAAAGCTCTAAAGAGGGAGTGCTGACCAGGTAGCCCAGATTGAAAGCAGGGCCGGTGAGGGGCTGTGGTGGTTAGGATGGGAGGGAAACTGGCATGTTGTTGGGGAGGTAAAGACTTTCACCCTCTGCCATGCACGCTCCCCGCCCCCCCAGGCCTTTCCCCGTTTCCCCCCAAGCCTAGGGTGGGCAGACCTGGCAGAAGGCTGGTTCCGGGGACTGGGGGAGGGCGGGAGGGGATTAGTTCTGGGGACGAGCGAGCGAGCGGGGTTCGGCTGGGGGCGGGGTGGGTGCGGGAAGATGCCACCAGCCGCAAAAGCTCAGGGTAGCCGGCCGAGGGCCCCGCGGGGCGGAGAAGGGGATCGGGCTGCAGGAGGGCTGCGGCCGGCTCAGG
Organism: Mus caroli; assembly: GCF_978045245.1. NCBI lineage: Eukaryota > Metazoa > Chordata > Mammalia > Rodentia > Muridae > Mus > Mus caroli. The sequence goes on along the minus strand of NW_028227257.1, from coordinate 11,338,158 downwards.
TTCGGGGCGGTGTGTGCACGCCGAGCACAATGACCGCGCCCGGGATCGGCGGCGGGCAGGGCCGCGGGGCTTACCTTGGCTCGGCCTCGAGGCGTGCGCGGGGCCGGCGTGCTCCAGGGCCCGGCGGCGGGTGGACGGCGGCACGGCGATGGCGGCGAGGACGCGCCCGGGGCCTCGTCGCGCTCGGGCTCCGGCTCGAGCCGCGGCCGCGGCTGCTGCCGGGGGGCGCGGCGGGCGCAGCAGAGCGGCGGGCGGCGGCGCGGGCAGTGCAGACAAAGGAGGGGCGGAGGGCGGCGGAGGGCGTGGGGCCGCGGCTTCACCGTCGCGGGCGGGCGGGCGGGCGGCGATGGCCGCGCGGCTCCTCCGCGGCGGAGACCGAGAGAGGGAGCTGTGGCTGAGGCGACGCCAAATCCCCCCCGAGCGAGCGCGGCCGGAGGGGGAGGGGGCCAAGATGGCGGCGGGCGGGGGGCGGGCGCTCAGCTCATGGGTCCCGGCGGCGGCGGGTAGACCGGGCGGGTGGCGGCGGCGGCGGCGGCGGGCGGGGGAGGGGGCTGGTCCCGCGTCTCCCCTCAGCAGACAATACAAGCGCCTCAGAGCAAGTCCCCGAACCTGCCCTAGCCAAAATGGCGGCCGAGAAAGAGCGGAAGTGACGTAAGCGACTCATTAGCATAAGAGGACTCATTGTCCAGCTGGGGGGGCGGGGGCCAAGGACCCCCTACCCGGCGACCCCCCCCAAGGGAGAGCTCTTCGGTCCTCGGCTGCGGCGACACCCACTCTCCTTATGGCAGGGTGGCCCCAGCCCCCCCAGCCTCTCCTGGGTGAGATTATATAATCCCCACTGAGGGGAGCTCTCGCGAGAACGTGGAGGCTTTGCCATTGCCCCACTAGGAGGCGCCGTGGATAATGGCCGCACTGCGCTCCTGGGTGCCTTCCTCTGGCCGCAGCGCCGCCGGCGGAGGCAGAAGTAGCGGGCCGCAGCACGCCTCGACAGTCAGTCAGGTGGCTGCACTGGGGATCCCTGCGCGGGCCCATCTGGGCCTGAACTACATCTGGCAGGAGGGCGCCTGGGGCTGCCCAAGCCCCACGTGCTCAGGGCCAGCTCTCCCAAGCTGGAGGCAAAGCCAAGGGTTGAGCCTGCTGCCTCCTGCCTTTAATGAGGTGTGATGCCCTCGTGTTCCTCCCATTTCTTGAGATGACACAGCTCTGAGGCCATGTCAGCTCTTCTAGTGAACTGGTATGGGATAGTCAGGGACTCAGCTTTTCACTTCTGCTGTTCCTTGGACTCAAGTCATTCCTTCAAGTCATCAGATGGCCACGTATCCTTGACTCAAGAAAAAAAGAAGTGGGATTTGTAGAGTTGAGGCCATTGGATTGTCAATGGCTAAGGATGAAAAAGGTCTGGCACTCACCCACAATTCTGGTATGTGACAGCACCCGCACTGTGGGCTTTGTAACTTTGGATCAGCCCCAACCAACATACCATGTCAACATCAACACCCTCGGTCCACTTTTAAGGAATAGTAGTTACCCTAGCGTGTATAAGGATGGCTAAAAGCTCTACAAAGTAGCAAGTGCAGTTGTGAAGGATTGGCCACCCTCCCACAACATGAGGTCTCTACAAAGTTGCAAATTTTGAAACAATCAGACTATATACACACAGCTCAGTGTCTAAGGGTTTGGTTGGGAAGTTGATCAAACTTCCACCTAACATTTATTTTTTGCAATTATTAGAACATATATTTAAACCCCTAATCAATAGCTCAACAATGTAAAACAAGGAATAGAAACTGTTTAAAAGGAGGTGGGGCTGAAGCTAAGGCCTTTCATCAAGGAGTAGAGATGGGGAAGTACACAATGCAGAAGACAGGCAGGCTGTGTGAATTCATCTCTACCGTTCTCCTCAGACACTGGGTTTCATGCAGTGATAACACAGGTATGAAGAACATCTGCATTGCAGCAGTGCTTCACTTTGTAGCATAAAAGGTGCTGGATTCTGATGGAGAACTTTTCCAGGCCAGCCTGGTCTACAAAGTGAGTTCCAGGACAGCCAGGGCTATACAGAGAAACCCTGTCTTGAAAAACAAAACAAACAAACAAAAAAAATTGGGCACCATTCTTCTGTAAATGGATTCTGAATGCTGGTGTTTACTGCTCAATCGCACCCTGTGAGATGGCAGTAGTGACAGAGTGGTTCTACACAGGCTAAGTGCTGAAAGATGAAAAAGACGAAAGTTCTCTGCCCCAGTGAGGCGTGAGGCAGCGATGCTGTATCTACAGTGACTCCTGCTGAGGTCGCTGCTCAACTTCTGTTCCGTGTACTTGACACTGAAAACTTAATGCCTTGTTTCAAGAGAGATTTCTCAGCACTCAAAAAACAATTTGATAACATTATATATAGTCCTATGACTTTGGCTTAAAACAAAATTTAATTGAACACTAATAAATATTCTAGTTATTAAGGATGAACAAGTCACTTCCCCATGGATGTGCGACAAGTTTTGGCAAAGGGGAACACAACAACAGTTGTTCTTATTGGAATATGCACTGTGGGCCCAGCTATGTGACTACCTGGCAAGGCTTTCATGCTCAAAGCAAAGTGAAGGTGTATCTCACATTCATTCTTGTTACAATCAGCTAGAAAGATGGAAGTGAACATTTAAGACTTTCAATTTCTTTAGCAGCCCAAGTAAGGTGGGAAACAAGTATACAGGTTGGGGTGTATGATGATGCACACCACAGTCCTCACACTTGAGAGAGGAAGGAAACAGGACCAGTAATTCAAGACTAGCTTTGACTACAGTAAGCTGGAAGTCAGCTTGGGCTAGGACACCCAGACTCTGTTCACTAAATGTGATTATGCAGTAACTTAGAGACAGATGTCTGTTCTTTTTTTCTTGCAAAGGACATGCAACTAGATGTCATGTATTCACTCAAAACCTAAAACATGCACTTTGGAGACAGAGGCAGATGGATCTCTGAGTTTGGTCTACAAAGCCAGTTCTAGAACATCCAGAGAGACCCTGAAACATACTACATGATCTGAAAGCTATGCTACAGACAGAAGTTCACTGACTGATAAATATCTTCCCTGACTGCATGGAGCAACTTAGCCTTCATTTTAACAATAGAACATTTTTCTGGATGAAGAAAAATAGTACAGGTATTTTTCTGTTGTGGTGTCAAGTTTGTTGAGGTATTGAAATAATGTACAAATATTTTGAGATAAAAAACTTCTCTTTCCAATAGGAGTTATTGCTCAAGAAGACAGAGCCAAGAACACAGTTAATGTGACCCAGTGCTTCACTGCTTCCCACCCCACACTGTACTCAGCACAGGTCTGCTCTGATGGACCAGGCTATGCTCAGCCTGCACGCAGGGAGCACTGCTTCATCTCCGCTCAGACCTCGGAGATGGACTTCAGGTCAGAGCCTTTACTTCTTTTCTACTCCCCACACACACTGTATTTCCTAAGTGTAATTAAGCCCTCCCCCCCCCCCCTCCTGCCATCTCGGGATAAAGAACTAACCATCTAGTTTGATGAAGTATTCCAGTTTTTTCATAAGAAACTTGCACTCACATTATCTAAATGAAAGCAGCAACATTTTATGCAAAACCTATACACATTTATTTATAGGTGTTAATACAGTATAATGTACATGAAAATTGAGAACATTGCTCACTAAACCAAGAACTTTAAATTTTAATTTGAAATATAAAATGGAGTTTCTCCAGAGAAAAGATCCACATTAAATGCATCTTACCTTTGGCTCATGTGTTAAGAGAACATTGATAAAAATCAGTGACCCGGGCTTCTCTACTTTTAATTGAAATGAACACGGGAAGCATAAGTGAATCATTTCTTTTATGTAGTAGCAAAGAGAGTCAATAACCCTTTCAGGAACGAGACTATTTCATTTCCTCCCAACTTGGATTCACCATAAACTCGATCCACAAATGAAATTGGAACCTGGTTTAGAAAACACAGAATACATTAAAGTCAGTCTTCAACCAACAGCAGCAGTGAGCTCAGGCTATGGCATTCTCAACACAGAGCAAAGCCTCAACCCGCAGCACCAGGACTCTGTGCACTGACAATCTCGGTTCTTAAGGTCACTGTCCTGACACACTCATTACCTACAGTCCGTGCACTGACCTGAACACTATGCTAGTGCACTCAATATCAGGGCCTAGTTCCAGTAAGATGGTTTTTCAGTTTTCTCTCTCTTTAAATTGTTAGGTTTAATGTCACAGAGGAGTTAAATTACAACCCTTCTAGCGGTCACACGACAGGAGGCATTCTGGGAGGGAGTGTCTTCTTGCTTTGAGTAAGAGTTTGGTTTTAGATGTGGGGCCATCTCTAACAACTCACCATCCAGACCGAGAGACAAACGCTGCCTCCAGCCTGTGTTTTGTAATCCTTCAACATTTACTAAGAAGAAAAGCAGCTAAGTACTAGTCAGCAGCAAGGAGTCTGACGTGCCAGCAACGTCATTATTTAGAAGGAAACACTCCTCAGTGGAAATCATAGTAGGTCAAATACAGTGATCTAAATGGTCACCTTTTAGTGTGTAACCGTCCCAAATGACTGCAAGTCCAAGACACTGTTAAGTCAGCAGTTAGGAAAGCATGCTTTTGTAAACGCTTTCCGTTTCTGGGGAGCAGGAAAAGGACTTCGCGACAATCACTCACCTCACCAATAGTGTAATTCATCTGCCTTGCTCGAACAATCATTTCCATCTGAAAGACATAGCCTTTGGAGACACATTTTTCTATTAATTTCTGTAGAACTTCTTTTCGGTATAATCTATAAGAAAACAGGGTATTTATGAATCTCTGGACATGTGCCTATCTCCACATATCCTGACCTTTCAGAACTCACTGGTGTACACACAAGTCCTCAGAGCTTGTGATCACCTCTCTTGGCCATGAAGTATATGGTAGGATCTGGAAATAGTTTTGAAAATGAGTTCTTAATATATTCTTGAGATATAACTTATCAAAAGTTATGAAAATATGGTTAATTAGATACCTGATAGATACACAAGCACCTGCCCTTTTTTGGATTAGACTTTGAACTGGACATGGAGGAATGGCAGGGTGACAGATGAGTGGTGACACTCGCCATGGTAACAAGCAGTCCAGCAGTTAACCCGAGTCGGGTCGTCAATATGGGCTAAGGTCCTGAGGACAGTCAGGTTATTCCAGGAATAGCTGTTAAGACTACAGAGGAGCTGAGTTAGAGCAGGACTAGGCACCACAGGATGTAGACAATCCTTCAGCCTGCTCTGGACAACAGAGATCACAGGCACTTGTGGCAGGCAGTCTACCTTATCAAGTACTCACTAAAGTAAGATGGGGCAGGCTTGTGGGGAATCCAATCCTTGTGCTCAGAAAATCCAACCACAGGAGGTCTCATTAGAAGAGGTTTTTATTTATTTTAAGCAGTAGGTTAATTTAGTTTACTGGTCTGTGTATATGTGTCTGTCTGTCTCTCCCTCTCGTGTGTGTGTGTGTGTGTGTGTGTGTGTGTGTGTGTGTGTGTGTTTAGGTCAGGAATTGTTCCTCGTCTACCATGGATTCCAGGGATAAACCTCAGGTTACCAGGCTTTTGTAACAGGCATCTTTACCTAGTGTACTGGTCTTCTTTATCAGGTATATGTACATTTCTTTATAAGCTAGAAATGTGAATTTGGCATAACTACACTCTGAAGACCAATGGATGAACCTATTACACCACAGGAGTCACCTGAAACCCAGCTCCTCCTCTAATCTTCCTGAGGCTCCTGTAATGTTGAGCTTTTATGTGTGGGTAAAACTGACAGCAGACTCATCTATAGAGAGAACAAGTTAACTGAAAAGCCAAAACCGTAAGGCTCTAGGATGTTTCTGCTGAGGTGCTGTGGCTGGGATATGCATGTGCTGTTCTTCAGAGTGCACCGGGAGCAGCCATAGTCTCAATGGGCAGCCAAGCTCAGCACTGAGGTGAACAAGCATGCCAAAGTCCTACATTCCACTTGGAAAGCAGGAGTCTAGCGATGCTTCAGCCTGCTGACCATTAGCGTGGAAGTGTGACTCAGTCACTGTGAAAGCAAAGCAGCTCTTCTGTGGGGTGTGTGTGGGGGGGGTGTCTCTGTGCAGGCCTGGCTGTACTGCTGTGTACTGTGCAGATCAGGCTGGCCTCACACTTGATATCCTCTTGTTTCAGCCTCCTATATGCTGGGATTAACATGCCCTGCTGAGAAAGCAGCTCAACAGCCTCTTAATGCCAAGCATGCAGGAAAAGTTGCAGCGGTAGAAGCACTGTACCTGAAGCTTCCCGTTAAGTCTGATGCTCCAGGTCTCAGCAGAATTTGAGTTATAAAATTGGCCCCACGGCTGCCAAATTAATCAGATTTCCTCATTAAATATATGTTGAAAAACAAGAGAAACACCCAAGAGCAGAATATTAAAAATATTAGTCATTAATAGATACCAATTCATACACACAAAATAATTCTCTAAGAACAAAGAGACAATGAAATTAAATCTCATGCTTTTTAGAAAATTGGCATTATTATTATTTTTTTAAGATTTATTATTTATATGTAAGTACACTGTAGCTGTCTTCAGACACACCAGTAGAGGGCGTCAGATGTCATTACAGATGGTTGTGAGCTACCATGTGGTTGCTGGGATTTGAACTCAGGACCTTCAGAAGAACAGTCAGTGCTCTTAACCACTGAGCCACCTCTCCAGCCTTTTTTTTTTTTTTTGAGACAGGATTTCTCTGTGTAGCCCTGGCTGTCCTCGAACTCAGAAATCTGCCTGCCTCTGCCTCCCAAGTGCTGGGATTAAAGGTTTGTGCTACCACTGCCTGACAGGCATTTTTTCCCCCTTTGCAAATGAAATAGAGAAGAGACCTGAAAGTAACCGTCCTACATGAGAGAAAGGGGCACAGTTAGGAGAATATTTGTTGACCCAGCATGTAAAGGCCTGGGCTCTATCCCCAGCATGTAAAGGCCTGGGCTCTATCCCCAGCACTGTGTGGATTGGGTGTTGACTATGATTGCCTGGGCTGCATGAGACAGTCACACACATTCCCACACTCAAACTGAACTTTTGCTAAGGAGAGAAACCAGTCATTAAAACTTATATGTGCTTTGGCAGAAAGATCAGGAATTCTATAAGTTTCTTTTTCTGATTCCAGCAAACAGAGATGGACTTCACACCTAGCACGTTGGTACAAGCCTACTAGGGTAGGCAGCTCTCAGAAGCTGGAGGCTCACACCTGAGCCAGGGAAGCAGAAGGCTGAAGAAAACCAGGAGGGAAGCAGAAGGGCGCCTCCGGTGGCTGGAGCCTGAGTCTGCTCAGCTACTGTAAGGAAACACCAGCACACTGGTGTAAACCGCAAAGGAGTCTTAAAGAAGGTGCAGGACAAGAGAGGGTGGGGGTGGGGTGGTGACTCTCTAATCTCTTAAACAAATGCTAATCCCAGCAAAGAGGCGAAGGGTTCATCTCTTACCCCCAAAGACCTAAGACTCCACAACACCCAGGTTCTCTTTTAACATCCGCCTCAGTGAAACACAAACATTCAGCCCATAACAATGGCTCCAGATGAACAATTCCCAGTCACAAGCTATTAAGAGACTGCTGTATTAGCATTTCAAAGGGGGTCAAAAGCCTAAAGCAAAAGACTTGTGTAAACAGGTTCCCAAAGGTTTAAGGTGGAGAGTCTCTTTCCAGAATCCAAAACTACGGCTTCCTTAATGCAGACATTTGCTTAGGCCAGGTCCAGTCTTAGGCTTGCTCTTCATCAAGATGGAGGCCTGTAGCTAGTGCCTCAGCACTATGCCTAACTGTGTTCCTACTGCTATGCTTCCTGCCAGTCAGGGATTAGCCCTCTGAGGAGGTCAGCTGCTCCCCAGTTCAATGCCTGCTTTTATGATTTGCTGTGGTCATGGCGTGTCATAGAACCATAGGATAGTAATGAAGACACAAGTACGTAGGAAATGCGGAAGATCATCTTTGGCTTGAGCTTTGTTTTGAGACAAGGTCTTAGTCACCCCAGGCCCTGACCCTGCTTCCACAGCGCTGCATCACAGCAGCGGGCTGCTTACTACATCTAGTTGGTGCGGAAGTGCTAAGAACAGAACCCAGGCTTCCTACATATTAGGTGATCATCCCCAGCCCCCAACAATATGTTTATATTCTGTTCTTGGGGATGGTCCTGTGCACTGTGTATTCTCTATGATGTTTGCAGCCCAGACCCTGGCATGTCAAGCATCTGTTATCTAATTGTTTTCCATCATCTCTGATTGGTTAAAAAAGAGCTGATCAGCCTATGGATGAGCATGAGATCTCAGAGGAGGTGGGACATCCAAGCTCAGTGAGGGAGTCTCAAAGAAATCAGAGAGGGAGAGACCATGAGGTCGCCATGAGAACATACATGGAGCAGAGCGAGCCAGAGCAAGACTCAGATTGAAGGTAAAGGACCACGTGGTTGGGAAGTGGGCAGCCTTAGAGGGTTACAGTAGCTCAGAACCTTGCCCAGCACAGCGCTTGTTAATAAAAACACCAGGTCTCTGCGCTGTTCATTTAGGAGCTACAGCAGGCTGGAGTGGGTGTAGAGGCGCCTTGCAGTTATCTGGGAGTAAAGGGGCACAGCAGGCCACCCCCACCCCAATACTTCTACATTTGGTGTCCAACATGCTAGGCAGAAATGCAAGCATGGAGCCTGAGAAAAGTTTTGGACATAGGAGCCAGACCAGATAGCTGAGTCTGAGCTGCAGCATGGAAGGTGGAGCAATGTTTCCTTAACAACAGCAGTTTCTCAAGCAGGCCTGGTGCTCATGGCTCCTTTAACAATCCCTCTCCTCACATTACTATTACATTTTGTTTCACATTATTTTATTTATTTAAGATGGAATCTTGTTATGTTGCCCAAATTGGTCCTAAAGCCTATATTTAAGTAATTCCCTTGCTTTAGCCTCTTGAATATGGGGGCCAATAGGCATGCACTAGATTGCCTGGTGATGATGGATTTTTTTTTTTTTAATTTATTTATTATATGTTAGTACACTGTAGCTGTCTTCAGACACTCCAGAAGAGGGCATCAGATTTTGTTAGGGATGGTTGTGAGCCACCATGTGGTTGCTGGGACTTGAACTTGGGACCTTCGGAAGAGCAGTCGGCGCTCTTAACCACTGAGCCATCTCGCCAGCCCGATGATGGATTTTTAATTGGATGGATGGTGTGGACTCCTTATGTGGTTCAACCTGACCTCGAACTGGAGAATTTTCAATGGGCTGGGGAGGTAGCTCAGCAGGTAAGAGCACTGACTGCTCTTCCAAAGGTTCTGAGTTCAAATTCCAGCAACAACATGGTGTCTCACAACCATCTGTAATGAAATCTGATGCCCTCTTCTGGTGTGTCAGAAGTCAGCTACAATATAATTACTTATAATAATAAATAAATCTTTGGGCTGGTGCAAGTAGGGACTGAGCAAGGGGGAGCAACCTGAATGAGCGGGGTTGACCAGAGGGACCAGAGGTCCTAAAAAAATTCAATTCCCAACAATCACATGAAGGCTCACAACTATCTGTATAGCTACAGCATACTCTTATTTATACATACATACATACATACATACATCTTTAGAGTATTTTGATGAAAGTGTGTTAAGAGTCCCCAGCTGTGAGTCTGATTTCTAGTTGTGGGCTACACTAATGAGACCTGAGGCCGACAAAATACAGACAGGAACTACTATCACCAGTCAAAACGAAATACAACTAAACGCCACAACTAAACGCCACAACTAAATGCCACAACTAAAAGGTAGAATGGGCGCCTGTTTGGACTTCCGAGTCAGAATTCATAGGTGAGTGAATGGCCAAGTTCAAAATGTCTTTGGAGGTTAATAATTTGTTTTCAGCTCCAGCTGCGTCTGCCTCCAGCCTCATGGCAGGCAACAGGTATGAGAAGGGCAGGAGTTGCTGTGTGTTCTCTCCTCAGGAGAGACTAAAAACCACTATTCATCCAATCTCTTTGTTTCACAGAAAATGAGATGTTTTAAATGACTATCCCAAGATTTCATAATTGAGGTGATCTTTTTTTTTTAAAGATTTATTTATTATTATATCTAAGTACACTGTAGCTGTCTTCAGATGCACCAAAGAGGGCGTCAGATTTCATTACGGATGGTTGTGAGCCACCTTCGGAAGAGCAGTCGGTGCTCTTAACCACTGAGTCATTTCTTCAGCCCCCAATTGAGGTGATCTTAATCTGTGACTGGATGAGGAGAGCACAGAGACATCCCTGGTAGGTGCTGATCCCTCCTTCCCATCACTGTGACACTGAATGGGGTAGACTGGGTCCCAGTTCCTTAAGGGTCTTTCACAAAGTGCCAGACTATTCCCTCACTATTTGTTCTAGAGGTTGGGAAAACAACTCAGACAGTAAAGTGCTTATTTGAATGCATGAAGATAAGACTGGAGGTGTGCTGGGATGGCCAGCCAGACTAGCTTAACCAACAACGTCCAAGCCAATGAGAAACCCTATCTCAAAATATAGTGGACAGTGCCTGAGAATTAGCACCTAAACAACACTGAGGTGTATACTCACTCATTCTTTCTGCCTCTGTCTATCTAACACACACACACACACACACACACACACACACACCCCGACTACTGTATCTGTGTGAGAAGCCATCAGAACTGAGATGCCCGGCTAACTACCAGAAATAACGGCCTGGTGTGACCTGCTAGCATGGCCAACCTGTGCTGAAAGCTGCTGGCTGCAGAAGCAAGGCTAGCTCCAGGTGAAGGCAGAAGGCCAGGTACTAGCCAGTCCATGGAACCCTACCCAACGTGCTGGACAGTATCAGAAATCAAGATTGCTGGCTTTAAGAGGAGCAGAGTAAAGCTTTGAACAGGTAAACATATAAGGTAACACAATAATGAAAAGCTCAATTTTAACCAAGCTCTGTCTATTTCAAATGATTCTTCCCAAACTGAGTTATATAAACATGCACACATACCTGATTATCTTTCTTTTCAAATCCCATCCATAAACACCCCCATTGCCCTTGTATCGAGTTCCAGAGACAATATCAAAATTACCCTCCTTTTGTTTCCTGTAAAGAGAAAAAGAAAGAGGAAAACCAACCTAAACAAGCTCAATTAGAAAAAGTCCTTGGGCGTTCAACAGGCATCTTCATCAACCTCACAATCAAGTCTAAGAGAAGCAGAGTTAAAGCACGAGGCCAGATGATCTGACTGTCCAAATGGGTCTGACATGGATCTTGTGTTTTAGTTACAATTGTAAACATTTGATGTGTCTGTGAGTTCTGCTTACATGCATGTTAGCATATCATGTGTAGGCAGTAGCCTCAAAGGCCAGTAGAAGGTGCTGAGTCTGCTGGAACTGGAGCTATCAACTGTAGTGAGATACACCACATGGGTGCTGGGAACTGACCACGGGTCTTCAGGAAGAACAGCCAGTGTTCGTAACCACTGAGCCATCTTTCCAGTCCTTTAATTTACTTTTCTTAAACTGAAGCATGAACCCAGAGATTCTATCTGCTGACTGTACCACATGCTAACCCCAAAACCTTCTCTATTGTCCAGGCCCCTTCTGCAGAAAAGGCGAGGCACCTCCAGACTGCTGTTTCTTACAGAAAACAACTAACTATCCTACTAAGAGTTTTGTTGGATTTATAAACTTAGAATCCCCTAAGTCAATAGAAACCTTCTCCATTCTTAAACTGGGGCAAACAACACCAACAGCCATAATAACAAAAAGCGCGGTTTTACTAATGCTCCAGGCTGGCCTTGCACTTCTAACACTCTTACTGCCTCCGCTTCAGCGTGTTGAGATTACACATGCTGCCTGTGCCAGTCCTCACTCCCTTTTTTGGAGACAGGATCTATGTAGCCCTGGGTATCCTGGAACATTCTACATAGACTAGGCTGGCCTTGAACTCAAACATCAGTTTGCCTCTACTTAAAGGAGCGTGCCACCACCCTTAAAAAGCCCATTTTTTGTTATTGTTTATTTTTCGAGACAAGAGTTTTTTCTGTGTAGCCTGGCTGTACTAGAACTGACTCTGTAGACCAGGCTGGCCTCAAACTCAGAAATCCGCCTGCCTCTGCCTCCTGAGTGCTGGGATTAAAGGCATGTGCCACCACCGCCCAGCTCATTCTTTCTTAAAAGCAGCCGCTGCTGCCTGACAAGGTAGTGAGGGACTACACTGTGGAGTTTTATGATGCCTAAACTTGCTCTCTGGACCAAACCCTACTGTTATGGTCCTTGATGCTAACAAGCACAATTCTAGACAACAAGGGCTTCATTTTTTTCGTGTTCTGAAAGAAAACAGAATAGAACCATCTATTGCTGATTCCTAAAATAAGCCACTTATTCGAAGACCTATATTTATAAGTCTCAAGTCTCTAAATTAGTTAAGTTTTGACAGAAAAGTTAAAGTAGTATACATATTTCACACTAATTATCTGAATTTAAAGTTTCGAATACTATAAATACCACAAACTGTACCTACCTGATAAATTCAGGAATAAATTTGGGCTGAAATTTGGAAAGAATAAACAGTAAGTCAGAAGCGTATGACAAGTTTATCATAAACACCTAATCAAGAAGGGAGGGAGGGCTAGGTGTGGCGGTGCCTGTCAATTAACCAAAACATTCAAAAAGCTAGGTTACATAGTAAAACCATCTTCACATACAACACAACACAACGCAACAGAGCGGGTGGCCACTTACATGGTGGGAGAGGTCAGCATCCATGATGATCACATAGTTCCCCGTGGCGTGTTTGATTCCATGAATGTAGGCAGTTCCTAAAGACCAAAAGTATTTAGACTCATTAATCATATCAGCAGGGGCTGGAGAGATGGCTCAGCGTTTAAGAGCACTGGCTGCTCTTCCAGAGACCCAGGTTCTATTCTCAGCACTAACATGGTAGTTCACAACCATTGTAACTCCAGTTGCCTTGTTCTGGATTCTGCAGGCTTCATATACACATTTCACAGACATACACAACATTCAAAAGTACAAAGTTTGCCAATTAAAAAAAAAAAAGCAGACAAATCTACCTTTATATACAAAATTACCAAAGAGATGTCTAATACCAAAGTCTCTGTATTCTTTTAATTGGTGTGTGTGTGTGGGGGGGGAGAGTGGGGATTAAGACAAAGTTTCACTCTGTAGTCTAGGCTGACCTCAAATCCATAAAGATCCTTCTGCCTAAGCCTCCAGCTGCTAAGGGCCATGCTAAGCTTCAAAAGTATTAGATTGGGCTGGAGAGATGGCTCAGTGGTTAAGAGCACTAACTGCTCTTCCAGAGGACCCGAGTTCAAGTCCCAGCAACCACATGGTGACTCACAACCACCGGTAATGAGATCTGATGCCCTCTTATGGTGTGTCTGAAGATAGCAACAGTGTACTCACATATATACAATAAATCTTTTAAAAAAAGGTATTAACTTATATAAATATCACTCTATGCTTATGCTCGTTGGTGCTTTAGTGTTTTCCTGAGACAGAGAAGGCCAGGTTTTTCAGGAGCTCCATATTTACACATTAGCTTCCTAGCCATTGCCATCCTCACTTACCTATCTCAGACATCTCAAATTTACCCAACTCCTCCAGTTCCTGGCTCTCTATCAGGCTAGCTCAGGGAAGGCTTTGAGTCCTGCCCCTGTCTGGGAGTCTTCACTGTGATTACAAGGCACACTAGCTTTCTATGCCAACCATCTTTTAATTTAACCCCTACTCTGTCTCCACCTTCATGGTGCCCCCGGCATTACCTTCTGACCCCAGTTCCATTTCTCAATCACTTCCTCTCCTGCTCTTCCTTGCACGTCAAGTTAGGTTCCCCAGAAGCTGTCAGAAGCTCAACTGCAAAATGCCTGGTACATTAGGCCCTACTAGAATGATGTGGCCAACCAAGTATTCTGGTGTCTGTGTGCATGAAGTCTCCCATGCAGGGCAAGTCCCTGCATCCTTGCACATTGTACACAGAAGCTGCCATCCCAGTGTGGACACTTACTATGGGTCAGTTAAAGCAGAGCCAAGTTTTAAAAACAAACCGTCACTAGCACTTCATCTGGAGCACAGCGCTTTCCTGACACCTTCCACTGAGTGGCTCTAATGTTTTCAATGACTACTCAAACACTGTGGGTTCTGGGTGGTATTTTCCACATCCTCTCTGGGACACCGATCCTATGGCTTTACAAGTTCAAGCATTTGATGCTGCTAGCAAGTTCATTCTTCCAGATAGCAACCTTTTCTTTTTCCGTGTGTTCAAAGCGCGCACACGCGCACACACACACACACACACGCGTGTTTTCCCTGCGTGGGTATGAGGCATGTGCAGTTGAGACTGAATCTTCTCCTCGTTTATTACAGCAGGGTCTCTGAACCAAGCTTAGAGCTTACTGAGACAGCGACCTCACTCTTGCTCTGGGGCTGGACGGGGTCCCGGGTGAGCTACCACACACACAAGGCTGTTTTGGAGATCTGACCCTGGTCCTCGTGCATAAGAACAAGAGATTTAACTACTGCGCCATCCCCGCTCAGGGCAGCAACTTTCATTTGTTAAGAATCCTGCGCTGATGGCTAGACTCACTGGACTCATTCGAAATGCTCTACATTCAGTCAGGTTCTCAGCCTGACTCTTGATCCTTTTGGAAGTCAAGCGACCCTTTCACAGTGGCCATATTATCAGATATCCTGCATTTTAGATATTAACAGAATGATTTATAGCTAACAAAATGACAGTTATGAAGTAGCAATGAAAACAATTTTATAGTTAGGGTCTCCACAGTGCCAGGAAGTGTCTAAATGACAACACTAACAAAGCTGAAAACTGCTGCTCGCTCGGGAACGTTCTGTTTAAGGTGGGAAATTTTTCATTCCTAGAAACAATCACATTTTAGACTCTCCGTTTAAAGGCTTTGCAAGCTGTCCTCCTCCAGACCCCCTCCCTGCGCTTCCTTTCTCTAGGCTATACTCTAAGAAAGCCCATTTCTCAGGCTCTTTTGCTGCTTGTGTCCCGGCAGCTGTTAGGAGCACAAGTGATGACTGCCATGGGAAGCCAACAACATCCAGGTACCCCTCTCAGCACGGCACACAGCAGCATCAACGGAGCAGCTCCCCGGGAGCCACCTCACCCTCAACACCACAGATTCCCTCCTGACCCTACTCCAGCTCTCTGCAGTCGCTCCTCTCCTCGTAGCTCAGCTGTCCATCAGGCTTCTCAACAAATCATTTCCCTGTCAGCGGGAATCCCTGTATTCACTTTCCCATCTGGATAGAACTACGGCAGTTTCTGTTTTGCTGAGTGGGTTCAGACCGATATACATGCAACCCAAGTTAACTATTAGGATGTCATGCAGACCATTAAAGGTCATCACAGCTGACTGTCCTTGGGCATTTTTCCAAAAACAGAGTAGTGGCATATATGACTAGGGCAGGCAACAGGAGACCCTACTTACCGAGACCCAGCTTTCTCTCTCGTGGTCTTAGGAGCTTTAAGAAAAAGAAACAACATGTCAACACAAAAAGACAAAATTACTTCAAATTTTACTTTACTCCTATAAGTGCATACTCATTTTAAACCATTAGTTGAATTTATTAGACCTTGAAGCACAGTGTGTTCAATATTTTTGTCCAAAGTTAAAATGGTGTTTGGGGTTGGAATGTAGCCTAGCATGCATGAAGACCCAGCGCTCCTGCTCAGCGCTATACAAACCCCGGCCCAAAGCCAGCAATGCCAGGATTTGGGAGGCAGGGCCAGGAGCTAGGACCTCAAGCTCATCCAGTCCAGGCCTAAGCCTCAAGATGCCTACATACACCAACAGCAAAGACGGCAGCCAGCTCGACAAAACCTGTTTTGTTTTGTTTTGTTTTTTGTTTTTAAGACAGATTTCTCCATGTAGCTGTGGCTGTTCCAGAACTCCATTTGTGGACCAGGCTGGCCTTGAAGTTGCCTGCGATCTGCTTATCTCTGCCTCCGGAGTGCTGGGATTAAAAGAGTGTGCTACCATTACCTGACACAAAAATTTTTTATAGATTTAAAATTTGTATGTGTGGGAGTGTTTTCCTGCATGTGTCTGTGTACCATGTGCATGCCTGATGCTTATGGACGCCAAAAAAAACGTTGGATACCCTGGAAAGAAGATGGTTGTGAGCCATCATGTGGGTGCTAGGAATTGAACCCAAGGCCTCTGAAAGAGGAAAAGCAATTTTCTTTAATCCTAATCCTACAGGTAGGATTCTGGTATGAAGCTTTTGTTGTGTGTGTTCTTTGGACTCAGGGTCTTACTGTGTATCCCTAGCTGGCCTGAAACTTAGTATAAATGCTGGGATTAAGAGTATGCACCACCTCACTCGGCCACATCTTCCAGTTTTAAGAGTTCTTGTTGTTTCCTTTTATGATAAACAGAGCCTTTAACCAACAATTCTAGGGCTTTTCTAAGTAGTGGGTATCATTCTCCACCTTCCCAAACTCCACACATGGTTGACACCGCCTTGGAGCCCAACCCTGTTCTTTATTGCTCAGTAACACATTCCAATTCCTGTTACAAGGGTCTCGTTTGTTCATCTGCCTGCCGCATGAGGGCGGCTCTTCCTGCTTTTCTCCATGGGTCAGAAAAGGGGCCATGGAGTGCAGCTGAGGCTTGGCACTGTGAGACGCCAGGGAAGACATTGGTGAAGGGGCAACCTCAGTGGCAGCTGAGGCTGAAGCTTGGCACCATGAAGAGAAACTATGAGAACCTAGTTGCAGTGGAAGACCCAGCATATTTTGAGATGCCAGTACCATGGGATGACCACCAAGAACAGCAGCAGCAGTGGAGTAGAGTCAGTCAGAGCCTAGAGTGCTAGCAGACAGAGCTTGAAATGTGACCCAAGCCCAGAAGCTATATGGATTCCAGACACTGGAACAAGAAGCTGTGAACTTGAAGTTGATACTGCAAGATGTTTTGAGATGCCAGAGCCATGGGACATCTGCTGAGGAAAGCTGCTAACAGGGAGTGGAAGCAGCTTAAGAAAAAGAAGTTTGTTGCAGTAAACAGAGCTGAGAGGAGTTGGAGATCTGAAGGCGCTTTGACGTCAGACATGGAGATGCAGAGTCGGGAGTTGGCTCAGCTGGGTTTGGTCTGCTTTGATCCAGTGTCCCCTCACTGTGCTCTTTCCCCTATGTTCTAGAACTGTAGTGTAATATTCTGTACCACAGGTTAGAAGTATGTGATTTGCTTTTTGATTTTATAGGGGCTATAGTTAAGTAATCGCATAAATCTCAGAAGAGATGTTGAACTTTTAAAGGGGCACTATTAGGAGGTGTGGCCTTGTTGCAGGAAGTATGTCTGTCACCCTGAAGGGGGACTTTGAAGTCTCCTAGTGCTCAAGTTCTGCCCTGTGTGGAACAGTCTTCTGGCTACCTCCAGATCAAGATGTACAGCTCTCAGCTCCTTCTCCAGCTCCTTGTCTGCCTGCCTGCATGCTGCCATGCTTCCCGCCATGGTGGTAATGGACTATACCTCTGACACTGTAAGCCAGCCCCAATTAAATGTTTGCCTTTCTAAGAGTTGCCCTGGTCATGGCATCTTTTCGTAGCAATAAAACTCTAAGACAATAATCAATGTGAACCAGTAGCCTAGGCCTGGGGCTTCTAAGAAAACTTTAAAAACGATAGGCCAAAGCAATGAACCCAGCATCAAAACCTGCCTTACGCTGAAACGTGAAGCTGTGAGATCTGCCAGGCTTGGGACTTCGCTGTGTGAGGCAGGCAGAATTCTGATATGGGTGGATCTGCCATGCATATGAGTGGTATAACTTCCCTACGCCAATCCCATTTGCCAATGTCTGCTACTTGAAACTCTTAGAAACACCATCCAGTCAGTCACCAAACAGTCCTAAGCCTGGCTTAAGGGCAGATTTATAATCTCAGTTTCTCAGAAGCAGATACAGTGTGAAGACGGAAATGTCTAGGCCTGCCTAGGCTACAAAGGAACACCCAGGCCATCTGGACAGCGCAGTGGTTAAGGCCCTGCTAGAGATGCGGCTCAGCGGGAAGCACTGCCTGGCATGTGCACAGTCTTTGGCTCAACTCCCCTTTCTACAGGGAAAAATCATTCCCACAGTGGGACTGCAAAAATACTATATCTTGTTTTCTTATAGTGGTGAATTATCGTTTCTTGAAAGGCAAGTATCCCAAGAGTCTCCAGAGACTTCTGTTTCTCTGACAATAGTTCTCTATCTAAAGAAGGGACAATGGCTTTTTGCTTGCTTATTTAAGATTTATTTATTATATCTACAGTGTTCTGTCTGCATGTATGCCTGGAGGCCAAAAGAGGGCACCTAATGGTTATGAGCCACCATGTGGTTGCTGGGAATTGAACTCAGGACCTCTGTTAGAGTGTGCAGGGCTTTAACCTCTGAGCCATCTCTCCAGCCCAAGAAGGGACAATGTTATCTATCAGGTAAGGGGATATCAGGTAAATTTCAGGTTGCCAAAGGAGGGAAGCTGCTACTGGAATCTTGTAGACAGAGGACAGAGATGCTTGAACAGGCCAGGTTCCTACAGCTAATCATCCGGCATTGTGTGCAAGCCGACAAACCCGGAATTACTGCATGGACGGACAGCAAACAAACGACATGCATGGCTAGCACCAGTGTGTTTTCTAGTTAAATCTGTATCCAACTGAGTGCTTTCGGTTCCAAAAAATTATCAAAGCAATAATCACAAAACATTTTCAAAGATTTATTTATAAACCCAAACTGGTAATAAAAAAAAAAAAACAAAAACAACTCATAGCAACTATTATAGAAGCTCACAGCTATTGGCAACATCTTTTTCTTTGCATGTGTTCATGTGTTTGTGTGCTGGGGGTTATTGGCACCCATCAGTTACCTGATGCGGGTACTGGGATCTGAGTTTGGGTCCTTTACAGAGCATCAAGAGCTCTTTCCTGTCCAGGTGCCTCTCTCCTGCCCTCATGCTTAAAATCTATATTGAGAATATTCTCTAATAAGCTCCAACTCTGCTTCAAAAATAATACCAAGTTCATGAAGCCACTATAACATTGCTTCTGTAGCTGCCCCAGTCGCTCTAGGACAATAGATTGCTTGGCGCAGGGAGAAGGCCGAGTCTGGGATCCAGCAGGCAACCTTCCTGCCTAAGCTTAGAGCAGCAGGCAGCACTGTACACAAAGTACACGGGGCCCAGAGAAGGGAGCAAGGCCTTTCCTGCCTAAGCTTAGAGCAGCAGGCAGCATTGTACACAAAGTACACGGGGCCCAGAGAAGGGAGCAAGGCCTTTCCTGCCTAAGCTTAGAGCAGCAGGCAGCACTGTACACAGAGTACACGAGGCCCAGAGAAGGGAGAAAGGCCTTTCCTGCCTAAGCTTAGAGCAGCAGGCAGCACTGTACACAAAGTACACGGGGCCCAGAGAAGGGAGCAAGGCCTTTCCTGCCTAAGCTTAGAGCAGCAGGCAGCATTGTACACAAAGTACACGGGGCCCAGAGAAGGGAGCAAGGCCTTTCCTGCCTAAGCTTAGAGCAGCAGGCAGCACTGTACACAGAGTACACGAGGCCCAGAGAAGGGAGAAAGGCCTTTCCTGCCTAAGCTTAGAGCAGCAGGCATCATGGTACACAAAGTACACGGGGGCCCAGAGAAGGGAGCAAGGCCTTTCCTGCCTAAGCTTAGAGCAGCAGGCAGCACTGTACACAGAGTACACGAGGCCCAGAGAAGGGAGAAAGGCCTTTCCTGCCTAAGCTTAGAGCAGCAGGCATCATGGTACACAAAGTACACGGGGGCCCAGAGAAGGGAGCAAGGCCTTTCCTGCCTAAGCTTAGAGCAGCAGGCAGCATGGTACACAAAGTACACGGGGGCCCAGAGAAGGGAGTAAGGCCTTTCCTGCCTAAGCTTAGAGCAGCAGGCAGCATTGTACACAAAGTACACGGGGCCCAGAGAAGGGAGCAAGGCCTTTCCTGCCTAAGCTTAGAGCAGCAGGCAGCATTGTACACAAAGTACATGGGGGCCCAGAGAAGGGAGCAAGACCTTTCCTGCCTAAGCTTAGAGCAGCAGGCAGCATGGTACACAAAGTACATGGGGGCCCAGAGAAGGGAGCAAGGCAGAAACAGACCCAAAACCTCTCTGATTAGCTCTATAATACGCTGGCTAACAGAGTGTCACACTTTGGTATTTTAAGAAAATTTAGGGCCTGGAGAGACGACTCATCAGTTAAGAGCACTGACTAGTCTTCTGAAGGTCTTGAGTTCAAATTCCAGCAACCACATGGCGGCTCACAACCATCCATAAAGAGATCTGATGTCCTCTTCTGGAATGTCTGAAGACAGCTACAGTGTACTTACATATAATAAATAAATAAATAAATCTTAAAAAAAAATAAAAACTTAACAACAACAACAACAAAAAAGGCTACACAGAAAAGCCTGGGGAGGGGGGAATAAAAAAAGAATTTATCTGTAGACTCCATCACAAAGCCAGAGGTCAACCAAGGTCTACTCTTTGGTTGTAAAATTACCACTGGCCCACAGATATGTGATTTCAATCTCAAGGTTTGCTGCCTCGGATCTTCCCAGACTTTGCTCCTTACCACACTCCCTCCCTCCCTCACAGAACAGGAAAGGGTCTGTTACTTACAATTTTGTCTGGCCCATAGATCTTTGCCAGTTGTTCAGCAACTTCTCTTGTCCCATCTGGGCTTCCATCATCTATGATTATAATTTCATAGTTGATTGCACTAAAATAAAATTTGAGTTTATATTAATAGTGGGTAAGAGTATCTAAATTTTAAAGGAACTTTAAAGTTACAAGCCGGGAGTATTAGGATGTTCAAAGTTCCTCTATACAGCTATAGTGACTTCATAGACAGTCTTCCATCCTAGAGATCTTATCGCAAAATGAAGAGAGCAAAGGAAAACTTTAAGTGACACCAACAAATTTAAATAAGCTGGCATTTATCTGACGGAGTTTCATTCTTAAACTTGCTCCCCATTATATTCACACACCAGTTCCCACTCTAAACACCATTCAAAGTAACTGTCTGGTGAAAAAAATCCCACCCGCTCCCACCACAATGCCCCACCTCCTTATACGGCACACAGGGGAAGGAAAAAGAAGCAACACCGTCCTCCTGACATTAATGGGGAACCCAGGAAATCACCCAGGAAACTAGTGCTAAAGGTTAGACTACTGAAAGTGGTATAAGTTAGCCCCAGAAAACTTGGCAGGAAGGAAACAAAACCCAGCCTATTCTTCAAGAATAGCTACAAGAGGGACTATGGAGTTGGTTCGGTGGAACAGCGCCTGATGTGCAAGCAAGAAAGTGCATTTGGATCTCCAGGAACCATAGAATAGGCATGACTAGGCACTCCTGGAATTCCCTCAGTACTGGGGTGGGGGGTTTGAAACCCCTAAAATCACAGAAACTCAAGAATCCACCAGCCTAAGGGGACGCTCTAGGCTGAGAGCAGTTTCAAACAATTCAAAGTGGGGAGTGAACGAGCAAAGCACCAGATGTTCTCAGCCAGCCTTTGTTCCTGCATGCACCTTATCCCCAAAACATAAGAGTAGCAGGGACAGTGACCAGCTTCCCTCTGTCCCTCTAACTATGGGATAGGTACTTAATTTGGTCAAACACAAATTATGTTGATTTTGAAAAAGGTAATTCCAATTTGATTGGAGAACATCCACTGCAGGATGCAGCTCACTGGCAGGGTTCCACCCTCCAGTATCCCCAAATCACTCAATAAAAAGATAGCCCAGAACTTTAGAGGCTGAGGATGGAGGCTGGGGTGTTCCAGACCAGCCTGGTTACAAAAGGTGAGAGTGAGCAGGGAAGTAGAGTGGCGAGGTCAGGGATGGGGGCCTTGGACTCATAAATTAAACAGAGCAGAGACACCAGCATATAAAACTGGAGCTCATTAAAACATCTGGAAAAATCTGGCAGAGCCAATTTAAAGATAAAACCTGGGCGGGAGAGATGGCTCAGTGGTTAAGAGCACTGACTACTCTTCCAGAGGCCCTGTGTTCAATTCCTAGCAACCACATGGTGGCTCACAACCATCTGTAATGGGATCTGGTGTCCTCTTCTGGTGTGTCTGAAGAGAACTGCAGTGTACTCACACAAAATAAATAAATCTTAAAAAATAAAAATAAAACATAAAGAAAAAGGATGCACGCACCACACATCACAGAGCCACCATATAGAAACTGATTTTTATTCAGATGCAACCAAAACAGCAATCCTAAACTGGGTGGTGGTGGTGGTGGTGCACGCCTTTAATCTCAGCACCTGGAAGGCAGAGACCAGCATCTGAATTCCAGGCCAGTCAGGGCTACATAGTTTTGACCTTGCCTCAACCAATCAAACCATGCAGTCTAAGGCTTTTACAAATCAGTACTGTAAGGTTGTGCTTTCTAGAAAGAGGAACTATGTACCAAGTATTTTGTTTTTCTGAGACAGAGGCTGCTAATATAGCCCTAGCTGGCCTCGAACTTGGTACAACTCGTCTGCAAACGCATCCCTTGCAGTACATAGCTTGGGATTCAAGTACTTTTTCTTGCTATTAGAAAATATTGGCACAGCGTCCTCATTGTCGTTTGAGAAGCAAAAGCCAACCAACAAACAAAAAGCTCTGGAAACAATCTGTGTTCTTCTGACGCACGGTCTAAAGCAGCGCACTGCTACGCCATCCTACTCTAGCAAAATCCCGTTCTGTAGGTTGACAGGAAAAGATCGCCCAAGATTATCACAGCATGACACTCATCTGGCCGTAAAGTACTGACTCAGTCCTGCCACTGCCATCAGAAGGCATTTTATTTACTGTTTAGTTCGGAGACCTCTTTTTTTTTTTTTAAATGCGTAACACTTTCACTATCAAAATTCCTGTTCCTAAGAGCTAGGGCTCTGCCTAACAAAGCGAAAGGCCCCGTGTTTTTCAAAACAACACACAAACAAGCCCGGGTTCCTAATCAAACTCGGCGAAGATGCTCGCTCCCTGCCAGCTCATCAGCAGTTCTCTGACAGCGCAAACAACAAGCTTACGTAAGCGCTCGGCCCCAAGGCGATGGGGAGAACGCTGGCTCGGGACTCCCGGCTCCGGCGGCGGATCCTGACCGCCCGGAGGTATGAGGTCATACCTCCTCGCCCCGAAGTCAAAAAGAAGTTAGCCCTTTAGAGAGAAAAGGCCGGGGGCGCAGACCAGCGCGATCTGTCATCAGATAAACACCGGACTCGCCAGAGACCTGAGCAGGAAGGAGAAAGACGCGGGGCTGGGCTCCTCGGTTCTCCCCGCTGGGGAAAGCCGCGAGCAGGCTCGGGAGGGAGCGGAGGCCGGGCCTCCGGGGGTCTCCTCGCGCAGCCAACCGCCGACGTGCAGCCCGCGGCCGGCTCCCGGCCCCCGCGCGAGAAGCCCCTTCTACCTCTCGGAGAAGCTCTTCACCAGCAGCCACACGATGAGCGGCAGGTTCTCCCGTTCGTTGTAGGTGGGCAACAGCACCGAGTACTTGTCCTGTCCCGAGGAGCGGCCCTGCGGCGGCCGCGGAGACGCAGCAAGACTGCGACTCGCCCCCGTGGAAGCCATGACGGCTCTGCGAGAGGCGCCGGAAGCGGACTTACGTCATCCGACACGGGCCGTACCAAATCCCGGAGCATGGGGGAGGCTCGGCGCTCCGACGTCCCAGTGTGGTCCCCGGAAAACATCTAGATATGGTGACCGTTTCAAGCCGATCGTGACGGCTTCCCCAGATAAAAACCCATTCGTTTCACTTTCAAGCGCCAGGAAGCGACTTCGTCTTTCAGTCGCTAAGAAACGGGCAACCGGAAACGGAAGTCCCTCCCCGGCTCTTTCCGGAAGAGGCTGTCATGGCTGCCCCGGAGGACGTAGCTGCCTTACAGGCTGAAATCACCCGGCGGGAGGAAGAGCTAGCTTCGCTCAAGCGGAGGCTGGCCGCGGCCCTGGCAGCCGAGCCGGAGCCCGAGCGTCCGCTCCGGGACCCGCCGCCGCCGCTGTCGCCCCGGGCCGCGCTGTCGCGGGACGAGATCCTCCGCTACAGCCGCCAGCTGCTGCTGCCGGAGCTGGGCGTGCGCGGGCAGCTGCGCCTGGCGGCGGCGTCGGTGCTCGTGGTGGGCTGCGGCGGACTGGGCTGCCCGCTGGCGCAGTACCTGGCGGCGGCCGGCGTGGGCAGGCTGGGGCTGGTGGACCACGACGTGGTGGAGACGAGCAACCTGGCCCGCCAGGTCCTGCACGGGGAGGCGCAGACCGGCGAGAGCAAGGCTCGTTCGGCGGCCGCGGCGCTGCGCCGTCTCAACTCGGCGGTGGAGTGCGTGGTGTACCCGCGCGCGCTCGCGGAGGACTGGGCGCTCGACCTGGTCCGTGGCTACGACGTGGTGGCCGACTGCTGCGACAACGTGCCCACGCGCTACCTGGTGAACGACGCGTGCGTGCTGGCCGGCCGGCCGCTGGTGTCGGCCAGCGCGCTGCGCTTCGAGGGCCAGATGACCGTCTACCACCACGATGGCGGGCCGTGCTACCGCTGCGTGTTCCCGCGGCCGCCCCCGCCCGAGACGGTGACCAACTGTGCCGATGGCGGCGTGCTCGGAGCGGTGCCCGGCGTGCTGGGCTGCGCGCAGGCCCTCGAGGTGCTCAAGATCGCCGCCGGCCTCGGTGCCTCCTACAGCGGCAGCATGCTGCTCTTCGACGGCCTCGGGGGCCACTTCCGTCGGATCCGGCTGCGGCGCCGCCGGCCCGACTGCGTCGTGTGCGGTCAGCAGCCCACCGTGACCCGCCTGCAGGACTACGAGGCCTTCTGCGGCTCCTCGGCCACCGACAAGTGCCGCGCCCTGAAGCTGCTGAGCCCGGAGGAGCGGATTTCTGTGACCGACTACAAGCGGCTTCTGGATTCCGGGACGCCCCACGTGTTGCTGGACGTCCGGCCTCAAGTAGAGGTGGACATCTGTCGCCTGCCGCACTCTCTCCACATCCCTTTGAATCAGTTGGAACGCAGGGATGCGGACAGCCTGAAACTCTTAGGGGCTGCCCTCCGGAAAGGGAAGCAGGAGTCGCAGGAAGGGGTTGCTCTCCCGGTGTATGTGATTTGCAAATTGGGGAACGACTCCCAGAAAGCTGTGAAGGTCCTGCAGTCCTTAATGGCAGTGCCGGAGTTAGACTCTTTAACTGTTCAGGACATCGTGGGGGGACTCATGGCCTGGGCTGCCAAAATTGATGGGACATTTCCACAGTACTGAGAGGACAGCATGTGATTCGTGTGGATGACGGTTGTGATAACTGAAGAATTTATTCGAGCTTTATAAAATAATGTAGGGAAGAGCCTGGATTCACGGTCTCCGAATAAATAAACGGAGACTTTTTTTTTTTTTCTTTTTTTCTTTTTCCCCAAGGAGCTTTTTTGAGAAAAGAGGATAACATTGCCTCAGAGAGCTACTTTGTGTTTTGGGCACTTGTGCAGCACCTTCAACGTGTGACTTGGTACGACAGGATTTTTTGTTTCCCATCGGGTCAGATCAAAGCGCTCTCTGGGCCAAACATCTTATACTTGGAGTTCAGATGCAGCTTTTACAACTGAATTAATCACTTACATTCATCCTATTTTTAAATTAAGATCTTCTTTGTGAAGTTGCAGAGATGGCTTAACACAGGCTACCCCCCAGCCCCACCCCCTGGGGGCGGGGCATCCTGGTTTGACTCCCAGAATTCATGAGTTGGCTCTACTACTCCAGTTCCACAGACATCATATGCTGTCTCCTCGACTCCTCCAGCTCCGGGCAGGGTCTTGGTGTACAGACATACATGCAGTCAAAACATAAAGTTTTAAAATCTAAGAAAAAACGTTTTAAAAAAGATATTGAGTCTTAATTCTACTTCAAATGATAGGCTATATATACCCCTTAAAAATACTGAACATGGGTAGCGTTTTCATTATCTGGAAGTTGAGCGTTGTAGAAGCGATTGTGAGTTCAGAGTGCAGTCTTGAGAGTTTAGCAACATTGTGTCCGTCAGCTTCCCTCAGAAGTTGTTAGCATTCTCCTTGTACTTAGCTGCCGTCTCTGCCTTCGGCTATACCAGTGGTCCTCAACCTCTTGGTCGAGACCCCATGGGGGTCAGATGGCCCCTTCACAAGGTTGCCTAAGATAATTGGAGAACAGATATTTAAATTATGATTCATAACAACAGTAAAATCACAGTAATGAAATAGCTATGAAAATAACTTGTGGCTGGGGGGGGGGGGTGTCACCATAACTTGAGGAACTATTAAAGGGCTGCAGCTTTAGGAAGGTTGAGAGCCACTGGCTTGTGCTCTGGTTGATAACATGTGGCATTGGTTTAACTACGTTGTGGGCCTGCTTTGGAATCTTCCAGTCCTAAGTTTCAGCCTTTTGCTTCATCCCTTTGTCTTTCTCTTTGACTCAGTGTACTCTATTGCGGCATTTTATTTATTTATTTATTTTTTGGTTTTTCGAGACAGGGTTTCTCTGTATAGCTCTGGCTGTCCTGGAACTCACTCTGTAGACCAGGCTGGCCTCGAACTCAGAAATCCGCCTGCCTCTGCTGGGATTAAAGGTGTTCTTGAAATCCACCTGCCTCCGCTGGGTTT
Source organism: Mus caroli (assembly GCF_978045245.1). Taxonomy (NCBI): domain Eukaryota; kingdom Metazoa; phylum Chordata; class Mammalia; order Rodentia; family Muridae; genus Mus; species Mus caroli. Next base: position 11,311,517 of record NW_028227257.1, on the reverse strand, counting down.
AAAGGCCACCACACCCAGCCAGCATTTTTTATGTAGGTATTTTTATGTTTATTTGCATAGTAAACAGTTTGACCAACCCTACTGGTGAAGGTCGGTCTTCCCAGCTATTTGACTGAGGCAGGAGGATCACAAGTTTAGGCCTGTGTGAACTACAGAGTAAGTCCAAGGTCAGCCTGGCCAACTAATGGAGACCTGTATTAAAAGGGAGCTGGGTGTGTTGGTCAGTGGTAGAGCAGTTGCTTAGCAGCAGAAAGGCTTGAGATTCATCTCCAGTACCAGAAAACAGTTTGGTGAGCAGGTGGGCAACCCACCCTGCTTCCTGAAGACAGCAAAGCTCGCCGTTGCCAAAAGGGTGTTGGGAATAGAGGCTGATGCATTCCCCTGGAAGAACAGCCAGTGCTAAGCCACCTCTCTGGACACAGGTCTCTGTTTCTTAAGAGAATCAGAGACCATGGAAGCAACTCAAGTAGCAGTGTCTGGCAATTTTTTAGAAAAAGGATAAAAACAGCTAGACAAAGCCCTCTGCAGGCCAGAGTCACCAGTTTGCAAGCATTGAGAGGTGTGTGTGTGTAAGTAAAGCTAGGCCAGACATTACTTTCAGCTGTGAGACACTTTAACTCACTGAACAGGTGCACTGACCAGCACAGAGGGCTGATGAGCAGGGCTCCGGAGCAGGGGTGCTGTGACTATACCCAGGAATACCACACCTGCATGGCCTTGTGTCCCAGACCTATATTTACTTTTGAGGCAGGGTCTTCTGTGCAGTCCAGGCCGGCTTTGAAATTCAGTGACAGTCATTTCCCCCCATAACAGACCTCCCTGCTATTTAGATGAACTGGTGATTGCAAGTAATTTCTTTTTTTAAGAGCAGTGTCAGAAACTACCTGGTAGACCAAGCAGAATGAAGGTGAAAGAACGGGACAGGAGGGTCACAAAGGTGTCTGGCAGTTTGCACTTGTGCTACTTCAGGTTGGATTCACAGTTAATTTTCTGGTAGCGGCAGGAGAGAAGCACCACATGGGCTAGGGTTAAAGCCTGCTGGACATCGGGGTCTGGAGAGATGGCTCAGAAGGCAGAGGACCTAGGTTCAGTTCCCAGCACCCACATGGTGGCTTACAACTCTCTGAAACTCCAGTTCCAGAGGACCCAACAACTTTCTTCTGGCTTTCATGACCATTGCACAAATGTGTTGTATGGACATATTATATATATTTTTTCATGCATACACATACATACAAAATAAAAATTTTTTAAAAACTTTAAAAAATAACAGGAAGAAGGTGGCTTTTCACTGTAGTTGGAACCTGAATGTTGACAGTCCGTAAGAGATATTTTTAAGGATGGGCAAGTGCTGGTGTGGACACAGGTGACAGGTGGCTCCTTTAGTATGTGCTTCTATTCTAGAGACAATCCAGCCAACATCATACTGAAGAGTGTACAGAAAAGCACACCAGTCGCAAATGCTCTGTGAAGGCACACACACAGACACTGGGTTTTGAACCCAGGGCCTTATGCATCAAGGCAAGCACTCTCCCACCGAGCCCCCTTTTAAAATTGTGTCATTTTGAGTTGGTGGTGGAGTATACCTTTAATCCTAGCACTAGGGAGGCAGAGGCAGGTGGATCTCTGTGAGTTGGAAGCCAGCCTGGTCTACAGACAGTTACAGGAAAGCCAGGGTTACACAGAGAAACCTTGTCTTGAAAAGCGGAAAGACAGAAAGTCATTTTGAGTTGCCCAAGCTTTTCACAAGTTGCAAACACTTGTAACCAGCTCTCTCAGACAAAAATACTGCCAGAGATCCATTCAGGAGTCCCCACTCCCAAACCTCTCCCTTCCCCAAGGAGGTAGCATAGGTGTGGCCTGGCAGGGAGTCCAGACAGGGTCTCGCTGTGTAGCTTTGGCTAGCATGGAACGTATTATGTAGACCAGGCTGGCTGTGAGCTCAAAGAGATCTGCCGGCCTTTGCCTCCCAGTACTGGTATGAAAGGAATATGTCGCCATGCCCGGCTAATAGACTCTGTGTGTCACCATGCGCGGCTAATAGACTCTGTGGACCTCATTTCCCAAGATGAAGCCACACTTCACCAAGGTGCATCAGGCCCTTAAAACTTTGTTGGGTCCCCACTTTACGTGCCCTATGTCAGTGGCCTTTTTCTGGTGCCCTGTGCTGTCCATAGCTCATGACACCCTGAGATTACCACCTCACCCCTGGGGTTTACAGATGGATGAATAGCCCAATGGGTCAGGCTTAATGTGCAGCAAACTGGACAGAAATGAGCTCACTCTGCCAGCCAGGACATCTGGGGACTGCCACTCAATCGAGTTGTCATGGCATAAGGCAGTCCACACGGGAGGCCCACAGACCTGGTCATCCACATGCAAGAGGGCTTTGGTAGAATGTTCTTAAAGCCTGGGCACACTGAACCAACGGGTATAGTTGCATTTGTCTTTGGACTCTGGCTATTCTTCCTCAGCAGACATAGCTCATGGCCTTGATGAGGCCTTCTCTGAAGTTTCCACCACCTTCTGTTCCCTAGTAACAGGACACAGAAGCGATTAAGGTGGACACACTTCATGCCCTCCCAGAGCCCCAAGCACTGCAGAAGAGAGAGTCCTTGAAACTCAGGTGCAGGACTGAAACCTGAAGTGGAAACTTAGTTTCTTTGGAAAGTTAAATATGTGAAATAATGTTTTGCTGGGGCACACAGGGGAAAGGATGTCTTACTGAAGCTGTGAAAAGATGTTTGGATATAGCAGAAAGGACCCATGATGGAGTATAAACGTGACCCCACAGACAGTGGGTGAGAGCAGTGAGCATCTGCTTGATTTACTCCACTATGTTATTTTTCGCTAACGACACACAGTACATTGGGTTGTTGAGCTCAGCTTATGGTAAAGCAGTCATTGAGAGACACTTGCCAAAGAACTGCTCCTGGGGTTCCTGTAGCAGCTTGCCCCTCCCTAGGAACGATTGCTGAACAGATCCATTTTCCTCAGATCCTAATAACTGTTCTCTTCCACCACCTCTGGGTGATGGGCTAGAGGAGAGGCTGAGCTCTTATTCAAAGTAGGTGGCCAAGCCAGACAGTGGTGGCGCACACCTTTGATCCCAGCACTTGGGAGGCAGAGGCAGGTGGATTTCTGAGTTCAAGGCCAGCCTGGTCTACAGAGTGAGTTCCAGGACAGCCAAAGCTACACAGAGAAACCCTGTCTCGAAAAAAGCCAAAAAAAAAAAAAAAGTAGGTGGCCAAAAATTTCTGCCTACAGTAACCAGCAATACAACTGCTAAGTCCTTGCTCAAACACTTAAGAACTTCCAGCTAATAAATGACATAAAAGATGTCCACCTTAGCTCCTTGTTACTAAGCATGACGACCTGAGTTAAGTGTGGGGTCCAATAACCTCAAATTTGCACCAAAGATGTGAGGTACCTCGTGATGTTGTGGCCATGTGCTCAACCCAGCCAAGGCCCTTGTGTGTATAGTACCCGTGACTTCACAAAAGTGTACAATGCAAACTGCACACTGTAGACAAGATGATCACAATTGGGGGTGTGTCTGTGTCTACTGGCATTGAGTGGGGAGAGGGGGAGGGTTCCGTTGGTGACACCCCACACTCTGCTCCGCAATATTTACTGTGATCGACCTACACAGGTTGACCGCACTGAGATGGGAATTTCTGGTTTTAATCTTTTTCTTTGCAACCATTAGGCAGAGCTGTCAAACCTGTGGACACTCTGAGCGTAAAAGTGACTCAGACTAGCCCTGGTCCTGGCTCCTTGAAACCAATTATCTGCCAGTGTTCCCTCTCTGTCATCATTTTGCTTTGGCTATTTGTTTTAAGTTAATGTCTCACTATATAGACTAGGCTGGCCTCGAACTCACTTAGAGAGCCCCCCACGCCCCCCGGCTTTGCTTTCCAAGTGCTGGGATTAAAGGCCAGTGCCATCACTCTGGGCTTACTCGTGTAGTGCATGGCTGCCTGTGCATATTGTGTGCATGCGTGTTTTCTTCAAGTGTGCATGCAGACGCTGTGCCAGGAGTCCTCCAGCACCCTCCATCTTGTTGAGACAGAATTTCTCTTCCTACCTCGCTCAGCTGCATTGACTGGTCAGTGAGCTCTAGGGACTTGCCTGTATCTGCCTTCTCAGCTCTGGATTTATAGAGAAATGCTGCAATGCCAACTTTTTACAAGGAAGCTGGGCATCTGAACTGGTGCCCTCTGGCTTGTGCAGCAGGCACTTTATCCACTCAGCCACTTTCCTAGACACTTGTTTTTTGGTTTTTTGAAACAATGTCACACTATGTAGCTCAGGCTGGTCTGGAACTCACAATGTAACCCAGACTGGCCTCAAATTTGCCAAATCCCTGCTGTCTCAGGCTCTGCAGCACTAGGATTAACAGGTGTGCCCACCAGGCTTGACCTGGCTGCTGCTGCTGTAGCTCTTGAAGTGACCCCCGTGGCCCCCTCAGCCCTGGCTGGAGAGGCGTGTGCTCATCAGATTGAGACAAAGGCTGTCCAGTTTTCTGCCTTGAAAATTAACTGTTGCCTGTTATGTTTCCCACCTCAGCCTACTTGAGCTTTGTTTTTACTTGTTTGAGGTCTGGGGATGAGATTAAATTTGGGTAGGAAAAGCCAACAGTAGATTCAGGTTTCACTAGGAAGTCTTTATCATAGTCCCCGGGTCTAGGTCATGTCCAAAAGCTGCCTGTGACTGAAAGTGTGTGTTGAAGTCCAAAAGGATAAAAGGCTGAGCCCAAATGCCCTTGTCCCTGAGAGTTCTAAGGTAAAAGCAACCAGACTCCAGATTTATCTTCCCTAATTGATTATCCTGTTTGGTCCCAGCTATGGGGGTCATGGTGCCAGGCAGAGGACGAAATCTCAAAGCAGCCCAGGCTGGCTCTCCTGAACTCCAGCATCAGCATCTTAGAGCCCCTGGGGCCTCTAAAGGGTGAATGGATGGAAACAGAAGGATGGGCCGTGCCAGCTCCCTCCCCATGACACTATCCAAGGGAGCCTCCTCCAGATTTGAGTGGAAGCTCAAGCAAAACCATGCTCTTTGTAGAGCCTAGACCTGCGGTCAGCTTGGTGAAGAAAACAGCAGAAAGACAGGTATGGAGCTCACACCTATGACCCACAAAGGCAGGGGGATAACTGCAAGTCCCAGGCTAGCCTGGGATAAATTGTCAAACTGTCTCAAAACCCCAAAACATGGAGTTGTGGAGATGGCTCGGTTGGTGAAGTGCTCTTCTGGTACAAGGACCTGAGTTAGTTCCCAGAACGAAGGTAAAGAAAACAGGCAGATGTGAAGGTGTGTGTTTGGAATCCAGGCGTCAGGAGGTGAGTCCCTCAGAGTCACTGACCGACTGGACCAACTGGCCTAGTCTACTGGGTAAAACCCAGGCCAGTCAAAGCCTCTGTGTCATAGAAAGTAAAAATGGGGTGGAAGAGATAGATGGTTCAGCAGTTAAGAGCATCAGAAGTCCTGAGTTCAATACCCAGCAACCATATGGTGGTTCACAATCATCTGTAATGGGACCCGCGATGTCCTCTTCTGGTGTGTTTGAAGAGAGTGACAGTGTACACATATGCATAAAAGATATAAATCTTAAACAATAAAACGTGGGTGGCTCTTGAGGAACGACACTTGGAGTTGTCCTCTGGCTTGTACGTGCACAAGCTGATGCACACATACTCATGAACATGAGAATACACAAAATGGTAATGAAGGAAAAGAACACTGTCCTGTCCCCAGCTTTGCCAGGAAGCAGGCAGCCCATGTCCAGTATCCATGCACACGGGACGCATGGAAAATCTAAGTCCAGTAGGGACAGAGCCAAGCCTTTGATCTTTTGCCCTTGCTGGGTGACAGTGGTTATAGGAAACCCCTAGCCAAGGGCCACAGCTAATCAAAGATGGAGTGCAGTGTGCTAACAGTCCCCACCAGCAGTCTGCCTTGGACATTCATTTTTGTTCCAGGAGAAAATAAAAATCTGTACTTTCATGTATTCCTTCCGCAGAAAGCAGTGGCTTAGAAGTTTTGATTTGGGGCAAAGCTTTAAAATATGAAGGTCTTCCCGGGCATGAGGTGCACACCTTTAATCCCGGCAAGCAAAAGGCAGAGGCAGATGGATCTTTGAAATCAAGGCCAGTCTGGTCTACAGAGTGAGTTCCAGGACAGTCAGGGCTATGTAGGGAGAACCTGGTTTGTTTGTTTGTTTGTTTGTTTGTTTGTTTGAAATGTTGAAGGCAGCCTCAACACTACAGGGTAAACTGAGGAGGGCCAAGTGTTTCATTGATCACTCAGCAGACTTTTCTCTGAGGGCAGAAAGCTTGATTCACTGGGGCCAGCACTACTTGGGACCCTCTAGGAACTCTCTGAACTCTTTAAATTCTTTGGGGACCTGTGAGAAGGAGAAGAGAAAAAGGGGGCAATCACTCACACACACACACACATAGACAGAGGGATGAAGCAAGACAAGCCCCAACAAGTTCACACATACACATACATACATGCATGCATACATATATACATACATACATACATACATACATACATGCTCATACATTGGTGGATGGAGCAAAGCTCCAACCATTTTACATACATACACATTTTGTGGATGGAGGGAGCAAAGCTCCAGTTAGCAGGCTCCAACAATATACATATACATATACATGCACATATACATATACACACAAACACACATACACATATACATATACACACAAACACACATATACATACACATATACACACAAACACACATACACATATACACACACAAGTATATTTCGTGGATGGAGCAAACTCCAACGAGTTGACTGGACAACTTTTTTTTTTTTTTAATCTTAGCCTTTATATCTTCTAAAACACAGTTCTCTATGTAAGAAAAAGATTGTTGAATAGCCACAAGGTACATATTCTCTAAAAACAATCACCGCAAAAACATATTCTTCAAAAGCAGGTTAAAATAATTAAGCAAAATGAAATTACAACAGGACTATTGACCATCTATTCTTTTTTTTTTTTTTTAAAGATTTATTTATATGTAAGTACACTGTAGCTGTCTTCAGACACTCCAGAAGAGGGAGTCAGATCTCATTACGGATGGTTGTGAGCCACCATGTGGTTGCTGGGAATTGAACTCCGGACCTTCGGTGCTCTTACCCACTGAGCCATCTCACCAGCCCCCATCTATCCTTTTAAAACTCCTACCTAACCAAACATTTCTCATCTACCTCTATCCCCACAAGCTCACTGTGACCCCAAAGCAATCGTCCTTCTCTCATTAATGAACAAAGTTTAAGCAAGCCAAGGCTATAATAGGAAGTTTTTTTCCTATGCTTAGATGGCAAAAATTTGTATTTACCAAGAAACAGATCATCATCTATCTTATGTCTTATTTTCGAAGTCTCGTTCAGCTAAAAGGGGTGGTCATCTATTTTTGCATTCTTATACTCATAATAGAATCCTTTGCTTTTTATTCAAACCCTGTCTTTTCATGGTGTACACCAAAACCCGTGGCCACGTCCCTAGATTGCAAGGTCCAGGAACTCAGACCCAACCTAGAGTGGATGTTTTCTTTGATCATGAGCTTGTCCCAAGCCTATTTCTCTTTCTAGTGCAATTACATCCTTGCACTGGTGAAAGCTCAGTGTTCTCCTCTCCTGACCTATGCAGCCCTCGCTGTTCTGCAAGGGAGGGGCCACATTCTATTCTTTTTTTTTTTTTTTTTTTTTTTTTTTTTTGAGTCTGCCGACAACCACTTAGAGGTTCATTGGCAGGAACTTTACAAAATTTATTCTCGGTATCTGATGTTACAAACTCTAGGGTCTTTGAGATATGCAGGATCCTTGTATGTAACTGGCACAAACCCCATTTTCTGAGCTCTCTTAATGGCTCTAGTGATTTCCCTCCCTCTAGTTGCTTTCCACAGAGACCTGTTATGTGCCTTCCGTAACTGCATCCGGTAAATGGAGAAATAAACTGGGACAAAAGCTGCACGCTCTTGTAATCTACACGTTTCTCTCACAAGACACACTTCCTAAGAGGCTCCTTATAGGGGTTTTCCGTTGGGATTGGCAGGTCCTCGTTGCTGGTTACCTGTGCATACTGTGAAAAACTTCTTCTCCACAGCACAGAAGCCGCGTGAGTTCCGTGATCCGTGAAGCAGCCAGCCGCGGTTGTCAAATTCTTCCTCCCTATACCACTGCACAGAGCAACCAGAGCTGCCCTGGTTCTCCCGACACATTCTATTCTTGAGTCTAACTTTATTATATATTTCTGGAAAAACAACTTAAACCACCTCCCTAGAATTTTATCAACTACTCTAACTTCCTAAAACCATTTACATCAAATCAGGAATTCCACGAGACCATTAATTCATCTAAACAGCATTATCTCATGAAAGTTTATCTTCAGGTTGATCTGCAGGAAACTTGCCCAACAGATTGGGGAAATCACCCAGGAACCGATCACACCAGACTAGAGTCAGCCCACTCACACCATGCCAGGCATATGAGGAAGACAGCAACGACAAACGAGAGAAGGCACAGCAGCCACACTGGGACAGTGGGAATCAGAAGAGGAATTGAATTCCCTGGAACTGGAGTGTTACTGATAGTTGTGAGAGAGTGCTTTCAACAGCTGAGCTCTCTCTCCAGCCCCCTGGAGGGTTTATTTTGGCTGACAGTTCAAAGGGGTGGTGATGGGCAAGGCAGTAGCATGAGACATCTGGTTGCATTGCATGTGCTGTCAGGGAGCTGAGAGCTGATATGAGGTGGGGCTGGGGTGTAAGACCCAGGGCTGGGGTGCCGAGTCAGCAGCCAAGAGCACTACAGCAATCTGTAACTCCAGGTCCTGGAGCTGCAACACCCTCTTCTGGCCTCTGAGGGCACCAGACATGCATGGATACACACAGTGCACACATATATAAATAGTGCACATATATGCATAGTGCACATCTGCACACAATGCACATATGCATATGTACATATAGTATACATATATACATAGTGCACATATATACATAGTGGACATCTGGACACAGTGCACATATACACATATATACACAGCACACATATACACACAGTGCACATCTATGCACATATACAGATGCAAGCAAAACACACATGTACTTAACATAAAAATAAACTATCTTAAAATGCAACAACACCAATTCAAGGCCTCCCCTTGCCAGGACAAATCTTCCAACCAGGATCCATTTCCTAAAGTTTTTACAACCTTCCAAACAGCGCCCCATCTGGAGACCGCATGTTGATGCACCTTGAGGCAATGGTGACATCGTCCATTCAATGACTCCTATGTCACTGCCATGCCTGTACCTGTCCAGATTTGCAGATGCATCTGTCCACAGAGCCCAGTGGCATTCAACACATACCCGGTGGGCTCTTGCTGGAGCCGTCAGTGGTAGCTGGGCAGGATAGATTATGCCTGCATAGCCCACATGGAGGCAGGATAATTACATGTGCTAAGCTACAGAGTGAAACTTGGTCTTCAAAAAGTTAAAAATGAGGGCTAGAAAGATGACTCAGCAGTTCAGAGCATCGGCTGTTCTTCCAGAGGACCCAAGTCCGATTCCCAGAACCCCATGGCAGCTTACAACCAGATGTGATTCCAGTTGCCTGGGAATTCAATGCCTTCTTCCAGACTTCATGGAAACCAGACACACATGTGTTACAGATATATATATATATATATATATATATATATATATATATGCAGGCAAAACACCTATACACATTAAAAACAAAAATTAAAAATAAAAGTCAAAGTTAGAAAGCCCATCTATTTAAGAGAGGATTCTGGTGAGGTCTGTACTCATTTGATATATTCTTGTATGTACTGTTTCATCTCACCCTTTTCCTACTTCCTTTTCATCGGATATGCTTGTTGAAGCAAATAGCTGCTGGCCCCATAGAGCATTCCATGGTGGTCTTGTTGCTTGTAGCCCCATGGGGCTATGTAGCATGCACCTATGCCCTTGGTAGGTACATTGATACTAATATCATGGCAGGATTAGATTCGGGCTGGATTTTGGGCAAGCCCTTTGCATAGGTGGCCTGTCTGGCAGGTGGTCAACTGTCCAGGTGTTTCTCTTTATGAAGTATGCATACAATGGTGGGAACTGCCCACTTCTATGGTTCATCAGGGACAGCTGGGGGGTGGGGCCTGGGCTGGCCTTCACTCTCCCATGGACCTGATGGGATGTCAAAAGTGAGGCTCCCATGCTTCAGACCGTCTACACTGCTTCAGACTGTCTCCACCTCTCATTTCCCAAGCTCTAGCTTGGGAAGCACGGGCCAGGGGGAATTTGGTCTTGTCCTCTTCTTGGCCTTTCAATTTGCCTGCTTCACAGAGAGGTCCGTATACTACCTAAAAAGGCTGCTCTGTCTTTGTAGACGCCTGACTCGCCAGCAAGAAAGACGCCACAACAGGATCCTTCTGCAACACGTTTATTGGGAGAGCATTTACTGTGAATGCGAAAGACCCCGAGCCCCAGAACTGGTGCTGCTTATATAGGCTTAGGAGAGGCGTGTCTCACCTGATTGGTTATGCTTTCAGTACCTCATTAACATGCCTCAGGCCAGCAGTGACTCAGCAAAAAACTCTTTTGCACATGCGCACATTGGTTGTTTACCCATATTCATGGGTGGTGGCCAGCGGTAGCCAGGGCCATCTTGTAATGGCATATGTGGCTTCCCATACTCTGTCTCTGCCTCTGACTGTCTCTCTGTCTCTGTTTCTCTCTCTTTTTCTCTCTCTCTCTTTCTCTCTCTCTCTTTCTCTCTCTGTGTTTCTCTCTCTCTCTGACTCTTAGTTAACTTATTAGAAAAATCTACCTCCTACCTGTAAATGACTACATGATATCTGAAGTCTCAGTCATGGTTTATGTAATTAGTATATACAGGAGAGGGGCTGGGGATGCAACTCAGTTGGTGATGTGCTTGCTTGCTTACTTAGCATGCACAAGGTCTTGAGTTCCATTCCAGTACCACAGAAAGCTAGACACAGTGGCCCAGGCCTGCAATTCCAGCACTTGGGAGATGGAGGCCAGAGGATCAGAAGTTCAGAATCACTCTTGTCTATATAGTAAGTTCAAGGTCATCTTGGATGACATAAGACCCTGTCTCAAAAAAAAAAAAAAATCTCCAGAGGACACATGGATGGTGATACCTTTATGAACCTAGGAACCCCTATGAGTTCCAGAAATGTCTTCTTTTGGTCCCCAAGGCCATTAATAGAACAGCATCTCTTTATGAAGTATGCAGACACTGGTGAGAACCACCCACTTCTATGGTTCTTTCAAGCTATGAACATAATTTGTGGGTATCCAGTTAGGCAGAGCACACTTGGGGTTGGTGGTAATTAAAGCCAGATTCATTCAATGCTCCTGAGACGGAGTTGGTGGGGGCAAGGGAGCCCCAGCAATATCTGCAACTTGTTATGGACTGGCCCTGTATCCTCTGCTTTTTAAAGGTCAAGCCATTCTAGGGTCAAAAGACAGTCACTTCTAACCTGACTGTAGACAGGACCCAGAGGTGACCCACATTCAGTACTTTCTCCGTCACAATACATGCCCTGGTGCATTGCCTGTGCCCTGGACCACTCTGCATCTGACCCTACCTGCCCTTGGGGTTTGGAGGTGAGGTGGCGGAGAGTCAAAGACACAGACTCCAGGAGCAGGTAAGAAACACTGCAGCAAGCTCCTCTGTGTACTGCTGCAAGCTCCTTTAATACCCTCCTCCTGCTCCCCATTGGTCCTAAGAAAGCAGCTCTTTTAAACAGCAGTTCCTGATTGGCTGGCATGGTCTGCATCAGCAATCCTTGGTCTCTCAGACAGTCCTCAATTAGGTCCTCCTACAGGAGATGCTTTTGCGGCTGTGTAGCCGTGGCATTTACATAGAGGTGGTGGCGGTTGTGGTTCCTCCTACACTGGTGGAGGCTGAGTCTCTAAGATGTGAAAGTGCTTAAGCTTCTGGCCTCTCACCCGCCCTAGCTCTCTCCAAGGCCCTTGGTAGGACTCAAATTTTGTTCTTATAATTTTATAATTCCCACTCCCCCACCTTTTTTTTTTTTTTTTTTTTCCAAGACAGGATTTCTCTGTGGAACAGCCCTGGCTGTCCTGGAACTCACTCAGTAGACCAGGCTGGCCTCGAACTCAGAGATCCACCTGTCTCTGCCTCCCAAGTGCTGGGAGTAGTGCCTTGTGCTTTCTTCACAGTCTGTGCCTGATCACAGACTCCATGTGGTGCTTCATCAAGCTCCTGCCGCCTTGGCTGCCCTGCAACTGTGGACGAATTCCTCCACCTGAAAGCCAGCACAAACCCTCCCTCCACTAAGTCGCTTTTGTTGGGTTATGTTATCGTAGCCAGAGGAAAAAGAGTTGATGATGAGGATACTGCTGAAAGATGGCTGCGGTTACCTCAGCTCTCAGGAGGATAACCTTGTCCTGCCTGGGAGATGCTGCAGGTGATTGCTGAGGCCAGGAGGCTGAGCCAGCAAGAGGAAAACATGGACCTTTAGAACAGCCTCCATGGGGAGGCCCAGAGCTGGGTAGTTTGAACAACTTCAGTGGGTTCTGGGTGTAGGCACTGATGCTACCTACCTAGTGGATCTGGGTGTGGGGGATTGACCCTATCTACCTCGTGGACCTGGGATGTAGGGTTGACCCCACCTACCTAGTAGACTTGGGGTGTGGAAGCTGACCTATCCTACCTACGTGGTGACTCTGGGGTGTGGGGCTCATAATAGCTGCCTGATGACTCTGGAGTGATGGTGACTTTAGGGAGATGGATAATGGGGACCCACAAAGATGTGGTTGTTGTGTGGGCTCTAGGATGATTTTCCTGGAGAAAAACCAGCTCTCAATGAGTTCATTTCTGTTTGCCCAGCCTGGCTAACCCCGCTCTGAGTCTGCAAGGTCCAAAGATGTCAAAGACGAAAAGTATTAAAAATCCACAGTAGAGGCCAAGGCCAAGGCCAAGGCCAAGGCCAAGGGAAGACCACAAGTTCAGAGGCTGCCTGGTCTACCCAGTGGGTTCAAGGCCAGTCTGATCAAGTAGTGAGACCCTGTCTCAAAAGAAAAATATCTAAAGCCGGGCGTGGTGGCTCACGCCTTTAATTCCAGCACTCGGGAGGCAGAGGCAGGCAGATTTCTGAGTTCGAGGCCAGCCTGGTCTACAAAGTGAGTGCCAGGACAGCCAGGGCTACACAGAGAAACCCTGTCTCGAAAAAACAAAAAAAAGAAAACAAAAAAAAAAAAAAAGAAAAATATCTAAAGGGGGCTGCTGAGATGGCTTTGCAGGTAAAGGTGTGTACTGGCTGCTTTTGTGTGTCAACTTGACACAAGCTAGAGTCATCAGAGAGAAAGGAGCCTCAGTTGAGGGAGGATCTCCATGAGATCCAGCTGTAAGGCATTTTCTCCATTAGTGATTGCTAGGGAAGGGCTCAGTCCACCTGGTTGGCTCCATCCCTAGGCTGGTGGTCCTGGGTTCTATAAGAAAGCAGGCTGCGTAAGCCATGGGGAACAAGCCAGTAAACAGCATCCCTCCATGGCCTCTGCATCAGCGCCTGCCTCTAGCTTCCTTCTCTGTGTGAGTTCCTGCCTGACTTCCTTTGGGGATGAACACTGATGTGGAAGTGTGAGCCGAATAACTTGCGTTTGGTCATGGTGTTCTTGCCACAGCAATAGAAACCCTAACTAAGGCAAGGTGCTTGTTTCCAGACCTGGCCCCTTGAGCTCAGTCTCCAGGACACACGTGACAGAAGGAGAGAACTAACTGTAGCAAGCTGTGCTCCGACTTTAACACAAGGTGTAGCATGCACATGCTCACACGTGTGCACACACAGCCAGGTGTGGAGGTGCAGGCCTTTGATCTCAGTACTCAGGAGGCAGAGGCCTGAGGACCTACGTAGGCAGCCCGAGCAACATAGTGAGTTCCAGGGTGGCCAGGGCTACACGGTGAGACCCTATCTAAAACAGACAAACAAACAGCCCCTCCCCACCCCAACAATAGCTGTTTTGCTGTGCCCAATTGTGATTCCAACACCGGGAGGCCCTGGCTGAGGCAGGAGGGTAGAGGGCTCCAGGCCAGCCTAGTCAGGCCTTACTAAAAATCAAACGAAGAAACAAACAAACAAGCAAAGAGACAAATGTTGCCCCTCTCAGTTCTCCAGAGAAAAATGAGACTACAAATGTGAGACGCACAGACAAAAGACATTATGGGAGCAGTGTTCCAGCTGCTTCCGACCCCCAAATTGGGTTTCAATTTACTCCCTTTTTTTTTAATCCCCAGTCTCTGGGAGCACAATTATTGTCCTTGGGGTTTCCATACCCCCCCCCATTCTCCTGGTGATTGCCACTTTCATGCACGGGGTCTCCCCAGGCTCTTGCTTGGGTCACTAGGTCTGAGGGTCTCCACCTGCCACTGCCAGTCACTTCATTCACTGTCAAGGAAAGCTGGCACCCGAGGGTGACAAGAGCGGGTGACAGCAGCTTTTACATCCCTTGGCACCAGCCTCTCTTGTCATCTTAAGACTGCAGAAATGAAGCCTGCTGTCACCAGGAGCAGAGGGGATGGTGGCAAATGCTTTCTTTAGGTGTCAGAACCACTAAGCCACCCCCAGGCATGGCACGGGACTGGGAAATGTGAGAGACACATGTCTGAGGTGGCTGCCAAGGGGACAATTCCTGCCCAAGAAGATTGGCAGGTTCAGGGTGGCATTGGGCCGTCTAAGGGACTTTGTATCTCCTTTCTCATTTATTGAGGTGGTTTCTGAGGGAATCAGGCGGGCAGCAGTCATGACCGGAAATGTAGGAGTGTCCAGAAGTGTCAGGGTAGCGGGTGGAGAGCTGGCAGGGACCTGCTTACTGTGTCTTCATCTCATGCCAACATGCCCAGGGTATACCCCATCACTTCTCAAGCAGCGGCTCGTGCCCAGTGGCCCACCCTGCTCATCTTGGCCTGATGCTCTGACTTTCAGCTGGTTCCAGCTGGTTCTTTAAATTAAAGATTGCTTTTTGGCTAGTACGCCAAACAATGGGTTTCATTGAGACTTTTTTTTTTTTTTTTTTTTGAGACAGGGTCTCATTATATAAGCCCTAGCTGGCCTAGAACTTGCCAGTTAGTCTATGCTGGCCAGAAACCCAGAGCTCCATCTGCCTCTGCCTCTAGGGTGCTGTGATTAAAGAAGTGCATCACCATGCCCAGCGGAAGTGGCTTGTCCTTGTTTTTAGAGGAAGGAGGGGTCCTAGGCCTTGTGATTGACAGGCAGTGTTTGTGGTTAGGTTGGTGGCAGGGAAAGTGGAGTCTTGGCTGTGCTTCACCAGCAGGGGGTGCTGGGTCACTAGGAAAATTTTGTCATTTGGTCCCCTCAAATATTGTTTATGTCTCTTTAAAAAAAAATAAAATAAAACAACACACTTTCCACCCTTAATCCCAGCACTTGGAGGCAGAAATTTAACCTAGGCCCTACTATGTGTTAGGCATGTGCTCTACCATTGAACTGTACACCCTATGTTCAAGCTCAAAGATATGTTTTATTTATTTCTTATTTATTTTACTTTATGGGCATGAGTGTTTTGCTTGCATGTATATCTGTGTACCATGTTTGTACCCAGTGCCGGCAGAGACCAGAAGAAAGTACTGGGTCTTCTGGAACTAGAGTTACAGATGGTTGTGAGCCACTACATGGGTACTGGGAACTGAACCCAGGTCCTTTGAAAGAGCAACTGGAGATCATAACTCCTGTGCCATGTTTCCAGGCCCCTGTTTTTGTTTTTGTTTTGTTTGTTTGTTTTTTGAGACCGGGTCTTCTGTGTGTGGCCCAGGTTGGCCTTAAATTTGATGTGTAGCTGCAAACAGACTTAAAATCCTCATCTTCTACTTGTCCCATGCTGGGATTGCAGGCCTGTACTGTCATACTTGGCTAGAAAGGGACACTTGATGGGGGGCTCACATTCTGCTGTGGTAACAGGTAGGAAAGAGCAAGCAAGGGGAAGGACAATGGAGTAAGGAGGGGCAGGGCGGGCAGGTTGGTAGTGTCTTTTGTAAGGAGGTGAAAATCAGCTTCCAGAGGTGATCGTGGAAGAGATGCCTCAGGTCTCTCAGAGCTGGGTAAAGCTCGCACAGGCCCTAGTTTGGGGCGGACTTCTAAATGGAGGTGGGCGCCTGTTAGAAAGAAAGCCAACCGAGGAAGTGGTATGCTTGTGAGTGGTGGCCAGAGTTTCCCCAGCCTCCGGCAGGGCACAAAAACAAAGAGCTGCCAAGAGTTGGGTGCGGTGCACACAAGGGAGGTAGAGGCAGGAGATCGAAAGTTCACGGTCATCCTCCAATATGTAGTGAGTTTTGGGCCCAACTGGACTACACGAGATGCTCTCCCAAAAACAGAAACAAGCAATAAAACAGCTTCGACTGCTTTTAAAGCGGTGTATGAAATCTGGCTATTGACAAGCAGCCTGACCTATCCCATGTTGTAACTTTGAAAACTACCAGCAGGTGGCAGTAGAGGACAAGGAAAGCCCTTAATGCAGTGGCTCCACAGGTGCGTTTCAGACCCATTGGCTGTCCAGGTCCATTAGGATATGGAGCACTGGAGAGGGAGGAGGGGGAACATGCAGATCAGTTCCGGATCAAGGAAGACATCTTAATTTGTGTTTTCATTGCTGCTATGAATGAAACACCATGGCCAAGAAGCAAACTGGGGCGGAAAGGGTTTATTTGGTTTACACATAGCTGTCCATCATTGAAGGAAGTCAGGGCAAGAATTCAAACAGGGCAGGAACCTAGAGGCAGGAGTCTGATGGAAAGGCCGTGGAGGAGTGCTGCTTACTGGCCTGTTCATCATGGCTTGCTCAGACTGCTTTCTTATAGAACCTAGGACCACCAATGGAGAAGGCACCACCCACAATGGGTGGGGCCCTCCCCCATCAATCACTAATTAAGAAAGTGCACTACAGAATTACCTACAGTCCTATCTTATGGAGGCATTTTTTTAAAAATAAGATTTATTTATTTCATATATATGAATACACCATTGCTCTCTTCAGACACACTAGAAAAGGGCATCAGACCCCATTACAGATGGTTGTGAGCCACCATGTGGTTGCTGGGAATTTGAACTCAGGACCTCTGGAAGAGCAGTCAGTGTTCTTAACCGCTGAGCCCTGGCATTTTCCTAATTGAGGTATCCTACCCTCAGATGACTCTAGCCTGTGGCAAGTTGACATAAAATTATGCAGCACAGAAGCCCATGGTATAGATGGGGCAAAGCAGCAGGGGCTCTCTCTGGGCGCCATGCACTTCCCCACTTTGGGAAGAGGCAGTGGTAGGAGGGGGTTACTTTTCTACTCTACGGAGGATCCGATCCCCAAGAAGCTGCAGCAGCCAAGACAGCAGGCAGTGACAGCAATACTGACTGAGCCCAGGGACAGCTGGGGAGACTCAGTTGTACCTGTAGCTGTTGCTGGCAGACACTCAATTTTGTTTTTGTTTTGGACAGATCTCAGACTGGCCAGGAGCTCATTATGTAGCCCAGGCTGGGCTCAAACTCTCAGTAATTCTCCTGCCTCAGCTCATGGGTGCTGGCAATCTAGGCTTGTGCCACCACAGGCAGAAATCTCTCCCTGACTGTCTCTACTCTCTCTCCTTTGCTTTCTCCCCACTCTCCCCTGTTCTCTTACCTTGAAGTGAGCAGTTCTGCTCCCCACCTCCCTCACGCCCCAATTCTAGCCATGGCGTTGCAACAGGCTTAAAGCTACGGGCCACATAATATGGATGAAAATTCTGAAATCATGAGCAGAGAGAGACCGTTCCTCTTCCAAGCTTGTCCTCTGAGGTGTTTGGAAACTGACTTATGTAGTGAGAAGACTAGCCCTGTGTATTATTTGACCATAAAGGGACCCACAGGCATTTGGATGCGACCCACCTCAGCCTCAGCAATGGTTTCCAGCCTCCTGCCTCCACACACTCATATGCTGGCTACAGACCTGTGCTCGCTTCCTCTGTAAATTAGGGACAGTGACTGTACCTGTAGAGTTAGCTTCCTGTTGCTATGAGAAAATTCCCTGAAGTTGGCTCTTATATCTTGAAAAGAAATTACTTGGCTTTTAGTTTTGGAGGTTCAAGGGCACGGTGCCAACATGGGCTATGTTCAGGGGAGAGACCCACGTGGCTAGGTCACACCTTGGTGGATGGCATCATGCCAACTGTATGTGGGAAAGGGAGAGATCACACGGTGAGGAGGTCAGAGAGGAGGGATGGTTCAGGCCTGCTCTGTATAACCCTTCATTCCTATCAGAATTGAATGGGGTCTCATGAGAGCTGCTATAGCCCCTGCTAAGGGAAGACCCCGTGATCTACACACTTCTTCTAGGAGCTACTGCTTCACAACTTGGCGACTTGGAGGACCAAGTTTTCTGCCCATTAGTTCCTTGGAAATAAGTCACACCCAAGCAGCATTCCTTATCCCAGGCACATTGACCTTTGAGGATTTTGTAGCTTGAGTACCCTATTGTGGTTTCTGTTCGGTCTGTGAAGCAGGAAGGGAGGCCAAAGATGGAGCTAAAGGGTTGTTCCTGGCTGCAACTATGCTTTTCTCTCTTGCTACAGCTTCTACCAGGCAAGTGTATGATTCAGTAAACGCCATCGTTCTGGTCTAGAACAGAATTTCTCTATACACCTGACCTTTACACTTAAGTCACTTAGTGCAATGTCAACCTCTCTCCACAGAGGGCGATAGAGAGGCATTGTGTGCTTTCAGACCACAGGTACCTCCCACCCCCATCCCCGGGATATGGTCCGTTGCCACCTCAGGTCCTCATTGATTGGCTCAGGACTGGTCACATGGTTAAGCCTTTCTGGTCAGAGCAAATCTCAGGACTTCGGGCTTATCTTAGTTCTTTGTTTTTCCGCTTAGATTTGGTCTTGAGAAGGTGAACGTCTGGGCCTGTGGCAGCCATGCTATCACCATGAGTCTTGAGCTGTCAGTGATCGACGTGAGGAACGCAAGAGTGGATGAACATGGTGGAAATTGTAAAATAGGCGGGATTCCTCACGGCCTGTGGCAGCCCGCTGTGTGAGAGGCTGGTGCGGGACCACGGGCGTTTCAATTGTATGAACTTAAAACTGACTCGTTTTCAAGTTCGCTCTCTCATCGCAACCTTTCTCCTTTAAAGCAGCTTTAGGACACTTGGGAACAGAGTGGTCCTTCCTAAACCAGTAGTTTTGGAAACAGTTGCTACTTTCTCTGACAAACACTTTACAGTGAATCTCGCTTTCCTTCACGTCCCCACCTTTTGGTCCTTGGAGAAGAGTCTCCATGCCCCGCCCCCTTTCTTCCTCCCTCCTCCCTCCTCCCTCCTCTCTCTCTCTCTCTCTCTCTCTCTCTCTCTCTCTCTCTCTCTCACACACACACACACACACACACACACACACACCCCTTCCCCTCTCAATCGCTAAGAGGTCAAGCACGCTCTAACCACTACATCCTTTACGAGATGCGGGGGGAGGGGGGGGGCTTGAACCTAGAACGTCATGCGTGCTAGGCAAGAGCTCTGCCAACCGAGCTCCAGATCTAATCTGTTACCTTCCTTTTCCATATGAGAAAACACTGCTCAGAGAAGTTAAGTAACCAACTCAAGGCCACCCAGCTCCCGAGGGGCAGAGGTAGGGCCACCCAGCCCCTTCATATACCAGGGGTCAAGGGGGGAGGGGGTATGGGTCGCAGTGGGGGGGGGAGGAGAATGGGGGCAGGGGGAGATGGGTAGCGGTGGGGGCATGGGGGAGGGGTTGGAAGAACATAGCCCGGAGGCTGAATAACAGAGAGAGGCCAGCAGCTGGTCTTCTAAGTGCTAATGAGAAGCTCTCAGGTTGCTTTTGCCAAGACTGCTATTGAGGTGTGAACATGCATCGGCAATTAGCAGCTGCGGTGCCAGCAGATGGAGCACGCGTGAAAGCCTTCATGGTGTCATGAAAACTAAAGCTGAAGCCAACACTGGTGCCCCTTCCCGGTGCCCCACCCCCGCCTCTCTGCTGTTAGGTGACCAGACCTTCCACTGTGGCTGTCTGCTCCTAGAGCAACAGTTAAGAGTGCCCGTGACATCTGCTACCCCTCAGGCATTTTCTGAGGACCACACCCACTGTTGCTTCCTCCAGTTTCATAGACATATCGCCAATGTCGGCCAATAGAGTCTGTTCTTCAGAACTGGACCTTCAACTGAGCAGGGTGGCTCTCCACTGTGATCCTAGCTAGCATTTGGGAGGTGGAGGAAGGAGGGTTGGGGAGTTCAAGGCTGGCTTCACCAACATAGCAAGCTAAGGCTCCGTGAGACCCTGTCTGGAAAACAACACCAACCAACCAACCAACCAAACAGAAAGCCCAAAGCAAAAAACCCCAAACAAACCCCAAAGACCACATGCCAGTAGTGCATCCCTTGTTAACTCTCTTCGGTGAAGGGAACTAGCTTAACTGTGCATGCGCCTCTGGTTGCAGGGAGAGATGCTGAACCCACTCATTCTGGTTGCCTGCCTACTTTTCTGGTGTTAGCCCTGGGAAGCACTGTGGGGACTCTCTGGTCACGAGTGCACTGGAGTGGTGGGTCTCCCTCACTGGCAGAAACTGAAGGGACTGATCCATTCCCAGGGAAGCATGGTGGTGGCCTTGTATTGTCTTCCTCTTCCTGGCTGTCAGCATGGAAACTCGGAATCCTCCAGACTCAACGCACTTGGCATCCTGTTATAATGTGGTCATACAGCTAGGGTCCTGTGGTCTTTGTCTAACCCCTGTAAGTAGGGTCAAATGGGGTCAGATAGAGTTAATTATCAAGGCTATGTGCATAGGGAAGACCTGGAGAAGCAACAGGAAGCAGGAAGCAGGTGGTCAGGTCTGGAATTTATCTGCAGCCTCCTTCTGGGAGCACAGAACAGAGTTGGCATCCCAGAATAAGGTCTGCCACTGGGGCATGCCTGGGATCCATGACCATTAGTCATGCCATGGGCTGCCGTGGTGGGATGTGCAGTCACCCCCTGGCGTCACTGGGCCCAAAGGTCTCATCTCCTATGGAGACGGGGGTCGAGGCTCTTGAGAACTGAGTGTTGGAAGCCCTCTTCATCTTTGGTTCTTTTGCTGTTGTTTTGTTTGAGACAGGGTTTCTCTGTGTAGCCCTGGCTGTCCTGGAACTCACTCTGTTGGCCAGGCTGGCCTTGAACTCAGAGATCCGCCTACTTCTGCCTCCTGAGTGCTGGGATTAAAGGCATGCGCCACCAGTGCTTGGCTTCTTCATCTTTGTTTTTTTGTTTTTGTTTTGTTTTGTTTTTTTTGTTTTTTTGAGACAGGGTTTCTCTGTGCAGCCTTGGCTGTCCTGGAACTCACTTTGTAGACCAGGCTGGCCTCGAACTCAGAAATCCACCTGCCTCTGCCTCCCAAGTGCTGGGATTAAAGGCGTGCGCCACCATGCCCAGGCTCCATCTTTGTTTTTAATTGAAGAAAGTTAAGATCTTTTATGAGTGGTTTGGCTGCATGCTTGTACGTGGAGCAGAAGAGTGCTCTTGGACTTGGTTGTGAGGCACCATGTGGGTGCTGGGGACTGAGCTCAGGTCCACTGGAAGAACAAGCGCTTTTGACTCCTGAGCCATCTCTCCATCTCTTTTCATTTTACTTTTGAAGCAGAGTCTCCTTATGTTGCCCTGGCTAGCTTGGAACTCACTATGTAAATCAGGCTAGCCTTGAACTCACGGAGGCCTTGGCCCCAAGCCTAACCCGTGGCCACATCAATCCCTCCTGGGCCTGGGACATCTCCAAGGCAGAGGGGAGGCAGAGGGCTTCAGCTTCCCAGAGTCTCCGAGTGGCCACAGGATCATATGTCTTCCTGGTGACTTGGTGAGGGGAGATGGACTTACCTCAGCTGGTGCCACTGGAGAGCTAACCCTAGGATGAACTAGTTAGGTCTGTCAGAGGAGGAGAGCAGTCTTCAATGGCCAGCAGTGTCAAGGTCACTGCTCTGCCAACACATGTGACATAACTTATCCCCACTCCAGTTTTCTCTTGGTCCTGCTGGGCTGTCATGCAGGGGACAGATTGCTCTGTAGCAGAGCCACCTCCATCACTGTCCCAGCCTGCATGTCTATGACAAGGTTGCTGTTGTTTTGGGACTGAAGGGCTAGTAGGGCCATTCAGGTCTTCCAGACACAAGCTTCAGGGTGTTGGGATATCTGTTTCTCGTGCCGCTGCCGTCTATTTTTCTGTGATACTAAAGCACACAGCTCTGCAGGGGATAGACCATCTGTGGAGGCCGTGGGGGTGAAGGGCTGGCTACATTCTATGGGTCTCTGTCCCATAGAATGGCGTCCCCAGGTGCCTCGGCCACCACCCTTAGACTGCTGTAGGGAGGTGCTTTGTACTCTCCTTTTTATGGACAAACTTCAGCCTCTGATCAGCTGGGCTTGCCACCGGGGAGGGTGGCCTTTCCAGGCCCCAGTGTGTTGGGACAGGAGGAGCTGCGCCTGTCCTCAGGAACTATTTTCCTCCCCCCTTCCCCCCTCCCCGCTCCTCCACTCCCCCCCTTTAAAGAAAGGTTAGTTGGTGACTTTATGTCTATTTCAAGCCAAGCCTGAATATTTGCCAGGCCATTTGGATAAACACCATATTTTTGTTTGTTTGTTTGTTTTTTTCTGAAAAGCAAGTTAGAAATTTCAGGGAGCTGTTTTATGGTTGGGACACCAATCCCACGGCACCTGTTCATCCACTTGGTTGGACACAAAAGACAGTTGGTGGACATTGACCCTCACAGGATGGAATTTGTTTCCAAGCAGCATCCCAGGGGGTCCTGGGGGAGGCTGTGAACGCAGGTATGCAGGAGGTACAGCTGGGCCAGTGTGGGCCTGGCTCCGGCCCAGACAGGGTAATCTGGGAAGCTTCCTGGCTTCCAGAGGTGAAGCATCAAGGGTGACAGAAAGGTCACAAATAAATAACTGTGTAATATATCATTGGGTAAGGAGGTGTTTAAAATACAGATTTAAGCTGAGTCTGGTCATGTAGGCCGGTATGGGATACTGGAGGCTGAGGCAGGGGGCTCACAAGTTCAAGGCCCACCTGGACTTCACGAGTCTCAAGACAAAAAGCAAAAAAAGGCTGGAAGGGAAGGAAGCTTGGGGTAGAGGAACTGTCCAGCATGGGCGAGCCCATGGGTTCTATGGCCAGTACCATCCATGAACTAAATAAACAAAGGCTTGACTTTTACTGAAGCATGTGGGGTCAGCATGTCACGTCACTGGAGAGTAGCGTGCTCTTCCAGGGGAGGGGCACAGGGAGACAACGGGGTGGGAGGCGTGAGGACAGGGAGGTCATATTGGGGGGAGGGGCTTCCCCTGTAGCTTCTGTGTGAGGTCCAGGTGGAGAAGAGCAAGCAGGCTTGGTCTCTGGGCCAGAGGGGCTCTGTCTAGTTGTCTGATACCTGGTTCTAATGCGCATGGCACGGGAACTGTGTGCTGGGGTAGCCACCTGACCCAGGAAGTGGTTGGGTCAGGACTCTGGAGGTAGGCTTGAAAATGACAGTCTCTAGGGACTGAGACGCAGGAAGTAGCAACTGCTCTTGGTCTCTGGTGTCTAGAGAAGAGGTGGGCATAGCTGAGAAGGGGAAATTCTCAGGCAATGGTGGTGGAGGTGGGGTGGGAGTGGGGCGTATGGGCCTAACAGCAGACAAGGGTGGGAGTGCCAGGCAGGATTGGCTCTGAGCAGATGTGAGAGAGACCTGACAGAGTTCCAGGGCTGTGGAACTGAGGGCAGGACCGAGAGGAAACAGGAAGACCAGAGAGGCAGAGCCTGTCATACTTCAGAGCTCCTGAGCAGAGGTGACACCTGAGGAGAGATGGCACCTAAGGAGAGGTGACACCTGAGGAGAGGTGACACCTGAGGAAAAGTGAGAGAAGGTAGTGGGAGATGAGGCAGCATGGAGAGGGCTGCTGGGAGGAGCCAGGGGCCAGGCCCCAATGCCTGCAAAGATCAGAAACTGGCTTCTGAGGTGGCCTAGCAGCATGTCTGCCCTGGGCTCCAAGGCTGGCGGAATGATCCTTACCTCTGGGCATTTATTTAGGCCGGCCCTTCTTTCTGCTCTCTCTACTTAGCATCATTTCCTATGTGGGTCCTCCTCTGAACAGACATTTTAAAATGTTTTTTGAGGGACGGTAGTAATGCATGTCTTTAATCCCAGCACTTGGGAGGCAGAGGCAGGCAGATCTCTGTGAGTTCAAGGCCTCCCTGGTCTACAGAGTGAGTTCCAGGACAGCCAGGACTACACAGAGAAACCCTGTCTTAACAAAACATAGCAAAACACCCAAACAAAATAATAAATAAATAAAATACTTTTAGAGATTTTAAGGCAAAAAGCCCGGGTCTCGGAAATGTCATGTCTCTGAGGCTATTCCCAACCCTCACGGCACCTCTTACTTTGAGACAGAATCTCACCAAAGTGCCCAGGTTGGCTTTGAAGTCCCTCTGGAGCCCATCTGGGCACTGGATTTATAATCCTTCTGTTTTCTGTCTCTAGAGTAGCTGGGGTTATAGATGTCACCTGCCTACACGTAAGTGACTGTGTTCTGCCTCCCCTGATCCTGTCACCAACATCAGTTTCTTTCCTGCCAAATTGGTATATCCACCATCTCTCTTCCTGTCACCGGGTGGCCCTTGGTCCCCCAGGGTTGGGCTGCTGTGAGGGGTTGCTGCTGGCCCCTGATCCTTCTCAAGGGATAAGGATGGATGCCGTGCCCACAGCTGAGATGTTCACAGCCATCAGTTCCCTCCTGTGTGTCCCCCATCTGGAGCCAGGCTCTGACTGCATGACCGAGTCTCACCTGGCTACATCAGGGCATTGGACAGGATGGTAACAAGCGTATCAGATGTGTATTTATGTAAAATCCTGACATGTTCATTGTGGTTTTTGCAGTGTTTGCATCTTAGAGCTGGAAGCGTTAACACACCTGAGTCTTGATGTCTGAGTCCTCTGGTACCCCCCACCCTCCACTTCGGTGTCAAAGACAGATGCCAAGTGGCCTTACTTTGGTCTAGGGCCACTCAGAGGCTCTTGTCTGCTGTGACTGTGGAGAAGTGCCTGACAGGTCCCAGAAGAGGACAACCGTGTGACTTAGTGACTGATGCTGATTTGGAGAGCCTGGTGCCAAGTGTCCTAGAGCCAAGGCTTGCACACAAGGCTGTCGGTCAGCACAGAGGCCCAGCCGAGTGAGGCAAGGCATGGGTCACACCAGTCCAGTACATCTCTCATCACAGCTGCCTTGTAGCCTCAGATGGCCCATGGACAGCGAGTCCCTGGTTAAGAGGACAAAATGCTTGGCCTAGAGATTGCCCTCTGTTCCAGAACAGTTTGCTGGGTGTCTGGGGTGCCCTGCTTCTTAGTTCAGGCCTCTGAGTCTACTCTGCTGTTGGTGGAATCTAGCATCCTTGTTCCCAGGTGAGGTCCTGGGTGGTGGCAATCCAGGCTTCAGGACAGAGCCAGACCTACAAAGGAAAGGTTAGAGATCCAGGCCACTGAGACCCCAGCCTCTCCACACACTCCAGGCCCTGTCCTCAGTTTGAGGGTCTCCTCCCTGACAAGCGGCATTCCTTTTCTCACTCTGACTTCAGAAGATTCCCCGATACACCCTGCCCAGTGCATTCTTAGGCTGTCTTTCACAGCCACCTTTGAGGGTGAAAAGGGCACACCACTACTCTGAGGTGCTGCCCTGATGGTGATGCTGAGCTATAACACCTGCTGGGCCAGGGAAAGGGACACTAATTAGTAGTACCTTACTTCATAGCTCCGAGTCACTGGAGCAGGTGTCAGAGGAGCTCTTAGGGAGGTCCTCGGGGGTTTGCATGGTATTTCCACTCTGCCTATTTGTGGGTAGACTGCACAGAGATGGCTGTGTCTCTCCATGAGATCAGGAGAAGGTAGAGGTACTTAAGGGACCTTTACAGCCTCCAGTGTTAAAAATAAACCCTGTGACAGATAGATAGCTTTCCATGACTGTGACAAAACACCAGAGGGTAGCAGCTTGAAGGAGGGAAGGTTTATTTTGGTTTCTGGTTTCACCATGGTCACCTGGCTCTATCGCTTCTGGCCCGCTTCAAGGTGCAGCCTCCCAGGTGGGCCAGCATGCTGGAACTCAACTGCTCCCCCCCCCTCCTTCAGCCAGGAAGCAGAGAGGAAGAAAGAGGAAGTTATTTGTGGCAACACACCCTTCCAGGGCATGTCCCTGATAATAGACTTCCTCTAACACGGTCCCACTCCCTTTATGTTCCTGTTTCCAGAGGCCATTGAAGCTGTGAGTTTATCATGGATTGATCCATTGATGGGGTCAGGGCCCTTGTGGTCCCATTACCAGAGGTCCCACCTCTGAACACTGCTGCATGGGAACCAAGTCCTTGACAGGTGAGCTTCTTTCTGGGTGACATTTCAGATGAGATCAGGCACATTTGGGGTGGTATGGCTCTAGACAGGTGAGGACATTTGGATCTAAGCTGTAATGGGCATGTTTTCCATCTTTGTTCCTTTTTTTTATTTCCCCTTTTTTCCACTTTTAAATAAGTGTTTCCTGAACCCCTGTTCGGTGCTGATGCTGACCTAGGTGCTGGGAGGCAGCAGGGAACCGCTTTGGAGTTCCTGCCAGAATACAGGGCTGGTCCTGCAGGAGACAGAGCAGAGCTCTGGAGCTGAGAAATGAATGGCAAGAGCACTTTCACTGGGTGACAGCTCAGCAGGGAATGAAGAAACCCGTGAAGCTGCAGGTCTGGGTGCTCAGGACAGTGAGGCAGTGAAAAGAACACTCTAACCCTTCAGCCAGGCAGTGTTCTGCAGGGAGGGCGGCCCATCGGACAGACAGCTCTGCAGGTGTGAAGGCCCACAATGAGGCGGGGTAGGCTGGGTGTGTCTGAAGGGAGGTTGGAGGGGCTGGTGGGAGGTCTGAACAGGTGTGGAAGTACGAGAGATGCTGAAGACTGGCAGCGGGCAGGGGTTTGGGCTGTGCAGCCGGCAATCAGGCTTAGACATGTCTCAAAGCCCAATTCCTGCTGCTGGACAGAGAAGGCAGCTGGGGTGTGGGAGGAAGCAGTGGGCAAAGCTGTTGCACCGGTGAGGCTGCGCACAGGCATGTATGTGTGTATGTACGCATGTGTGTGTGCATGTGCATATGCCACACATCTGTGCATGAATATGTGTGTATGCAATGTCTCCTTAATGCCTGGGGCCCAGGACTCAGGCTGAGATGGAATCTTCTAGGTTGGCCTGGGGTCCCTCTTGGTGCACAAACTATGTTTCTTGAGGCCAGGGAATGAATGGCTTCTTTTAAGAAGGTTCCCTCACACTCCCCAGACTTCCTGGGGACCACCACTCCTGCCAGAAGCACCCGTCCATTGTGGGTTTAGACTGAGGCTCAGGTAAGGGGTATAAAGTCCCCTCCTGTTTTTGGTACTATTAAGATAAATTGGAGTAGGCTAAAATCTCACTAATTTTAAACCACAGAATGAAGCGATTTCACCTTTGAAGTCAGCAGAGATGACCCGCTTGTTGTTGCCCTACCCACCCGCAGCACTGAGATGAGTAGAGTCTGACAGAGAGCCCTCCAGACCGGAAGGAGGATGTGGGGAGGGTGAACAGGAAGAAGGATGAAGGAGGAACTCAGGAGTCAGGAGGGAGGAGCCTTAACAGCATCCCTGGTGAGCCCCCTAAAGGTCTGTCTGTCTGCTTCTCTCCCATTCTGCCAGTGTCCCACCAGCCCAGAGACCCCGGCAACAGCAATGTGGTCCTTTCACTAAGAGACAGAGACAGTTCCTTCCTTGAAAGTCCCAACGGCATTCTCTTTCTTCCTTCGGTGGACACACTAAAGTCACGTGTGGCTACCCGTTGTCTGTTTTCCTCCAGGCAGTGCCCCAGCGTATGCAGGTTTTGCCGGGAATGTTGTTTACATGGTAGGACTGGGCCAATCGGCTTCTTCGGGAGAAAATCTGGCTGTGAGGCCCCGGGGTGGGTGAGGCACTGGCTCCAGCTAGCTTCCCTGTTACTTCTGGGCTTAGAGGGAGGACAGGGACTCTGTAATGTGGCACATATCCTTTCCGCGCTGTGGCTCGCTCAGGTCAGTCCCGGGCCAGGGCTGGCCTTGAAAGTACTAAGTCCTTTTCCAGGCTCCAGTGGTGGTGGTTGCATGAAGCCGCAGCTGGCAGGCAGGGCAGGGGTGTCTTCTCACCTCAGTTGTTGTCCCTAGTGTCTGAAGAGGCACTTCCAAACAAGATGTCACTGTCCTGGGACATGCCGCTGAGCTGTGACTTGGTTTTGATGAGGTACTGAGCCCGGCGGATCAGCACCCGTTCTTGTTCCTGCTTGAGCTCCAGGTAAGAGCGGGAGAAAGTATGGAAGATGGAGGTGACAGGGAAGGCCATGAGGAGGATGCCACTGAGGATGCTGCTCAGAGCCACCACCTGGCCCGGTGTGCTCCGGGGTACCATGTCTCCGTAGCCTACGGTTGTCATGGTGATGACAGCCCACCAGTAGCAGGCGGGGATGCTGGTGAATTCGGGGCTGTCAGCCATTTCATTCTCGATGACGTAGAGCAGTGGGGCAAAGAGGGCGATGGCCACACACAGGAAAAGCAGCAGAAGCCCGAATTCACGCGTGCAGCGCCGTGCCGTGAGGCCCAGTGTCTGCAGCCCCAGTGAATGCCGGGCCAGACGCATCACGTAGAGGATGCGCAGAGCCCGCAGCACGCGCAGCACCAGCCCAACCTTGTCCAGGTAGCTGTTGCCAGTGCTCGGCTTGCGGCGGCTGGAGGCAGCGCCATCCACCAGCAGTGTGACGTAGTAAGGCAGGATGGCCACCAGGTCGATGAGGGTCAGCGGACTCCGCAGGAAGGCGAACTTGCTGGGTGCCTGGATGAAGCGCAGCAGGAACTCTAGGGAGAACCAGCCCACGCACACCGACTCGACGATGAAGACGTTGTGACACATCTGGGAACACTGGCCCTGGGGAGGCATAGGGCAGGGATCACACCAGCAAGTCGGCAGGGAAGCTCTGGCTTAAATGGGACACCCAGCTCCCGTGCCTCTCCACGCCCGACAGGCCCTAGGGCATCTCTCTAGCTGCTGTTGATCCCTAGCTCTAGACAGACTCCTCAGCTGCCACCCCAAGCTTCTGTTCTCTCAACTTCCGCTTTAACTCAGTTTAGGCAGTCCTACCTTTCCGGCTCCTGGTTGCTCTCCTGTTTGCTGTGTACCACACCCCTGCCTCCCTTCCCCACCCCCCACCCCCTTTTTTTTTTTCTCGAGAAAGGGTTTCTTCTTGTAGCCCTGGCTGTCCTGGAACTCTCTGTAGTCCAGGCTGGCCTCGAACTCACAGAGATACCCCTGCCTCTGTCTTCCAAATTCTGGGATTAAAGGAGTGGGCCATCACCACTCAGACCCCTTCCTTTCTTTTTTCTTTTTCTCCTGCAGAATATTGATACAGATGCTAGGAAGATGCACTCCGCGCTCCCCCCCCCCCCCCAACATCTTCCCAGCACACAGCCCTCAAGAGGTTGAAGCCCTGGAAAACTACTGATGTCCCAACCATAGACTTCCTAACGCAGTGGTTCTCAAACTGTGGATTGGAACCCCTTTGTGGGATCCCACAACAGATATCCTGTATATCAAGTATATACACACACAATGATTTTTCAAAACAGGGTTTCTCTGTGTAGTCCTGGCTGTCCTGGAACTCACTCTGTAGCCCAGGCTGGCCTCGAACTCAGAAATCCACCCACCTCCCAAGTGCTGGGATTAAAGGTGTGCGCCATCATTGCCCAGCATATATCAAATATTTACATTACGATTCATAACAATATCGAAATTACAGTTACAAAGGAGCAACGAAAACAGTTTTATGGTTGGGGTCACCACAACATGAGGAACTATATTAATGGATTGTGATTAGCTTCTCAGAGGACCTCTGTGGTTTTGTCTTTCTGAAAATTCACTCCAGCTTGGTGATGCAATCCTTGACCTGGGGACTCTGATGTTCCCAATCTCTGGGGTGAGAAGCCCTCCTTCTCCAGGAAGCCTTCCTGGAGTGTACCCCATCTGAGTAGCCCCAGGTGTGTTTAGGCCTCTCACACAAGGCCCCTTGTTGTGTGGTTATGAAGTGGGGTACCACCAACCCAAGCCCAATATACTTGCAAGTCTGAAGACTTGTCCTGGTCACTGTCTCCCCTGCAGTGTCTGTATACAGTAGGCCCTCAAATGTGTACACATGGACCAGATGCCACGATGAACTCTACTGGTCCCCAAGTAAAACCAAAGATCATTGCCACTGACATAAAGAAAGCCAGGGTCGGGCATGGTGGCACACACCTTTAACCCCAGCACTTGGGAGGCAGAAGCAGGTGGGTCTCTGTGAGTTCAAGGCCAACTTGGTCTACAGAGCAAGTTCCAGGACAGCCAGAGCTACACAGCAACAATATAAATAAATAAATACATAAATAAATAAATAAATAAGGCTAGGGATCTGTCTGTCTGTCTGTCTGTTTCTCTGATTCTTTCTTCCAAGTCAGGGTGGTAGAGGGTGACTTAGAACTCCTGACCCTTCTCTCTTCACCTCCCAAGTTCTGGAATCGTAGACTCACACAACCCTGTCCTGCCCTGTTTGTTTATTCATTTATTTATTTTGATTTTTTTGAAACAGGGTTTCTCTGCATAGCCCTGGCTGTCCCAGAACTTGCTCTGTAGACCAGGCTGGCCTCAAACTAGAAATCCACCTGCCTTTGCCTCCTGAGTGCTGGGATTAAAGGCATGTGCCACCACCACCTGGTTTATTTATTTGATTTTTAAAGACATATCAGGATGTTGTAGGTGACCCAATGGGTAAAGCCCTTGCTGTGTGGACCAGTGTTTGCATCCCCAGGACCTAGGTAAAATCCAGGCAGGTGTGGCAGCCACTGCAGTCTCTGCTCAGAAGGCAAAGACAGGATCCAGAGGTAAGCTGGGTAGCTAGATTAGCCAGGATTGGCAAACTCTTGTTTTAAGGAAGAGATCCCACCTTAGTGCAAAAAAGCATAGATCAATTAGGAAAATATGTGACAGCAACTCTAGGCCTTCACTCACATTCCTGCACACGTGTACTCTTGCACATGCATACACACCACATGTATGTATACATACACATGCATACATACAATATACATGCATACACACCACACATATGCATGCACACACACCATATACATGCACAAACATCACACACATGCACACATACCACATACATGCATACACATCACACATATACCACATACATGCTCATACATGAACACACATGCACACACAGCATATACATGCACACACATCACACATGCACACATACCACATACATGCATACAAATCACACATACACAACATACATGCCCATGCATGCACACACACCACATACATAATGCACATATGCACACACATACACATCACACACATATACCACATACATGCACACACATCACACATGCACACATACCACATACATGCATACAAATCACACATACACAACATACATGCCCATGCATGCACACACACCACATACATAATGCACATATGCACACATACACATCACACACATATACCACATACATGCACACACATCACACACATATCATACACATACACACACACACATTTAAAAAGAGTGCTGTCAGATTGGGAGTATATATATAATGATAGGCCACTTGCCTAGCCTGTGGGGACCTTGGGCTCCACCTCCAGCACCACACAGAGAAACCAAAACGAAACAGTGCCAGAAGTCCCATCAGTGTGGCTTTGATGCTGTTTTCCTGATAAAATTAGGAATAAGGTGGTGGTGGTGGTGGGGGGGAAGTAGTGGAGAAATGACTCAGGGGTTCAGAGTGCTCACTGCTCCTCAGGAGTTCAGATCCCAGCACCACGTCAGGTGGCCCACAAGAATCTGTAACCTCGGGGCATCCAACACCCTCTGCTGGGGCGGGAGAGTTCTCGTTGTCCCACTATATACACATAAAATAATAATAGAAATCTCTAAAAAATTAGAACCAAGAATAATGGAGCTGGTGATGATAAAGCTATGACTCAGAAGCTGAGGCAGAAGAGGTGTTGTGAGTTTCAGGCCAACCTGGCGTAGTAAAGCTCTGTCTCACAAAATGATGGAGCTAAAACCAAATCTGTACTCAATAACATGCCAGGCTTGGTGCTGTTCCCCATACATGGACTTCCTCACTTAACTGAACATTCAGAACAGCATTCATAGTCCCCGGAGCGGACAGAGAAACTGAGGCCTAGCATGGTCTGGTAACTTTCCCACCGCAGTGTAGCCAGGATGGGTGAGATGGGACTCAGGTTCCAGCTGTCTGGCTCTAGCCTACCCCCCTTGTCCCCGGTTCCTATGATCATCAACATTAAATTTTCTTTTTAAAAGTTTTATTTAGTGTTTATCTGCATGTATACCTGCATACCAGAAGGGGGCATCAGATTTCATTATGAGCCGGTCGTGAGCCACCATGTGGTTACTGGGAACTGAACTCAGGACCTCTGAAAAGGGCAGCCAATGCTCTTAACCGCTGAGCCTTCTCTATAGCCTGAAATATTTTTTTCTTTTTCCCCACCCCCGCCCCCCTGAAATATTTTCTTAAGATCTCTTAAAAAAAATCTTCAGTGTGTAAGAACACGCTAGCAGTTCTCTTTGGGTTATAAAAGGCAGCCTCGATGACTATATCCGCCATGACATCCATAGATGGAAGGTCTCCTTCCTCATGAGAACTTCTAAGATTAAGTCAAACAGCACAAAAGGCTTAGCACGTGCAGGCTCTACAGCTGGTCCTCAATTAGAGCTGGAATGTTCACCCCACGCTGTCAGACGGTCTCTCAAATGTCTGCACAGTGAGTGCCTTGTTCTTTCATGTGGTACAGGAATCCCGACCCAAAGGCCCAGGGGACCTCCCCTGGGGACCCAGCATGTCTCTGTCATCGGTATGAAAAGTCAAGAGAGCATTTCCATATGGGAAACGCTTCATTTCTGAAGACCTCAAGTCCAGTGTGGGGGAGTTGCGGGCAGGTCAGTCATGGACTTCTGTGGGGTATCATGGGTCCCCAGCTGCTGTGTGGGGTATACAGACCATGGACTCCGTGAATCTATGTAAACTGTTCTGTCTGCTTCAGTGTCCTCACTGGCTGGGCGGGTGAGAGAACATGCCTCCTATGGAGTTACAGGAGGACCTGCAGGGAAAGCTAAGCAGAGCCCCGCCCCCAGGCTCCCGCGGCTTCTGATAGCAGGCAGCCTGTGTCAGACTGAGAGTAACGGCCTTACATGAAATACCCTCCCCCACTCCAGACAGGGTTTCTTTGAGTAGCTTTGGCTATCCTGGAACTAGCTCTGTAGACAAGGCTAGCCTCAAACTCACAGAGATCCACCTGCCTCTGCCTCCACCTGCCTCTGGGATTAGAGGTCTGCACCACCACTGCTGCTACATGCAATTTCTTTTTCTTCTTCTTTCTTTCTGTTCTCTTTCTTTCTTCCTTTTTTTTTTTTTTTTTTTGGTTTTTTTGAGACAGGGTTTTTCTGTGTAGCCCTGGCTGTCCTGGAACTCACTCTGTAGACCAGGCTGGCCTCGAACTCAGAAATCCGCCTGCCTCTGCCTCCTAAGTGCTGGGATTAAAGGCGTGCACCACCACTGCCCGGCCCAGCCGCAATTTCTTACTGTGCACAGAAACATGTTTATCCTGTGGGGACATGTCCATACACACACACACACACACACAAAAATTGTTTGCATGACTAAGAAAACAAGTTTGGTAGGTTACTAAAGAAGGGAGATGGGAAGTCAGTTTTAATGGCCTCTGGAATGTGCCCAGCTCAGAGGCAGGCTTGTCAGGGTCACATCACCCAAACACTCGCTCACTCATACAATCTGCAGAAGAGGCTCGGGGTCTCTTTGTTGGCCTTTGTTCTAGAGCCCACAGGCTAGGACAGTAGGGGGCGCAGTAGAGACCAGGACCGTCACAGCTGCTGACTTCAGGACACTCACATTATCAGGGAGGGAGATGGATAACAAACACATCCACATAGTAAGATATCAAGCAGCACTAAGGTTGTTCGGCTAGCGCAGTGAGGGAAGACCTCCCAGGGATGGCATAGGAAGTTAGAGCCAGTCTTCAGAGCTGCTGACGGTCTTACCTGTTCCTCCTCCTCACGCAGGCTGGGCAGGGTGCTGACAGACAGGTTGACGGCGGTGACGGTGACAAACAGAACGGACAGGCAGGCAAACACCTTGCCAGGCAGCCCTGAGTGTGGCCGCTCTACCATGTCACGCAGCCTCCTCATGCAGCGGCTCAGGCGGCCCTCGCTGGCAGACGGACCCTCACTTTCTTGATCCTCGCTGTCCAGCGGCTCCTCCTCATCCTCGCGCTCCATCATCTCCGCAAACTCCTCGATTTTCTGCAGGTACCGGCGCTTGCAGCAGCCGTCCAGGTGGTCCTCCGCGATGCCCCAGTACAGCAGCTCCTCCTGGAAGGACAGGGCGCACATTTCCCGAAGCAGCCTCAGCTTGCCGGCCCGCAGGAAGGTGAGGATGGTGCCAAAAGCCCCCGGGTTGCGGTCGAAGAAGAACTCGTTGCAGGTTACGTCATAGTCATCACATACGCTCAGGATGTCGTCGAAGTTGGTGCAGGCCTTGAGCTGGCCCAGCCGGGTCAGTGGGAACTCATCCAGGGTGGTCCAAGGTAGTGAGTACTTAATGCCACCAACGTTGATGATGATCTGTCGCCTGCGGTCCCCAAGGGAGCAGCTCTGGTGCAGGTCGTCCTGCGGCCGCAATCTTTGGGCCCTGCGGTAGAAGACGCCCTTGATGGCCTGGCGCTGTGGGAAGAAGGCCGGGTGGAAGGAGGTGTCTGAGGCGCAACTTAGAGCGCTGTAGTCATAGTCCGAGTTGTCTCCCGGTAACAGGGTCATTTTGGGGCTTCACATCCCTCTTGGGCCTGGAAGGAGGAGAAGGAGGAGAGAGATCCTTGGTGACCCCTGAGTCTTAAGTGAGCCCTTCACTGATTGTGGAATATGTATTTTTATTTTATTTTTAAAAATAGTACTATGAGTTTTAAATATTTTTATTTATATGCACATGTGTGCGCCTACATGTCTATATGTGTATCACATATGTGAAAATACCGAAGGAGGCCAGGAGAGGGTGGTAGGTTCCTCTGAAATGGAGTTACAGGTGGTTGCTTGTGAGTTGCCATGTAGGTGCTGTGGATTGAATCTTGGGCTTCTGCAAGAGAAGCCAGTGCTCTTAAGCACTGTATGTGAGTGTGTGTGAGAGGGTGTGTGTGTATGTGTGACTGTTGTATGTGTATAATGATGACATGTGTTGCATGAGTGTGTATGTATGTGGGTGGGTGAGTCTGTGTGTGTGTATAATAGTGCATGTGTGTGCGCACGAGCATGTGTGGGTGTGCACGAGCATGTGTGTGTGTGTGTGTGTGTGCGCATGTGTGTGTGCGTGCATGTGTGTGTGCATGTGGGTGGGTGGGTCTGTGTGTATAATGGTGCATGTGTGTGCGCACGAGCATGTGTGGGTGTGCACGAGCATGTGTGTGTGTGCGTGCATGTGTGTGTGTGTGCATGTGGAAGCCAGAGGACATCTTTGTGAAGCTGATTCTCTCTACCAACTCTCCCATGAGCTCTGGGGACGGAACTCAGTAACGAGGCTTGCTCCACCAGCGCCTTTCCCTGCTGAGCCATTTCACCTGCCTGACTTCTTGGTGTTGAGAACTGGAGGCACGAGGGCCAGAGTAGAGCCCTGGGGTTGGGTTAGCGTTTAGTGTGTGAGGTGCTGGAAATTGAGCCCAGCTAACTTTTAATTAAATGGCATAGCTGAGAGAGACATTTTAGCCTTGGCCAGTGGCTCTCAGGTGGCGCTGACTTCACATGGGCCATGCAGCGATGTCTGAGGTAGTTTTGACTGATGCGTTGGAGAGTTCTAGCTTCCAGCAGAAGGGCCAGGGAGCAGCTAATGCAACAGCCACAGTGCCCACCACAGCCC
The DNA here is from genome assembly GCF_978045245.1 of Mus caroli. Classification (NCBI taxonomy): domain Eukaryota; kingdom Metazoa; phylum Chordata; class Mammalia; order Rodentia; family Muridae; genus Mus; species Mus caroli. The sequence continues at coordinate 11,275,434 of NW_028227257.1, read as the reverse complement.
CCACTGCTAACTCAACAGCCACAGTGCCCACCACAGCCCCCACTGCTAACTCAACAGCCACAGTGCCCACCACAGCCCCCACTGCTAACTCAACAGCCACAGTGCCCACCACAGCCCCCACTGCTAACTCAACAGCCACAGTGCCCACCACAGCCCCCACCAAAGTCATCCGGCCCTCAATACCCCAAATGCTGAGTGGAAAAGCCCTCGTATTGAAGTGATAGCTTTTGGAGCCACACAGTCCAGGTAAGTCACCTACCTATGAAATGGGTTTAACCATGTGACCCACACCACAGGCTCAGAAAGGACAAAGAGCCTGACACGGGCCAGGTGCTCAGTACTGGCTGGTTATTATCTTAGTTTTTCTCCTAACACCCTTATCACTTCCACAGACAGGAAACAGGTACATAAGAGGCAATGGGCAAAGACATGTCTGGATATCAAAATAGGGCCTGTTTTACTCCCCTGTTGGCAAATATCACCTTGTAGACTCCAGGGGTGGAGAGCACAGAGCCAACTCTGGCTGCTCCAGGTGCTTCAAAATAAATCTGCCCCAGGTTGTGTGTGTGTCTTCACATGTTCCCATTCTTACATGCCTTGAGTCAGGGTCTCACACTGAACCAGAAGCTGGATGCTTCAGTCTGACTGTCTGATCAGTGAATTCGTGGGATCTACTTTTCTCTGTCCCTCAGTGCTGGGGCTTCAGGCACATTCTTCTACGCCTGGCTCTTTACATGGGAGGCAGGGATTTGAACTCAGGTCCTCATACTGCAGCAACAAGCACTTTACTCACTGATCCATGCTCTTAGGCCCACTGGGTAGCCAGTTTTACGGTTATTGGTGTGCAAGCTTGGATACTTCTGAGGACCGTCTGCTCTCCGGGGAGGGAGCACGCCTGACTTATCTCTGGATCCCTATACCCAGCAGTGTAAACGCTCCACGACCCACTTGCCGGATGAGAGCGTTTACTGTGCATAAACCTGCGGCATGTGCAGCTTTAGAAAGCAAAGGTCAGACTATCAGCAACCACGACCTTCCTTTCTTCCCAGCCTCAGAGTGAGCGGTCGACACCCAGAGAGAGAATGAGGGGCTGACCGGTCTCCAGCTCCTAGGCTCAGCTTGGTTTACAAATACTTCTGATACTTAAGCAATTTCATATAAAAAGATGCACTCGTGGCCCGAATTCCGGTTGAGAAATGGCTCTGCCTTTTAGGCCCCGCTCCAGTCTACTGCAGCCTTAACACTCTCCCTCACTACCACCCTACCTCACTCGCAGGCTTCCTGTACTGTAGGCATTTGAGACCTTGGGTTACTCAAAAGACCTTTCTAGAACTAAATGGACACATAGGAAATTAGCAAAAGTTTAATATTCCCCCCTCTTCCAATCTCACTACGTAACATAGGCCAGGTTGTCCTCAGAATTGTGATCCCCCTGCCTCAGTCTAATGATTGCTGGACTTACAGATCTGCGCTGTCATGCTTAGGTAACACTTGGCTTTTTAAGATCACCATCTATAACTGGGCTTGGTAGTTCACCCGGGAGGCTGAGGCAGGAGGATTACTGTATTGAAGGCCAGAATGAGATATGCAGTGAGACATTACCCTAAAAAATATTTATTTAATGTGATTGGGTGTTTTGTCTGCATGCACATCTACACAGCATATGTGCAGTGCCCATGGAGGGGTTGGAAGGACAGTCTGTTTGTGAGCTGCCATCTGGAGCCTAGAAATTGAACCTGGGTCCTCTGGAAGAACAGCCAGAGCTCTTAAGAGCTGAGCCATCTCTCCAGCCCCAGAGACACCATTTGTTTGTTTGAAGACAGGTTTTCTCTGTGTAGTTCTGACTGTCTTGAGATTTGCTTTATAGACCAAGATAGTCTTGAACTCAGAGATGTGTCCGCCTCTGCTTCCCAAGTGCTGGGTGGTGGAGGCAGGAGAGTTGTAATTTTGAGTTTGGTCTTTGCTAATGTGAAGTGAAATTCCTAGCAGGAGAGAAAAAGACAGAAAGAAACAGAGGGGAAGCTGTAACCTGTGTTAAATATTCTATGATGCCAAATGACTGAACTTGGAGGATTGTGGATTGTTAAAGTGTCGCAGACCAGAACCAAATTATCTTGGGCTATTTTCAGTCCCTTTGAAAGCCATTCATTGCCGACACCCGTGTCTGACCTAATGTCCCCGTGACTGAGGAGACCTCAGAATACATCCCACTAGCCCACTAGATTTGCTGATTCACTACCTGTGGCCCCCATTGCTGTATTCTGTAAATACTTTGATTTATATCTTTCTTTGTTCTGTCATGAATAAGATATAACCACTTTCACGGTGGAACAGACTTCAATCTGTTTCTCCTGGCCAGGACTACTTAGATTTGCCTCCAGAAATCTGTTTTTCTTCTTCCTTTTGGGGGCAAGGGCAGTGCTTTTGCATTACAAAGCAAAGTGGAGGCCGCTGGGAGTTACAGGAAGACCCGTTTCAAAACAAAAGGAAAAAAAAAAAACCAAACAAACACACAAAAAAACCGATCTCTCCCTTCAGTTCCTGATGGAAGCAAACAGTGCAGGTGGAGACCTGTCACTTCCAACAAGGAGGGGGGGGGATCCAATTGGGGTCAGGAATACACAGCTGATCTTAGGGGAACCCAGCAGGAAGGGTGCTCACTTCAGAGGCTTAGCACCCTGCACAGTCGGGGAGGGGGGCGGGGGGTGGGGGGTGGGGAGGAAGCTGTAGCTCCACAGACCAAGTGTTGGGGAACTAGCCTACACCTGTTTGAAGTCGATGACTGCATTTTAGAGCGGCTGAGAGAGATTTACACTTCTCCTAAAATTGGAACCCATGTCCTCCGGCTAAGCCTGCCGGGATCCCTCAGAGGCGTGGGAACAATCCCTTTAGGTGCTTCAAGAGTTCCTTGTTTCTCAACTCTGCCGCTTTATCCTGCCACCAGAGACAAGAGGAGAGCCGTGCTTGACTTGGCTAGAACAGCCTGGGAACCTCGTTCCCCAGCCGATGCTCACTCGAGAGCCTCTTCTCTCCAGGAGTCTCCCTTGCACCTTGCACTCCCACTTGCCCTCCGGCAGAGGCTCCCCATTAGCGGCTCATTGGGTCTCCTGCACACAGTGGAATTCTTTTTTTTTTTTTTTTTTTTTTTGGTTTTGGTTTTTCGAGACAGGGTTTCTCTGTGTAGCCCTGGCTGTCCTGGAACTCACTTTGTAGACCAGGCTGGCCTCGAACTCAGAAATCCGCCTGCCTCTGCCTCCCGAGTGCTGGGATTAAAGGCGTGCGCCACCACGCCCGGCTCACAGTGGAATTCTTACATGGGGTTACCTGTCCCAGCAGGTGGTTAGGACTAGAGGGCGGTGGGTGAGGGCTACAGATAACATTGTCCTCCAAGTCACAGCTCAGGGGAGGTCAAAGGGCTGATCTGCTGAAGGGGGGATGGGGTTCATTTCTCCTCCTGTGGTCCCTAATCTGATGGCTACAGCAGGGCGGCTGGCATTTCTAGACTTCAGAGTTAAACACATTCATCAAAAGGGACACAGGCAGCTCCTGGACACGAATGCTGCTTTCTGCAGCCCGATCCTTCCCAAGGATTTTATGTCTGTCCGTTCATTGATTGAGTTAGTTATATTGGCTGCAGGGACTGGGGGCTATAGAGGCTCGGGAGAGGCTGCTGGCTGAGAAAGGGGCTGTGGAAGAGTTAAGCCATTCCTTCGTTCTTCAACGTTCCCATGTATAAGATGCTATGCTGGGTCCGGGGACACACCAGAGAGCAAGCCAGAGGCTGCCTCTGTCCTCATGCACCTGGTGATGGTGGACAGAGGGACTGAATTTCTACGTAAGTGCACCAGTGACTTCAGGATATGGCGACTGCTGTGGTAAGTCAGAGCTGAGTGACAGTGGTGTGGCAACATTATCTGGAGGGCCCACGAGGAGACATGGGGCAGGGCTTTGTGCATGTGAAGCACCCAGTCTTGTGCTTCTTCAGATCGGTTTACTCCGGATGGGGGGGACAGCTCCAATTGCCCTGTCTTGCAAGTGGGCTTGGCTGATCAAGCTTTGAGGGCAGGCCGGGAGGCAGACAAGGCAGGAAGCAGGAGATGTATTTGGAGGTCAGCAGGTGCAGGTATGGAGGTCTTGTGTGTCACAGGGTTTTATCTATGTGAGGCAGGGTTTCTCAGGCAGTGTCAGGGGTAGGCTTGGGGGTCAAGACAGGACAATGGGAACAGAGGAGCAAGGCTAGGACAAGTGGAGGGGACTCGGGCTGGCATGGCTTCAATGGGCTTGGAGGAAGAGCCTGCAGAACTTTCTGAGGGGTGGAACCTGAGGGAGGGGACAAGAGAGGAGGGCGATTCCAGAGGCGACCAGTAGGTGGCACTGAGACAGGCGAGAGTGGGAAGGAGCAAGCCGCTGACAAAAACTGGCGTGGATGATGGACAGGGGAAGATGCGACCTAAGTGTAGGAAAGAGACAGCAGGAGGGAGAATCTCACAGGCAGGTCAGAGGGTCAGAACCGACCTGACCAGTGTGTGGTTCAGGGAGGACCCAGGCTAGCAGCATTATCTCAAAGTACAGAGGCAGGAGCCTGACTTGAGTACAGTACCCAGACCCTAGGACTCTATTGAAGTCCTCCACATCAGATCTCAGAGGTCAGTGCAGACAGACACCACAGGAGTTATACATCAGGAAGATGTGAGCCACTCCAGGCACACATCTGATCCAGATCCTGTGAGCACTCTCCAGCAGGAGGGGCCTGAGGCTACAGAAGGAGGAAGGTCACTATGGTAGGCTATCAGTGGCTTGGAAGACAAAGAGGAGCTGGGAGCCAGTGTGGGCAGCCAGCAGAGGTTAAGACAGGCAAGTCAAGGGCTTCCTGAACAATCAGAAAGGGGCGTGGCCTCGCCAGCTCCCAGTTGTAGCCACCAGACCCACTTTAAACCCGTGGTTTACAGAACCACAAGCCCACCAGTGAGGATTAACTTAAACCATTCAGTTTAGGCAATAAGCATACAAAATAGCCGGGTGTCCTGGCAACACGCCCATAATCCCAGCATTCAGGAAACAGAGGCAGGCAGATCTCTGTGAATTTAAGGCTAGTCTGGTCTACAGAGTGAGTTCCAGGTCAGCCAGGACTACATAGTAAGACCTTGTCAAAGAAGAAGAACAGGAGATGGGGGAAGAGGAGGAGGGGTGGCAGAGACTGAGCTGGGCCTCCCTCCCCTAGGAGCTAATCAGATGATTCGCTTACTTGGAGGTGGAACGGAGCAGAAGAATCCATCAGCTTTGAGATGGCCGGTTGACTTTGGACTTCTGCATTTGTAAAATGGAGGTGCCAGCAGTTCCTACCCACTTGGATTATGGTAAAGAGAGGACTTGAGAGATGCGCTTGGCCCAGTGCCTGAACGGCAGACACCTGACGCCTCAGTCTTGGATCTGACAAGTGTCTATCACTCATCTCCACCCACCAGCCAAGGGTGTCTCCTCTGAACTGACCTGCCAGGATTTGAACTCAGCACCACCTGACTCCCATAGCCTAGGGCTGGAGGGAGTACTGTCTGGCCATCCCTCCAGGGAGGCTGTTCTAGGCTGCTAAGGAAACAAAGAAATGTTCACCTGCTCTGGAGCCACAGGGTTGACAGGAGACAGCGCCATGGCAAATCACCCCCCTTTAAACCTTTGGGTGGGGGGTCTGCTTCATGGAATTTTGGTCTCAGGGATGAACAAGATACAAGAATGTCACCCCCTTTACTTGAGGCAGTGGGATGTTCCCAACATGTGTCCCCAGGGACGGGTTTGGTGGCTCTTGCTAGAGAAAGACGGAAGATGCAAGGCTGTGGTCTGTGTAGGATCACAGAAACAATTGGGTCTCTAAAGCACAAGCCAAGTGGGAAAAGCAACAGAAGTTTACAGCACGGTGCTATTTATGTAAATGAGCACACTACTCCCGACTAGGACTCCAACATGCAGACGGCTCTGTGTGTAACATGCAGAGTGATGGAGGGAGGTGGGGAGACCAAGCCTGGGAACGGGAAGGGAGGAGAAAAACCGGGGAGACAAGACAGCCCAGCTCCGGTGAAGGAGGAAGCGAGTTAGGGGGTGAACAGGTGGGTCCCACAACTTGATATTGCCTAGGTTAACAACAGATGGACAAAAGCACAAGCGGCCATAAAGCTTTCAGCTTGGGAATTGTCTTAGGTGAGTGCTCAGCTCCTGGTGTCCCTCTGAGATTCCCTCCGCCATGGAACCAGCCTGTCTGCTCCTTCCGTAACAACCATCACATCTAAAGACGCAAAGAGGAGTGGGAGGGAGGGTTCCATACGTGCTGGGAGAACCCAGGGCTGCAAGGGGCCTTCTGCTAGACCGACCAACCCGCTCTTCATGGCAATTTTAAGGCTTCACTGCAGAATGGGAGAGTGCCCCTCCCTTGCGCTGTCAGTCACTCATCTCCCTTGGGGTTGCCTCCATCCCATTCTCCTCCAGGAGTCCAGAGACCCACGGCAACCCTGAGGCTGTTTCTCGTTCTTCCTCCTGGAAGAAAAATGGCACTCGGGAGCTGTAACTGAGGCCCAGCAAACATTTCCAAAGATAAATGTTCATTCAGAGAGAGACTTCTAAGTAGCACTGCGTCCACCATGGGCTTAGGGGTCTGGATCTGAGAAGGGAGTAATTGCAACGGACAAGATGTCCATGCCTGATGTGGCTAACCATGGCCACTGCTCTTATGAAGAATCCTGCACTCAAGCCAGCCATCCACGACCACAGAGCACTGGTCTCAAAGAGCTTTCTCCTGCCCCTTAAAATGAGCAATAGTGTTTTTTTTGCAGAGCTGCTCTGAGGGCCAGTGAGTAGAGGTTTCTGTAGCCTTCAGCGACATCATCTAATCTCTGGCCCACGGTCCTCACGTGAAAAGGTTCTGGCCCCTAAGATGCCCCTCCACAGGACACTCGGTAAGCACCAAGGTGTGATACTGGGGCCCTAACTTCAGGGGCTTACATTCTTTCCTAAAAGGCAACATGGGGAAACTGAGGCTCAGTGAAACAAACATTCATGGCTGGCAGTAGGGGACTGTGATGGTCTGCGGGATCCCTGAATTCTACTGTCATGGTGGGGACCAGGACATACGTCATTCCTGAGAGGGACTGGACCTTATCTGTTTCTGTAGACAAGCTTTTGGGGAGGCCTGGGGGTTGGGAGCAGCAGGTGACGACGCAGGCCGAGAAACAGCACCATCTTTATGTTTGCACTAAGTCAGGGTAGGAAAGCAATAGAGTCCCTGCTTTTGTGGAGTTCTGGGTCATCATTGTGGCCTCCAGAGATATGACCATGGTCACAGGGGTTACAGCAAGGCCGGGCCATGAGCCAAGGCATTCAAGAGGCCTTCTAGACACTGGAGAAGGTATGGGGGGGGAGTGTGGATTCTCACCAGCAGATGTTACCCAGCAAGACAAGATTGGGAGTTCTTATCTCCTCAGACTCTGAGATGTTGATGAACACTTTGTATAAAAGTCGGGAGTCTAACACAACACCCTAGGCAGATTCCTAGAAGTTAGAGTATTTGTTGAGCTTCTGGTGTTGGGGTTTGGCTCCTGGACTACCATCTCTAACTTGAGCAGGGGACCCGAGGCTCCCTTCCTTCTCTTCCCAGGCTCCATGTGGTTCTGGTCTCTCCGGTGAGTCTCATCTGTCAGGATTAGGGTTCCTGGCTGGGCTGACTCAGAGGCTGGCCTCGCTGCATCCACCCCCAATTAAATCGTTAATTATAATAGATCCAGCTATTAGGCCGCCCAGGTCCTCACATGCTGCCCCCTCCCCTCAGGATTGCTGCCTGTGGAAGTCTGTCTTTCCCACTTGCCATCTGTCACTCCCACACACCTCAGCTTTGTCTCCGGAGAGCAGGGGTCAAAGTGCCCGGGGAGTTCCACGCTGGGAGGTGGGCTCTTGTCGCCATGCCTCACCTGAACCAAAATGTGGGAAAGTGAATCAAATAGGCAGGCTGTGTGGTTAGCCACTGGGCTCTGCTGCTGGCAAAATGGCTCCTGGTGCACACGGTTACTCTACCAGGAGCTTTTCAAAACTGTGGCCAGAACATCCTTTGTATTAGCCTCTTCCTTCTCGTGTGTGTGTGTGTGTGTGTGTGTATGTGTGTGCGCGCGTGTGCATGTGTGTGTGTGTTTCAGCTGTTGTTTCTGTCCACTTGTTTTTGAGGCCAGAACATCCTTTGTATTAGCCTCTTCCTTCGTGTGTGTGTGTGTGTGTGTGTGTGTGTGTGTGTGTGTGTTTCAGTAGTTGTTTCTGTCTACTTGTTTTTGAGGCAGGGCCTTTCTCTAGGTTGACAGACAACTGAGCCCCAGGGGTCACCTGTAATCAAGCCCTGTCTCTTTGGCCAGGATCCTATACCTGGTTTGTTGTTGTTGTTGTTGTTATTTTTGGTACTGGGGATTAAATGCCAGCCCTGGGGCTTGCTTACTGACCTTCCCTCTTCCTTCCTTCCTTGTGGTCAGAAATTGGGGGACACTGGTTAACACAGAGGAGCAATGGGGACCTGGAGACAGCACCAGCTAGCTGGGCTGCTCACAGGGCTCAGCAGGAAGGAGGGGATGCTATGCCAACTGTCTGTTGGGGCAGGTGCTGGCCTGAAGCAGGGATAACTTGAGGCACAGTTCAGATCCTGTGGCAGATTCATATGCTGACTTTGTTCATTAAGGACAGTCTGCCAGGTAAAATTACCAAGGCTTGGCAGCCTCCTCTATCCCTTCTGATTTTATTAATTCTATTTAGATGGTATCACCAGCCGCTATCTCCATGGGTAGGGACAGGGAAGGTGGGCTCTTTTTTTCTGGGTTTAGGCAGCCAACCCAGAGTAGATTCTCAGAGGGGCAGCCCCCGTGAGCTACTGTGTTCAGGAAACATCTTTGTCTTTCTGTCCCTGAGGCAGGTGACTTACCTTTTGCCAGAGTCCCTTGCCAACCCAATGCACAAAACTCAACTGCCCCCCAGGAGTCTGCCTCATCAGGCTGCAAGACACTCACAGTCCGGGTCCTCCAGCTCTGGGAAGAGGCTCAGGGTGACTTGTTTTCGGTTCATTCGTCCCCTGTGGGTTTGGAGTGTGTCCCACGGCAGACATTTTTCCACTGGAATGGATTGGCTCAGAGCTGGGCTGGTAGGAGAAATCCCTTGGGGCCAAGCCTCCATGCCTAGCCACACTTCCCTCCCCACCCACTACAGCATGTGCCTGTGCAAAGCTGCAAAAGCATAAAGACCCACAGGTAGAAAAACCCACCGTGTGCACACGCCACTGCCCTAATCTCCAGGAGTACCACTTAACCTGGTGATGAGACACCAGGCAGTGACTTTGAGTGCCGTCAGAGGTGTGTGTGTGTGTGTGTGTGTGTGTGTGTGCATGTTGGGGAAGGGTTGGGGGTGTCAAACAGACCCCAGGGAATATCTACCTAGATTTATAGTCTGGCAGGTCCTCCTTTCTCCAGCGAATCAGACCAGTCCCCGCCCCCTCCTCTCACCTTCCTGTGGACTTAGCTCAGATGTCACCAAGGAGGGGTGAGTATGCGTTTGCCTCCCACCTATTATCCACTTGGGGAACTCAGGTGTTTAGCACCCCTTAAGTACCTCTGACTTGCAAGTGTTTAACAAAATGTGTGCCAAAGTGACAGTTTAGCTTCTAAACCCCATCACTAGGAGGAGGCTGTGCTCACCTAACATTAGATGAACCTTCTCAGCCCTCATCATCACCCCCAGCCCCCACTAAAGAGCTTTTAAAAGCCCAGTTCTTCCTCTCCAGGGATCGGACCCCCCACCCCCAGGAATGAACACATTAAGCACCAACCTTAAATCTGCTATACACATGTGCTGTAGCAGCGGGCCACCCTGGCAGGCTGTGACCTTCTGAGGCAGGGCCTGAGAGTCTCAACCTCTCCCCCGATCTTGTCCTGTTGCAACCTCGGCCATTGTTCAATACAGGCTTGTTGAATAAATGAATGGATGAACACTGAGTGTTTGGCATAGTGAGATGCCCACAGCAGGTGCTCAACCAAATTTTGTACAACCCAGAGAATGAACGAGTTCGTCTCTTTTCCATCCACACCCAAAAACTATGAGCAAAGCCGGGCCACTTATCCCGGGTACACTGAGGTTAAGGAGACCTCTAACTTTCTTACTAGATGCTAAGGCCTGCGACCACTGAATTGTCTCTAGGGCCTTGCACACAGTAGGCGGTCCATAAGCCTTCACTGAGTTCGTAATTAATGAATGACTTAAATGAGTCCCGCTGGTGGGGATGCTGCCTTCCGTGCCTATTGACAGTGAAAGACTTCCCCGCATTCCAACTCCTCCCGTGGGACCCCAAAAACCCTGCACGCAAAGTCAGAGCGCACTACGCATTCCGGGGACCCCTGGAAAGGATCCGTGGCCGGACCAAACTGCGGCCGCGTGGGTGCATGCCGCATCGCCCCGGCGGCCTCTCCGGGGCTCCTAGGTATCCGCAGAGGGTACCGGGGCCGCGGTCACGTGCAGAGCCCAGAGCGCCGCTTGCAGGAGCAGGGTCCCGCCAGGCTGCAGCCCGCGAAGTTCCCACCTTAAGTTCCCGTCGCGGCGTCCCCGCCTAGGAGCTAGCCGGGCCGCAGCTCTGTCTCCCAGCGCAGCGATGCCGGGGTGAGGATGCGAGAGGGTGCCGCAAGCGGCACGTGGGACCCGGTTGGCCTGCCGGGGCTGCCCGCAAACTTTGGCCCCAGGGCCGCTGTCCTGCGCGCTAGGACCCCTGACCGTCCCGCCTCCGCCTCCTGGTGCCCGCCGGGCTGCAAGTGCGCCGGCAACGCGGCGCGGCAGCAGCTGAGGGAGGTGGCCGGGCAGGAGGCGGGACGGAGGGAGGGGACTGTGCGCGGGGCGGGGAGAGGGGCGGGCGGGGGGCGGGAGGATGGAGCCACCGCGGGACCCGCCACTGCGATGCCACGCACCCTGACCCGACCCAGAGTCTCTGGGACTCTGGGTCCTAGCGGAACGCAGCGCTGCACTCTCCCCATCCTGCCCATAACCATCTCCTCCTCCCATAACCATCTCCTGCGCCCTGCAGGCCCCTGCCTTCCGGTGACGACCCTTTAAGTCCCAGCGCTGCTCCTCCCAGGGCTCCTGGCCTGAGGCGCATCCACCACTCCAGTTTTCTCAGTGGTCGTGGGACGCTCTTCCACCCTAGGCTCAGCGAGTACCAGGACCCGAGCCTCATTCCCCACGTGAGTCCCTATCGTGGGAACGCCACCGAACCAGTCTTCTGTCCTTAGGGCCAACCTCACTCTGAACTGTCACGGACACTGCAGATGTCACGTCGGGGGGCGGGGGGGCGCATTTTATGTGTGGCCGTCCGGGAGCCACTCACGCTCTCCACCATACCATACCAGCCATACATGTGCCTTCTCCATTGGCGGCCTTGGGCCTTTCCTGCCCCTGCGGTCCAGGGCCTGCACCACCTTTGCAGTAACACCAAAGCCAAAGAACGAGCGCCCTGGGCCCCAGAATGACTCCTATGCTGTAGTTGCTCACTGTCCCTAGTGGGACCTGGTCTGGCAGTCTCTGGGTCCTGTACTCAGTCAGCAGCCTGGAGAGAGCAGGGTGGACTCTGGAGGTCTCTGAGTTGGCAGAAGTTGCAGCAAGATTTGGGATTAGGTGGGAAAGCTGTCTGAGAGGAGAGGGAGTAACCTGCTTGGGGAAATTGGTACTGACTTTTCTCCTCCATCAGGGAAGCAGGAGGGACTCAGGAACCATGCTCAGCGAGTGTGCCTCCTATGCCTGGGGCTTCTTTAACGAGATGCTTAGGCTTGGCCCTGGGGGATGTAAGCTTTGGGTTCACTCAGCACGTGGGTGGAGACAGATGGCAGAGTCAGAGAGTCAGCTGAGGACCTGTCCCAAGAACTCTCTAGCTTCTGCAGTGTCTACACCAGGAGAAAGGGGGCGGGAAGTGCAAGTAGAGGGGGAGGTGGGGGAGGGGCTCTTCAGATGGAACAAAGTCGGACTCCAGAGCAGGGCCAGGAACTGAGAGGACCTCCTCTTTGGGAGATTTGCAAAGAGATCCCACTAAGGGGCAAACAAAGGTTTCTGAGATGCCAAGAGACGCGGGGAGGCAGTGTGCCGGAGGAGGGACATAAATAACAGAGGCCAACATAAAGGTTCTCAGTGGACTGTTCTGGAGGCCAGTGCCTGCGTCCCATGTTGAAAACATGGCTGGTCCTTGGTGCTCTGTTAGGCCCCTGCCTTTTCGAACAGAAGGACCCATGCATCCATCTTTCTTGCTTTCTTCTGAGCCTCGGGTTCCAGAGCAAGGACTGTGCTGTCTTCCTTCTGGCCGGCAGCTTCCACATGGAAAAATTTAAGAGTAGCCTCTTCAGTGATTTTTGGAGGGAGCCAGCATTGTCCTATGACCAGCAAGCCTACTACTGCTGTCCCCATGGAGGGCGGCAGGACCAGGATGTGAGCAGAAGTTCTCAAAACTTTACTGTGGTCTGAGTCCTCTGGAGAATTCTTCAAACCCACTGAATCATACTTGTGACCCATCCAGCAAATTCCCTGGTCTGGGCTTTTTGAAGACTTCAGTTTATCCCAGCTCCATCTGGCCTCAGAGAGATACTTAGATGGGTTTGTGAAGCCCAAGCTAGCCTAACTACTTTATACTTGAGACTGGGCCTATCAGAACTCGGGGCACCTGAGTCTGGTGCTGGGGTGACTTGCAGACAGAAAGCCCAGCACAACAGAGGCAAAGACTCCACCCTCCCCTGCCCTCTACCCCCGACCTCCACACAGTCTCAGACCCAGGCTGTTCTCAGGGGTGAATTTATGATCTTATCCCCTGCTGTGCTTCACCAAGTACAATAAAATCCTTCTAAATCCTTTTAAGGATTCCCTCTGCAGTTCTCTCTTGTGCCGCCTGCCAGATCTCCAGTTCTTATCTTCATTTTCCTCCCAAGAAGCATCCCTGGCCAAGTTGTCCTGTGGAGAAGGATGCTGAGGGTGCTGGGGTAGGCTTTCTGAAAAGATGAGGACCATCAGGCTTGCTGACACATGGGGTAGCCTGTGGGTAACAGGCTCGCACTTGATCTGTAGGCGGGCTATGGCACCGAGCCCTGCTTTATTTGTCTCTACTGGGTTAAGTTTTAAGAAGTTTGAAATTGATTGCTAACATTTAAAAATCAGATTTCACATGACATTATTATTATTATTATTGTTATTTTGAAAAACTGGCAGATCTGGCTAGTATTCTTTTTTTTTTTTTTTTTTTTTTGAGAAAGGGTTTCTTGTATCCCAAGCTAGCCTTGAACTTGCTATGTAGCTAAGGGTGACCTTGAATTTCACACACTTCTATCACCCCCCCTTCTAAGAGCTGGGATTACAGCTGTACACCACTAAACTTTGTTTTTAATTTAATTAAAATTTTAATTTGTTTTAATTTTAAAAAGATTATTGAGGAGAATTTCCTGACCTTGAACTTGATCCATCTGAGGATGCACTTGAACTCTTGACACTCCTGCCTCCCTGGCCAGCAGTGCTAGTGAGGACCACGGTTTGTTTCTAAGCCTGCATCCCATCATGTAAGTCATTTAAGCTACTGCCAGATCCCCAGGAGCCAGAGCTGGTGCAGATCATCTTAGCAAACCTCCTAGATTCACATGGTAGATGGCAAAGCCGGATCTGAAGCCATGCCAGTCTGACCCCAAAGCCTAAACTCACCCTGAAACCAAACGCCATTCCTCTAGGGGCCGGAGGAGACTCATTAGAGCTGCCTCAGGACTTGCCTTAAAAGGGAGTTGCTGTCAGTGGGTCAAGTATGTTCTCCATCTTATCCACTACCCACTGTCAGCGAGTCACCAAGTCCCTGGTTGCTTTCCCGAGGCAGCTAGGGTTATCCACTGCTGTCTGAAGCTCTTACCTATCACCCGAGATGAAAAGGTTTAGATTAGATTACAGCTGGGGAGTCTGAAGAGGCTAACTAGGGAACTGGGCCACTGAGGAGTACAGCTTGTTATAGGGAAAGGACTGCAGTCAGGTCAGGGAGGAGAGCCAGGTACCTTTCTCTCTCAGGAGACCCCATCTTCTGGCCACTCTGTCCCCTTTCTGGGCCTCTGATTCTTGCCTGCCCTGCTCCTCTACCCAGAGTCTTCACCCCATGGATTTTCTTTGTCACCTTGAGACTCCTCATCTAGGAGTGGGGGTGAGCAGTGTGTGAGAATGGGCCACTCAAGGGCAGGCCTGGATATTTAGCACAACACTGATCATTTTGCATTAATTTTGATATTTTAAGATATTGTATCAAGATGTTACTAGTTCTCCATAGTGACTTCTTTGGAAGAGCCGACAAGGTCACCCCAGCTCCAGCCTGGGGCCCTTTCTTTCTCTCTCTTTCTTTCTTTCTTTCTTTCTTTCTTTCTTTCTTTCTTTCTTTCTTTCTTTCTTTCTTTCTTTCTTTCTTTCTTCCTTCCTTCCTTCCTTCCTTTCTTTTCTTTCTTCCTTCCTTCCTTCCTCTCTCTCTCTCTCTCTCTCTCTCTCTCTCTCTCTCTCTCTCTCTCTCTCTCTCTCTTTCTTTCTTTCTTTTTTTCTTGCACTCTGGCTGTCCTGGAGCTTCCTGTGTAGACCAGTCTGGTTGAGAATACACAGAAGTCTTGTCTGCATCAGCCTCCTGAGTGCTGGGATTAAAGGTGTGAACCACCATGCCCAGACACATATATGGAGAGAGAGAGAGAGAGAGAGAGAGAGAGAGAGAGAGAGAGAGAGAGAGAGAGAGAAGATTGAAGTCATGGCTGTAGGCTTAGTTCCTTCAAAGCCTACCTTTAATAATGATTCTTTTTTTTTTTTTTTGGTTTTTTCGAGACAGGGTTTCTTTGTGTAGCCCTGGCTGTCCTGGAACTCACTCTGTAGACCAGGCTGGCCTCGAACTCAGAAATCCGCCTGCCTCTGCCTCCCGAGTGCTGGGATTAAAGGCGTGCGCCACCACGCCCGGCTTAATAATGATTCTTAAATGCTTTAACCTCACTTCTAGCCCACCACTTAGCAGAGATAGTGGAAAAGAAAGGTTATTAGGATTCCGGGGGAGGTGAACCTGTTTAGAAATGGTTCTTTGAAGCAAATCCCATCTGTGTTGTCAGGAACTCAGCAGTTCAGTTCACAGGAATTAGCAGCGACAGCTCGATCCACTCACAAACACTTCAGGAATACACCAGCAGTTTAGAAGTGTCAGGACAGCAAACACGAATCAGCAGTGGTAGTGCAATCTAGCAGACAGCCAGGCTGACACAAGTCTGCAAGGGTGACCAGGACCATCAGGGACACCAGGAGAAGTTCTCTGCTACGCCTCAACAAAGTGAAGATCAGCAAAGACAAGAGACCAATGAAGAATTGCAAAGCTAGCCTTGCAAGCACGCTGTCACTGTCCGTTGAGTCCTATTTATAGTCCTTCCAAATATCACGTGTCCTCTCATGGGCTCTGCCTCATCAAAACACCGTATGAGTCTGTCTTAGCAAAAATCCACATGAGGCTGTCCAGAAACTTCCACTTCAATTAGCCCAAGTCTGCGGAAGTGACAAGAAGTCACAGGAACCTCATGAGAAGTTCTTTGTCGAGTTTCTGTCTATGGCATCACCACAAGTGGAGCTCAGCAATGCAAAGTAAGACAAACCAATGCTTGAGTGTCATTAGTGAAGAATCCTTCATCACGTGTCCTTTCACACGCTTGCTTTAGCAGAACATCCTTTTGCCTGGGTCTGCTTCAGTGAAACGTCATTGGCTATAACTGACTTTCCAAAGGAACCAGAAGTTTCCACTTCAGATGGCTCATTGGTTGAGAGCACTGGCTATGCTGGCAGAGGACCTGGGCTCAGTCCCCAGCACCCAGCACCCCCAGGGCAGTTCACAACCATCTGTATTCCCCGTTTCTGGAAAGCTGACGCCCTCTTCAGGCTTCTGAAAGTGCTGCATACACATGCTGCACATGTTATCATGTAACAGTAAGTCTTTAAAAATCTTTACTTTCCTTTTTTTATTTATGTGTATGTATACATGTACATGTGAGTACAGGTACCCATGGAGACCAGAAGAGGGCGTCAGATCCCCTGGAGCTGGAGTCGCAGGCAGCAAGAGCAGCCAGTGCTCTCAACCCCAGCCATCTCTCTAGTCCCTGCCTGGGTTGCACCTCTCAGCTCATTATTCTAGGGAGGCTCAACCTCTGACTCTGGTTCTAGAATGATCTAAGAGGCCCACTAGAGCTCTGACAGATACACTGATATCTCTTGTGGCCTTGCGGACCCCAGCCATTTAGGGATGCCACTTGTATTTTTTTCTCCTGGTGCCCCACACAAAATGTCACCCCATGTAGACAGGATCTCTACGTGATTAATCCCCTCTCCTGGCAGCATGCAGTTTGGGAGGTATGAGGTGGCTCTACCCTTCAATGTTCTGCTCTGTGTGCCTCGGTTTCATTCATGAGGTCACCTGACAGACGTCCCTTAAGGATCACTATCACGGCAAGAACTGAGCTAGCACTTGGCCACATCTGTAGCCTGAGAGCTCTGACACGTGACTGTGGAGCCCAGATGGCCCCCAGGGGATGGCATGCCGAGTAGGGTATGTGCAGTGCTCGGCTTGCAGGTGAGATGTGATATCCCCAAGCCCCAAGCCAGGCAGGTCTTTCCAGCACTGTCTCCAGATACCTTCAGCCACGCAGCAGCCTTCCTGGCAGCACCTTCCTCCAGAGAGTGCTGTCGAGCTTGGGAGCACCCTCTCCGGATCCAACTGGGAGCACCCTCTCAGGATCCAGCTGGGAGCTTTTCATTTCCCTCAGTCCCTCCGAGGATGGTAGCTTCTCTCTAGTCCTGACAACCCCACTCCTGAAACCCCACTTCCTCCTGCCTGCGGCTCTCCCTCCCCAGCTCCAGCCTCAGGGCAGCCTCTGCTAAGCCCAAGCCCACAACCTTGTTCCAGGATTCTTTGGTTCAATCTGCCCAGGGTTCCTGCAGCTTTAACTCAGCTGGGATGTGTGGCTCTTGCACACAGAGGATTCCTGCCTGGGCCTCAGCATTACATGTGGGGGGGTGGTAGGGGTGGGGCGTGGGGATGGGGGGTGCTCTCAGAGGTTGGACTTTAGATACGTAGCCTTTGGAGGGTACTGCTTCAGAAAAGTTCCTGATAGTGATTGAACACTTATAAGATAGGGAGACAATATATACTCATGAACAAGTGGCATCCTATGCAGCTTCAGAGGGTGAAGGAGGGTGCCTGATGGGAGAAGGGAGAGACAGACGTGAGGGTGCTTGCTTTGAACCTACTCCATGCATATAGTCTCAGGGTCTTATTCTGGCTGATATGTGTTCTTGCCTTTATATGCAGCGATAACCCTAAGTAACTGGAACACAAAGTGGTTCTTAACTGAAGAACCGTCTAAGCCTAAGGACCATCTATCTACCCCTGAGGCTGAGGAAGGAGGATCGGTTGAGTCCAGGCGTTCCAGGTCAGCCTGGGTTACATAGTGAAACATTGTTTCAAAAACCAACAGGGATGGAGAAATGCTCAGAGGTTACAAGCACTGGCTGCTCTTACAGAGGACCTGGGTTCAAATTCCCAACATCCATGTGGTAGTGCACAACCATCTTTAACTCCAGCTCCAGGGGATCTGACGCCATCTTCTGGCCTCCATGGGCACTGCATGTACATTGTGCACAGTTAATACATACTGTTAAAACGCCTATATGCATAAAATAAAAAATGTTAAGAAATCTTACAAACAAACAAAACCAACAAAATCACAAACAAACAAAAAACAAAACAGAAACTAAGAGAGCAGCGGCTATGGCACAGACACTCATCTTTGTCCTAAGATGTACACATTTTTAAAAAACTATATTGCCGGGCGTGGTGGCGCACGCCTTTAATCCCAGCACTCAGGAGGCAGAGGCAGGCGGATTTCTGAGTTCGAGGCCAGCCTGGTCTACAAAGTGAGTGCCAGGACAGCCAGGGCTACACAGAGAAACCCTGTCTCGAAAAACCAAAAAAAAAAAAAAAAAAAAAAAAACAAACTATATTTACTTATTTGGATTATATTTACTTAGGTTCCTGTGGGTGCGTGGGTATGTGTGTGTCACAGCGTGTATGTGAGGTCATAGGGACAACTTCAAGAGTCACTTCTCTCCTTTCACAATGTGGGCCTCAAGGATCAGGCTTGGCACCAAGCCACTACCCACTGAGCCATCTCACCGACCCTCTCCTAAGATTTTTAAATCTACGACCCCACAGGGTAGATTTCATTCTTCTCCTTGTTTTCTGGACAGGGTAGAGCACTGAGGTTATTGTCAGGATCACAAACCAGCTGTGGTTGCCAGGAGGGCAGGAGGACCTCGGTGTACTTACACCCTCTCCTGTTCTTCTTGAGCCCTCACCCCGAATTAAGAGAGAGCTGCTGCCCATCTCCTCTCCTCCCCAGCAGAGGAGAGGTCCAAGGCTTTGCTTCCTCAAGCCAGCCAGTAGACAGGGGCAGGCATACAGGGCAGGGAGCACAGGAAGGGGAAGAAGGTTCCTTCCCACAGGGGTGGGTCAGATGGTGGACATACAGTCCCCTGCTCCTCTTCCGGCCCCAGCACCAGCTCTGCGCCCAGGTCCCGGCATTCAAGGTCAGTGCCTCATGTACCATCCTGAACGTCGGCTTTGCTGCAGTGGAAGATTTTGATCCCCGCGTTCCTTTGCGTTGTTTCTGGGCTCCATTCCCTTTTATTTCATTTCCATCTCAAAACCCGAGTTCACCTCCTTAGTGGCTGACGGGACCATTTATTTCTGAGGCCGCCGTGGCTGAGGGCGGCTGACAGCAGAGTGAGCGAGCACCCTGGGCGATTGCCACCTTGCTTTGTTCCTGCAGACCTGAGGGAGACGCAGAACATCTTCATTTGGCAGCAGAAAGACCGTCAGAGCTCAGAACCTCTGTTCTCATCCCCTTGGCTGGATATGCATTTTGTTGCCTAAATTCTCCCTCTCGGTTCTCCCCACCCCCACTCCAAGGACTGCCTAGTGGACTCCTCCTTTTGGATTTGTCCTTTAAGCCTCAAAACCTTGAAAGTGTGTGTGTGGCACGTCAAAGTCTCCCGCTCCTGGATGCCATCGTTGGACCAGCCTCTCGATTGTGGCTTCAAACTTATTTCTCAGTGTTCAAATGATGAGATGAAGTCCAGAGAGAGCTAGACACTTGTAGGGTTTTCACAGCAGTGACTGGTAGAGGCAGGGCTGATGTCTCCCAGATATTAGAAAGGCAAACATCAAGGACCAGTTCTGTCTACTCTGACATCTGGAATCGTCGGCCACCGCTACTCCAGGGTCCTCTTTCTTCTCTTTTGGAGTCTCAGTTGGAATGCTCCCCTTTAGTGATGTCACTCCAGGACTGGAGAGATGACTCAGTGGTTAAGAGCACTGGTTGCTCTTCCAGAGGTCCTGAGTTCAATTCCCAGTAACCACATGGTGGCTCACAACCATTTGTAGTGGGATCTGATGCATTCTTCTGGTGTGTCATTGAAGACAATGACAGTGTACTCATATAAATAACTATACTTTTTTTTGAAAGATGTCACTCCAGATCTGTGCCCATCCCCCAACCCAGACACACTGTTCACTGTGTTTGACAGCCTTTGCTGAGCTTCGTCTGACTGTGCCTCATACACAGAGATGACAAGCTGTGCTAACTTTGGCTTCTTCTGACTTGCCACTCTAGCTTACCTGGCTGAAAATCCTAGAGGCTCATGTATCCTCTGACTGCAGAGCCTACAAATGAACCATTCGTTCTGCTGTTTGTCAGCCTGGTCGCACCCATGCCTGCATAGCTCATAGCATCCTATTCAGGCTCACAGTTTTACATCATTCTAGAAGTTCCCCTTGTGGGTGGTGCCATCTCTGGGATGCGAGTCTTGGGTTCTATAAGAGAGCAGGCTGAGCAAGCCAGGGGAAGCAAGCCAGTAAAGAACATCCCTCCATGGCCTCTGCATCAGCTCCTGCTTTCTGACCTGCTTGAGTTCCAGTCCTTGACTTCCTTGGTGATGAACAGCCTTGTGGAAGTGTAAGCCGAATAAACCCTTTCCTCCCCAACTTGCTTCTTGGTCATGATGTTTGTGCAGGAGTAGAAACCCTGATTAGGACAGCCTCCTTTATTATCTAACTTTGAGTTTTCTAGTTTTTTTTCCTCTCCCCCCCAAATTAAGTTCTGTTTGTGTTGCCCAGTGTGGTGATTTGAATATGCTTGGCCCAGGGAGTAGCACTATTAGGGGTGTGGCCTTGTTAGAGTAGGTGTGGCCTCGTTGAAGGAAGTGTGTTTCTGTAGGCATGAGCTTTGAGAACCTCATCCTAGCTGCCTGAGGATTTGGAGTCTTCTGATGGACTTCAGATGAAGATGTAGAACTCTCAGCTCCTCCAACCCCATGCCTGCCTGAATGCTGCCATGCTCTTGCCTTGATGATAATGGACTGAGCCTTTGAACCTGTAACTCAGCCCCAATTAAATGTTGTCCTTATAAGAGTTGCCTTGGTCATGGTGTCTGTTCACAGCAATGGAAACCCTAACTAAAACAGGCAGCTGCATACGCTTGGGGCCTGGTGTGTGGTTGACCTGCTAGGTTGTATGGTTAAAGAAAACGGACTCTAGTTTCTCGGCAGCTGTTAAATGCCAATAGCTCCTCAGGGAGGTGTGGGATGTCGTGCCCACCTCCCCACTCCCCTCCCACTGGATTTTGTCTGTCTGTCTTGAGCTTGGGTGGATCCTGTGGGTGCTGTCAGTCTCTGGGAGTTCTGGTGTGCAGCTGCTCTGTTGTGTTATCCTCCACCTTGGACTCTTACAGTGTTCCCGTTGCTTCTTCCTTGAAGACTCCCGAGCCTCGGAGGAAGCCAGCTTGCCAGTTTGCACATAGGCTGATCTCAGCCTCTTTGTAGATCCCAGCAATGATTACCTGGATTCTCTGTCTAGTACAGCGCTGAGAAAGTAAATGCCCAGTCAGTGTTGGCAGAATGGCACCGAGCCTGGTAGCACAGGCCTGTAAGTAGTCCTAAGCTACTTGGGAGGCTGGGGCAGGCGGAATTGCAAGTTTAAGGCCAACCCGGGCAACATCTTGAGACCATCTGAAATGAAAGAAATACCAGAGGAAAAGAGGCCGAAGCTTTAGATACTTTCCAGTTGCTGCAATAAAATATTATAGCCAAAAGGAACTTGGGGGAAAGTGGTTTGTTTCTGTGCACAGCTCCAGATTGATACAGCCCATCATGGTGGGCAGCGGGAGGGTGAGGCAGCTTGGCAGTCTGAAGGGGAAGTCGGGGAGGGGCTATAAAACCTCCAACCCACCCCACGTGATGCACTTTCTTCAGCAAGGCTCCACCTCCTAAGGGCTCCATAACCTCCCCAAACAGTGTCACCAGCTGGGGACCGTATATTCAAACACATAAGCTGATGGGGACACTTTCTATTTAAACCACCGGAACAGGGGTCGTATCTCAGTGGTCAAGTACTTGCCTAGGGTGCAAGACGCAAAGCAAAAATAACAATAACGATAGTGCTGTAGAATGAATGAGTGAATGAGTGATTGCTCGCTGTCCTGATCCCACCATCTATGAATGAGTGAGTGAGCGATTGCCTGCTATCCTGACTCCACCATCTATCTATGAATGAGTGATTCCCTGCTATCCTGATCCCACCGTCTCTTCCTTAAGATCTCACCCCTGGAGCCTGGCCTGCTGTCCCAGTGGTCCATCACAGTGGTTTAGAGGACAGCTCTGGTCCCTCTCTTCCTCAGTGATTTCCCCTGCGAAAGGATCACAGTGGCTCGGGCTTCATGGAACAGGGCTGGACTGGGTCACTGGCTGAGCAGTCCTCAGCAGACCCCAAGCTGTGGCTTCTGCCCCTGGCAGCCAGGAGGGTTGAACTTGGATAGATCTCCTGTTGTTGACAAGAGGCTGCATGGTGGTTCATTACATGCTTCGAGCAGCTCTGGTGTTAAGTGATTGTCACCCAGTGTGTGACCCTTGGAGACCTGCAGCAGCTGGCTGCAAAGAGCCTTGCAGAGTGGTTTGTGGCAGGCAGGCTCTTTCATGCCTGGCCCCTTCCGGCTCCCGTGTACCGGACCTCTGACCTCCCCCTCCCCCAGATCGGGTCTCGCAATTTCTACACTGCTTTTCATCCCTTCTGCAGCTTCCAACTGCATGCTTTGCTGCCCCCGGGTCCTCCCATTTATTGCCAAGCGCTTCCTTTTGAAGTAAGAAAAAAAACATGAAGGCAGGAATCTTATCAGCTTCGCCTTTCATTTCTGCAGAGACAAATTTAGTTCTTTTCCACAGAGTGGGGAGCCCGCTGACTTCATGGGGAAGAGTCTTACTGTGGGAAAGACAGGGAGCCAGACACCCTGAATCCAGGACGCTGGAACCTCACCTCCCTGGCCTTGCCTATGTCAGGCTACACTTGTAGCTGCTTCTGCTGCTTATCCTGTTACACCTATGCAAGCGGCTTACTGACTCACAGCCTGACTGACAAGCTTTGTCCTCAATGGTCAAGCTTGTGGCTTTCTCTTCCACCCTGGGGAGGGGAAAGCACACTGTTTGGAAGGAAAGAAAGCTGCTAGCTGCCTGCCCTGGTAGTGGTTTGTGAGTTTGTTGGTCTTTCCACACACACCCCTTTTAAGCATTCATGGAACACTTACTGTGATTTTGGGGATGTGGCCTGAATGGCAGTTTTGTAACTCCGTAGTACACAGGAGTCGGTTCTTGCTGGGGTAGAACCTGGACTCCAGCATATTAGAGGCCTCCCATGGTGATGACTGCTCTCCACCTCTTTTCCCTCAGGGGCAGGGGAGAGGGAGGCATCGGTGGTTTGTGGAGCAGGCAGGGAGGTAGGATTCTGAGTGTGGGAGAACCCACCTACTCCTGGAGGGAAGAAGTGGGCCAGGGGGATCTGGCTGGAGCACCACAAAGGCCTTTTTCTTTTTGAAAACCACATTTGACTTGTTTAGTGTGTGACTGTGCCGCAGTGCACAGGTAGAAGCCAGAGGCGAACCTGCTGAAGTTGGATCTTTCCTTCCATCATGTGGGTCCTGGGAATTGAACTCAGGCAGTCAGGTTTGACAGCAAGCCCTTTCACCTGCTGAGCCATATTGGCAGCCCAGTGATTCTTGCCTCTGTTCTCCCAACAGCTGGAGGGGATCTTTTGAAAGCTCTGGCCACATCAGGCGACTGCTTCATGCCTCTTAGAAAAGAAATTCAGATTCCCTGTTAGGTGGCTAGTTGTCCCTGTCACCTGCTAGCCCTGTCTCTCCGCATTAGTTCTGGCTTCATTCTTCACAGCCTTCTGGCTTCCAGTCTCACCCCCACCACCTTTATTATCATCCATCGCATAGCTGCGTCTTTCCCATGTCACCTCTCAAAAGCATGGCCCCTGAAGGGCTGCCCCTGGTGGCAGTCCTTGGTCTCAGACTCTCAAGTCCCTTCCGCATCTCAGACCTGGAACCACAGGTTCCTTTGTGCCTGTGACATCCAGTAATCTTGGAACCAGGGCCTCAAGGCTTCAAGGCAGCCATTCTTTCCAGATCTTTCCTGAGGACTTAGGCATATCTATGTATGAATGAGGCAGGGTCCCACTGTGTAATTCTGGATGGCTTCGAACTCACAGAGGTCCACCTGCCTTTCCTTCCCTTGTTCTGGGATTAAAAGTGTGAACCACTAGGCCTGACAGAAGTACATCATTTTAATAAATGCATACAATTAATCATGATTTTATACCGTAATTTCAGAGCCATGGGGTGATATATGGTCCCATTCCTTCTGTGCTCTCCCCCCCCACACACACACACACGTGCTCTCGCGCTCATCTGGAAGAGTCCAGACCAGAGAGGGAAAGAAGATAACTGACCCCTGCCAGCAGACTAGGGCTGGCCAGGGCTGTCTGTGAGAGAGGAGGGAACAGCAGGGGAAAGAGAATAGAGAAACCAGTGAGAGAAGCAGGAGTAGGGCAGGGTTGGGGAGGGTGGAGTGGAGGGAGGGGAATGGGGGCATGGAAGAAGGAAGAGCAGGGTTGTAAGAAGGGATGAACAGAGAGATAGAAGGGAGCCAGAGCTGGAGAGAGTTAAGGCAGAGAAGAGATGAG
Organism: Mus caroli; assembly: GCF_978045245.1. NCBI lineage: Eukaryota > Metazoa > Chordata > Mammalia > Rodentia > Muridae > Mus > Mus caroli. The sequence continues at coordinate 11,251,301 of NW_028227257.1, read as the reverse complement.
AAGAACCAGGAGGCTAGCCTGAAATGTGTAATAGGTTCTTGTGACACTTGAGGGAGTCTGGAGGCCAGCATGAACTTTGCTGTGTTTACAGGCACCACAGGTAGCCATATGTCCCTTCTGCCAGAGGTAAGGGAAATGGCTCCTTTAGGTGTGGTAGCCAGTTTCACAGGCTCCTGAGGATGCTGTCTTATCTCACTGCCTTTAGCGTTTGGGGAAATGGAGTTTCCTTTGGACCTGGAAGTGGCCGGGCCCCATTGTCCTGTGAACACCTGTTTGTGTTTTTTATTGTTTCCATCCCTCTGCCTTACCTTCCCAAGTAGCTGGGATGACAGACCTAACCCAGGCCCAGGCTGAGACATTGCTCTTAATCATTTCACTTCAGTCACACTGGCATGAGGTGTTCCCATGGCTCCTGCATGCCTGAAGAACACCCTTCATCCCCCCTCGCTGATCCTCCACAGCCAGGGGTCTCGGTCTTTATCAAACAGAAGCTGGGATCTCAAGACCCAGGCCATGCTTACCCCCTACCTCACCCAGAGCTGCTTCTCTACCTTGAGTGGCCAGACCTACTTGGGACCAGCCTCCATTTTAACAAAAAAAGAACCTGAGAACTTGATCTGCAGATGAAGCCAAGCTGGACCTGAGTTCCAGGAAGAGCCACATAGCTTGCCACCCCCCCCACCCACCCACCCAACAATTACTCCCTAGCAACAGCCAATCAGGAGTAATCTGATAGTTTCAGATGAACTTCCAGTTTGTGATTATTGTTCATGGTTTTGCTTCAGAGCACCCACCTTAAAGGACAGCAAATGTCATAAAAGCCATCCAGTTAGATGCTTGCCAGGCTGGAAACCCCCCTTGCTTGCTCGCTATTTCCACATCAAACATTGTCCCACTGAGGGCTCAGGGCTTCACTCTCCTGTTGTCCTGCTGGATCAATGACAGTAGGGGTGGGGGTGGGGGCCCAAGATGGAGCTTGAATAAAGACCCTAGTGCGATTACATCGGAATCGGCTCCTTGGTGGTCTTTTGGGGTTCATGACGACCTCAGTAAGGTTTTGCTTGCCTTTGTCACTGGTCATATTTTCTGATCCCATAACAATGAACCTGGGAGCCACTGGCCCAGAGTGACTTGAGTGCCATTGTATTCTAGGGCCCTAGTTCTCCGACTTAAGCTCCACCCACTCAAACATCACCCACCCCTGCAACAATACTACCATAGGGAGTCTGGAAGGTCAGAGCCAGAGAGAAAATGTGACTGTAGACCCTGGGTTGAGGCAGGAGAGGATAGCATACAGTTGTCGACCCACTGGTGACTTTCCTACTTCACGATTGGTGTTGAAGCGAAACCGCACTGAATGCCATGCTGTGAACTCAATGGCCTATTATAGAACAGGATTTGTAGTGGGTGACTTTGCCCAGCATCCACTAATGTGGTCTTAGCCTGCATAAGGTGGTCTCAGCCAGCTTAAGGGGATCTAGCAGAGTCCTTTCCCAACACCAGGGCAAAATCTGTGACAGAAGCAATTTAAGAGAGGAAGTGTTGAGCCGGGCATGGTGGCGCACGCCTTTAATCCCAGCACTTGGGAGGAAGAGGCGGACGGATTTCTGAGTTCGAGGCCAGCCTGGTCTACAGAGTGAGTTCCAGGACAGCCAGGGCTACACAGAGAAACCCTGTCTCGAAAAACAAAAAACAACAACAACAACAAAAAAAAACCAAAACACACACACACACACACACACACACACACACACAGAGAGAGAGAGAGAGAGAGAGAGAGAGAGTTTCCTTCAGCTCAGCTCACACTTTCCTTTCTCATTAAGAGTTCAAGGGCAGCTGGAGAATCTCTCATTTCTTGGCCAATCAGGAAGCAGAGAGCTGGGGCAGGACGCAGAGGCTAGTTGAATCTTCAAGCGCCCCCACCCCCACCTAAATCACATTTCTGCCAGCTAGGCATCCTGTCTCAAGGGTTACAAAACCTGAGGATGCAGGACCAAAAGGGGCCAACCGTTCTAACTCATGAGCCGGTGGGGGGCATTCACCTTAGACCACAGCAGGCAGGCTGGGTGTGGCTTATGGGCGTGGCTCATGACAAATGCTCAGTTATTCGGTGTAGATGTTTTGTTGCTATGAACTGGATTAATTAGAGAGGAGATGGCAGGTCTTACTGTAAGCGCCTTCTATTGATTGATTATTTCCTCAATTATCCAGCAAATATGTATTAATGCATTCCGTGATGAGATACTGGAAATGTAAATGGGTTTCACAGGAATTTGATTAAAGGGAAATTAGCCAAGGCAGTTTGCACTAAGTTCCATCAAAATTCTCTTAGGACAATTTGCAAACTTCAGCTGTCTTTCTGCGTTTTGTCTTTGCTCTGATTTATCTGTCCCCATGACTGAGTAGCAACGTGAAGGTTCCTTAAAGCCAGCTTGCATTGTTTTAAATAGATTTACTTCAAGAAGAAATCTTCACGGGTCTGAGAGATGGCGCAGCAGTTGAGAGCATTTGTGGTTCCTGCAGGGGATATGGGTTCGGTTCCTAGCATCCATGTTGGTCAACCATGTTATGCCAGCTTCACACCAAATGAAGAGGGGCACGATGCCCTCTCGTGGCCTCTGAGGGCAACTGCACTCATGTGTGTGTACTGTCACACATGTGCACGTAGTTAAAAATAAAATCTTTTGGGGGGGCGGGGGGGGGTACAAGGCCACGCTATGAATCTCTGATCTCTGGTGTCCTAGAGCTTGATAGATGACTAGGCTGTCCTTGAACTCACAGAGACCTACCTGCCTGACTACTGGGATTGAAGGCATGTGCCACCATATCTAACAAAATAAATATTGTTGATTGTTTGTTTTTTGGAAATGGGGTTTCTCTGTGTAGCCCTGGCTGTCCTGGAACTTGCTCTGTAGACTAGGTTGGCCTTGAACTCATAGAGATCTGCCTGCCTCTGCCTCCCGATTGCTAGGATTAAAGGTATGCATTACTCCCACCTAGTCAATAAAATAAATCTTAAAAAAAAAGTTTGATGTGATTATGGTAAATGAAAAATTGGTCAGAATGTATCCAGTTTTTTAAAAAAGATATTTATTTATTATTATATGTAAGTACACTGTAGCTGTCTTCAGACACACCAGAAGAGGGCATCAGATCTCATTATAGATGGTTGTGAGCCACCATGTGGTTGCTGGGATTTGAACTCAGGACCTTCGGAAGAGCAGTCACTGCTCTCAGCCGCTGAGCTATCTCTCTAGCTCGTGTATCCGGTTTTTGTGGCAATTACTATCTCTCTAGCTCGTGTATCCGGTTTTTGTGGCAATTACCGGAGGGGAACAGTTTAGAGGGGAAAGGTTTATTTTGACCCACGGTTCCCGGTCTATGGGGGGCGGGGGCTGACTCCATGGCTTATAGGCTCTTGGGGCAAAGGAGAATCTCACAGCAGGCAGGTGAGAGGTGACAGAGCAAAGATACCACCTTATGGCAGCTGGAAAGGAGCAGGTTCATGGGCTGGACAGGCGCTAGCTCACAAGAGCACACTCTTCAGTCACCGGCTTCCTTGACAGAGGCCCCAGTTCCCAGTCAGACCATCGGAATCAGAGCACCAAAGACTGAATCCACAGATTGGGTTAGAGCCTCATGGCTGGAGGAAAACCTATTTGGGAGACACATTGTATCAGGCCATCACACTTGGTCTAAACTAAGTAGCCAAGCTAGAGGTGACACCTGAGCTTCTGCAGAGTCCTGGAAGGGAGCCCGCCCTTCCTCTGAACGGAAACACAGCCGGGTGGAGCTCAGAGAGAAACTTCCATACCGGCTCACCCAGCCAGATGTGGGCAGAGTGGTTTTTGCTCATCTGTTGCTGGTGCCATTGTGAACTTCTGTCTTAGTCGCAGTTCCACAGCTGTGAAGAGACCCTTGTGACCAAGGCAACCCTTATAAAGAAAGCATTTAATTGGGAATTTGCTTACTGCTTCAGAGGGTGGGTCCATGATCATCATGGCAGAAGTGGACAGGGATGGTGCTGGAGCATCACATGAGAGCAGCAGGCAGAGAGAGGCTGAGCTTGGCACACATCCTCCAAGTTCCACTAACTGGGGACAAACCACTCTAACACAGGAGCCTATGGGGACCAGTCTGATTTAAATCGCCACAACATCCCAAGTTACATCTAATCCCTGAAGCTCGTAATGGTGTCCTTGTGAGTTTTGTTGTCAAACTGGCATACCTGGGAAGAGGGAAACTGTGAGAGACCAAACTGTGGGAAACCTAACTGAAGAACTGCTTCAGTTAGATTGGCCTATGGCCATTTCCATAAGGCATTTTCTCAATTGCTAGTTGATGTAGGAGGGCTCAGCCCACTGTGGGCGGCGCCATCTCCAGACATGTGAACCCAGGCTATATAAGAAATGTAGGTGAGTAAGCCAGGCAAAGCAAGCCAGTAAACAGTATTCCTCTCTCATCTGTTTCAGTTCCTGACTCAAGCCAAGGTTCCTGCCTTGGCTTCCTCTCAGTGATGACCTGTAAGATGAAATTAACCCTTTCCTTTCCCTAGTCACTTTTGGTGGTCTCCTCCTCCTCCTCCTCCTCCCCCTTAATCACAGCAACAAAAAGCAAACTAGAACAAACTGGAATGATGACATTCTGAGAAACCCTCATGTTTAAAAGCCCCTTCAGAGTCATCCGTGAAACACTGAGTCTGGACAGAGAAGTTAGACATAAATACTGATTATTATCCCCAGTCACCCTCCAGCCATTCATCGTACTTACTGGAAAATTCATTTGAAATGTAGTGTGGGCTTCTGCTTTGCAGCTTCCCCCTTTTTATTACTTCTCTGTCATAATCTCCACGATGCTTCATTGTGGCTCTCAGCACCAATCATGCCTTTCAATGCTAATTCGCTCTGCACTCTGAATTCCTATTTACTGAACTTGTAGGCTATGGACTTCCTGAGAAAGAAATGCTACTAACTCAACTTGATTAAGCCCAAAATTATAGAGGCAAACCACTTTTCCAGTGTGTGTGTATGTGTGTGTGTGTGTGAGAGAGAGTGTGTGTGTGTGTGTGTGTGTGTGCCCGTGTGTGAAGGACAGAAGACAACCTCAGTTGTCATTCTTCAGGAGCCATCTACCTTGTGTTTGGGGACAGGGTCTCTTGCTGTCCTGGAACACGTTATCAGACTAGCTCACTGGCTGTTCAGTGAGCCCAGGGCTCTGCCTGTTTCCATTTCCCCAGCACAACTCTGGGTTTCTTCTTCTCTAAAAATTAGGGTGCGTGCGTGCACGCACGTGCGTGTGTGTGTGTGTGTGTGTGTACATGTGTGCAGGTGCCCTCAGGGGTCCAATCCCCAGGAGCTGGAGTTATAGATGGCTGTGAGCCACCCAGTGTGTATACTGGGAACTGAACCAGGGTCTTCTGGAGCAGGTGGCACTCTTGACCACCAAGCCAGATCCCCTAGGCTTCTTTTTAGCTAGGTTCTTGGGGTTGAACCCAGGTTCCCATGCTTGCATGGCAAGGCGTGCCTGAGACTTCTTTTCAGCTCTAAACTGTTTTCCCTGTTCTAGACATTCTTTATGCTGAAGTTTCCTGCAGAATGCATACCAAGACTCCAACACTTTTCAAACCGTTGACAAAAAGATCACCCTCCCACCCGTGTCCAACACACATACGATTTGGGGAACGCATGTATAATGAAGTGCCCCGGAATAAACCTGAGCCCAAATTGCTCAGGTTTTTGGAGGATATCAGCCTTGCATGGTTTTGTGATAGGCAGGCGAAGCAGTGGTAGGAGGGAAGAGCTGTTGAAAGGAACCCACCCACACCCTCAGTGCCAGCGTCCAGGGACGACAGTTTGCCAATGAGACAGAGCTGGGTCCAGACTAGGGCTGTTCAGTTCAGAGAAGAACAGCTGGAGACAAAGAGGGTTTCGGTGTCTGCATGCATCATACGGCAAGGTGGTCCTTATGTATGCGGAGGGTCAGGCAAGCTGTGAAAGGGAGGCGAGACCTACAAATCAGTATCTATTAGGAATCCACTGTCTGACCATGTGAAGTCCTTCCAGCATTCCCCAAAACAAGATGTGATTAAAAACCAGCCAAGAGGAGCTGGAGCCCTGATTCAGTGGCTAAGAGCTCTGTGGCATGCTGCTCTTGCAGAGGACTGAGTTCAGTCCTCAGCACCTACATTAACCAGCTCACCACTGCCTATAACTCTGAATCTAGAGAATCCCAGGGAGCCTAATGCCTCCAGCCTTCACGGGCACCTACACTCACGTGTGCATATGCACACATGAGCATGAGCAAAAAAATATAAGTAAACTATGTTAAATAATAATTTAAACATCTCAGCAAAGCCAGGGCTGCAGAGGTGGCTCATTGAGGCCTTGAGTTTAATCTCCAGCAAGGGCAGGAATACCCACCAGTGTCTTCCAGAAAAGGAGGGGGGAGCGCAGCCTTTCCTGTGGATAGAATCCTTGTCTTCTGCCCATTCTCAGCCTCCAGGGTTGAGAACAAGTGTGAAGTCATCTTCTACCCAGACCTGTACAAGGCCAGGGGGTTTGCATCTTTTATCTTTGTTGTGACAAAATACTTAATTCAAGAGCAATTTGAAGAAAAAGAAGGAGGAGGAGGGGGGAGGAGGAGGAGGAGGAGGAAAAGGAGGAGAAGGAGGAGGAGAAGAAGAAGAAGCAGGAGAGGGGGGGAGGGGGGAGGGGGGGAGGGGGGGAGGAGGAGGAGGAGGAGGAGGAGGAGGAGGAGAAGAAGAAGAAGAAGAAGAAGAAGAAGAAGAAGAAGAAGAAGAAGAAGAAGAAGAAGAAGAAGAAGAAGAAGAAGAAGAAAGGGTTTATTTATTTGGGGCCACAGTTTGAGAGTGCTGTCCTGTCCATCATGGTAGGAAAGCCACGGTGGCAGGAGCGTGAGGCAGCATAAGGAGGCGGGTAGTCGATGGGCTTTTCCGTCTGATTCAGTCTGGAAAGCCAGTGTATGGGATGGGTTGGTCTTCCCTTCTCCATCAGTCTCTCTGGAAATCCCCTCACAGACACACCCAGAGGTACGTTGCCATGGTGATTCTAAATCTTGCAGAGTAGACAACGGAGACTACCAGCTCAGCCTTCCAGACATAGACTGGGGGTTGGGGTTTCAGACTGCCCTGGTGCCAGCTCCCATCTTTACCTTTTTAGCTGTGTTAGCCTACGTGGGTTACTAGGTCTGCTGAGCCTTGGCTTCCTGATTCCATTGAGCATATCACCTGTGTCTCCAGCACATCCTTGGAGTTGGGATGACAGGGGAGTCAAGCAGAATGGTTAGTGTAGAGACCTACATGGGTGCGATGGTTATTCCTGGTTTTCAACTGAAAGACCCACAACGTGAGGACTCCCCCGCGACACCCCAAAATCACCCACAAGAAATGGTCTTGCTGCAAACTGCAAGAGGATTTTTATTCGAGAGCGCTCTCGAGCCCACGGTCATACACCACGCAGGGGTAGAGGACCGTGGCGCCCCGAGTAGCTGGATAAGGGGGTATTTAAAGGAAGAAACCACAACTCAAGGAAGTGGGGAGGGCGTTGTTGGAAAAAAAATACCAAAGATACCAGTTAAGAGTCACAAGGAAGTGCAAAGTCACAAGTGTTACAAGGAATACCTGGTAATTGTTCCAGTTATCTCTCAAGACACTTTCTAAGAGCCCCTAACAATAGCACATTCTTTGAATGAACACTCTTTGAACCCAGGAAGCAGGTGGGTGGAGGAATGTCGCTATCTGTTTTATGACCAGCACACCTCGGAGCACTGAGCCACAAAGGCCACACTCCCAAGCCTGGGCCCAAAGGCCTAGAATTTTTCCCTTACGTTTTACTTTTTCACAACCTGATGGTGTCTGGAATCAAGTAAGATATACAACTCTGGGCAGGAAAGTGTGTGGGGGGGTGCATTTTCAGAAAGGGTTTTCTAAGTGGGGGAACACCTTCCACACAGTAGGCGGCACCTTCTGGTGGGCCCAGAAACCAAGATCCTGGGAGAAGGCAGCTTGCCTGCCTCCCTGCCTTGCTGGGACTGTGTCTACATGGTTGTCACCCTGGCTATGGCCACCGTGCTTGCTGCTATCAGTGTCTTCAGCTTCCATCATGGACTGAAGGCCAGTGGCACTCCAGGGACCCTCCAGGCACCCATTGCCAGACTGGAACTGCTGAGGGGTCTGGCTTAGTGGACCGAGCAGCTGCTGGGCAGTCAGGCTCTGTAGCAGGCGGGTGGCCATTGTCAGAAGCCAGTCCGGTGAGTTCCTTCTTATATATTCATTCTAAGGGCTCTGTCCCCCTACAGAAGATCTGCCCTAACATATCGAGGCCCTCCAAACTCACTGAGCTATGGATGCCAGCAGAGGGGGTGGGGAGGGAACAAGCAAGGGTTAAGACCAGAAAGGTCACCCCAGAATCTACCCTACCTGCCCCAGAAGCTGTAAGTTTCCCAGGAAGTCAGATTCCCTCAGCATTGCTCATTTCCCAGGAGGACAATGGTAATTATGCTAATCAATGGAAATGAGGTGCCGCTGTGATTAATCCTGTCAGCCCGATTGGATTGGCAGGTGCCTAGGAGGTTTGTAAAGAGCACAGGGGAGACCAGGAGGGCTTTGACCTAATCAGTGCCTTTTCCTAATTATGAATTCAAATCTGAATTCCACGTATTTTTCTTGAGACAGAGTCTCTTGTAGCCCAGGCTGGCCTCAGACTTGCTATGAAGTTGAGGATGGCCTTGAACTTCTGATCCTCCGGCCTCCACCTCCCGAATGATGGGATTACGACTGTGAACCACCAACTCTGGCTTCTCTCAACTTTTGAGAACACAGACATCCAAAGCCCAGCCGTCCATCCAAGTAGATTCTCCATTGTCTGTCCGTCATTGGGCAGTGAGGAGCCACCGGAGGGAGGCTGCCGAGCGCTGGTTCAGATGTGATATGCTGTGAATGTAACGCATGCCCAGGAGTGTGAGGAGTTAGGCTGGGACCCAGCTTTGAACCTGCTACATAGCTGAGAATGACCTTGACCTCCTATCCTTCTGCCTCACCTTCTGAGTGCTGGGACTTCCGGTGCACACTACCACACCTGGCTTGTGTGGTGCTGGGGATGGGGCTCAGGCCTCTTGCATGCTAGGTGAGCACCCCCCTAACGGAGCTACTTCTCAGTAGGCTGGAATGATAAATCTTTGGGAAGGGATGGGCCAGCGGATGGCTGGGCCTGCCCGGAGGAATGGACCACTTGGCTGTCCTACCCTCATCCTTTCCTGGATTCCTTCTTCCCTTCCTGTTTCTTTTCCTCGTCCTCCCTTCCCTCCTTTCTCCCTTTTGAAATAGGGTCTTGACCTCTCAGTCACTGTGTGTGGGAGGGAAGGTGACCTGGGACTTCCTGTCTCCTCTTCACTGTTGCTGAGGGACAGTAGGTGAGTGCCACCATGTCTGGTTTCATTCTGAGGAGTTTATTTTATGCTGAGGATCCACCCCAGGACTTTGTGCAAGGTAAGCACTCTGCCACCTAAACTATACTCCCTGCCCCTTTTCTGTATCTTGGCCCGCCATCATGTGAGCCGCCACACCCTTTCTGCCATATTGGACCCACAGCTCTTAAATCAGGAACTAAACAAACCTTTCTTCTCTTAAGCTGTTTCTGTCAGGTGCTGTGTTCACAGGGATGGGAAAACCAGCCAAAGTAGGTGCTGAGGGCCTCCACACCTCTTCTGTCCTGAGAGAGAAAGTTGGGTTCCCTCACTGAATGCTCTTTCTCTCTCAACCTCTCTGTTTTTTCTATTCTGCTTCCTCCCTCCCTCCCTTCTTCCTTCCTTCCTTTCTCCCTCCCTCCCTCCCTTCCTTCTTTTCTTTCTTTCTTTCTTTCTTTCTTTCTTTCTTTCTTTCTTTCTTTCTTTCTTTCTTCCTTCCTTCCTTCCTTCCTTTCTCTCTCTCTCTCTTTCTCTCTCTCTCTTTCTTTCTTCCTCCTCCTTCCCTCCCTTTCTTTCTTTTGTGCATGTTTGCATATATTGTTGTGCGCATGTGTGAATGTGGGTGTCTGGGTGCATGTGTGTGTGTGTCTATCCACTATTTGTGTGTGCACATGTGTGTGTGTGTCTATCCACTATTTGTGTGTGCACATGTGTGTGTCTATCCACTATTTGTGTGTGCACATGTGTGTGCACATGTGTGTGCGCTCCCGTGGAGCCTAGAGTTAAGTTCAGAATCTTCCCTGATTGATCTCCACCTTGTTCACTGGGGGCAAGGTCTCTCAATTCAGTCGAAAGCTCACTGATAGGATGAGTCTGGCTGGCCAGCTTGCCCCATTGGGAATCTCTTCTCTCTCTCCCAAAGTCTGGAATTATAGGTTGGCCACCTCTACCTGGAATTGATGTGGTCTCTAGGGAACTGAAATCTGATCTTCACACTTGTACCATGAATTTTAAGCTCCTGAGCCATCTCCCCAACCCTCCTCGATGTTGCTTCCCTGTACTCTTTCACGGGATGTGGTTCATGCCTGGGTTCCTGAAGCAGTGTACCTCTGTGGACTCCAGTTTTCCAGCTCTGGTGAGGCCAAGCAATGGGAGAAAGAGGCCCTGACCCTCTGCACCCTGCTCCCTGCCTTCTGCAGGAATTACATTTCCGAGCACATTGTCTGTGCCACTGCCAGAGAGATGAAGTCCTTGGGGCTGTGACGTGAGAGAAACTGCTGTACAGAACCCATTACCACAGGGATGCTGAGGGTTTGTCAGCCGGCAGTCCCCAGGGAATTGTAAGGCCTTGGCAGCTCCTCAGAAGACATCCCAGGGGCGGGAACGGAAGGAAGCCTGCTGTTGCTGGAGGCTGAACCACCTCAGTCATTCTGGTGACCAGTTGCAGGCTCGCTCTGTGTCTGCAGATAAGAACGGGCATTAGAGTTGGCAGACAGGTCCCTCTGGCTTGGGCCACAGTGACAATGAGCTGCAAGTGTCTCAGAGTGGGGGTGGGGGTGGGATAGGAGGGAGAGGTCCCTGAAATCTAAGAAAGGATAACAGAGAGAAGCTTCCAGAAGACCCGAGCAAGGCACAGAGCCAGGCTGTGGCCTTTAGTCAGCAGGAGCAGCCTAGACCAACCAGTACTTGTCAATGGAAGTAGGCTGGGGCATTGTAGAGCAAATGGCTGGGATAGAAAAACTTGTTTTTCTATGTACCATCCATCTGTGTCTATCCACCCTCTGAGTTGTCCATCAATCCACCTATCCATCTGTCCATCTCTCTAGTTATCTACTCATTCACCTGTCCATGTATCCTTCCATCTACCCAGCACCTATTTCTACACCCACCTATATCTATCTGTCCATCTATCTATCTATCCATCCATCCACTAACCACCCATCTGTCCACACACTCATTCATTCATCCTTCCATCCAACAACCCACCCATCCATTCATCTATCTATCTATCTATCTTTATCCATCCACCCATCTATCTGTCCATCTATCCTTCAATCCATCCACCCATCCATCTGCCCATCCCCTATCTATCTACCCATCCATCTGTCCATTAATCCATCTACCCATTCATCTGTCCATCCTCTATCTATCTATGCATCCACTACCCACCCATTTATTCACCTGTTTATCTATCTATCTATCTATCTATCTATCTATCTATCTATCTATCCACTACCCACCCATCTGTCCATCTGTCCATCAATCCATCCACCCACTCATTCATTTATCTATCTTCTCACCCATCTGTCTTAACATCTATGTATATAACCACCCATCCATCTGCCCATCTGTCTATCTACCAATCCATCCATCCACCCACCCATCTGTCCATCCATCCATCCATCCATCCACCCACCAACCTACCCATCTACCCACTCTTCCAATACATCCATCTGTCCATCCATCTACCCACTCACCGACTCATCCATTCACCTACCATACTACTATTTAGGAAACACATTTTATACAGTTAACATATTCCAATGGAAGAATTCAAAATAGAACAAAAAGGATGCAAGGTAAGTCCAATATTGATTTTCCTTCCTAGAAAAAGCATCGGTTTCTCTAATCCTTTCCAGCAAAGTGTACAGGGAAACACCCATGTGCACAGGCTGTGCACATCCCCCTGCTGTGCCTTGGCTACTTAGCATATCTTAAAGGCACATGCTCTCTATGTATCACCTGGCACCCAGGCAGCGGTGGTCTTTGACACAGACTTTGAAAAGTTCTGTCAAGTGGCTTCCTGGGAGTCAGAATGGGCTGGGGTTTCCCAAATGGGCATTGCTTGTTCATGGGTTGTCTTCTGTGTCTTCAACCCTGATTTAAATGGGATTAAATGAGTGTGGTGCTTCCACTGGCACTGTGAGGAGCCTCACTTCCACAGCAGAACTGTGAATGGTACATGGCACATGGTGGGCTCGAGCTGATCACCCCCCCCCCCACACACACACACACTTCCCGAGGCCCCGGAGCCGTGTCTGCAATTGGCTCATTATCCCCTGAGGCTTATTCTGACACGTTTCAAATGTGTTGAAAAGGTCAGAAGATAGCCTAATGACCTCCCCGTGTCTTCTTCTGGGCTCACCATTTGGCATTTGACATTTTGCACTTTTCCAAAGTGTTTGAAAGCAGCACGAAGACACTGTGTCCTTATACCTATAAATACCTCAGTCTTGGGGCTTCTAAAAGCAAGAACATTATTACATAACACACACAATTATCATGCTCAAAAACTAATTCTGATGCAGTGATTCTGTTGACGCTAAAGTCCACATTGGCAGCTGGGCTGGGCAGACTCAATTCACCTTCAGGCTTGGGGAAGGCCTTCCCCCTCCTCTTATTTAATTTATACAGCTCAACCCCCAAACTGTATAGGACAAAACTGTGTAGGACAAAACTGTATAGGAAGGTGGCCTTCGAGGCCCTTCCACTCCCCTCCATCTTCCTCTTTCTTCACACACTCCCACAAAACCTTTCCACTAGTTTCTGGTTTATTCTTCCTGTGCATCATGCTATAAGTACCCATCACACACATACGTGCACAGACCCCTGCACATACATGGGTACACATGTACGCATCCATAGATGCACACACTTATACATACATATGCACAGAGCATACATACACACTCACATACATTTGTAAATACACACATACACACACCATATTGTAATGCAGGCTCTCCTCCTAGCCAGACTACTACCACCTTCAGGAATTTGCCTGGGGCTGCTTACAAAAGATCCTTATAGCTGTGCCTATTGACTAGTGACCTTCCCTCAGGGAAGGAGTTGAGTGGCAGGGTCCTGATACCCTTATCTATGTACCCAGCCACCCTTCCAAAACAGCCATTTGCAATTATGCACTAATTGGGTGCTATGAAGGACTAGATTATGAATGTATATGTATATGATGTATATGTATATGTATACGTATATGTGAAGAATTAGGGGATTCTCATCTACACAGTCCTGGGTAAGCCACCAACCCTCAGGGTACAGACCTTCCAGTGTGGTTGTTTTAAGTTGCCCGTGCCCTGTAAGGGAGCCTGATAAACCCACTGGTCTTCATGGTGGAATCATACCTTAGACTTTTGTTAGGACCTTAGGATGGAGGGTAGATGTTGTTTCCATCTCCCTCAGGGGAGGAATTTTAGCAACACATACACACGTGCACATTACAAGCTGCACAGACACATATATCTACACACAGGGGCACATGCACACTCACGGACACCTGTGTAAGTGGCAGGCACACACTCACACGCACTACGCTTGCTTGCACTGTACTCTGCCCGGGAGTCCCGGGCCTCCCTCTGATGACCCCATGCTCGTGGGTATGGGTGCTTAGGGGCCTCTGTGCTTTGTGTTCACTGAGGCCGCTACTGCAGCAAACACTCCTGCACACACCCCCTTTCTGCTGCCCCTGGAACAGCCTGTGCTCCTAAAGGCAGGATTGTTGAGTCAGAGGGACTGCATGCGGCTGTGAGCTGTGTGCACAGCCTCCACTGGGCTGTGTTATTAGCTCTCTAGCAAGGTCAGGAGGGTCTGTTTCTCCTTAGCAGCAGAGGTGGGCAGCACACCCCCATGATGTCCATCTAATGGAAGGGTGTGTGTGTTATCTTGGCATAGTATGTATATATGTATGTATGTATGTATGTATGTATGTATGTATGTATTTTTAAAAGTCTTACTTAATTTTTGAGAGATAGGAACTCACTATGTAGCCCTGCCTGAACTGAAACTCACTATGTAGGCTGGCTGGATCCAATTCATATTACCAGGAAGCCAGCCTAGTCTATGTAGTGAGTTTCAAGGCCAGACAGGGTGAGACCCTGACCAAAAAAAAAAAAAAAAAAAGAGGGGGGAGGGAAATGGGGGAGGCTGTGATCAGATTGTAAAGTGAACTAAAAATAAATTTAAAAAATTGTAAGGGCTGGCGAGATGGCTCACCGGGTAAGAGCACTGGCTGCTCCTCTGAAAGTCCTGAGTTCAAATCCCAGCAACCACATGGTGGCTCACTACCACCTATAATGAGATCTGACGCCCTCTTCTGATGTGTCTGAAGACAGCTACAGTGTACTTACTTATAATAATAAATAAATCTTTGGGCTGGAGCAGGCAGGGACTGACTGGAGCAAGCAGGGTTGACTGAAGTGAGCAGAGGTCCTAAAATTCAATTCCCAACAACCACATGAAGGCTCACAACCATCTGTACAGCCACAGTGTACTCACATACATAAAATAAATAAATAAATCTTTAAAAAATTTAAGGAGAAAAATCTAAGAAATTAAACAAGCATTATAAAAGTACAAAAAAAAAAGAAAAGAAAAGAAAGAAACAAAGAGAAAGGAAGAAAAGATGGAGAACAATTGAAGCAGATTTGGCTAACTTAACCTCCAGAAATACACACAAATGTGTTCTCACACCTATTACACAAACACACACACATTATACACACAAGCACATACACACATACTACATACACACACATACATTACATGCACATTAAACACAGAAACATACACATATATTACACACATAAATAAACACACATTATACATATATATTACACACACATCACACACACATATTACACACACATTACATACACACACCACACACAGACAGACACACAGACAGACAGACAGACAGACAGACACACACACACACACACACACACACACACACACACACACACGGCATGTTCTTTCCCTCTCCATCAAGAACTGGCTCCTGTTTCACTTGTCATATTCAGTATGTGCAAGCCTGGAACTTTTTTTTTTTTTTTTTTTTTCGAGACAGGGTTTCTCTGTGTAGCCCTGGCTGTCCTGGAACTCACTCTGTAGACCAGGCTGGCATCGAACTCAGAAATCTGCCTGCCTCTGCCTCCTGGGTACTGGGATTAAACGCCATGTGCCACCACGCCCGGCTTGGAACTTATAATTTAGGTGACTATCTCCTGTCCTGTGGGCAGAAATCAGACCCAACAACAGTGCGTGCGTGCGTGCGTGAGTGTGTGTGTGTGTGTGTGTATGCATGAGTGTGCACACATGCTCAGGTGTCAGGGATGGCACCCAGAACCTTGGTGGTTTTAGGCGAGCACTCTACATCTCTAGCCATGTTTAGAAACCCTCACTGACTTGCCCAGGCTGGCTTTCAGCCTTCGTTTAATTCTCCTGCCTCAGCTTCCCCAATAGCTGAGATGATAGCCCTGTCTTTCTGTAATCATGGACAAAGAGACTCCAGGCACTGTTGCAGAATAAACACAGCCTCAGGATACAGAGCGGCGTGGGAAACTCTCCCTAGCGAATAGTGTTTAGACTCCACATAGGATGGAGCTCAGCCCTCGGTCTAAGACACAGACTCTTGAGGATTTTATCATTACTTTGCTTGCTTTCCCCTTCCACCCGAAGCTGCTGCAGTGAATTCCCCTTTCCTACCTGTGCCCTAGCTTCAGGCCTGTGCTTCAGTCTCCTAGCAACTGGGCTAATGATTGCAGTAAAATTTCCTCTTTTTGGTATTCTGGTATACCGTGCTATTTTTAAGCACCAAAATACTGTTTTTTTTTCCTTTAAAAAATATCGTACTGTTATTTTAGCATCTTCCAGAGTCTGAGAGCTGAGTCATTTCCATCTTGAGGTACCCGGAGATTGCTTCAAATTGCGTACAAATTCAAACTGAACAAAAGATCACTTGTTTGGAAAACACCTTTCTCACCTTCATCGTCTTAAGGAGAAGGGAGGGGGTGTTGTGTGTGTTCACACAAAGCTTGGGCTTCACTCATGGGCCCAGTAAAAGGTCTCTGTGAGTGGGCTCTGGCTGGGGCGGAGGCGGGGGCGGGGGTGGGGGCGGGGTGGGGAGATCAACAGAGGTATCTTGTCGAGAAATCAGTAGCAGAGTGACAGAATTCTAGCGCTGACTGATGTGGGCGCTGGGAACCCAGCTGGGGCTCTCTTTGAGAAAATATTGAGACTGTGGGTGTGTGGGTAAAGGGGTGTGTCCGGGTATGGGGGTGGGGGTGATTGTTCTGGTTGTCTCTTTTAAGACAGGGTCTCTCTATGTTGACTATGCTATCCTCAGAGATCCACCAGCCTCTGCCTTCTCAGTGCTGAGATTAAAGACACACCCCACACACACCCCAGCAAAGGCAGTATTTGCTGTCCAGTGTGAACTGGGAGTCCGTTCTCTCCTACTGCATGGATCCTTGGGACTGA
This sequence comes from Mus caroli, assembly GCF_978045245.1. Taxonomy (NCBI): domain Eukaryota; kingdom Metazoa; phylum Chordata; class Mammalia; order Rodentia; family Muridae; genus Mus; species Mus caroli. Next base: position 11,234,603 of record NW_028227257.1, on the reverse strand, counting down.
ACTCAGGTTATCAGGCTCGGAGGCCAGCTTCTCTCTCTCTCTCTCTCTCTCTCTCTCTCTCTCTCTCTCTCTCTCCCTCCCTCTGTCTCTCTGTGTGTGTGTGTGTGTCTCTCTCCCTCTGTCTCTCTCTGTCTCTCTGATGAACTCTCTCAAATGGTTCACAGTTGTTGCTGTGTTTTGTATGAGGCAGGGTCTTACTGTGTACCTCTGGGTGAGGAGGGACTTGCTATGTAGATCAGGCTAGGCTAGAACTCACAGAGATCTGTCTGCCACTCCTCCCTGAGTGTTGGGACCAAAGATATGCCCCACCACACCTGGCCATGGCCCATCGTTTTTTGTTTTGTTTTGTTTTAAGAGTTGAAAAAAATTGCACCAGAAGATACTTGGAGCTCATCTATGGCATAATTAGTACAACTTTTAAAATCAATTAACTTCTCTAAGTTGACATGCAAAAACCTGGGTTCTGTCACAGCTTTATATAAGAGTGTACGCGTATATTTATATACATGTTGTTTTTCTTTGCTCGCACTTGCCTCCCCATTAACACACACTTTTCTCTGAGAACCAAGTATTATTTTGGGACTGGGGACGTGGCTCGGAATGTAAAGTGCTCACTGGGCTTACAGGATGCCCTGGCTTCCATCCGTAGCGCTGGATAAACTGATCCTGTGCACACACACCTGGGATCTCAGGGCCGAGGACGTACAGGCAGGAGAATTAGGAGTTCAAGGTCTAGCCCAAGGAGCACTCCCAAAACACACACACACACACACACACACACACACACACACACACAGCTCCACCTTACAGTGTCTCTTTAAAGAAAACTTCTTGCTACTTAAACAAACAAAACTCCAAGTCAAAGAACAGTTTAGGGTTATCCTTGACTATATAGTGAATTCGAGGTCAGCCTGTGCAACAAAAAACCCCGGTCACAAACAACTCCCTTTCCCCAGACCTTGAAATCCTTAGTCGTCAAGGCCCCTCAGCCATTGTTTATTTACCCCATCTCCACGAAAAACTATTAAAAGTTTTTTTTTTCATTTTTATTAGATATTTTATTTACTTACATTATTTATTTACAGTTCAAATGTAACCTGAATTCCCCCTCCCCATCTTCCCTGTTAGCCAACCCACCCACTCCTGCTTCCCTATCCTGAATCGAGTCCTACATCGGGGTAGGGGAATTGAGTCTTCTGTCCTGGAACAGGCCTCGAACTCAGAAATCCACCTGCCTCTGCCTCCCAAGTGCTAGGATTAAAGACATGCGCCACCACTGCCCGGCTGGTTTTTCCTTGTTTAAGAATTTAAATCTGTCCTAGGCCATTGGGAGCCTCCGTACCCCTGACTCCACCCACCTCTTGCCTGTCTTCTCACGAGACTTTCGAAATCACGTGATTTCTGGCCATGAAGTTGAGCCAGAGCAGAGCCATCTATTCCCAGAAAGGATCCAGAGGAAAAAAGGTCACAAGGTTTCAGGTACAGTGACTCTGAGACCCCTCCGGAGAACAAAGCTGGTCTGGAAGGGTTCACACCATGGTGTGACGTAGGGTTTACGTTGAATTGTGATAATCAGTCCTACCTGATGGGGCTGAATGTTTTATAACTAACTGCTGGAGACTTGGTTGTGTTTCAATTGATTGGATATTATTATCCATTTCATATGAGCTAGTTGGTTTGTTCGTAATAAAATGTAGAAACTTGCCGGGCGTGGTGGCGCATGCCTTTAATCCCAGCATTCGGGAGGCAGAGGCAGGTGGATTTCTGTGTCCGAGGCCAGCCTGGTTTACAGAGTGAGTTCCAGGACAACCAGGGCTACACAGAGAAACCCTGTCTCGAAAAACAAAAAAACAAAACAAAACAAAAAAAAGTAGAATCTTTCAAGAAGGATTTATTTAGTTTTGTGTTTGTTCCTTTTTTCTTTTTCTCTCTTCCTTTTTTTCTTTCTTTCTCTTTCTTTCTTTCTTTCTTTCTTTCTTTCTTTCTTTCTTTCTTTCTTTCCTCCTTCTACTTCTTTTTCTCTTCTTCTCCTTCTTCTCTTCCTCCTCTTTCTCCTCCTTCTCCTCCTCCTCCTCCTTTTTTAAAGAAGGGGTTTCTCTATGTAGCCCTGGCTGTCCCAGAACTTGCCCTGTAGACCAGGCTGGCCTCGAACTCATGGAGATCTGCTTGCCTCTGTCTCCCAAGTGCTGGGATTAAACATGTGCTCCACCATCATCCAGCTTGAATTTGTTCTTCTTGTAATATACATATATATATACACACACACATATATATGTCTATACACAAATATATCTTAATTCATAGTAAACATATTCTATTACTTACAGTTTTTATATTCATTGTGCTACTTAATATCTTGTAATGTTTATAAATTTATGCATTCAAAATATATTGAATGCTGTCACCAAATGGGCTCAGAGGATAAACATTCTGGCAAGTTGCCCTCCGACCCCCACAGCAGTGCAGTAGCATGCATATACCCACACACAAAAGAATTAAATAAGTGTAGTTTAAAATACTTTCTTGCGCATTTACTGTTAGTGATTTGAACATGGTTTTGTTAAATCGGGATACTTTCTGGTCATGGTGGAATTAAATACCAAAATGCGACAGGGTCATTTTCCATTTGTAGCCCTTTGGATGGTTTCTTTCCCTTTGTCAGTGTGAAGCTCTTAATAGAAGATTCTAATCTGTGTTCTCCAATCCCTGAAGACGTTTGGAGGGCAAAGCTCTCAGGTCAGTGTCCTCAGAGGCGGCTGGTGTGGGGTGGAGTCAGAGCATCCTGGTGGTGTCCTGGTGGTGAGTCTCTGGGCTTCAGGGTGGAGTCTGCACATGGCTGCTGCTGGCTACCTCAGGGGACTGTGGAGGGATAGAAAGATGGGGAAAGGAAGGGGACCTGGAAGGGGAAAGGCGCTCACCCTGGGAACCTCACCCTCGGATGTAGCTTGCATTTTCTTCTGGCCCATAATGAAGAAATCTCTACAAGGCTGAGAAAGTCAAAACCCTCTTGGAGAGATGCTGTGAGCTTTCTTTTAAGACGGTTTCCATGAGCCTAGCTGTGTTTGCTTAGAGCTAGAGTATTGACAACCATCCCTGTTCCTGAACCACAAACTTCCTACAAGAAGTTCCTTAAAATAAGAAAAGCACAGGCTGAATGTAGCTCGGTTGGTAGAGTGTTTGCCTAACATGCACAAAACCCTGGGTGGCGTCCCTGATAAATGGGGGTGGGGGTCGGTGGATGGGTGGGTGGATGAGGTGTGGACACCCATAATTCCAGCACTTGGGAAGCCAAGGCGGCCTTAAGGTCATCTTAATCTATGTCAGGACTTCAAGGTCAGCCTGGGCTACACAAGTCCTTGTTTTCACAAGAGTGTGTGGGTGTGTAGATTGGGGTGCTGCTGGAGAGGTGGCTCAGAGGTTAAGAGCACTGGCTGCTGTTCCAGAGGACCTTGGTTCAATTCCCAACACACATGACAGTTCACAAACCTATAATCCCAGTTCAGGGGATCTGTTGTCTTCTTCTAGCCTCTATAAGCACTGCATACACGTTGTGCATAGGCATACATGCAGACAAAACACCCACACACTTAAAATAAAAAATACGTTTACAAGAAAAGGAAAATAGCCGGGCAGTGGTGGCGCACGCCTTTAATCCCAGCACTTGAGAGGCAGAGGCAGGCGGATTTCTGAGTTCGAGGCCAGCCTGGTCTACAGAGTGAGTTCCAGGGCTATATAGAGAAACCCTGTCTCAAAAAACCGAAAAAAAAAAAAAAGAAAGAAAAGAAAAGAAAAGAAAGAAAACAAAAGGGAAATAGCTTGTATTTTGTACTTAATTTAAAAACTTAACTTAATCTTTAAGCCTTGTTATAAGTTACGTCATTTGAGGAGTGTAATTTCACATATAATCCTATATATAGCCACAGTTGAGACTCTAAGGGTGCCTGGCATGGTGACACATGCCTTTCATCCCAGGACTTGGGAGGCAGAGGCAAACGATCTCTGAGTTCAAGGCCAGTCGTGTCTATAGTTGTTCAGGACAGCCAGGGTGACACAGAGAAACCTGGTCTCGGAAACCGAACCAACAAGTAACACCTAGGACAACGTTGCCCTGAGAAGCTACACCCATGGTATGGGGGAGTCAGTCTCCTCGCTGCAAGCATCTCTCTGTGAGCAGCCATGTTAAATCTGAAGCTTGCATCTCTCTTTAATAAACTTGCTAGTGTAGCTGAGATCTGGCTTCACCTGAGTGGATGCCATCCCGGAGGCTATCATCTCTTGCTTTGTTAAAAACAAAACAAAACAAAAAAAAACAATACAACTCAGAGGTGAAAGGTCAGCAAGCCCAGACTGCTGCTGGTGATGTTGGGCTCGCGTTCCTTGCTGCCGTGTGCCAGGGCCAGTGTGATTCGCTGTCAGGATGCATGTCCAGCAGTGGCTTCTGTACGGATGCTTACGAGGCTTTCTTCAGTCCCTCCCCAGGAAGAGGCCTTTTCTCCTACAGGATTCTGAAGATTGGGGGTCAAGTCGGCTGGGAGAGGGAACATGCCTGATGACACATGGCTCCTTTGGAGGCCGTTCCGGGTCTTCGATAGCCCTCCCTCTCTAAAAGGACCTGGGCAGATGAAGCTGTCAGAGCAGGAGTACCAACCGAGACCATGGACCGGATTCCTTCCTGTTTTCACGCCTTTTCTCCTTCAAGCATCTCACCTGGAAGAGAAAATTAAAACAGCGAGGGAGTCCACAGGGAGCCTTTATCTGCCTCCCCGGTACCAGGAGCCACCCACGAGGAACCCACGGAGCCGCAGGGTGGATTGCTCGCACTAAAAGCACCCACCCAAGTACCCTGGGAAGCCGGAAGGGGGTGTGTGTGGGGGGAGGTAGTGGCTTTCTTTTCTGCATGCCTTCTGAGCTGACTTCCTTAGAGATCTCAGGAAACCACCGGGGATAGTCACCTGGGGCCACTCAACACCTCCCATCATCTCTTATTAAATAACTAGCCCAGAGGCTGGTGGGGCCCAGCAGTGGGGCAGGGAAGGCTAGCTCCAGTCTGCAGCGATTTCCCCGTTTGCAGACTTCGCAGCCCTCGCTCTGTTTACCCCATTGCAGGAGATCAATCTAGTTGGTTTGGAAATGTTGCTATTTGGAAATGGATAACCAAGGGGTCTGGCTCGGATGCCACCCAGGCAGGGATGAGGCCTCTCTGTGGTCTCATTTGTCATGCCAAGTCTCTTCAAAACACTCATGGCTGTGTTTATTGAACTCAAGCTTTGAGCTGGCCGACCTACGGGTTACATAGACTCACCCGAGGAATGGAGACCCACCCCCAGCGTCCTTGGCTGCCAGCCACACCTGCAGACCCACTCATTAGAAACAGGATCTTAGCGTCTACCCTAGCTGTGTGCACAGCATTAGGCACATGAACCTGGTGAATCTACCTCACCCCTGCCGCTGCACCTGGGGTGTGTGTGTGTGTGTGTGTGTTGTGTATGTGCCAAGCATGTGAGGATGTGCATGCTCATGCATGTGTGTGTGTGGAAGGCAGAGGAGGTTGTTGCGTGTCTTGCTCTCAGTCACTCCTACCGTGTCCTCCGACATAGGGTGTCTCACTGAACCCAGAGCTAGCTGTCAGTCAGCAAGCGCAGCGTCCTCCTGTCTCTCCCCTCACTGTGATGACAGGTGCCTTTCACATATCCTGCTTTTCCACGTGGGTTCAATTAACCTCAGGCCTGTGCTTTGCAGGGCAAGCGTGTTCTGACTGCCCAGCCCGTCAGCTGCCAATCTACTTTTGCTCAGCGTTATTGAGGAGATGACTTTGTCCAGATGCGAACGGCGGGCGGGTCCCCATGGTCACCGTCCATTCATTCTGTGACTCAGCTCAGTACCACGTGTCTCCTAGGACTCAGTGCTCCCTCTCTGTGAGGAAGGAGGACATGTTCCTTGCCACTTGTGATGCTGGTGTCAGTTGGCTCGTGGTTCCTGATCAGTTAAGCACACGGCTCCCTTTGAGAGGATTCAAAATTCTTCTTCCTAGAAAGACATCCCCACAAGCGTTTTCCTCTTTCATTAAGGACCCACTGAGGCCCTGCCATGCTGCGCCATGTCTGCCCCAGGCATGGGAACACAGCAATAAAGGAGATGCCCTGGAGAAATTCAGATTCGATGCCCCGACTTCAGGGTTTGGCAGTGGGAAGAGAGAATGCAGGAGGCAGGAAGTAACAGGCTGAGCATCTCAGGGTGGGTGCTGTGTGGCTGTCTCCTGGATCCAAACACTCTCTTCTGCAACGGGAGGCCCACAAGGCTTAGGGGGGTCTCTCGAGAAACACACAGGACTGGGATGTCCCTCCCTGAGGACATCTGAGCTGGGAAAGAAGGTTGTCTATGGTGGAGTCGTCTGCAAGCTGTGCCAGGGGCTTTTCTGAGTTTCCATCTGGGCTGGGGTGGGCTTTGCAGCTTTTGAATTGCCCATGCTCCTAGTAAAGGAGCCTGCTCTCTGGTTCTCCAAGTTGGACTGGACAGCGTGGTTTCTTTGTATAGTCGCTTTCTTCCCTGTCTGGGGTGATAAAAAAGTGTCTCCCCAGTGAAAGGTCTCAGATGACAGTTCAAGAAGGACATGGGGACAGATGGTTGGGGGGGGCGGGTAGAAGAGTTATTAATGCCATGATCCGACATAGACAGACTGGTAGTCAGACAGATAGACATAGACAGACAGACAGCAGCATGGTGGGGCTCCAAAGGAGAGTTGAGGCCCCAGCACAGCAGGCTCAGAACTGGAGACTGTGGCAGAAGTGGGGTCTTGTCTTGCAATTTTCTGGGGCAGTGGCTTACAGCACAAGCATCAGCTAGCGCATGGTGACGTCTGTTGGACCCGGGCCATGCTGGATAAGAAAGTAGGGACACAGAGAAGCGCCGAGGCCTCCCATGTCCGTGGGCACCTGAGGCAGGTGCTGAACACAGGATGAGGTGCCCACCCCAATCCTAACCCTGAGGCATCTAGGACGTGCCCGCAGGTCTCCACAGGCCCAACAAATGCCACAGACAGGGGCCCGCTCCCATCTGCTCCTCAACCTGACTTCCCACCTCAGAGTGATGGCAGTATTCACACCACGCAGCCCTGGAGTGGCCCAGTTCCCACCTCCCCACCCCTTGCCAGCCTCTGAGTTCCGGAGACTGTTTGTTTCTTCCTCTTGTGATAGCGCCACTCCATCCACCTGAGGAGAAGCACTGTGCCACTCCATCCACCCGAGGAGAGCACCAAGCTTGCAGAGTGAGCAGCTGTGCTTTGGGGAGAAGGTGAGCTGGGTGGGAGTGGAGTTGGGGAGGGAAGGGCAGGCACTGGGCCAGATGACCCCAGAGGGCCTGCACAGTCCAGCAGCCATGAGACCCAGTAGTCAGCCTCGACAGTGGCTTTATCCCAGGGGTGTGTGAGCAGCAGCCTGTGGGTGTGGGCTCAGGTGAAGTTCCTAGGAACATTGGTGACCCAGTCCTGTGTGCTGGTTGGGGTAGGGATCAGGAGCCAGGTGGGAAGGACCAGGCTCTGCAGGCCATTCCTTTTTTTAAAAAAAAGATTTATTTTATGTATATGAGTGCACTGTAGCTGTACAGGTGGTTGTGAGCCATCATGGGGTTGCTGGGAATTGAACCCAGGACCTCTGCTTACTCAGGCCCCGCTCGCTTGGGCCCTGCTTGTTCCGGCCCAAAGATTTATTTTTTATTATACGTAAGTACACTGTCCTTGTCTTCAGACACACCAGAAGAGGGCGTCAGACAGATCTCATTACAGATGGTTGTGAGCCACCATGTGGTTGCTGGAAATTGAACTCAGGACCTTTGGAAGAACAGTCAGTGTTCTTAACCATTGAGCCATCTCTCCAGCCCTCTGCAGGCCATTCTTACCTACCTAAGTCCAGGGTGGGGGGACCTCTGTGTGACCCCCCATCCCTTTCTCTATTGCCAAATCTGGGCTACTGAGGGCATCTCCTCAGTCCAGATGACATCCCGAGGACCAGAGAAGAGCTAGTGTGTGTGTGTGTGTGTGTGTGTGTGTGTGTGTGTGTATGCGCGCTTCTGTGAGTGCATGTGCGCACGCATGTGTTTGTACATGTGTGTGAGAGTGTGAATGTTTGTGACTGAGTGAGAATGAATGTGAAAGTGAGTGTGTAAAATTGTGTGAAAGTGAGCACACGTGTGTGTGCATGTATGTACATGTGTGTGACTGAGTGGGAATGAATGAAAGTACGAGTGTGTATGTACATGTGAGTGTACAAGAGAGTACGTTTGTGTGTAAGAATGTGAATGTGTGTGACTGAGTGGGAATGAGTGTGAGTGTGTGTGTACCCCTGCCTAGTGGAGGGGTCAGCAGTGTCCCATCTCCAGACAGCACTCAGCACAGTCCCTGGGAAAGCTGTTAGCATCTTTAAAGAGGTGAGCGACCAGTGCCCCTTTATTTCATCGGGACTGCCTTGTGTCATGGCTTTGGTTCTGCCTGCGTCCCATGACGGCCCCTGCAGCCTGTGGCTCCCCACTCAACCTCTTCTGTGCACGGCCAACTTGTCCAAGGCCCTGGGTACCTGAAGCTGTGACTTTGCTTGTGGCTGTTCCAGCCCAGCCCAGGAAGGGCACAGAGTGGTACAGGCAGGCCTCCCCAGGTGCACGGAGCTGCCTCCTGCCAGGCTCAGCTCTGTTCAGTATGGACAGCCACCTGCCCTGTCTGCCCTCTGGGCTTTAGCTGTAACTGTCACCTGTCCACCCAAATAGTGACCACATTTTGCAAATGGTCAGCTGAGGCTGGAGGGGGCAGGAGCTTGTCCTGGGTCATCTGATGGGTACATTGTCGGGAGTGTTTGGCTCAGTTCAACTCAGAATCTCAGGCAGTACAGTGGGCAAACCGTCTGTGTCCCTCTCACCAGCCACCTAGGTGTGTGTCTGCAGGGGTCCTCTCTGTCCCCACACCTTTCCCTGGGCATAGCCTGAGGCTCCTCTCACCTCACTGTGCAGTTCAAGTTTGGTTCTACCGTTGTTATTCAGTTGAATCCGGGGCTCTGTCTGTGGCTTCTGGGCAGTTGTGGCTGGGGTCTCCATCTCAGTTAATGCGTGGTTAAGATTCTTCCGGACACTCTGACACTGCCCCTCAGATCCAGTCTGCTCTCTCTCTCTCTCTCTCTCTCTCTCTGTGTGTGTGTGTGTGTGTGTGTGGTCTTAGCTATGTAGCTGAGGCTGACCTCAAGCTTAAAGATGGCCCTGAACTTCAGATCCTTTTGCCTCCATCTCCTAGCCAGCTCAAACATTTCTGTGTGGACTTTAACAGAAACCCATGGATCCAGGCAGCGGTGGCACACACCTTTGATCCCAGCACTTAGGAGGCAGAGCCAGAGCCAGGTGGATCTCTGTGAGTTTGAGGCCAGCCTGGTTTATGCAGCGAGTTCCAGGAGAGCCAGGACTACACAGAGAAACCCTGTCTTAAAAAAAAACCAAACACCAAACCAAACCAATAAACAAAAATCCCAGAAACCTCTGGGGTCACGTGAGATGCTCTGTGTGGTTTCCATTCTAAACGCCCTCAGCCGAATACCAGGCCGTCCATGCCAAGCTAATTCTACTGAGGACAGGAGAGGGCACAGCCACACAGGGCATCTTAATGAGCTTTCACGGTGCCACACCTCCGTCCCTCTTGTGGACTGAGCTGCAGAATGTCCCAGCATCCGTGAGCCCCAGGCACTGGCAAAGCCTTCCCTAGGCATCTCTCTGAGAGCTGGGCACGTGGCCCTCAGTCACTATTAACAGTTGGGGTGTGAGATGTCCTCATGGCCTCATGTGTCTCAACACTGATGTTAGGGAAGGCTGTGGACCTTTCAGATAAGCAGGCTGGCTGGTGGGTGTAGCTATAGCCGAAGGGATGAGAGAGACTTCAAGGTTTCAGGCCCATTCTGCTTTTGGGAGGCTCTCTATTTCCTGGTCCCAGCATGCTCCCACCGCCAGGATCTCTGCTTTGCATTCTGGGTAATGATAGACGGTAGCCTCGGAGACTCAGAACAAGTTTCTTCTGTCTCAGCAATGAGAGAAGAAATGAACAGTAGTGGCAAGTGGACACCCACACTCTCCATCAGTCCCCAGCAACTCTGGAAGAGGGACTCAGTTGCCCTCGTATTATAGACAAGGAAATTGAGACAGTCCAGACTCAGTTTCCCTAAATGTTTTCTGCTGGTCAGTGGTGGGGGCAGGATTTGAGCCCAGGGTTTTATGACTCCTGTATCCTTAGCATATCCTCTAGTCTGGGAAAGTGCTGAGCGATTGGTTCATCTGGGTGCCGGCTCTGCTCCAAAGGCAGGGTCTTTTGGTGTCTGGTAGGGTCTAGTGCGTGCAGAAGACGTTGAAACGCAGGATGGTTGAACGATTAAACAGAAAGCTTGAGGCTTACATCATCTACTTGGATTCTGGCTTCAAAGGAAGAAGGCTGAAGAAAGAGCAAAAAAGTCAACCACTTGAACTCCTGCCTGCCTGCCTGCCTGCCTGCCTGCACCTCTGGATAGCTTGAGACTCAGCCTTTCCTTCGTGAACACTTCCTTGTCTTTTACTGTGGTAGGGGGACAGGGGAGGAGACGTTGTCTTTTACTGTGGTAGGGAGACAAGCGAGGAGACGAACATAGCACAGGTGGGGAGGGCATCTCTAAGCTCCCCTTGGGGAGGTGTACGAGATGGATCCAGGACTCTGCCAGCCTTTCTGGGTTCGTGTTTTATGGTTTTAGTTGTTCCTCGGTGATTTATCATGCTATCTGCAAACTCATTTTTTCCCCTCCTTGGCCCGCAGAAGAGCCTCTGTATTCCCAAACACATTTGCACCCTTAAAACTAACACATTCAGTCTTGTTGCCGCTGGTGTCTGCGAGCGGGCCCAGGCTCAGCTATTTTTGGGCTTGTTTCCAGGAAAATAATTTACTTTTCGTTGTGCGGTCTGTCAAGCTCAGTGGAGTGATTTTTTTTTCCCTTCTTCTTTTTTTTTTTTTTTTTCCATGAGGCTGGACAAATAAATCCCCAACAAGCTGAGGATTTAAAAGCCTTGCCTGCAGAGATGGCCCGAGGCTGGGCTTATCTGGTCCATTAAAATAAAGAGAAGATCCCAGATCTGCATCCAGCTTGGTCAGCTATGATCCCCGGCAGTCAGGCGATGATAATCATGGCTCTGCTCACATCACCTTATGGGCTGCGGCTGCCCCTCAGGTGGTACACGGGAGACCTGGCCTAGGGGCACTGTAATCCTGGTAGTCTGCAAGTGAAGGCTTGGGGATCAGAAGTTCAAGGTTGTAGTTGGCTACACAGTAAGTTCGAGGCCAGCCCGGGCTATATGAAACCTTGTTGCAATTGATTGATTTTTAAAAAGAAGAGACTAGCCTTTGAGGGCTTAAAGTTCCCTTCCTGACATCAGAGATTCACACAGTCTGTGGCTGGATGGAGCCGGATTGAACTCAGAGATGCTCTACAACCTCTGCTCCGTATCCTCACCTGAGACGCAAGAAGAATAAGTGGCCTCCTATGAGTCTCAATGTGAGGACAGTGGACACAGAGAGACTTATCTATGCGCCCAGTGCCTGGAATGCAGATACTGTGACTAGTGCTTCAGCAGCCACTTTGGGCTGTGAGGCATGCCTGAGTCTGGCAATGGAAAGAAGCAGAAAGCTCCAGGGCCTGGGAGGTGCTTCTCTGGGCTTCCTTGAGGGGAGACACACTTACACTTGCAGCCAGCCCAGGAGGTGCAGGATCCTAGCCTGTGATAACTTGCTGAGAGTCATTGATTGGTTCCATGTGTGTGTCTTCTAAAACCAGAAGTCGCTGTAGCAAATCGCCTGAAGGAGGAGGATTTACTCCTTGCTCAGGGTTCAGAGGCTGCAGTCCTCTGTGGAGCATCTAGGTGGTAAGTGCAAAGGCCCTGAGGCCCAACTGCGTCTGAAGAACAAAGAAGCAGCTTGGCTGCCAGAAGGTGGTTGGCATGAGGGGCCCTTGTGGAGGCTGTCAGGCCAATCAATGTTCTTTAAGGATGTGTTGGTCCCAGAGGGCTGGGGTAAAGGACCACGCTTCTGGCTTTGTGGTGAGCATGGCTGTGGGTTGAGTATGCAGAAACACAGGAAGTGCAGGGCTCTCCTGGGGGAGCAACAGGGGTAGGTGACTGATTTCAGGACAGACTTTCCAGTCTGGAGTCCCTCTCTTGGATTTCTGCCCCTCCCACCAAGAGGACACAGTTTCTTTCCATCGGTAGTGTCTCCTGTTGTTGGTCCCAGTATGGACAAGGGTCTCCCCCACCAGTCACATAGCTGCTGAAGCAGGGGCATCTCTGTGAGCTCCCTGGTGAATTTAGCCTGGGGGGTAGATAATAAGGATAAATTGCTCAGACAGCTTGGAGCCGTCAAGATAGGACTTGATCGTCTTTGTTGCCTGCCCCTCCCCACGTGGCCACTTTGACTCCTGGCTTCTGGTGATCTGAGGCTGCTGTGCAGTGGGGCCACCACGCCTACCCTGTACCAACTGGGTCCCTGCCACTCAATCCCCATAACCATGGTTTCTATAAATAGGATGCTGATGGCACAGACCAGTAACTTCCCTTACTTGGGAAACTGACACAAGAGGATAGTTAAGTTCAAGGCCAGTGTGGGGAACTTCTTTAAAGTCTGTCTCAAAGTAAAAAGTGAAAAGAGGGCTGGGGGTGTAGCTCAGTGGTAGAGCATTTACCTAGCATGAGTGAGGTCCTGGGTTCGACCCTTAGTGTAGCAAAAAACCTCAAAATAAAAGTAAGTTCCCCCCTCTGGAGTCCACAAATGAGCTCTGGGCAGTGAAATAATTTTGCCAAGACCACAGCACTTCTGTGAGCGTTGGTAGGTACGGAATGCTCTCTTCAATAGCCAGCCACGAGCGTCTGCTTGTAAGTAGACGATTCTAGAAACAGAACCAGAGAGGGGGCCGTTCTCCTTTCTTCTGCAGTTTGGTGGAGACAAGGATAACGCTCATGGTCATTGCTCATTTGCACCCCAAACCAGCCTGCTCTTTGCTTTCCCTGCCATAGAAAACTTCCTGAGCATAAGTACATTCAGGCTTCTCTAAAGGAAGGGTTTGTTCCAAAACACAATATCTGCAGCATGTGCATGGCCTATAGACTCCATGCATGGGCCCTGTGATAGCCCACTGCACTCTTGCATGCCCTGTGATAGCCCACTGCACTCCTGAATTCCCTGTGATAGCCCACTGCACTTCTGCATGCCCCATGATAGCCCACTGTACTCCTGCATGCCCTGTGATAGCCCACTGCACTCCTGTATGCCCTGTGATAGCCCACTGCACTCCTGTATGCCCTGTGATAGCCCACTGCACTCCTGTATGCCCTGTGATAGCCCACTGCACTCTTGCATGCCCTGTGATAGCCCACTGCACTCCTGCATTCCCTGTGATAGCCCACTGCACTTCTGCATGCCCCATGATAGCCCACTGTACTCCTGAATGCCCTGTGATAGCCCACTGCACTCCTGCATTCCCTGTGATAGCTCACTGCACTTCTGCATACCCCATGATAGCCCACTGTACTCCTGCATGCCCTGTGATAGCCCACTGCACTCCTGCATTCCCTGTGATAGCTCACTGCACTTCTGCATACCCCATGATAGCCCACTGTACTCCTGCATGCCCTGTGATAGCCCACTGCACTCCTGCATACTCCATGATAGCCCACTGCACTCCTGCATGCCCTGTGATACTCACTGTACTCCTGCATGCCCTGTGATAGCCCACTGCACTCCTGCATTCCCTGTGATAGCCCACTGCACTTTTGCATGCCCCGTGATAGCCCACTGTACTCCTGCATGCCCTGTGATAGCCCACTGCACTTCTGCATACCCCATGATAGCCCACTGTACTCCTGCATGCCCTGTGATAGCCCACTGCACTCCTGCATACTCCATGATAGCCCACTGCACTCCTGCATGCCCTGTGATACCCACTGCACTCCTGCATGCCCTGTGATACCCACTGCACTTCTGCATGCCCTGTGATACTCACTGTACTCCTGCATGCCCTGTGATAGCCCACTGCACTCCTGCATTCCCTGTGATAGACCACTGCATTTCTGCATGCCCCATGATAGCCTACTGTACTCCTGCATACCCCGTGATAGCCCACTGCACTCCTGCATTCCCTGTGATAGCTCACTGCACTTCTGCATGCCCCATGATAGCCCACTGTATTCCTGCATTCCCTGTGGTAGCCCACTGCACTCTTGCATGCCCTGTGATACCCACTGCACTTCTGCATGCCCCATGATAGCCCACTGTACTCCTGCATGCCCTGTGATAGCCCACTGCACTCCTGCATGCCCTGTGATAGCCCACTGCACTCCTGTATGCCCTGTGATACTCACTGTACTCCTGCATGCCCTGTGATAGCCCACTGTACTTCTGCATGCCCTGTGATACCCACTGCACTCCTGCATGCCCTGGTACTTGAAGTCATGCATGCATAGCCTTGTTTAGCAACACCTGCTGCATTTTGTACTGGCTTTTAGTGGCTGAGGGCAACCTTGGGGGCGGGGTTGAGCGCCCTGTTCTCAGCATCCCTGAGATTCCCCAGGGTTCTCAGATTCTCAGAGCGGCACTCGCCTTCCGTGGGTTTGCAGGCAGGGAAAGACACGGGTGGCTTATTTACCTTTTTTCTACATTTCCCCCAATTTTCTCAATCTGTTTCCATAGCAACCCTAATAGGGATTGAGTTGCTAGAAAAGTATTCGTCTCTATAGAAACAATTTGTTCTATAAGAGAAAAAAATTTACTTGGTTTTACATGAAATCCGATGTTAGGATTTGGGTCTGTTTTTTATTTTTTTTAAAAATTAAAAAAAATTTTTTTTGTCAGAGTATTTCTCAAGTCGCCTACAGATGGATGGCTGTGGTATCTTCAGGCTCAAACTCAATCCTGATGTTCCACAGGTGCGAGATGCAGGGCTCAGCCCTTTGGCATCATTACCAAGAATGTACATCTTTACATTAAAACAAAGTGTGGGCTGTTCACATGCTTGGATACGAGGGGCAAGACCAGGTGACCTTGATTTCTGGACTTAATTAGAAATAGACACTTGCTGTTTTCTTGACTTTAAGAACTCTGAGGGGTTTTCAAGGGAATGAGCTAGGTAGTTCTATGTCACAAACAATAAGAGCCCAACTCAAAACTGCCCCAAGCCAGCAATAACGAGGACATTATGGCTCAATGTCACAGTGTTGGCAGCTTCAGGAAGGGCTGGATCCAGGAGCAGCTCTGATGATCCGGTCTTTCCTTCAGTGACAGACTGATTGATGCTCCTCTTGGGCAGGCTCTCTGGAGGCTCTGGGTTGTATAGCCGTGTTCCTAGCTGCTGCTTCAGGTCAGACTCTCTAGTGGTGTGGGAACCTGAGTGATGGTTAGCGTCAGCCATCAACTTGACAGAATCTAGACGTCTGTCGGTATGCCAGCATGGAGGAGGGATGCCTTGATCTTTTTGTCAATGTGGGGAGACTTGCTCACACTGTGGGTCACACCATCTCACAAGTTGGTCATGGCCTGAAGGAACAGGAGACGGTAAGCAGAGCACCAGTGTTCCTCTCTCTGCTTCTGATGGTGATACAACGTGGCCAGCGGCTTCAAGCTCCTGCCCCCTCACCTCCCTTTTCTGCCATGAAGGACTATAGGCTGTGAACTGTGAGCCAGAATAAACCTGTTCTTCCTTAAGTTGTGCTCGCCAGGTTTCAAGACAGCCTGCTGGTCATTTCAGGAATAAGTCACAGAAAGACAGGAGCAAATTAAGGAAGGGAGAGCTTATTTTGGGTCACAGTTTCAGGGGACCACAGCCCTCATGGTGGGAAGGGCGTGGCAGCCTGGAGGCCTGCAGCATGTGGCAGAGATATCTTAGTTCTTGGCAGATGGGAGCACAGAGAGCCTGGGCACATCAGAGTCTGTTCTCAGAGACCTACTTCTACCACAGCCTCCCAAAGGGTCCTTCTGCTCCTGAAGCAAAGCCTCCTCCTGGGGGCCCAGCGTTGAACTGCACTGACATTGGGTCACATGTCCATCCACAAGGCCTGGGAGGGATGAGGGAGCTTAGTGGCCAGGGCCAGCTGCTTCCCTTTGGCTCAGAGGTGAGGTCAGCATTTGCCAGTCCCAGAAGACAGCGGTGAGAAGGAGGAGAGCCCTTAAGAGAAGCCTACACAGAGGGAGGTGATGTGGTCCAGGCATGTGTGTGTGTGTGTGTGTGTGTGGGGGGTCACATCAGAAACAAGAGGGTGGGTCCCGGGGGGTGTGTCTCAGGCAGAAAAGCGCTTGCTGGACAGGCATAGCGAGAGTCCCAGAACCCGCATTTAAACAAACCAGGAGTGGTAGCTCACACTTGTGATCCTGGCTCTAGTGGCAGACACAGAGATTCCTGGGGCTTGATGGCCAGTAAGCCTAGCTCTAGGCCAGTGAGAGCCTGTCTCAAAGAGGAAAAAAAGGGACAAACCAGGGTGGACAGTGCCTGAGTCTGTCTCTCTCTCTCTCTCTGTCTCTCTCTCTCTCTGTCTCTCTGCCTGAGACTCTCTCTCTCTCTCTCTCTCTCTCTCTCTCTCTCTCTCTCTCTCTCACACACACACACACACACACACACCACAACACACACACACCACATACACACACATGCACATACCACATACACACCATATACACCACACATATACCATACACACATGCATACACACACCACACACACACATATGCATGCACATACCATACATACATACACACTATACACACATACCATGCACACATACACAAAGACACACAGACACACCCCATGCACACCCCATACATACACCACATGTACATGCACAACCACACACACACACACACACCATGCACACAGACACATACACACATGCCTGCATGCACACACCATACATACATCACACATACACACACATGCCTGTATGCACACACCATACATACATCACACACACTGCACACCCCACACATACACCACATGTACATGCACACCTACACACACACACACACACAGAAAGGAGGGCTATCTCCGTCTGCATCCCAGTTCTCAGGGTTTGCTCTCCTAATCTCTCTTGCTAATTAACCGCTGCCTCCCTGACACCCTTCAAACAGGACTTTTTTTTTTCTTCATCTGAAGGGAGTTGGGGGGGGGCGAGCAGAATTCATTTGCATGTCACCTAAAGTACCTCGCTGTGTCTTATCGCCTTTTCAGAGCACAGCTGTGTAATTACAGTCACCTTCGGCCTCACGGTTTGTCTTATGAAAAAGTTATAAATGGGGACAAAAAAAAAATCACTGGGAGACACAGCCAAGGTCTTTGAAATTGTCCTTTCATCCTGAAGTTCAGAGAGTTCTAGCAAATCACTTCAGCAGAGGAGGCAAATAAACTGTGGCAGATATATATATATGTGTGTGTGTGTATATATATATGTATTATATATGTATATGTTTTATATATATGTATGTATTTTTGGGAGAAATTCTCCAAGATGATGGAAGGTGTAAATGGTTGCAGGAGGAGAGTTGGTGTGTGGCCAGTAATTTAAATTAACAGGATTTCCAGGGCTTATTAAGATCTTGAAATAGGATTGTTAAAATTCAGCATTTTGGTTTGAATTCAGCTTTTGCTACAGGGGCTTCTGGGTTTTAAAACCGCCTCGCTTCCCTTGCCATTAGCTCGCAGAGATATTTTAAAAGTCCTGTCCTTAGGCATCTTCTTTCCTTGTTAATAAGCTAAGTTAACAATTTTTGCAGAAATCGCTTCCACCGGCTCCTGTCCTTCAGGTTGGGCACTGTGGGGGCGGGGGCGGGGACTGGCTGGGAAATGCCAGCAGGGACTGTGTGCTCCTCGGTGGGTCCGTGCTCCTCAGGAGCCCTTCAGCGTACAAAAGGTGGTGTCCCCCAACAGGTGAGGGGTGTTGGGCTGGTCACAGCAAGTGTATTTGCACATGTGTGTACACAAAGGGGTGGAGGACCTTGAGCTCTGTCTTCTGTGTGTCTTTTAGTCCTGGCCTATGATGTTTGACAAATGAAGGTGATATTTGGCTGAAGGCCAGAGGTGACTCTCCCACAGCAGTGACCAGGGCTGCGGTGTGGAGTCTCTTGTGCTCGGACAGGAGTCCTAACAGCTGGCCATTATCATGCCTGTGATGGGTGAGGCCTGGGACTTGATTCTCTGTCTCTCTGTCTCTGTCTCTGTCTCTGTCTCTGTCTCTGTCTGTCTGTCTGTCTGTCTCTCTGAGACCCTGTCTGTCTCCACTGCATTGCTGACAATGCTTTGACTTCTGACCCTCCTGCCTCCACCCCTGAGCTCTGCGATTACAGGCATGCACTGCTCTGCTGGGAATGGAACCCAGGGCTTCAGGGTAGCAGGGCAAGCATTCTACCAACCGAGCCACATCCCCAGCTCCAAGTCCCAAAGTTAACCCACACTGCAGGTCTCCCTCCACCTGCGCTTTCAGTGGAGTCTACAGGCAGCGCCTTCATTTGCCTCTGCTGGGGAGTGGTTTTCTGGGCAGGGGTCTGCAGGTCCACCCTATTGGACTTCTGTGCAGTCCTGGAAAGGATACTCCACGAAAAGGGTGTAACCCACACAGCGTCTATCTGGACCCCCTGCTGGCTCCAATGGTGCCCTAACCTTGCAAAGGAAAAGACTGCGAGGAGGCAACACCAGGAAGCACACGTCAGGCAAACTCAGCATTGAGAGCAGTAAGGCAGCCTCTGGCTTTGAATGCTCCCGTCTGTCACACCCCTGGAATCATTTGCCCAGAGGGACTGAGGGAGGGGTGTCAGTGGTGTCTAGGTTGACAGAGCCCCAAAGGCAATTATGTTTCTTTTAGCAGAACCTTGTGCCCGAGATTTCAGATAGGGAGGGGCCAAGGTGGGGGTGTGGGCGTGGCTCACTTGATAGAGTACTTGCTTGCATAGTTTGTATGAACCTCCAGGTTCCGTCTTCAGCACTGCATAAACCAGGTGTGGGGTGAACGCCTGTGATCCCAGCACTGGGAGAGGTGGAGTCAGGAGGATCAGAAGTTCAAGGCCATTCTTGGCTGCATAGTGGGTCTGAGGCCAGCCTGGGCTATGTGAAATCCTATCTCAGTGAAACCATTCTGGAGCATTTCATCCTGTCTTGCTGTCAGGTGGAGAGTCAGAGGAGGAAGGGAGCGAGTGGCTTTATGCTCTGGAGATGTGCGGAGCGGTTAGTCTGTAGCAGGCAGCTACTGCTGTGCAACAAATAGCCCCAAACCTAGCAATAACTTCAAACAATAACCTTTCCCACTGTTTCCTGGCAACATCAAACCCACAGCGTTATGATGTAAAATCTCATATATACACAATATTCTTCAGGATTTTTTCCTATTTGGCAGATTAGCTGGGTGATCATGGCTTCGGCTGCTCCTGGCTTTGGCTGCAGGCCCTTCGGGGGTGACTTGGGGCCCAGTGAGGCTGCAGTGGGAAGGAATTGGCTTTCCTTCTCCATTTCCTCAGTGGCTCAGAGGACTCAGTGTCCCAGTCACTCAGGGGAAGGGGAGACGCCCGGCCTTCCCCGCTGTCTGTGCCACACCAGATTACACAGCGCTGATATCAGTGTCCCATCTCTCTGGTGAGACTTGACATAATGGGCTAACGGGCTCCTAGAGAGCAGAGGTTTGCTTGGCTGGAGATTATGGGTAGAGGCTCCTGTCTGTGCTTGGGAAGTCCGTTGCTTGGGTCTCTGATGCAGGGGCAGGGAGCCTAGGGTGAGCCACCTGCTTCTCTCAGGGCCAGTGCTGCAGTCTGTTGTCACCTCTGTGGTCATTACCTCAGAGGGACAACTTGAGGACGGGAAGGCTGCTCTGGGCTGGTGTGTGTGGTGGAAGAGAACTGTTCACTTCATGATGAACAGGAAGCAGCAAGAAACGGGGGTAGAGTGAGGGGCCAGGGATCCACTTCCTTCAACTAGGCCCTCCTCCTACCTTCTACCTCCTGTCAATCATGCTATCACTTTCTGAACCACCAAGGCTTGGCAATGGGGCTCCCTGTTGGAGTTGGGGGATCTGAGGTGGTAATAGAGCTCCCTGTCGGGGCTGGGACCAGGGTGAAAGTCATTTGCCACATAGTTCATGATTCAAACAAAACAAAAGGAAACAAACAAACAAACAAACAGAAAATGTGATTGCAAGACAGAGTTTCTCTGTGTAATAGCCCTGGCTGTCCTGGGCTTGCTGTGGCGATCAGGATGGCCTGGAACTCAGAGAGATCTGCCTGCCTCTGCCTCCAGAGTACTGTGATCAAAGGTGTGTACCACCACACCTGGTCAGAAAACATCTTTAAAAGAGTGACTCTGTGGGAAGAAGTATGGACACAGGGAAGAGCAAAGCCTTGTGAAGGCGGTATGGATGCATTGTATGTGTATGGAGACGCCACATTGACACTCACATATGGCTAGCATATGTTAATAAAATAATAAAAACAATTTAGTTCACACTTAATGTACATATTTATGGAGTAAAGTATAGTATTTCAGTAATGTAAAGAATTTGTTAGGATCAAGTCAGGATGAGTAAGCCTCACCTTTGTATAAATCAAATTTCCTGTTGAGTTTAAAATCCTGTTCTGTTTTTCTACCTAGTTGCAAACATAAAGAATTGCTAAACATGATGACCCACTGTGCTGGGAGTTAGCTCTCCTACCTACACGTGTGTGCATTGGTATCTCTCAGTCACACGGAATTTGTTTTTTCCTGAGGCATAGCGTAGCCCAGGTTCTCCTTGAACCTATAATCCTCCTGCCTCAGTTTCCCAAACTCTGGGATAGCAGGTGTGTGTCATTCATGTCCTGCTGTTTTCAGCCTCAGAGAAAGCTCCACACTGTCCTGTCATCGCTTCGATTCCAAGCTCCAGTTTGTCAACCGAGAACAGGAAGGGCTCTTCAGCCATTCATGCCCACCCCAATTCATTCATGAGACTTTTTTTTTTTAAACTTTTCTCTGCGCTCAGCTCTAGGCTGTCAGAAGTGCCTTTGAAGTTTCCCTTGCTTGCAGATCCACGCCCACTCACTCTCTACCTCCGGATCATCTCCACGTGGAAACTGAGAAAAGCCGTCGCCTACACCCTAGGGCTCTTGGCTCCGTGGAGTCTCACTCTGTGGAATGAGTGGGGAGCTACTGTCCCCAGAGTCCACGGGGGCAGGGACTTCACATTGCCATGGAGATGCTGACTGTCTTGAAATACATACCGCCCGCCACCCACTCTTGAGGCTACGGCTTTCCGAGTTAAAAGGACCTGGCTAGGACTCAGAGGTCTGTGGTCCACTAGGCCCTTGGGCTCTTTATCCCTTGAAAGCTGTTTTAATTGTCTCTGACATAACAGTTTCACAGATTCAGTTTTTGTCTAACTTTGATGGATGGAAAAGCTCACTGTAAACCCCCAAGTGCCAAGCAGATGGCAGGCTTTCTTCTTGGTGTGCGCAGAAGACGACCCAAATGCAGAGAGTGGTGCCGTGGGGAATGAGGAAGAGCCCAGGCACTAAAAACTACACAGCTCCCTGGAATCAAGGCCAACATCTACCCTGGCTGCCTCTGTGATTTAAGAACCTGCCAAAAGCCAATGTGGTGGCTCACAACTGGAGCTGAGGCAGGAAAGTTGCCACAGGTTTGAAGCTAGCCTGGGCTACATCTTGAGTTCCATTCTAACCTGGGCTAAAGTATAGGCCTTTGTCTGAACCCTTCCCTCAACCAATCAGTAACTTGCTTAATCATCACCAGCTACTCTCTCTCACTCGGACCCAGCTCCTGCCCACCCACTGGGTTCCTGGGTTCACACCAGCTCTGCCGCTGGCTGTCTCTGGGATCCCATGTCAGCGGCTAGCCTGCCATGTCTACTCCTAATCTGGGCAGTGGTGATGTAACACAATAGGATTTGGTGAGAGAGTGTATAGGCAGCACTTTGCATAAAGCTGGTGCCTGGTAAATGGTAGCTATTGCTCTGTGTGTAGCCTGTGTCAAATGCCTTGACAGTATAGCAGGTCTTGCACAGACGTCCTCACAATGGCACATGGCCCCAGCCCTGCCACCAGGCCCCATGAACGAGCTCTTTCAGGCTCCTGCAGCTCATTCCTCCACCCACCTCAACCATTCAGCATTCTCCCTGTGTCCTGCTCCAACCAAACAAAACCACATCCCTCAGCAAGGCCCCAGGGGAGCACACTGTTAATACAACCATTTTACAGATAGGAGGCTCAACGTGTGCTTGGAGTCCCAAAGCCACATGGAAGGAGAGGGAGAACTTGACTCTGGAGCCATGTTTTAGAAACAAAACAAAGGAGTTACAGAGATAAAGTTGGGAGCAGAGACTGAAGGAATGACCATCCAGAGACTGCCCCACCTGGGGATCCATCCCATAAACAACCACCAAACCCAGACACTATTGCAGATGCCAACAAGAGCTTGCTGACAGGAGCCTGATACAGCTGTCTTCTGAGAGGTTCTGCCAGTGCCTGACAAATACAGAAGTGGATGCTCACAGTCATCCATTAGATGGAGCACAGGGTCCCCAATGAAGGAGCTAGAGAAAGTGCCTGAGGAGCTAAAGGGGTTTGCAGCCCCCTAGGAGGAACATCAATATGAACTAACCAGTAAACCCAGAGCTCCCTGGGACTAAACCACCAATCAAAGAAAACACACGAAGGGACTCGTGGCTTTAGTTGCATATGTAGCAGAGGATGGCCTAGTTGGTCATCAATGGGAGGAGAGGCCCTTGGTCCTGTGAAGGCTCTATGTCCCATTATAGGGGAATGCCAGGGCCAGGAAGCAGGAGTGGGTGGGTTGAGGAGCAGGAGAGGATAGGAGATTTTTGGAGGGAAAACTAGGAAAGGGGATAACATTTGAAATATAAATAAAGAAAATATCTAATAGATTAAAAAAGCATCGATATTCATAAGAAAAAAAAGAAACAACAAAACAAAACAGAAAACAATCTCTTTTTTTGTTTGTTTTTGTTATTGTTTTTTTTGAGACAGGGTTTCTCTGTATAGCCCTGTCGGTCCTGGAACTCACTTTGTAGACCAGGCTGGCCTCGAATTCAGAAATCTGCTTGCCTCTGCCTCCTGAGTGCTGGAATTAAAGGCATGCACCACCACAACCGGCTCAGAAAACAATCTTTTTAAGAAAAAAGAATAGTTTCTTTTTCTTTTTTTCTCTTTTGGTTTTTCGAGACAGGGTAGTCCTGGCTATCCTGGAACTCACTCTGTAGACCAGGCTGGCCTCGAACTCAGAAATCTACCTGCCTCTGTCTCCCAAGTGCTGGGATTAAAGGCGTGTGCCATCACTGCCCAGCGAGAATAGTTTCTTGATTTTATCTATTTTCTTTTTTTTTTTTTTTGTGCTAGTAATCTAATTAAAATTTACTGTACATACATCCAATTTTGGTAATTTTTGAGACAGTTCACTATGTAGTCCTGAGTGTCCTGGATCTCTCTCTGTAGACCAGGCTGGCTTTGAATTCATAGTGATCCACCTGCCTCTGCAACAAAGGTATGTGCCAGCAAGCCCAGCCATCCTGAAGCCTTTTAAATAGTTTGAAATGGAGCCTAGGTAGAAGCAACGGTTCTATTGCTGGGCTACACCACAGCCCCACACCTATAATATATATAATACAACATTATTTTATATTACTTTATGTGTGCGTGTACATGCTGTGGCAAGCCAGACCATTCTCTGCTTCCACCATGTTGGTCCTGGGGTTTGAACTCAGGTCATCAGGCTTGGTGGCAAGCACCTTTGCCCACTGAACCATCTTGTGGCCCCACACTGGTGTGACCCAGTGATCTCTGGTTTACTGACTTTTCAACTGTCACCATGTTCTGAGTTTATAACATTTCCATCAGTCTCCAAAGAAAACCCAGACACTTTCTCGTCCTCCCAAATAGTCTCCCTTCACCGACCCTTCTCTTGTCCTCATATGACACGAACAGACCACAGGTGTTTGCTGTATAAACTTCATCCACGCCCATAGGAAGTCCAGTGAGAGTGCAGGAACCACTTACCCTGCACACCAAACCTTGTGACAGGGCCACCCTCACTTAACGTTATCACTTGCCTTCATTCTTGCCCCTTCTTGGATTGAGGCAAAGCAACAGAGCAGAGTCACCTTTGTGTGTTTGAGTGCAGGTTTGTCCATGGAAGTATGGGTGTCCAGGGAGCCCAGAAAGAGGGTTTCAGATCTCCTGCAGCTGGAGTTCTAGGCAACTGGAAACTGAACTTGGGTCCTCCGCTAGGGCAGTAGGTGTTCTAGCCCTCAGCCCTGGTGTTGCTGTCTGACCAGGGGCATCTGGTCAGTGGTTCATCCTCTGCCTCGGTTCCTTTCTTCCTCTAGCAGCTGTGTGGCGGAGTTGAGAGCCTGGGATGATGGAGCTGTGATTGGTACTGTCAATCAAAACAAGAGACCCCCCCCCCCCCGCCCCAGCCTGAAGCAGCTCTTTGGCACTTACAAAATCAGGTTCCAATTCATCCCTGGGGTCAGTGAGTGAGTGAGTGAGTGACAGGGCGATCAGATCCAAGCTTACTCTAAATGGGCCTCCGTTTAGACACATGGGGTGGAGAACAGGTCAAGTAATCAGACCTCACACACGCACGCACGCAGTCGCTCCATGATCCTTGCAGAACTTGTTTAGCCATGCTCCCTGTGAACAGGCAGTTGGGCAAAATCCCCTCTCTTCAGATACCAGGGTCTTCTGTTCCTAAGCCATGCCTGGTGGGTGTGGGTGGCCGGGAGTTTCCTGCATGGTTTCCCCCCTCCTTGCAGCAATCCTTTTGGCATTTGGAAAGAATTTAGCATCCTTCCAGTCAATTCCACGGCTACACTAAAAGCCAGGGCTCTGGGCCTCCTGGGAGCCTCATCCCGAGGGCTCTGGAGACACACATTCAGGCTTAAAGGGCAATTTCTGTCCACCAAAGAGCTATTCCACGCCTTGGTGGACCCCGGGGACTTTGCTGTAGAAGGAAGCCAATAGTTTTTTTTTATTAAAGTATTGAACTCTGGAGCTGTGAAGGGAAGTTCCCAGAGCATAAAAGGCTGCGCCTGCGTTAAAGAGCCCACAAGGTCAAATGACTGAACTTGGTGATTATGGAGAGTTAAAACGTTGCAGTCCAGACCCAAATTATCTTGGGCTATTTTCAGTCCCTTTGAAAGCTGTCCATTGCCCTCCCCTGTGTCTGACAGAATATCCTTGTGACAATCAAAACGTTTAAAGCATATCTTAGGGACCCAGGGGGATGACGGCTCGGTGGTTAAGAATGTTCACCGTGCAAGCAGCAAGGATGGGGGTTGAATCCCCAGATACTTGGAGCTGCATACGGAACAGTTGTACACTGAGAAGTGAAGACAGATAGATCCTGGGAGCTCACTGGCCAGACAGCTGAGCTGAGACCCTGCCTCGA
The DNA here is from genome assembly GCF_978045245.1 of Mus caroli. NCBI lineage: Eukaryota > Metazoa > Chordata > Mammalia > Rodentia > Muridae > Mus > Mus caroli. The sequence continues at coordinate 11,209,152 of NW_028227257.1, read as the reverse complement.
GGCAGGAAGGTACCTGACGTCCTCTGGCCCCTACATGTGTGCACACGGACGAGTGCACCCCCACATTCACCTGCACACCACACACACAGGCGATGTATTCACACTCGATGTATTAGCAAACTCCTGGCTTCCACCAACTCAAAAGCCATTAATGTTATCAGACAGCATCTGAAACCCAGGACAGGGTTTCAGAGGTACACCCCCCACCCCACGTGGCTCCCAGCAATATCTTTGATAAATGCCTTGATTTATGACTTTCTCTCTTATATAACTAATAAAATCTCATACAGACACTTCGGCAGGGGGACTTGGGATTTGAAGCAACCTGTATTGTGTTTATAAGCCTCTCGTATTCGGCTCCAGAATAAACTATCTCTTACTCCCTTTGGACTGAAGGCCATATTTTCTTGTCGAGAGATCTGAAGTCTTTGAGGGTTTGATGCACGTGACTGTGAATGGCCCAGCCTTCCCCACTGCCCCGGTGTTGGGAACATTGTTGACAAGGACAAACGTTCACTGCAGGGCAGGCCATCTTCCAAGGCCTCCTGTGATATCTCTGTGATTGGCAGGTGTGCCATCTTTGATTCAGTATGGCTAAAAGGGACTTAAAGCTGTCTTGACTGCTGCTCTGGAACTTGGTTTGGTAAGTCAAACAGCCACCATCTTGGTCAGATCAGCCGGTCCCAGCTTACAATGGTCCACCGTGGGCGTGGTGGCGCATACCTTTAATCCCAGCACTTGGGAGGCAGGCACAGGCAGGTTTCTGTGAGTTGAAGACCAGCCCAGTCTATAGGCAAATTCCAGGGCTATGCAGAGAAAAAAAAAAGTCCATTACTAGGCTGTTTAAGATCTGGCGGCATTGTCTTACAGGAGAGGGTGGGAAGGGTCATTTTACCCTCACCTGAGATTCCAGCCATTTGTATTCAGTTCTTCCCTAAATGCTTAGGCTTCAGGGTGCATAGGCTGGGCAGGAAGGGCTTCTTGGCCCTGAATCAAGGCCAGCAGTTGGCTGAAGCTGTTGGTTTCAAGCAGGTGCCTAAATAAATGTCTTTCTACCGTCTCTTGGCCATTTCAGAAATTTGAAAATGTAACGGTCAATTCATTAGAGAGAAACATCTGGCTGGAAAAGAAAGAAAGAAGACTGAAGAGTTCCATCCACGCAGGCATGGAGGAGCCATGGGGTGCACTGGGTGCAGACTTTCCGTGTGGCTGCTTTGTGGTCACCCATGCTCACCCCAGGGCGAACTGTGGAGGTCTGTTGTTGGAACCTTAGGAGGAGGGGCAGACATTGTTTCTATCATCCCAGGAAGGAACTCTCTCACTAGCTTTAGAGCCCACAGAAATCTGCAGGATGAAGGCTGGCACCTCTGCCTTCATTTTGGGTCTGTCTCCTTGACTTTGCTCGGGCTCCCACTGGTCATACTATTGCCAAGGTGTGCTCATTGCCAAGGAATCTGCCTAACCCAAGTCACGCCCCCCAGAGGCTGAAGGCCGAGAAGCAGGTCTTTGTCCGTACACCTGTAGTCTTTTTGGATCCCAGGAACAGCAGGACCTCACCAGACAGCACCCCAAGGCAGAACAGTTATCTCGGATGGGGAGGCTGAACCCTCAAGCAGGACATCTTGGTGGATCTAGATGGGGCCCCTGGTGATCAATACTTACTGGTCTACTTGGGGTGGGGGACTTGAGCCAACAGTGATGGACAGACCACAGATCACCAGGACTACAGCGTTGGGCAGGCCCAGTCCTCAGTTCCTCCTCTACATAAACAGAGTTCGTAGCAGCACCTGCAAGGCAAACTTGGGGTCACTAGACTTGTTTCCTAAGACCATAGTTGAGTCTACTATCTCTGCTTCTCACCATTGCCCAACTGGTTGGTGGCTGGGTCTGGCTTATTGGGACCGCTGGAGCTGAGGCATTTGTCCCAAAAGCCAGTTATAGTATCTGGGTCAGGATAATATGTATGTGTGTGCATGTGTGTGTTACATGTGCACGTAGAGAGCTGAGGCCAACCTTTGATATAATTCCTCAGGAGCTACCAACCTTGATTTTGGACATAGGCGCTCTCACTGGAATCTGGGACTTGCTAATTAGGGTGGCCTGGCTGGTCTCTGAGCCCGAGAGTCCTACCTATGTCTGCCTCCCCACTGCTGGTGTTATAGACCTAGGCCATCACACCCAGCTCCTCTTCCTCTTCCTCCTCCTCTTGTTCCTCTTCCTCTTCCTCCTCCACTTCTCCCTCCTTCTCTATAGACTAGATCTGGCCTAAAACCTGTAGAGATCGGCCTGCCTCTGGCTCCTGAGTGCTGGAATTAAAGGCGTGTGCCACCATTCCTGGTTCATATCCAGCTTCTTATGTGGGGGGTTATAGGGATGAGACTTGGATCCTAATGCTTCAAAGTAGGCCCTTTATCTCTCCCTTTTCTTGGTTTTCCTTTCTTTTCTTTTTTCTCCTCTCTTCTCCCTCTCCTCTGTCATTGAACTAGGGATAGAACCTGGGGCCTTTGAGCATGCTGGTCAAACACTTCACTACTAAGTGGCATCTTCAACCACAGCCCAGGGTAGTCCTTTGCCGGGCAGGCCTGTCCTGAACACCCAGGCAGCTGAGTGCCATCTGGAGCCTCTCCTCTAGCCTATGAGAGCATATCTTTCCTAAGATGACAACCCAGCGTCTTAGACGCTGCCAAGTCTGGAGGGAGCATCAGCCGCACCTAGAACTAGATACGAGTATTTGAGGAGGTAGAAGGAAACCACAGGAGAAGGAGAACCAGGAAACCAGGGGAGAACCAGGCAGAGAAAGGATGAGTGTAGAATCTGCAGGAAGATCCAGGGTTGGCTGTCTAGATGGGACAAAGAGGGAAAGCAGAAGTACCAGGAGGCCTCAGGCAAAACTGGACCCAGCAACTAACTGTGTAACAGACTCCCAGCCATAGGCTTCTCCCATCCTGAATGTATAATGTTGGGTTTTTCTCTGTCTTTTCCTGTCTTCAACTCTCTGTTTTGTGCCAGGGAATAAACTCAACAATCCCCTAGACAACAGCCGACACCTCCATTATGGGAACACTGTGTCCCCTTGCATGCTGTGCCAGGACACACGGCTGGCTTTCATCTGTGAACTCTTGGGACTTTGTTCAAAGTTTCAGCTTTCTCTCTTTTACAGTTTCCACCCAACCTCTCCCTAGCAAAGTAGAACTGGCTTTTTAGAATGGGGGATGGGAAGGTGATTGGACAAGGGCCACCTAGACCTTAATATTACTAGGTGTGCGTGTGTGCGTGTGCGTGTGTGTGTGTGTGTGCGTGTGTGTGTGTGTGAGAGAGAATATGGCGGTCAGAGGACTACTTTGTGGACCTCATTGGTTCTTTCCTTCCATCTTTATGTGGGGGGTTTGGGAATTGAACTCAGGCCACCAGGCTTGTGTGGCAAGCACCTTCACCTCCCAACTTATGTTGCTTACCCCCAGACTTTAAATTGTCAAAAAGCGGTCTAGTAGGCTCTACATGTTTTTGGAGTTAGGGAGAAAACTTAGTCTCTCAGTGCTTCATGCTGTGGCCCTCAATGACCGTTAACGGACACTCAGCTTAGGATGTCCCTGTCATGGTCTTTTTCAGGTGGGCGGAGTCATGTTTGTGGCCCGCTTTGGTGGCTCTGTGAGGCTTGGGAGCCTTGTGGCTGTGACAAGGGCCTTTTCTTCTTTGACATGCCACCCTGACTCTGACACTTCCTCAACCCTGCCATTCCCCTTCCATCTTCATGGTTGTCAAGGCAACAGTTTCCTGGGCAACCTGTTGACTTATTTGACTGCCAAGTTTGTATGATCCAGAGTGGGGAGCTGTAGTGGAGGACTTAAAAAAAAATGTCGTCAAGGTAACCGCCAGCAGCCATTTAATTATAGTTTTAGGTAAAGATAAATTCTCTTTTGCAAATGTTACTGTATTTTTGGTTTGAGGAGGGGAGACTCACCCAGAGATGAACATTCTCAAAATTAGAAGCTTCTGACCGTGGACAAGTCTGGAACTTGGTTTCATTCAGGACTAATCCCTTTCCTAAAAGGAAGAAAGAAGAAAAGAGAAAAGAAAGAAAATAATGAAAACAAGGAGCTAAAAATAAAACTGATGGGACTCAGGCACCAAGCGTGGTAGGGCTGGCTGGGGCAGGCGTTGCGGAGGCAATGCCAACGCCTTTGCCCATGCTTTTCTGAGGCAGACTTTTCTCCAGATTTGGCAGGCAGTGTAGCACTGTGGTTATCCATCTGGTCTCTGAAGTCAGGCTGGCTGAGTTCAAATCCCACCTCAGCAACTCCTTAGCTGTTGACCTTAGACAAAGAGTTTAACCTGGACTTGAGTTCCCTCCTGGAATTTATAAAATGGGGAGGCAGGGTAATGGGTGAAACCCCACGACTGGTGGATAGGCTTATGGGCACTGGTGTAGCACAGGTGGGATCAGCCATGCCTATAAAACTGGAGCCTCCTTCTAAGCCCCGTGCTCTTGCTTAGCTAGTGTCTGACCGTCCAGTCTGCAGTCCCAGGTCGGGACACTGCTGTGTGACAACCCAATTACAAAAACACCCAGATCCAGCAGGGATCCCGCATGCTGGGCCACCTTTGGAGACATTGCTAAATATCATGCTTACTATGACCCCGAGAGTTGGGGACCATTATGCTATCCATTTTCCAGACAGAGGAAGAAGCTCAATAGGAAAGAAGGAAAGAGTACCACCCCTCCTCCTTTTTGCCTCTCTGTTTTGAATGAGAAGAGGAATCTTGCTAGGATTTCGAGCCATCTCCAGGCTGGGCATCTGCTGGGCTGCCTTCTCTGTGTGGCTTCGAAGTGGATCAAACCGAGGAAGTGGAAGCTTGGTGTTAACCTGCATGTGGGGAGCTGGTCCTCCAGAGAGAGATCACGGGGTTCAGTCCCAGAAGCACACACACATGCCCTGCACACATGCAAAAGCATGTGTACACACTGCACACACACACACACGCATGCGCACACAAGCTAAAACACACGCACACATGCACACACAAGCTCACACACACACACACACAGAGAAGAGGGGGAACCTATGATTTCTGAAGGGGCAGAGGAGTCACAAAGTGGCCATAGGGAGCCAGGAGAGTGGGGCCACAGGCTGCTGTGACGATCTTTCTGGAGCCAGGGCCAACCCTTCCCTTAGTGATCTGGGTGAGTCATGTGTCTCTCTGTGCCTCAGTTTCCTCATTGACAAGGGCTCCAGTAACCACTACCAACTCAGGGGTGTGCGAACATGACTGTGACAGTGCATTCATTCGACTTTCGCAGACCACCAGGAAAGGTTATGGTGGTCAGCAGGGCTGTAATGTAATAGCCAGCTACTACTTCAAGATTCATGGCTGCCCGGGGACACTAATGTCAACACAGCCTGGTGTGAGGAGGGATGGCCTGGCATTTTCTTACTTAACCTGAGCTCACCATTAGTCTGGAGCATGGTCACATAGGTGTGTATCACCTTCTGGGTACCTTCAGACCCCTGTCTCTCCCCACCTCTCCCTGTTGCCCAGCTTTGCAAACCTCTTCCCATTGAGACTCAGCTCCAAGTGCTTGCTTGCTCGCTCTGCTGGGGAAAGTTCATCTGCATCTTCTGCCTCTTTCTGTGGATCCGGGCTGTTTGCATCATTTGCCAATGAAGACCTGCATAGCAATGACCACGTGGGTGGAGAGAGGCTGAAGCAGTGGGCTCCCTGAAGGACTATCCCAGGGCAACCTGGGTTGATGGGGGTGGAGGTGGGGTGCAGTGGGGGCTCTGCTCCATCCTGTCCTTTGCCTTTTACTTTATAAGCACTGTGACCTCTCCCAGGAACCATGAATACAGCCAACATTTTCTCCCCCGCTCGTCTTCCCTCTAGGGGCCAAACAAGATTTATTATTTTTTTTCCTGGGCATTGCAAATACAGCGTCTTCATTCCCTACCCTGTTTTTTTTTTTTTTTTAAAAGGTTCAATGTTAGATGGAAAAGCGCATGTTCTGCCAGGATGATTGAAGAAAGGTAATTATGTGGTATTAGGAAAAAAGAGAAAGAAAAGAAACTGCGCATCAGCCCTGAGGCTCAGTGGGAAAGGGAATTCGGAATGCTTAAGGCTGTATTCCTGCCTGGGGTGAAGAGGCACTGTGCTCGTGATTTAAGGTCACGGTTACAGGAACTGCACAGTGATTGGCATGGGTTGGGTTGTGAGGACCCTGTGACAAGAGACCGTGGGTGGGAATTTGGGCTCTGGGGAATTCCCGGCTAAGCCTTGTGTCTCTTTGTCACCTGAGGTGGGTGCCCACCCTGTCGTGGGTGTCACATAACCATGTGCACTGGCAATTGTGACCCCTAGGTCTCTTCAAACCCCATGTGACCCGGTGCTCCCCAGCACTTTCTAGTCTGCAGGTACGACAAGCATGACCAGGAGGGCTAAAGAACCCCAAGTCTCGGCTTTGTGGCTCCTCATCAGCTATGTGTCCTTGGGCAAGACATGGAAGCTTTCTGGTCCCCAGTTCCCATCTGAAAAAGGTGTTGTTACTGACACTCACACTCCAGAGCTTCTGCAGATAGAGTAGACAGGCGTAAAGCAGGCAGAGCTAGGGCAGCAAGCCACAGATTAATAATTACGTTACCATCCATGTTCATCTCCAGCATCCACACCAAGGAAGCCAGGAACCAGCTCTGCTTCATCACGTGGCCACTGACTGGGGGAAACCATGGTTTATTTGGCTTATTTTGTGGCACTAGGGGGTCACCCACAGTGCTGTATGGGTGCTATGCAAGTGACCTCCCAAAGCAGTATAGCATCACCCTGGGGACCACAGGGCCCCTTGTGGACAACTCCCGGGGGAGTTCAGGGGAGGACAGCATGAGAAGAGCCTGGCAGAGAGGGGCAGGTGTTTTCTGGTCTCAAGGCTGGCAGTCAGAGCTCTGTCCTCACAGCATCAGGCTGTCTGTTGTTTTTTCCTATGTGTCTCTTGAATCCTGGAGCTGCTTTCTGTCCTTGGCTAAATTCACATGGTGAATGGGACCCATGCCTCTGTCTGTGTGCCCAAGAGAAGGGTCGCACACATTCCACCCCTTTATAGGTCCCCAGTGACAAGTCAAGGTGCAATCTCAGCCCAAGAGAAGGGTCACACACATTCCACCCCTTTATAGGTCCCCAGTGACAAGTCAAGGTGCAATTGCAGCAGCGGCAGCCTGGGCAGAGCAATGTTCGTTGGTCCTACTTACAGGGATAGGTGTAGGGTTACTCACAGGAGTATGGGAGGCTGTCTCAGTCAGGGTTTGTATTCCTGCACAAAACATCATGGCCAAGAAACAAGTTGGGGAGGAAAGGGTTTATTCAGCTTACACTTCCACATTGTTGTTCATCACCAAAGGAAGTTAGGACTAGAACTCAAGCAGGTCAGGAAGCAGGAGCTGATGCAGAGGCCATGGAGGGATGTTACTTACTGGCTTGCTCCCCCTGGCTTGCTCAACTTGCTTTCTTATAGCCCCCAACATTACCAGCCCAGGGATGGCACCACCCACAAGGGGCCCTCCCCCTTTCATCACTAATTGAGAAAATGGCTCACAGCCGGATCTCATGGAGGCATTTCCTCAAGGGAGGCTCCTTTCTCTGTGATAACTCCAGCCTGTGTCAAGTTGACACACAGAACCAGCCAGCACAGAGACATCACTCTAGCATGGATGATGACTTACCAGTAGCTGCAAAGATGGAGTCCCCAGCTCAGCTGACCTTCCACAGTATAGAAACTCTAGCATCTCTTGTGACAACAGGCCATGTAGATAGAATAGAATTATACATAACTGGCTGTAAGGCGTAGAGAACTACTACATCTCAGGTGAGAGTCTGGTGACCTTCCGCACACCCTCCTAGGAGGAACTCTCAGGAGACAACAGATCTGACCTCAAGGGTCTCTAGCACAAAGTCACACCTCCCCTGATGATGATGGCTGTAACCTTGGAGAATGGTACCCTACCTACAACAGGGAGGCAGCACGGCTGGCTGCCTGCAGTTCTGCACTCACTGCACATGGTTAGTTGAGTAATTGGCAACTAAGACTGACTACAAAGACGAAGTGACTCTTCCTAGAGTCTCCTCCGGGACCCATCATCTGACCCATGTGGATGGTAGGGTTTAGCTGTGTCCAGCAGGAGGAGGCTTCGAAGGCGAATTGGGTTTGGACTCTGTGAAGGAGGCTCACTGTTGGGGGAATTCCAATTAAATTCACCGTTTAAAGTCATGAGTGAAATCTGGCTCGGGCTTTATCTCCTCTGCACGTCACTGGGAGCTGGAAATTCAGCTCTTGCATCTAAGCCAGGCTGAGAAATGTCACAGCGGGCCTGGGCGTCATCTCTCAGTGAGGGGTCTGGCATTCTCCAGCCAGAGATCTCAATTTCTCTGAAACACGATAGTGGAGCCTTGTAACAGGGGATGTGGGGCTGCAGGGATTTGTAGAGTCCTCAAGGTGGGAGTCACTGATAGTGTCCGTCCCACGTCCCTATCGGTCCCGCCACTTGCTCCAGAGCAGGGTGCATTAGCATTTTGCCTGGGAGGTTTGGGCAGAAAGATGGAGACTTTATTGAAACTATCCCTGCCCAATGCTCATTGTTGTTTCTAAATTTAATGAACTTTTACCTTTTGTTTTTTTAAACAGTATGAGTGTATATGACACATTTGAGATGCCTCTGGAGTCTAGACGAGAGTATTGGTGTTCGATCCCCCGGAAGTAGGATTACAGGAGGAGTGAGCTTCCCAAAGTTGGTGCTGGGAACTGAACTCTGGCTCTCCGGAAGCTCAGCAGGTATTCTTAATCGTTCAGCCATCTCTTCAGCCCAAATGCTCCTTTGAAGAATCATATTGATTCTTTTATTTTTATCTTCTGGAGACAGAGTTTCACGTAGCCCAGGCTGATCTCAAACTCACTATAGCTGAGGGTGACCTTGAAACAAAGGTCAGCTGTTGCTGAGGGAGGTGGCCCAGAGAGGCGGGTACCCAGGAAGGAGACTTCTGGCCTCCTATGTCATCTGCCTCCCCAGACTCCAGAGCTGTGGGTGGGGCGTCAGGCAATTATTCTCTCCGAACCCAACACAGTTATTAACACAGCACTGAGGCTTTTAATTACCAGCATATTAGCATACTACAATGAGGAGCAACACTTGGTGAATAACAGCCTAGCGCCTGCGGCAGGCAGCAAGGCCTGTTCTTACCACTAATTAGGAGAAAACCAAGCCGGAGGAGGGAATTGGTCTTTCCGGGGAAGATAATTGGATAACGATTAGTTCTTCCTCCACCCATCACTTGCAGGCAGATGGTGTCGTGCCCATGATCTGTTTGCCAGGATGCTTCTGTGCAGGGTGTGATGGTTGTTTGGAGGGGACAGCACTTTACAGTTTCGAAACCCATTCTCTCTGTGTGTGACCATGCTGAGTCCTATGGCTGGCCAGGATGTCACTGTCCCCTTTCTACAGTGACGAAACAACAAAGAGAGACTTCAGTGACTCCCCACAGGCCACAGCTCAGAGCTCTTGGGTGGAGGCGTCTTCTGGGGTGCAGCCTGCTACTGTGAAACTTGAGGGGTTGTGGGTTCCACCTTACCAACTGCAGCCCCACGGCAAGTAATGAAATCTTCCTCGTGCCTCAGTCTCTCCATATGAGTTGGTGTGTGTGCGTGTGCATGTGTGTGTGCATATATGTGTGAGTCCCAGCCTCACAGCATCATCTCTGGGCCTAGATGTCCTAAGGGGAAGGAGAAACACCTGGTCTGGGCACAGTGCTCTAAATGGGATTCCTTGATAGATAAGGAAATCAACACCCATTCCATTACTAATGAGGTAATATGCCTGAAGTCACACAGCCATAACCAGAGAGATCGGGCAGAGACCCAGCCCTCAGTTTCTCATCCAAGTGGCAGAGGAGAAGGGCAGTGTGTGTGTGTGTGTGTGTGGTGTGTGTGTGTGTATGCAGACATGTAGACAGAGCCAAGAGACCCTTTGTTTTAAAGCTTGCTTATCACGCAGGGGTTGTATATTCCTATGTCTTGTATAAAATAATACGAAGCTCTTACTGTGCAGGTGCTTCTATAGCCCCGCCCCCCTCAGTTCCTGGCTCCTAGCACTGCACAGTGATGGGGACAGAGCCGGCTCCTGCTGCCATGGGGACAGTCAGCGAGCAAGCCCAAGAATAGTTTTGTTTGTTTGTTTGTTTGTTTATAGGATCTCATGTAGCCCAGGCTGACCTTCAACTCACTGTGTAGCCCAGGATGGCCTTGAACTTCTGATCGTCCAGTCTCCACGTTCTGAGTGCTGCGATTACAGGTGTGAACCACCATTCGCATGTTTATGTGATTGGGGGACCAAACCCAAGGCTTGATGTAGGCAAGTGCTCTGTCAATGGAGCCACACCCCAGTGCCCCCTTTTGTTCTAAGATATAATCTATGTAGTCTAGGCTAGCCTTGCACTCCCAATTGTCCTGCCTTACTTCTCGTGCTTCCAACACTCTTGCAGAATGCCTGAGATAGTCAGTCCATAAACAGAGTTCTGAGCCGGGTGTGATGGTGCAGGCCTGTGATTCTGGTGTTGATTTGCTAAGGCAGGAGGATCAGGAGTTCAAGGCCAACCGTTGTTGTATAGTAAGTTAAAAAGCAGTCTGGGCTAGAAAAAGAGCCACCTTAAACAAACAAATAAGAACACACACACACACACACACACATACACACACACGGGCTGGTGAGATGGCTCAGTGGATAAGAGCACCCGACTGCTCTTCCGAAGTTCCAGAGTTCAAATCCCAGCAACCACATGGTGGCTCACAACCATCCGTAATGAGATCTGGCGCCCTCTTCTGGAGTGTCCGGAGACAGCTACAGTATACTTACATATAATAATAAATAAATCTTAAAAAAAAAAAAAAAAAGAACACACACACACACACACACACACACTTAGCCGCACACACAGAGGTGGGTATTTTGGCTCATGCTTTCAAAAATTTCAACCTACGATGAATTGGACTGTTGCTTTTGGGCCTGTGGCAGAACATCATGGCAGGAATGCTGGGTGAGGAACACTGCTGACCTCATTGTGGCCAGGAAGCAAAACTGGAGAGGGGCCAAGCTCCCAATACCCCCTCCATGGACACACCCCAATGACACAACGAGCTAACTTCCTTCTATAACCCTCACTTTGAAAAGCTTAAATTAGGGGGCTGGAGAGATGGCTCAGTGGTTAAGAGCACTGACTGCTCTTCCAGAGGTCTTGAGTTCAATTTTCAGCAACCATGTGGTGGCTCACGACCATCTGCAATGGGATCTGATGCCCTCTTCTGGTGTGGCTGAAGACAGTGTACTCATACAGATAATTTTTTTTAAAAAAAGAAGAAGCAGCTCAAATTAACTCAAATGCAGAGCTCAAAAGCCTGGCTCGTAGGAGTTAGTTCTCTCCTTCCAACTTGTGGGTCCCGGGGAAGGACTCAGGTTATCACACTTAGCGGCATGTGCTTTTACAGATGAAGGCTCTCTCTCTCTCTCTCTCTCTCTCTCTCTCTCTCTCTCTCTCTCTCTTATTTTTTGGATGTTTTCTTTATTTACATTTCAAATGTTATCCCCTTTCCAGGTCTCCCCTTCCAGAAACCCCCTATCCCATCCCTCCTCCCCTGCCTCTATGAGGGTGCTCCCCTACCCACCTACTCCTGCCTTCCTGCCCTCGCACTCCCCTACACTTGGTCCACCACAGGACCAAGGGCCACTCCTCCCACTGATGTCCAACAAGGCCATCCTCTGCCACATACACAGTCGGAGATATGGGTCCCTCCATGTGTATACTCTCTAGTTGGTGGTCCATTCCCCATGAGCTCCAGGGTGTCTGGCCAGTTGACACTGTTGCTCCCCGAATGGGGCTGCAAACCCCCACAGCTCCTTCAGTCCCTTCTCCAACTCCTCCATCAGAGACCCTGTGCTCAGTCCAATGGTTGGCTGTGAGCATCCACCTCTGTATTTGTCAGGCTCTGTCAGAGCCTCTCAGGAGACAGCCATATCAGGCTCCTGTCAGCAAGCACTTCCTGGTATCCGCAATAGCATCTGGGTTTGGTGATTGTATATGGGATGGATCCCCAGGTAGGGCAGTCTCTGGATGGCCTTTCCTTCAGGCTCTGCTCCATATTTCGTCTCCATATTTCTTCCTGAGAGTATTTTGTTCCCCCTTCAGAGAATTCTCAGCTGACGAAAATTGAATGGTGGAGAAGCACCTAAAGAAATGTTCAACCTCCTTAATCATCAGGAAAACGCAAATCAAAACAACCCTGAGATTCCACCGCACACCAGTCAGAATGGCTAAGTTCAAAAACTCAGGTGACAGCAGATGCTGGCAAGGATGTGGAGAAAGAGGAACACTCCTCCATTGCTGGTGGGATTGCAACCACTCTGGAAATCAGTCCTCAGAAAATTGGACATAGTACTACCTGAGGACCCAGCTATACCACTCCTGGGCATATACCCCAAAGATGCCCCAACATGTAATAAGGACACATGCTCCACTATGTTCATAGCAGCCATATATATAATAGCCAGAAGCTGGAAAGAACCCAGATGTCCCTCAACAGAGGAATGGATTTGGATGAAGTATTTCACAGGCTCATCTGAGTCCTTCTTGTCACCTCCTTAGGGAGACCTGTGCTACTTGCCACCAGCCTGGGGCTCTGCCATCAGTTAGGACAGAGCATTAAAGCCAACTTGGACTCTTTGTAATCCCTGCCCTGCTGTGCTCATCTGCTGTGACCTGCTGTGACCTGCTGTGACCTGCTGTGTCCTGCTGTGTCCTGCTGTGACCTGCTATGCCTCACCTCATCCCTGCCCTGCTATGTACATCCTTGCTGTGGACCTGAATAGGGACTTTGGGACCTTACTTTTGCTGTCACTGTGCCCAGAGCCCCAGGGACTGCAGGCAAAGGTTCGTACACAAGAGACCCTCTGAATGTATTTGTTGTTGAATGACTCTGGGGGTGGCCAAGCTGGGAGACTTCAGAGCTGTCTTAGTTAGGATTTCATTGCTGTGAAGAGACACCATGACCACAGCAACTCTCAAAGAGAAAAAGATTTAATTGGGGCTGGCTGACAGTTTCAAAGGTTTAGTCCATTATTGTCATGACAGGAAGCATGGCAGCATTAAGGCAGACATGGTGCAGAGAAAGAGCTGAGAGTACTATGTCCTGATGCACAAGCAGCAGAGGGAGACTGTGTCTCACAATGGGCATGGCTTGAGCATATATAACCTCAAAGCCCACCTCCACAGTGATGCACTTCCTCTAACATGGCCACACCCACCCCTAAAAGACCACTCCCTAGGGGCCACGTGTTCTATGGAGGCCTATGGGGGCCATACCTATTCTAACCACTGCAAGAATCAGGGCTTCATTTGTAAACAGAAGGAAAAGTTCACCAAGGGTTTCTGAGCCAGGATCTCCGAGACTAGAAGCCAAGGTCAGAGGAGGACTCTGGGGGCCTGGCCAGTGAGGCTTATCCTTACAGCAGTTCTGAGAGACCTGGGGGCCTGGGGAGTGAGGTTGTGATCAGCTGAGGCTGAGCTGTGAAACACCACTCAGGAGACAGGCATAGTGTGAAGCCAGGTGGGATGGAGAAGGGGACCCCCCCACGCCCCCACAATGAGGAACCCCCACAGTGTCACAGGAAATCAAGGGCCCAAGGAGGTGACTGAAGAGCCTGCCTGCCATACTGTATGCAATAGGGGCAGCTGGAAGCCTGTGACCTCACTAGGGAGCCACCTGCCCTGCTGCGGGACACTCTGCCAGCCTCCGTGTACCTTGGCTTTGCGGTGGTAGGTCTGTGTCCTAGGCTGCTCATCTTGTGGGACAGAGATGATGGTTTGTGCTGAGAGCCCTTCATGGCCATAAAAGTTAAGTGTGTTTATACATGGCAGGGGCCTGCCTGCTACAGAAGGAAGGGAAAACAACCTCAGCCTTAGATAGCCTCCTAGAGATGGAGTCAGGACCTCCAAGCTCAGGGCAGCACCAAGGCAGGAGATGAACAGTCAGTGCATGAGGGCAGGGGGTCCTGGGGTGGACAGGCAAGAGAGTGGTCCACAGTGGGCTGCTCTTCGGGTATACCATCTGGGGAATAAGCGTATAGGAAGCTTTTCCAGGATTCTACTGCTGTGAGCAGACACCATGACCAAGGCAACTCTTACAAGGACCACATTTAATTGGGGCTGGCTTACAGGTTCAGAGGTTCAGTCCATTATCATCAAGGTGGGAACATGGTAGCATCCAGGCAGAGCTCTACATCTTCATCTAAAGGCTGCTAGTAGAAGACTGGCTTCTAGGCAGCTAGGATGAGAGTCTTAAAGCCCATGCCCATAGTGACACACCTACAAACAAACAAACAAACAAAGCCACACCTCCAAATAGTGCCACTCCCTGGGCCAAGCATATTCAAACCATGACACAGGCCATGGCTTATTCCAGTCTCACAGTACATTCGTTGGGTAGGAAATAATGTCTTCATTGTGCAGACAGAGAAACTGAGGTATGGAGAGGTTACCCAAGTCATATGCCAGAGGTGGCAGATTCAGGGTTTGAATGAGCCTGGGGGTGTATCTATGCTGAGTCTTAACTGCTAGACAAAGTCAGGGTGTAAGAAAGAAGCCATCCTAGCCTGTTTTCAACACGAGGTCCAGTATGAGATGTGCTTGGGGCTCATCAGAGATGCAGATAAGCAGGAGCCCATCCTCCTCATTCCCAGCTGGTACCTTCATATTCCAGAGCTTCCAGGGATGAAGAATTGAAGGCAGTGATGCTCCCCACCCTCAGGGATTGTAGGTCAATATGGTTCATGAGGGCAGTGGGAGCAGAGAAGACACAAGACACACTGGGCCAGCTACACGGAGGCAGATCTGCATTACCTGGGGTGCTTCAAGGCTCACATAATTTGGAGGACTGGGGGTAGGAACATCCGGGCTAGGCAAAGGTAATTGACTGAAGGTTTAGGATACAAAAATGTCTCATTAGCACGGGGGAGCATTTCAGGAATTTCAGGTGCTGGCTGAAAGGGTTCTTATCAGGGGAAAGGACGTTGGACCTGTAATCTAACTAAAGCTAGATGACATTTTGCAGGTAGAGGTGAAGGGGTTTTTGAACTCCCAGACGAGGTCAGAGAAGGAGAAGGCTATCTGGTCAACCTTAATTAGAAGGGTTTTCCCCGAAGTCAGCTACATGACTGAACCCACAATCAGAAAAGGAGGCAACCTGGAGTCCTAAGTCCACTGAGCCATCAGTGAAGGTGTTGTGCTCTGAGCCAATAGGATGGGAAGTTTGCTAAGAGGGCTCTGCTACCCGGTCAGGACAACCTCAACTCTCAAAAGTACCAGCCTATGGGGGAAAGGGCAGAGATTTCTCAAATCAAGGGCTTTAAAAACCACTGCCAAAAACCAAATCTCCACTCCAGCCATGTATGTGCCTTTTTTCTAGTGAAAACCAAACAACTATATTTTTAGCCACTTGAGTTGCTAATTGCAGAGCCAGGATCTAGTTCCTCACAACACAGAGCTCCTCTGTCCAGCTATCTGCAGGCCACAGTCATGTGAACTTGGTCTGCTGGCCAAAGTGTGAAGGCCTTTGAAGATGCTTGACCCTCATATCTGCCTCTGAGGCCAATGGTCAGCTGAGCCTGGCTCACTGGCAGGGTGGGATAAGAGTGAGTAATTTGCTGTGCAATGGTGGTGCACACCTTTAATCCCAGCACTTAGGAGGCAGAGGCAGGCAGATTTCTGAGTTCGAGACCAACCTGGTCTACAGAGTGAGTTCCAGGACAGCCAGGGCTACACAGAGAAACCCTGTCTCGAAAGAAAAAAAAAAAAAAGAATGAGTAATTTATCCTAGATAGCCTTTTGCAGTGAGGCTTGTGACTGTCATATTTTACAGAGGAAGAAACTGAGGCACAGTGATGAGGTACTGTGTCCAGGGCCCTGCAACCACCAGGCCATCAAACTAAGTTGGACTTGAAAGCCTTTGTCCAGGGGCTACGAGACAGCAGAGAGTCAGTAGTTAAAAACACTGACTGTTCTTCCGGAAGACCATGGTTCAGTTCCTATCACCCACTTGGCAGCTCACAACTGTCTGTAACTCTAGCTCCTAGGGATCTGATACCCACACACACATACATGCAGGGAAAACAGCAATCCACACAAAACTAAGCAATAAACAAACAAATAAATCAATCATATTTTAAAAGACAAGGAAAAGAAATAAAACTCCAGCATTTTTATTTGTTTATTTTATGTATATGACTGCTTTATCTGTCTGTATACTCGCACACCAGAAGCAGGTGTCAGATCCCATTTTAGATGGTTATAAGTCACCATATGGTTGCTAGGAATTGAACTCAGGACCTCTGGAGGAGCAGCCCGTGCTCTTACATGCCGAGCCATCTCTCCAGTCCTGTTCTGGCTAATTTTATGTCAACTTGACACAAGCTACAGCCATCAGAGAAGAGGGAGCCTCAACTAAGAAATCCTTCCATGAGGCCAGCTGTAGACAAGCCTGAAGGACATTTTCTCAATTGCTGATTGATGGGTGTAGGGGGAACTGGGTGGTGCCACCCCTGGGCTGTTGGTTCTGGGTTCCATAAGAAAGCAGGCTGAGCAAGCCATGAGGAGCAAGCCAGTAAGCAGCACCCCTCCATGGCCTCTGCATCAGCTCCTGCCTCCAGGTTCCTGCCTTCAGGTTCCTGCCCTGACTTCTTTCACTGTGATGTGGAAGCGTCAGCAGTGAACCCTTCCCTCCCCAGGCTCCTTTTGGTCATTGTGTCTTATCTCAGCAATAGTGACTCCAACTAAGACTTCCCTAAGTGCCAGCCACTGGGCTCATCTGTTCCTCTGAAGCTCTCAGGCTGTGGGGTTTTATTTCCTTTGACTTCTAAGCCAGGATACCTTTATTCCTTAGGTGTACTGAGACCCAGAGAGGGAGAGAACTGGGCCCATGGCCACATAAACACAGTGCGTAGTAAGAGGGAGGACTCAAAGTGGGAGGGTCTAAGGTCCGTCAGTCATTCTTTCCTTCTGTGCCTCTTGTTTGAGCAGCTCTGGCCATCGTGGCTTAAAGTGATGGACAGACGAGGCATCTTTCTCTTTGATGAGGTCTTTCCCGTTGGATGGGAGTGGGTGATGGCCTATAGTCCAATCCAGAAACCAAGAGGCAGAGTTGGAATCCAGGTCTGTCCCTGACCACATCAGGCCACTGCCCTCTCTGAGCCTCCAGCCTAGGCCGCAGAACGTGGTGAAGAAGTGCCTGGGTAACTAGGTCGTAAATTCTTATAGATGCTTCCTTTCCCCATACAAGAGCCAGAACTCCAGCGTGATGAAGTGCAGGAGTAACCTGGAAGGATGAGGAGGGGAGGGGAGAGGAGAGGAGAGGAGGAGGAGAGGGGAGGGAGGAGGAGAGGGGAGGGAGGAGGGAGAGTGTTGGGTCTCGACCCTCACAAAGGCTAACTGAGGTGCCTTTTCAATACATCAAAGTATAAACTCTCCAGCCCGGGGACTGAGTTGTATTTTCCTTCCCTCTGCCTCTCTGATCACAATATAATCTTAACTATTTTAGCTACTGTGGTCTCTTGGTTCCCTTTGGTTCCCACTCTCCTGGCCTCTTGGCTTCTGGCTCGCCTTGTGGCTACTCTGGTGGCCAGACACACTAGATCAGTGATTCTCAACCCCTTTACGGGGGGGGGGGGGGAGGGGGGAGTGTCAAATGACCCTTTCACAGGGGGCCCCTAAGACCATCAGAAAACATAAATGTTGACATTACAATTCATAACAGTAGCAAAGTTACAGTTATGAAGTAGCAACAAAACTAATTTTATGGTTGGGGGTCACCACAGCATGAGGAAGTGTGTTAAACGGTCTCAGCTTTAGGAAGGTAAGAACTGCTGCCATGGGGTGAGAGGTTCCCTGACAGGGGGCTTCCTGAGCAACAACACCTGGTCTGAGCTGCCTGTGCAAGGCCTTCCTGCCAGGCTCACCACAGGGTTTCACTGGACAAATGTATCGATGTCCTCTCTGTCCCAAGATCCCCAGAGTGGCCCCTCCATTGTAGTACTTATATCTTTCCCGGGATTGTTCTACCAGATCCTGAACAATCCAGAGTCCAGCTCACTGTGTCCTCTGAACTCTCGAAGGGGTCTGCAGTCTACTGTGGCAGTAAACCCTGGGTGTTGTGGGAACCAGGTAGCTGTGAGGTACTTCTAACCCTAACAGCAAAGTCAGACCTGGAACTCCGTTCCTGCAGCGAAATCAGAAACCTGTTGGGCCCCGTGTGGGCAGGCCCCACGTGTGGCTTTCTGCTGCCAACTGTGAATCACAGACATCTCTCATTTGATGCTGCCATCTGTTCTAGCAGGCAGCCTGTGTGAGCCAGTGTCTCTCCCCTTTATAAATGGGAGCCACCAAAGAGAGCTGAAGACATGGCGAGCTGACCCCCAGGCCTGGGCAGGGGCCAGCTGCTCTGTTTGGAAAGCTTTGGGGTCCAAACCTGGGGACTGTCCCTGGAGCCCCGGGGTTGTATGATACATCTCTGATTCTCTCCCATGGCAGCTTGTGAACAGAACCCATTTCTGTAAGAAAGATAATGCTTCGTTAAATAAGAATCTCAGACTTAGAATTCTACCGCAGGAGACGCTCACGGTTGGTTGTTGTGTCTCCAGAGCCAAGTCCACCTGGGCTCCCCGCAGCTTAGCTGAGACACAGCTTTCTGGGGGGGAAAGTTTAGTATCAGTACCAGCTCCAGTCCTTACCGTGAAGTGAGCCATAGGCAGGACATGCTAACCGCTAGAAGCTTCCATTCCCCTCCGAGTGAACACAGATAATAAGACTGCTTGTATCTGTGGCTGTCATCACTAGAAAATATAATAATCTTGAGATATTATGCTCTCAGTAAATGGCAGCGCATTATATTATACATATAGAATTGGGGAAAATACCAGAAGTGTCTTTTTATTTACAACTTTAAACATTATAAACTCTTTACTCCTAATTATAAGATTTCATGTGCATTATGAAAAATGAGATAATTCTGACAGAAGGATGACCTGGTGGCACAAAGCCTGTCATCCCGTCTGCTCAGGAGGCTGAGACAGGAGGATTGCAAGTTTAGAGCCTGTCTAGGCTTCAGAGTGAGTTCAAGGACAGCCTGGGGGAGTCAGCCAGACTCTCTCGACTTAAAAAGAGGACCAGCAATGTAGTTCAGTGCTGGAGGGCTTGCTGAGAAGTCTGAGGCTCTGGGCTCCATCTCCATCACTTCAAAGAGCAAGAAGAGGAGGGGGAATGAACGTGTTGGGAGCCTTGATTGAAAGCTAACAAGCAGATGGAGTCCCAAGTGAATATATGGTGGTAGCAAGGGCCCAGCCATGTGGAGGACCCAATGCCCCAGGCCCATGAGGGTGCTGATGTCTCACTGAACTGCCTCCCCCCCCCCCCCCCCCCCAGGCTCCGGCTGGCAATGTCTTCCTTTGGTCTTGAATATGCGAATGTGTAAAAATGGATGCTTATGAACAATTGACCATTGTGTGCAAAGACTAGCTACTGTAGTTCCCTCCTCTGGTAATTTACAGGCTGAGTCTGCTCGCCCAGACACTGCCTACCAAGACCAGCACCCACCCCTTACTGTACATAAACACGCTGAGGTCCTGGGTGGCCACATAGCGCTGCTCTAGCTGAGCGTGTGTGCCTCACTGGGTCTGTTTTCTGTATGCATGTCTGTGTCTGTCCTTTTGTCATCCCCTCACCAGCCCAGTCAGGTTTCCAGGACCAAGGGGCTCAGGGGACCATTTCCAGTACTGTGAGAAGAGAAGAGAAGAGAAGAGAAGAGAAGAGAAGAGAAGAGAAGACAAGACAAGACAAGACAAGACAAGACAAGACAAGACAAGACAAGACAAGACAAGACAAGACAAGACAAAAGAAGGCAAGAGATGACAAGAGAAGACCAGAGGAGACAAGAGATGACAAGTGAGACAAGAGGAGGGGGAGGAAGAGATGAGTTCTTTGTTGTTTTATGATTACTCTGCTTTTTTTTTTTAAATGCACAGCAAAGCCCGACACGTGCTGTGGCTGCTGCTTCTCCTCCCCCAGCGCTGGGTCTTAAGTACTTCTCTAATTTGTTTGATCTTTGAAAATCCCTCTTCTCTCTGTGGATGCCCACACTCATCCCCAGCCTCCGGGGCTCACCCAGCGCTCAGCGCTGCTAAGCAGGGCCTTCGTGAACTCCTCATCTTTTATTAAGGACCTCGTAGCACTTGCTAGACAGCCGCGCTGGTCTCAAAGGGCTCATGCTTCTGGTTGTGTCTGGGGATGGATGGCTGCTGCCAGGACAGCTTTGTGAAGCCAGAATGAATAGGTTTCAGCCGGGGACAGGGACCAGAGCTACCCAGTGATGTAAACTTGCCCCCTGTCCCAATGTGAAATCCGTTACCCTTTGATCGGTGTGATGGAAGAGGACCCTGTTTTTATGACCTTTTATGTTCCCAGCTGCCTGCATGACATTTCCACTTGTTTCCTTTGCCATTCCCATTTTATGGAACTGGGGTGGGAATGGGGGACTCAACTGCCCATCAGTGGGCACAGCTTATGTGGCTGAGCCCCACTACTGTCCACAGCATTTACATCCCCACTGGGCCCCAGACAGTGCCCCAAGGTTTGGAAAGAGCTTCACAGCACAGCGCAATGCTCCTGTTAGTCAGTTCAGGCTCTTGGTTGGGGGTTGTGTGGCATTTGAAAACCCCAAAGGTACCAGTCTTGGGTGAAGAGGAGATACAGCCCAAGGCTGGCCTCACTTGGTAATATGACTTCCCAGGAAAGCCACTGTGTGAGGAGACCTCCCCCGCTGCAAGCTAAGTCCCCAAGAGAGGCAGGCACGGGCGGAACGAAGGCTGCTGGGGCCTGAAGCTTGGCTTTATGGGTGATTTGTGTTTGACATTTTAAGTTGGGGAACATTGCTTAGGTTTATAGAAGAACTCCGTTCCAAGGGCAGACCATATAAAAAACGTCCTAATGAGTTCCTACCGGTGGAGGCTGGCACACAGGGCTCTTTAACTCATCGTATTCCTGCCCCAGAACCTTCTGGAATATGATTCTCAGAGCAGATTTGAGCCAGCAAACTGGTCCAGTAATGAGGCTCAGGGAAGGCCACATCTACAAACATCATACAAATTTGGGGTGCGCATATGTGCTTGTGGAGGTCAGAGATCAACCCTACATATTTTCCTCAGGCACTATTGACTTTATTGTTTTGAGACAGGGTCCCTCACTGGCCTGGAGCTCGCCAAGTAGGACTGGAATTTAACTACGCTCCACTGTGCCTGGCTTTTAAAAGTGGGTTCTGTAGATTTGAACTCAGGTCATCTTGCTTTGGGGGCAGTCACTTTATTTGCGGAGTCACCTAACCCGGCCCAGATTGAGTTTTAAATTCAAAATAATTATACCCGAATCTACCCAGCTCTTGGAGTTTGATCACAGCAGTAGACACCCACTCTTACGGCTTGGGTACGAACAGTCCCTGAAAAAGGCTCACGTATTGGGTGTTTGATCCCCAGTTGATGGTGCTGTTTTGGGAGGTTGTGGAAACTTCAGGAGGCGGGGCCTCATTAGAGGAAGTAGTCACAGGGGGCGGGTCCTTGGGTGTACCTCCTCTCAGAGTCTGCCTGTTTCTCTCTCTGTTTTGGGGCCACCATGAGGTGAACTGCTCAACTCTGCCCTCGCCCTCTCTGCCATGACTGACCCATAAAATACCTCTGAAACCAGGAGGCAAAATAGAGAATTCTTCCTAAATTGATTCCATGGTTATTTGGTGACAGTGACACAGAAGTAGTTAACACAGGCAGGCGCCTCTGTTTTTATTTGGGGGTGATGATAGAGAAATGGAAGCGATTGTCAGTAGCTATGAAGTAACACCCGCTACTTCAGTCTCTCTGTGGCCTTGTGGAGTTCCTGTTACTGTTGTACCCATTTTGCTGCTGAGTAAACTGAAGCTCCCAGAAGATGGGGAACTAAGCCAGCACATGACAGAACTCTGCCTATTCTCTAAGGGGAAGTGGGCTGTGGGAAGTAGAGACCAGAGAGATTTGGGCAAGAAAAACAGGTAGTGTCTGAGTAGGGGACAGGGTGCCAGGCAAAGACGTATGGTTTGTCCCTCCAGTCACTATGGTATTATCAAGTGTGTCACACCTTCCACACAGATCCAGAGCTGAGCGAGTTTCTCCCATGTTCAGAGGGCAGTAGGGTCAGCAGCCTGTGGGTGAGCTGAACTTAGCCAGCTGCTGGGTAAGCTCTGGGAGATGAGAGAGCCGCATGGTATCTCTTCCCAGGCTGAGCACCAGGCACACAGGCAGCTTTGTGCTTGCAGCTGAACTGACAGCCCAGTCGGTTGGCAAGGTAAGGTTAACAGAACCCAGAGAGCCATAAAAGGCCACCCCAGAGCAACAGGGCCACACACACTATTAACCAGATGGTCTATCTCCACCTGACTGGGTCCCACTCCCTGGGGAATAATGGTAACCATTTGCCTGAGACTCATCCAGTACACCTCTGCTATCAGTGCTGGTGGGAACCCAGCCTGGAGAATTCTGTGCCCTTTGAACTACCATAGCAGTAACACAAGGAGGCTGGAGATAGATTTGAGTTGTCTAAGCTTAGAAGACGTTCAACCTCCTGGCTAATAAAAGCTCAGCACATTAAAGCAAATGCTTGGGGCCATAGAGGAGTTGCGGGGTTAAGAGCACTAGCTGCTGTCACAGAGGACCTGAGGTTGGTCCTCAAGCCAATGTGTTGGGTGAGGGAAGACCCACATGGCTTGTAACTCCAGTTCCAGGGAGTTTGATGTCCTCTTCTGGCCTCTGTAGGTACTCGTGTGTGTGCATCACACACACACACACACACACACACACACACACACACACACACTCACAGATGCATGTGTGCTCACACACAAATAAATCTTGAAGCAAAAGCAAGCTGCCTTTTATTACTTTTCTGTGGCCTGTGAGATTGGCCAGTGTCTTAGGGTTTTACTGCTGTGAACAGACACCATGGCCAATGCAATCTTATAAAGGACAACATTTAGTTGGGGCTGGCTTACAGGTTCAGAGGCTCAGTCCATCATCATCAAGGTGGGAGCATGGCAGCATTCAGGCAGGCATGGTGCAGGCAGAGATAAGAGTTCTACATCTTCATCTGAAGGCTGCTAGTAGAAGACTGGCTTCCAAGCAGCTAGAGTGAGGATCTTAAAGCCCACATCCACAGTGGCACGCCCACTCCAACAAGGCCATACCTCCAAATAGTGCCACTCCCGGGGCCAAGCATATTCAAAGCATGAGAGCCATGATTAAAAAAGATAGCACTCTGTAGTTTGAGGTAGCGAGAGGAGCCTGTGGTCGGAGGCCTAGGATGATGCCTCAGGAGTCCTCAGGAGGATTGGATCCTTTTCAATTTTTATTAAAGATTTACTTATTTATTATTGATTTTACATGGATGGGTGCTGTGCCTTCATGTATGCCTGTGCACCACATGTATGCCAGGTGCCCGAGGAGGCCAGAAGAGGGCACCAGATCCCTGGAACTGCAAATGCAAATGACTGTGAGCTGCCACATGAGTGCTGGAAACGGGACCTCTGCAAGAGCAGCAAGTGCCCTTAACCAATGAGCCACCTCCCCATCCCAGAGGATGTGATCTTAGATCCAGCATCCCATGGAATGGGGAGATAGGACTGGCGAGACGGCTGAGTGGGTAAAGTGTCTTCCAGGTAGGTGTAAGGATCTCAGTTTGGAGCCCCAGAAATCTATGTTGAGGCCAGGCTTGGCAGTGCTTCTTTGCAACCCTAGGCAGAGACAGGAGACTTCTTGGAAGCTTACAGGCTGGTAGCCTGGCGCATAGTGGCAAAGGAGAAATCTTGTCTCAAGTTAGGTGGAAAACAAAGACTAAAGCCTGCTTGTCTTCTGATATTCACATGTACAGTGTGGCATGCATGTGCCTGAACACACACACATGCGCTTGCACACAAGCATTTATACACACTTGCACAATGCGCTTACACACTTATGCTTACACACATGCACTTGCACACACATGCTCTCACAAGTACACACACATGCACTTACATATATCTCCTTCATATACGCATGCACTTACACATACACTTACACACATGCACTTGCAGACACTGGCACAACACACACACACACACACACACATGCACACACTTTTTAAAAAGTGAGATGTAAGCACCAAGATGCATGTTCAAGGATGAAGTCTGTTTTTGGATCAGGCTCAGTGTCCAGAACGAGGGGGTGAGTCACTAGCTCTTGGGCAGGCGTGCATGGTGAAGCACTGCTTTCCTACGTTGCCATGGCAAGATGGTCCAGATATATCGCCGGAGAGAACATATGTTAGAAAATAGTGTGCATGGTCTCAGCTTGTTTTTGCAAGGAAGCAAACGGGACCATCTAGATCTGTGTCCATATCCGCATGTGTAAATGAGAGGAAGTAGTAAAGTGCCTGCTTTGAGGTGTTGGAGTTATGGCTGAGTTCTGTGCTTTTTAAGTTCTTTGTGTGTGTAAAGATAAAACAAGCACCGGAGTGACACAGTTAGACCGTACAGGATCCAGTGAGTAGGTTCTGCACTGGAGGGTGGCATGGCGGTCCTGGGCTTGGCTGCCGGGGTCAGCACGGACCCGGGTGTGACTTCAGCTTGGGGAGGTGTGAACTGGGGCGGGGGGGGATGGAATGCAGCCTCTCTGTTCACTGTGCAGATCTGGACTGTCCCCACAGGTTCATTTGTGTGAACGTCTGGTCCCCCACCTGTTGTCCCTGACGGGAGGGCGTGGGACCTTTAGGAAATGGGTCCTTGCTGAAGGAAATGTGTTATTGGAGACAAGCTTGTGGGCTTATATCCCCCACCCCACTTCTGGTTTCTCTGCATCCCGACTGTCCAGATGTTTGCAGTCCCCGAGCTGCTCCCAGCACCATGTCTTCCCTGCCCCGATAGACTCTTAAGCCATGGCCTATTTGAATCCTTCCTCTTTCAGTTAGCTCTTGCCACGTGTCAGTGACAGTGATGTCGCTAAGAGGACAATGTCTCTAAAGTTCATGACCCAGAGAACTTATACAAATGTACCCAAACGAGCTATGACAATGGAGCCTGTCAGTTATAAGCGCACACCGGCAGGAGGAACCTGTTTTAGAAACAGGTGGATCTCGTGGGAAAAATCACAGCAGACCCAATTTTGCTCTTCATTATCTCCAAAGGTGGGAATGTGAGTCCTAGCTCGAGGCATCCCAGAAATCTCTGGGTGAGCAGAAGCCCCGATGCCAGAGATGATGCAGGAGAGTCATATATGGGCAGGTCCAGCCATCAGGCAGGGCTTCTCTGGTCCTCAGACTGAGGCCTCCAGCGTGGGAATGAGGGGATGGTGCAGTCAGGACATCCAGGGCTCCTTCTCAGTCTTGCTCTTCACCAGTTGCAGGTGATGCTGCGTGGCATCTCTCTCACTCTCGAGTGTGTATGGTTAGCTAACCTCTGTGGAGAAGTATCATAGGAATCGTCAGTAATCAGACCTGGCACAACGTGACCGACCGGCTGCCCAAGCCCCTGCTTCTAGGTTTCCCTGCCATGATGGAATTGCACTCTCTGCCTGTGAGTCACAACGGCGGACCCTTCTTCCTGCAAACGCTGCTTTTCCTCAGGCATTTTGTCGTGGCGCTGAGCAAGTAACTCATACTGCCAGCCTGGGCTACCTTGCCTGCAATTTTGTGTTATTTATTGCTGAGCTCCTATACTCTTTGTTTGTTTGTTTGTTGTTTTCGAGACAGGGTTTCTCTGTGTAGCCCTGGCTGTCCTGGAGCTCACTTTGTAGACCAGGCTGGCCTCGAATTTAGAAATCTGCCTGCCTCTGCCTCCCGAGTGCTGGGATTAAAGGCATGCACCACCACGCCCGGCTTCCTATATTCTTAAAAACACCTCTTGGCTCATGTTTTTGGAGAAACTTACTCCCCTAGGCCGTGTCTAAAGGCTGCGCTAGCTTGGAAGTCTGTATTCCCAAGAACAGAGGCCCTAGGAATAAAGTGCTTTTGGTCCTATCCAAAGCTCTCTCCACTCTCTGTGTCCTCTGGGAGCCATTTCAACCGTGATGGGGCAGCAAGCCTTTGATGGAGTGGTTGGATCTGCCCAGCTGTGGTACATGCTAAGTTCTCGTTCCCATCTCTGTAAATCTAATTTTGTTGTTCCAAATCTTTACTCTGAATATTGAACTGGAAGAGGGAATTAAATTCTCTCAAGTTCAAATGTACTTAGCTGTCATTCAAGGCGAATGGGTTTGTCCCTAGAATCTCCGTGATGTCTCCTTGTAGGCTACTTAGGTGGTGGTCCTTCCTGAAGACAGTGAACATTTGCTCACATGAGACTGTAATAAAAATGGCCCCTGTTTGCTAGACCCTTAAGAAGATGGGGTGGAAACTTGCTCAAATCCCAGACCTACAGTGTGAGCAGACTTCCACTCTGCTACTTCTCTTCACATTCAATCAGGAACAAAGTTGTCCCTGGCAACTGTGCCACTTGGTTCTCCTCACATGGATCTCTGGAGCATTGGCCTACGCACCTCTCCTAACACAGAAGTTTAGCCACCTGCATAAGGTCACCCAGCAGGCAATCTGGAAAAGTGGAATTTAAGCATAGGACCAGGTGAGCCTTCTAGACTTCTGGGCACTTGGGCACCTTGCTGAGAGCCCACGGTGAGGCTGAGCATCAGGCTTGCTGACAGGTGTGTGCAGGAAATTGATGCATCTACGCAAAGTAGGTGACAAGGGATGGGGCTGCTCTCTGGTGCATCTACACTGCTCAGGTTACTCACTCCCAGCAAGCCATCAGCGGCTCCCTATGGCCTTCTGGGCAGAGTCTATCCTCCTGAACTATTCCTTGTAGAAATGTTTCCTCTTACATCCATGAAGGGCATCCATGAAGGGTCAACAGGGATTTCCTAAAGGGCTTTATCTGAAATACCTCAGCTCCTCCACCTGCCTCTGGACCACAGGATACAGACAAAAAGACATGGTTTAGTGCAAAAATGAGCTGAGGCCCTTGAGCATGGCTTGGAGGTCAGAGGTCACTGCCAGCCTAGGCTGGATGGGAAGCAGCCAGGTTAGCAGGACACATTAGCAGGATGTCATGAGGTGTGTTTGCTAATAATCATAACCAAGAGAAAGAAAGATCTGGGCTGCGGAGATGGCTCAGTGGGTAAGGTGCCTGATTCGGGATTTTTACCCAGAATCCAAAATCAAAAGCATCTCATATGGACATCACACACACACACACACACACACACACACACACACACACACACACAGAAAGAGAGAGAGACAGAGAGACAGAGAGACAAATGCACGCACAGAAAGAGACACAAACACACAGATGCATAGACAGACAGACACAGAGGGGGGGGGGGTGGAGAGAGAGAGAGGGAGGGAGAGAGAGGCAGAAACAGAGACAAACGCCCACAGAAAAAGACAGACACAAACACACAGATGCATAGACACACACACACACACACACACACACACACAGAGCTTCATTCTCCTAGGGAGTAAGTAGCAAGCCCCTACCTGACCCCTCGTAAACAACACAGAGGAGAGCTGCTTCCTTAGCGCACAGACTGGAGGCAGCCTGGAGCAAAGGAAATGCCGTCAGGGTGAGGAAGATCCATGCTTATTCAACTACCTGCCCTGCTTGGTAGTTGCAGTCAATTGAAGTGATCAGAGAATCGTAGAAAAGTGCATTTTGTTGCCCTGTAGTCTGGGGCCTTGGGCCTGCTATGGCCACCATACTCAAGTCCGTGCTTCTGTGGTTTCAGAGACCATCTGTCAGCATCTGTGTGCACACTGATCCCATGAGCCTTTGCAGGTGACCTGCTAAGCCTTGTCTATCACCAGGTAGCCATCTTTAATCAGTGGTCTCAGCAACAGTAGCTCTTCACCTCGGATCACTTTTGTTTTGTTTTTCTGGCCCTGAACTAACATGTAGATGAGGCTGGTTTTGAACTCCTGATTCTCCTGCCTCTGCTTCTATTTCAGTTATCCGCATACACTACCATGCCTGGCTCTTTGCCTTTTTTTTTCCTCAGTTTTTTGGTTTTTTTGGTTTTTCAAGACAATGTTTCTCTGTGTAGCCCTGGCTAGAACTAGCTCTGTAGACCAGCTTGACCTTGAACTCATAGAGATCAGCCTGCCTTTGCTTCCTCAGTGCCAGGGCTGGGATTAAAGGTGTGCACCACCACCCCTGGATGGTCCTTTGCTTTTGTCATTAGACTCTGTATTAGTCATGGTTCTCTAGAGTCACAGAACTTATGGATAGTCTCTCTATAGTAAGGGAATTTGTTATGATGATTTATAGTCTGTAGCCCAGCTCCCCAACTATGGTCAGCTGTGAATGGGAAGTCCGAGGATCCGGTAGTTGCTCAGTCCCACGGGGCTAGTGGGTTCCAACAGATGTGCTGGCAAGTAAGTGCAAGCAGGCAAAGAAGAGCCAAGCTTCCTTCTTCCAGGTGTCCTTATGCAGGTCTCCAGCAGAAGGTGTGGCACAGATTAAAGGTGTGTGACACCACGCCTGGACCTGGAACTTGTTTTTGTCCCAGGCTCACCTTGAACTCAGATCTCCTTGCTTTACTCTCCTGGGATTCATAGCCACTATGCCTCAAGATCTCCATGCCAAGATCCAAATCAGAAACTTGTATCTCTCTGCCAACACCATATACACAACACACATGTATTAAATAAATAAAAAAGGAGCCTAAATATAAAGTGGCTCTTGCAGCAGCTTGTGGTAGATTTTTGTTGCTGTGATAAAATGCCCGAGATTAGAATATTACAAAGAATATTATTCTCCCACCCTAGTATCCTCCTGGTTAGGTGGTAGTGAAAGACTCCAAAACTCCCAAAGGGAGGCACTTACTCAAGCCTCGGGTCAGCCACGCACCCAAGAAGACACTGAGACCGGTACTTAAGATGTATAGAGAGTAAGATTTAATACAGCAACGACAAGAAAGCATACAAAAAGCACATATACCAGATATCTGGGGTCGAAACTCATGCAGCCTGCAAGGTGCAGAGGAGATTCGGCCCCTAGCCCAAATTTTCACAGGCTTTTATAGGAGAAGGGTAAGGGGGGAGCAGGGCAGGGAAAATACAGGTTTTACGTCACTAAGAGATTCAGCCAAGGGTTTTTCCAAAGTGCTTTTGCAACCGCGTCCCACACTTTGGCCATGTACTTGATTCATTGGAACTGAGGTTTTTACTCACACCCTTATCTCAAAAATGTCCCTGGCACAGTCCTTAGTTGGGAGGGGTTGGACTGGGTTCGTTCCAGGAGACCCTTATCTCAGAAATGTCCCCGGAACAGTTTTCATTTGAGAGGGGGTCTGACTCTGGTGTGAGAGTTCAGAATGTACTCTGGGGTGAGAAGTTCAGGAGGGTTCCGGGAACAATCTCCAGATGGGAGGAGTAGGAGGGCTCTGAGTTGGAGAGTTCAGTAATTTTCCTCTTTCATTCCCCACTCCTTCTAGTGAGTAATTCTAATCTTAGAATTTCAGAAGTCTATATTTTTATGCGGAGAATACTGCATTTACTCTATTTTAACATGGGAACAAAAACAGAATAAGAAGCATTAGTAAACAGAACTAGGCAGGGGCCCTTTTAGCGAGGCTTGAGGGTCTGGGCATGATGTAGGTGCACGTAGATCAGATCTCTGGCTGGAACTGGTGAGATGTCCTTGGGGTACCCAGCTCGTTTACTGTCTCAGCTGTTGGGATCCCTGGAGCAATGTCGTCCATGTACTCAGTCCAATTTTTCCCAGTTGTGACCAGACCACCTGCAAGCCTTTTAACTTAGCATACAGATCATTATTATAACAACATAGGTTTAAACACATCATTTAAGACTATAATGGGCATAGGAGTCTCATAAAGGATAAAACTGAATCAAGAGGAAGTATTTCTAGTACGTTTAAGTAGGGCATAGGGAAGGAACACCAAGTCTGTGCCAGTCTCTACGATTAATTTTGTCAAGGTCTGTCATAGAGTTTTAAACTAATTTATTTTATCTGTCCTGAGCTCTGAGGTCTATACACACAATGTAATTTTTATTTGACCTCTAAATGCTTGGCCACACCCTGACTTACCTGGGCAACAAAGCAGGGCTATTATCTGACACTATTGCTTTTGGCACTCTGAACCTTGGAAAAATTTTCTTCAATAATCTTCTTGATGACTATGTGAGCAGTCTCATTTATCCATTTTGAGAACGTTTTTTCTCAGTAAAGTTTATTTCTCAGTTGATGTCAGGTCTGTCTTTTCAAGGGAGGACTAGTTTTCTTTCTTTCAGTTTTTACCATTTTATACAGGGTTTCTTTTACCAGTCTTAATTTGTCTATAACTTGATAGTCTTCAGACTGCCAGGATCATTGCTCTTTGGGATGCCTGTTTTTGGCGGTTAGATCTGCCATCTGATTTCTTTTGTTCACAGCATTTTAGGTCTTTTTCTGTAGATGTCAACAGCTCTCTTTGTCTGTATATTGTTCCATACAGTGGCAAAAGCATACCTGCTGTCAGTGTAGACTTTTATAAAGCTTGTATCAAAGCCACAAGTTTAGCTTTTTGGGCTGAAGTCCCTTTAGGGAGGCTGCTGGCCTAGATCACTTGCTTTTTGTCCACCACTGCACTGCTGTCCCCGCCTTCCGCTTACCTTCAACCATGAGGCTACTGCCATCCGTGTACCAGTTCAGCATATAGGGTAAAAGGCTTAGTCAGATCTGGCAAAGCCAGAGCGGGGGCTGCAAGCAGGGCTGCCTTTATGCTGTCAAAGGCTTTTTGGTGTTTTTCAGTCCAGGTGAATGGGACTTTTTCTTTAGTCCAGAGTCTGCAAAAGCCCACCGTTCCCAGAAACTCACGTACTTGGCGCGGGGTGGTGGGGGTTGGGATCAGCATCACAGTCTTTTTTCTGGCCTCGGTGAGCCACCGCTTTTCGTCGTCTCAGCACCTCAGTACGACATAACTGAGCTTTCTTGGCTGATACCCGGTACCCCAACTCACCCAGTTCATTCAGGAGCTTCTAGGAGGGCCAGAATTTTTTCTTTGCCTTTGATGTCTCTGTCTTCAGTCAACCGCAGGGCTTGGGTTAGTGCCAGGAGTTCAGCCTTCTGAGCCGAAGTTCCTTCCGCCAGAATGTCCAGAGCATTAGTCAGCCATCGGTCAGGGGGCTGAACCACACTTTTAGGGCATGTGCCAAGTTTTGTCTCAGAGTCAGTTTATCTGCGTCCTTGACCAGAAGCCACTATGTGCAGACAAGCAGGTCATCTTACAGTCACCAGGTCTAATTTTCACAAGTATGCCACCGGTCTTTTTCAGGGTCCCAATTTCTGAGTAAGAACCTCTTTGGCAATACTTTTGTTCTCAGTCACATCTAGGAGTCCCAAAGTTAGGGACAACATTAGGGCAGTCTCAATAGCATCTAAGGCCATCCAAGGTTGTTCTTTATTTTTTATACGAAGGGCTGTTTATCTTTTTAATTCAGCAAAACCTGGAATCCACAGTCTGCAAAGACCCGCAGTGTCCAGGAACCTTTTAAACTTGCTTTGCACTGGTCAGTGGAGGAATATGAAACACAGTCTCTTTTTAGCTGCTTTTAACAGGTAGACCACCAGTCTCTTTTAAGGACTCAGCTTCTGTGTTAGCACCCCTTCTGCTTTTTCTTTACTTTCAGCCACAAACAGGTGAAGGGATTGGTCATGAGGGGGGGGCTCCTCTTTTTTTTTTTTTTGTTAGGGCAGTCTCTCACTTAGTGCTCTTTTTCTTTAACAGATAACAGTAAACACTTTGATCTTCAGCCAAAAGCTTGCTTTTGTTGCCGGGTACTAAGTTTTCTAGCTTCCCTGACTTTTGTGACCAGCATTTCATTTCTCTTATCTTTTTTAGAAAATTTTCTGGCTCCTTATTTCTTACAGATCATCTCTAAGTGCTAGTATTATTAGCAAGTGTCACTTTGCTAGGTTCTAGTCTTTGTCATTTATCTCTCTTTGCTCCTGTTTCTTAACTGCAATGGAGATCTCATATAATGTCTCTCTTTCTATCTATATATATCTCTTTCTTGTCTTTGCTTACTTTGAATGTTATCTAATTATTACATCTATATTTTGTCACTTAACTTTTTTCATAGTTTACCTCTTTTTACTGTTAACCTATTTCTTTTGAGTCTGCTGAAGCTTTGCTCTCAGCTCTTTTTTTTCAGACCTCTATCCTTTTCTTAACTTCTATAACTTTTTATTACCTATTACCTAGGTCAGATTGATGGGACACTTACTAGTCCCACACAGACATGAGACCTTCATCAGAGCCTGGCAGTTAGACCTGCAGGTGCTCCTTACCTTGGACAGAAGAAGCCCCAAGTGAGTGGTCTCCCTCACCGGAGCTTAGAACAGATTCACTGCTAGCAGCTCAGGGCGATGCCTGAGAAGAGAAAACACACGGGGCAGAGAAGGGAGTGCAGCTCTCACATCATCTGGCTGCACCAGACCACTGATATCTCAAAATGAACACAATTTTTTCTGTTTACAAGAGACAGGATACAGGGGACAGGAGAATGAGCCTCTCTCCCACCCAGGAGGCAGGCAAAGGCTGAAAACAGATCCTTTGATGTGAAGAGCCCAGCGCAGAGTCTCCGCTGCGCGCCGGAATGCAGCGTAAACTCCTGGGAGTGGCAAACAAACACTGGCAGGCAGAGGCAGCAATTTAACTATTTAACTACCTGATAGATACCTGGTGCTCTCTGCACTGTCTTTGGGGAGGGAGCACGCAGCCAGGCCGGCACAAGGGAGTGCGGGTAGACTCTGGGGGGGGGACCAAAAGAGGGACGCTGTAGTCGGCCCCTCCCCAGCTGTGGCAGGCTTCACGGCCACTCCGGGACTGGCAGGCGGGGGCCGGCAGGCCGCTGCACTCACTATCAGCATTTTACAACTCATTCGTAGGGCACAGACAGCCTCCGTTGCTGCTGTGTCTGCAGAACTCAGAACCTCAGCACCACTGCGGCAGCTCTGGATCTCAGAGCTCTTTTGAGCAGTCTGGGGAGGACCGGCCTGGTGGTTTTCTTTCCTTTTTTAAAACCATTGCTGACAAATTCTGTCCTGACGTCAGTCCAAGTCTACAGTCGACAAAGGGTTAACACACACACACACACACAGTCTGTCATGTGGCCACAAACAAGCACACTCGTCCACGCCTGGACTTACACAACCAGCCAAACACTTTTTTTCTGACGGGGTCGGATTTCACATTGACTCTTTTTCCTGATAGGGGTGGGATCCTACATCCACTCCCGCTCTGGCAGAGAGAACACTCTCTCTCTCTTTTACTCTGCCAGGCAACAGCCAGGTCTTTTTGACTGTTCTGTACCCTGGGCACTCCTTCCAGGGTCTCCCTTGGAACATCTTTTTGGGGTGCAGACTGTGAGGCCATAGACAGTCGTCCTCTCACAGCCACTAGGGTCCTTACGGTCCACAGTGGCAGCTGCCAGAATAAACCCACAATCTCAGAATACACAAATGCAGCAGTTCCACACCTACACACCCAGCAGATTGTCCCATTTCTAGAATAATAGCAAACAACAAGAGCAGACACAAGACTCAGACAAAAAGAAACCAAAAACAGCGGCGACTTCCCGTCGCCCACAGGCAACTCACAGATTCAGATGGCCTCTCCAAGGCCGGCCGGCTTAGACCTTCCACCAAAGTGATGGTCTCTCGGCCTTCAGAGGGGTCCGCCAAGCGTCCTTGGCCCTCCCCTTGTCTTCCTGGGGCGTCCCCCAGGGCGATCGGACGGTGGACACCAGACACGTCTGTCCTATCCACCCCGCGCTCTCTATTGAGACCTGCCTGGTCTCCAGCTCCCAGAGCACGGTCTCTGGTGCTCGTACTGAGCACAGAGCGTCACGCAAACCCAGAACTGCGATCGCACCAAACAGCAGAACGGCCTACCTGGCCTCCAGATACAGAACACAGATACCAGACCAAAGCAGAACAGTAAATCTTACTTCTGAGTGGGTCCAGGACTTCTGGGTGGACGCGCTGATTCCCGGCCACCGCACCAAATGAAAGACTCCAAAACTCCCAAAGGGAGGCACTTACTCAAGCCTCGGGTCAGCCACGCACCCAAGAAGACACTGAGACCGGTACTTAAGATGTATAGAGAGTAAGATTTAATACAGCAACGACAAGAAAGCATACAAAAAGCACATATACCAGATATCTGGGGTCGAAACTCATGCAGCCTGCAAGGTGCAGAGGAGATTCGGCCCCTAGCCCAAATTTTCACAGGCTTTTATAGGAGAAGGGTAAGGGGGGAGCAGGGCAGGGAAAATACAGGTTTTACGTCACTAAGAGATTCAGCCAAGGGGTTTTCCAAAGTGCTTTTGCAACCGCGTCCCACACTTTGGCCATGTACTTGATTCATTGGAACTGAGGTTTTTACTCACACCCTTATCTCAAAAATGTCCCTGGCACAGTCCTTAGTTGGGAGGGGTTGGACTGGGTTCGTTCCAGGAGACCCTTATCTCAGAAATGTCCCCGGAACAGTTTTCATTTGAGAGGGGGTCTGACTCTGATGTGAGAGTTCAGAATGTACTCTGGGGTGAGAAGTTCAGGAGGGTTCCGGGAACAATCTCCAGATGGGAGGAGTAGGAGGGCTCTGAGTTGGAGAGTTCAGTAATTTTCCTCTTTCAGTAGGGGCCCCAAGGCCAGAGCCCTGGGTGCTAGTGTTTGGCTCCCTGGTCACAGCTTCATTCTGATTGGTGTCTGCTTGTTTAGTTTGAAGGAATCAGCTCTAGTGTATTTTATTTCTCGTGCACATGGCTTTGGCATAGTAACATATCATTCATTGTTTTGATGTATTTGTATACAAACCAGGCTATTGTTAACGTAATATTTTGTTAACATAAAGCTGTATACGTTTAATTATATGCCACTATTGTAAACAGAGAGCTGACATCTTGTTCTATAAATAAGCTTTATTAGTCAGGTAGGAAAGCATCAGAGGCATTATTGGACAGCAGTCCATGCTGTAGCCCAGGACCTGCCCCTTGCTAAATGGGGGTGTACAGGTATAGAGGTGAGCTCCCCCCAGCCTTCCTCTCATCTGCAAGGGTAACAAACACTCCCTCAGAGCTGGTCCGGGTCTGGCAACTGCATCAGGGCTGGAGCTGAAACCTTGGAGGATAAGCAGAGCTAAAGGACCCACACTTGCCACCTCACCTCTGCCTTCGGCTCTTCTCATAGGCTGTCTGCACAGAGCAGAGGTAATGCTTTAGAGGAGCGGTTCTCAACCTGTGCGTCGAGACCAGCTTGGAGGTCCACTATCCCTTTCACAGGGTCCTCTAAGACCATCAGAAAACACAAATATTTACATTATGATTCATAACAGTTATCTAGCAACAATGAAATTAATCTTGTGATTGGGAACCACCACAACATGGGTGTAGGAGGAACGGAACATTCGGGGGCCACTTCTAAGTAGTGCAGTCGCAAAGACATCACCTGCAGGAGGACCTAATTGAGGACTGCCTGAGAGACCAAGGATCGCTGATGCAGACAATGCCAGCCAATCGGAGTCTGCTGTTTAGAAGAGATGCTTTTGGGGGACCAATGGGGCGGGGGTGGGGTGGAGGGTATTAAAGGAGCTTTCAGCAGTGCTCAGAGGAGATTGCTGCTGTTTACCTGCTGTTTCTCAGCCGCTCCCTGGTCTGTGTCTTTGACTCTGGGCCACCTTACCCCGAAGGGCAGGTAGGGTCGGGCAGCACTGTCGTCCAGGGCGTAGGAAGCACACGGGAGACTGTATTAAAGGGCTACAGCATATGAAAGCATTAGGAGCATTGAAAACCACTGGTTTAGAGAGAGCTCATCTCAGGGCTTTGCAGGGAGGGAGTTTTTAGGGAGACAGAGAGCGTATCAGCCATGAATAAAATACCAGTGAATGGGACTACACATATGCACACACACAGAGATGTACCCAAACATGTATACATGCATGGACACAGGTTCACACTGACACACACACACAGACACCCTGTTATACACATATATATATGTATACATGTACACACATACGTGCACAGACACACAGTACTACAGGTCCACTAGAGCGACTGACTAAGCAGACCAACAGTTCTAAGTACTAGCGAGGATATAAAATATTGGAGACCCTCACCTGCTGCTTTGAGGGCCATACATTCAAACATTTTAAGAAACTGTCCTCTGGGGCTGGAGAGATGGCTCAGTGGTTGAGAGCACTGACTGTTCTACCAGAGGTCCTGAGTTCAGTTCCCAGCCACCACATGGTGGTTCACAACCCTCAGTAATGGGATCTGATGTCCTCTTCTGGTGTGTCTGAAGATACAGTGTGCTCACATATATAAAATGAATAAATCTTTTTTAAAAAAGGAAGGAAGGAAGGTAGGAAGAAAAGAAACTGTCTTCTCTTCAAGATTATCCTATATATATCTCCTGGTCCAGGGTTTTTTCTCCTTATCCATCTTCAACAAAATTACACACATCTGTGCACCAAAGATACAAACTAACTACAGCTTACCTACCCATGATCTACAACAGTTTCCACTTTGGATGAGTTTAGAGAGAGAGAGAGAGACAGAGACAAAGACAGAGAGACAGAGAGAGAAAAACAGAAGCAGAGCAGGGGCTGGGGCATCACCAAATAACCTGCCCGAATCATTCACCAGGAAAGAAGCCCCTTTAAGGCGGTCAGCTGGGAGAAGCAGACGGCGCAGAGAGTCTTCACAGGTGAGGTATCAAAGAAAAAGAACTAACAGTAACACACAGAGAGAGAGAGAACACCGTGACATCCAGCAGAAACTGACTGGGGAAGTTGAGGCTCCAGCTGGAGTCCCTGGCTGAGCCTTCTCTCCATGATAGAGCCTGCAGTTTCTCCTTCCCACTGCAGGTCACAGGATAGACACTGGTGACCGCTGCCAAGGGCCTCCCGGCCACTCTCAAGTGCACAGGGGTCTCTTGGGCTGTTTTACTGTTCTCTTCACCCGCTGCCAAGGAGTTGGGGCAGCCCATCCTTAGTCAAGGGCCTCTGCGGCAGGACACCAAGAGACAACATGCTGAGGTCTGAAATGAGGGTGGGGCACCTCCCCACTTCCGGAGAAGATTCTCTCAAGCTCAAACAGTCCCTGGGAGTTTACCAGTCTAAACAGGATGGAGCCAGTTGAGACAGACCACAGACTCCTGGTGGGCAGAGGGAGGTGTAGAGAGGAGCCTTTGCCATGTCAGTGTAAAACCAGGTAATGTGAATGGAATCTAAACGCGAAGCCATTCATCTGAAGTTTAAAATTGGCAAGGTCATGGTGTCAAGGAAATCAATAACGTGCAGTTCTTGGGAAGGAGGGAGGTTCCCTTTTTATTTACTGATTCTTTTTTTTTTTTTTTTTTACTTATGAGGCGGACTGCCCTTGAACATGGTAGGAATATGGTGCCTGTTGCCTGTTGTCTTGGCAACTGGTCTGCAGGCGGCAGGTCGCGTGATGTCATAGGTTTGGGATGTTCTGATGCCAACAGGTTGAGAACGGCCTTGAGCTCCTGATCTTGCCTCAGCCTCCCAAGGGCTGGGGCAGCAGGCTTGGCTTACTGCTTGTGACCCGGGTCTGGCTGCTCAGGTGGACTCATCCTGTGATGGCCCTGTGTAGGTCTGTGACTTTCACACTCGCCTGTGTGTGATGCTTCAGTAAAATATGTCACCTGGAAAGGATAAATGTTGGAAAAATAGTCATGTGTGTATGTATGTGTGTGTGATATGTCTGTCTGTCTGTCTGTCTGTCTGTGATATGTGTGTATGTGTATATAAATGTGTGTGTGTGTGTATGTATGGTGTGTGTGCATAAGTATGTGTGTGTATATCTGTGTATATGTGTATGAATGTATATGTGTTTATGTGTGTATGTATGTATGCGTGTGTGTATCTGTTGTGTGTGTATCTGTATATATGTTGTGTATATGTGCATGTGCATGTGTGTATTATATCTGTATGTATGTATGTATATGTATATATATGTGTGTGTGTATGTAAAGTTTGTGTGGTATGCAAGTGTAGTATGTGTGTGTGATGTGTGTGTATGTGTGTATATATGTATATATGGTGTGTGTGTATATGTATAGGATTTGTGTGTGTGTGTGTGTGTTTGTGTAAAGATGGCCTCTGGGAAGCTGCCTGCTGTCATTTCTTTTCTGGTCACAGTTTCTGGCTTAACCTCCATATAAGTTAAAGTGTGCCACTGCAGGGTACTCTCAGGGATCCTTCTGTGGAAGGACTCTTTCTCCCTTCTCAGTCAGCTGGTTCCCCAGATCCCTGACCACCCCTCCCCACTCCTCAGGTGGTGTGTGGTGCCCTCTCCAGACCTAGCTGAGCGGCTCCTGCAGAAAGACCTCACAAAGCGCCTGGGTCGGTCAGTCTCCTTAGGGTCATGTGCCCATCAAAGCCAAGCTCTGGCTGGGCACACGGGGCACTTGAGCTGGATTCCATGTGCTACAAGGCACCTGTTAGACAGGCTGGGCTGAGCACGTAGTGTGACAGGACAGGGTGTGATGGAAGGTGACCTCGGTGCCGGTGCCGGCTGGCTTATGATTTCTTCCTCACTTCCCACACCTAGGTGGTTTTATCCTCCTAGTTGCATCTCCCTCCCTTTGGCTACAACGTATCAGTGTTCCCATCTCTGTCCTTTGTGCAAGGAGGCTTCCTGGGCTGTGCAGTGGATCAAAGCTGCCCAGACCCAACAAAGCTGGAGCTGGCCCACCGAGCTTGCTATCTAGAGCCATTGCTCCCTGCTTTCTCTCTCCAGACTCTTCAATGGTCCTTTCATCTTTAGAGTTGACCCACTGTGCTTAAAATATCCTAACAAAGCTGGGTGCAGTGGTATACACATTTAATCCCAGCACTTGGGAGGCAGAGGCAGGTGGATCTCTGTGAGTTTGAGGCCAGCCTGGTTTACTTAGCAAGTCTCAGGACAGCCAGGACTACATAGAGAGACCTTATTTAATATATAAAATATATTAAAATAAAGTAATAATGAATTATTAAAATATATCAGATTATGATAAATATATCAATTCGTGTTTATTTTATTAAATATATTTATACTTATAAATATTTAAATATATTTAATAATGGCCAAGGAAATGATTGCCTGCCTTCAAGACCCAAGTTCAATCCCCAGGACACAAATGGTAGAAGGACAGAACCAACCTCTTACTTCCATATGTAAATGTGGCACACGCACATGCAGACATACATGCACACATGCATCACATGCAGGCATACATACACACACGCACACACACACACACACACACACACACACTAAATAAACAAATATGTAATAAGAGAAAAGGCTGGGTCCTTACCGGTTTGCTTTCTTTTTTCTGGAAGACTGAGGTGAAATTTACAGCGTGCAATTCTAGTTGCCATGGCTTGTATGTAGACCGCCCACCATAGGCTCTTGCATGTGAGTACCTGTCCCCAGCTGGCGGTACCGTTGTGGGAGGTTGTGCCATCTTCTGATCATGGGCTGTAGCTGCTTGCTTCTGTCAGGGGAGCAGAGGAGGCGGGGCTTCGGGTCGTAGGCCTCCTTTCTTCCACTGCAGCAATGGCTTCCATCTGATTCTGCTATGTCTCTACTACGATGACAATATCTCCTGAACCTAACTAAGGCTTTCCCCTTGGGACCATCTGTGGTATTTGGCCACTAACCCACTCCTATTTAAATGCCATTAGCAGGATTTAACTCACCCCAAAGTCTACTTTCATCTATTTCTAAGCCATTGTCATTTCCCAAGTGGAGCCTCTGCCCACCATACAGTCCCTCCTAGTTCCCGCCTCTCTTTGGCCCCTGGCAGCCACAGAACACCCCTGCCCACCCAGGCCTCTCTTCTTACATATTCTGGACACTCCATATAAACAGAATCATGTAGTGTGTGACCTTTTGGGTCCGGATGTTTGCGTGTGTCATACTTCATTGGTGATTCATATGGGACTGTAGCAATATATTATCCCTTTTCAGGGCTGAATAATGTTCCATTGTGCGAAAGAGCACATTTTGTTTCACTGGTGGATAGAAATGGGGGGCATCTGAGCCTCCTAAGTACCCAGATAAAGCTGCTGCACCCACATCCTTTCTCTGAAACATTTGTTGATTTGTGGGTGTATGAGTATGGGGGTGTGTGCCACGGCTCACGCATGGAATTCTGAGAATAACTGTGGGAGTCAGCTCCCTCCTTCTGCCATGTGGGTCTTGGGGACTGCGCCCAGGTCGGCGAGCTTGGTGGCTAGCGCCTTTACCTGCTGCACCATCTCGCTACCTTCCCCCCCACCATATGCTTTCCATAACGTTGTTTTATATTTTCATTTGCCAGATGGCTTCTGTCGATGGATACTGAGACTCCTTCCTGGATGGAAGGCTCCAGAACACAGCTCTGGTGATGACATAGGCAGGGTATTTTCTGGGGCTTCAGGTTCTCAGGCCCACCCCGAAAGAGGACCTTGGTGGACAGCTATTGAAGTCCAAGGCTAGTGCCATTGCCCGTGCGCTCTAAGAAGTTAGATTTGGTGAGGGTGATCTGGGAGTGGGGTGCTCCTCCAAGGATGGTACCCACGGCCTGTATCCATTCTTGCCTTTCTTCTGGGATGGAGGAGTCCCTGGGAGGATGGGAGCTGCATTTCCACACCCGACCCCTGGTGCTCCCAACAGTAGGAAGAGAGGCATGGTGAGGGTACTGACTGTACCCTGGTGACAAGGGACAGGAGGCAGGCAGGCTTGGGCAACAGCGGCTGACACCCACAGAAGCGACTTCCACTGCGAGTGCTGTGCTTGTGGCAGCCTGAGGGAGGGATGCGCAGAGTCCTCGCCGCAGAGATGGTTGCAGAGGTCCCTCGTCCCTGATCACATCACGAAGTACTTAACATCTGCTCCATGGTGTCTGTTAGGTGCAGCTCCTCCTGGGGCCTGGCTGGACATCATGTCCAGGGAGGAGCGCTGTCTGTCACTGTTCTGTTGCTGTGAAGAGACACCATGACCATGCCAACTCAAAATGAAAGCATTCAATCGGGGGCTTGCTTACAGTTTCAGAGGGTTAAGGTCATCCATGATCGTCATGTGGGGAGCATGTGTGGCAAGCGTGCTCCCGGAGAAGGAGCTGAGAGCATGTCCTGATCTAGGCAAGCAGGCAGGGGCTGGGCCCGGCTTGGGCTTTCTAAGCCTCAAAGCCCACTCGCAGTGACATACCTCCTTCAACAAGGCCACACCTCCCAACCCTTCTAAGCCTTTGATACAGTTCTGCTTCCCGGTGACTAAGCATTCAAGTCAATGAGTCTATGGGATCCATTCTTAGACCACCACAGGTGCTGAGCCAGCTGGAACAGGTTTATGTATGTTTGTTTGTTTGTTTTAATGTGAGGGTGTATGCTTATAAGCATGTGTGGAGATGCACATGTGTGCATGAATATGGGGTATGCTTGAAGGCCAGCCAGAGGACAACCTCACGTATCATCCTTAAAAGCTCTGTCCATCTCCTTTGAATAAGATCTCTCGCAGGCCCGGAGCACACTAATTGGCCTAGACTGGCCGCTGAGCCCCAGAGTCCTTCAGTGTGCCTCATACACACTGAGGCCACAGTGTTGCCATTATACCATTATACGTGGCATTTCTGTGTGGGCTCTGGGGACTATACTCAGCTCCTTGTACCTGGGAGCCAAGCGCTTTACCAACCAAGCCATTCACCAACTGGTCCCTGTCCGATGCTAAAGATGGAAGGAAAGGAGGTGTTCCCTCTGGTGTGCATTGTCAGCAGCTTCCCCATTTGCATAAAGCAGTGGTTCTCAACCCATGGGTCCTGACCTCTGGGGCATTGACTGACCCTTCCACAGATCATATCACATCTCCTACATATCAGATCGCCTACAAATCACATCTCCTACATATCACATCTCCTACATATCACATCTCCTACAAATCACATCTCCTACATATCACGTCTCCTACATATCACGTCTCCTACATATCACGTCTCCTACATATCACGTCTCCTACATATCACGTCTCCTACATATCACGTCTCCTACATATCACGTCTCCTACATATCAGGTCTCCTACATATCAGGTCTCCTTCATATCAGATCTCCTTCATATCACATCTCCTACATATCACATCTCCTACATATCACATCTCCTACATATCACATCTCCTACATATCACATCTCCTACATATCACATCTCCTACATATCAGATATTTTACATTACAATTCATAACAGTGTCGAGTCTGCTCTCGACCAGCAAGAACAACACGACGCAGTCGGATTCTTCTCAACAGCCTTTATTGCAGGAACACCTTGAAGCTTCTACAGGGACCCTGGGCGCCCAGGAAGCCCTGCTTATATGCACTCCAGCACAGGAGAAGGCTCCGTGGCCCCCTGGGATTGGTCAGTCTGCCAGCACCCAATTTCCATGCACCCGCTCGGGAGGGGTTGGAGCCAAATTCGAATTGACGCTTGCGCAGTAGTGTTGTTTATGACAACGGCAACCAGAAAACCGGCGCGATCTTGGAGTTGGCTTCCCACATAACAGGAGCAAGATTACAGTTACGCAGTAGAAAATAATTTTTTGGTTGGGGGTCACCACAGCATGAGGCAAGGTATTTAAGTGTCACAGCATTAGGAAGGTTGAGAACTGCTGCCATAAAGAGAACAGGTGGCTCTAGGCCACTGTGAGGATCAGGCGAGCTCAGACTTGCCGAGGGTTCGGAAGCTCTGCTCTGGGCCATTGTGAAGTGACATGCCTTGGGTCATTCTATACTCTAGACTCCTTTCCAGTCCCCAAGGAGCCAAACTCAGTGCTGTCCTTTAACCCTGTAGACTTTCATGTCAAAAGTGTGCCAGGTGAGACTGGATTAAGATAGAGTGCCCCACAGGACCAAGAATGGTGATTTCACATAAAGTGTATCCGGGCTGTCAGTGACTTCAAAGTACCACCTCCTCCAATGTGGGCCTGATAACTGTCACCCTGTAATAAGGACCAGCCGCTCAGAGGGGAGGATGTTCCCCCAGCTGGGAAGAGGCGGAGCTGGGAATGCAGCCCTCCTTCTCACGGATTCCAGCTGTGTCCTTCAAGGCTGGGGCAGGAGAGCACCGGCTTCCGAGAGCTGGGTGCAGTGTGGCTTGAAGTTATTTATGCACTGGCCTAGTGGGTATCAAACCTCCATGCAAGGCTTGATAGGTTTTGTTGTTGTTGTTGTTTTGTTTTGTTTTACTGCTGTTAACTTAAAGGAGAAATTGAAATTAATGGAAATCATATTGGGTGACACAAATTTCAGCCCAGATAATCCATCCTGGAACACCCCAAATGGTGTGCATGGGGCAGGTGTCGGAGAGGGTTTAGAGAGGACTTCTCTAAGGATCCGGTTTTGGGACAAGTCAGGAGCTGGGCACAAAATCGAATTTGCAAACCAGTCTGTTTTGAGTTCTGACGGGTGAGTTAATTAGCCAGCTCTCAGCTAAGACTTATAGACTTAAGGTGACTGGTACTGGCCCCTTGTTTACCCAAGTCAGTTTAAACAGCCCACGTCTGACCTCTGGCCAATGTGAAATCAATCCTTCCACTGCCTCTGTTCCCCTGAGGAAACGGGGGTGGGGGAGGGGTGCTGAGCCAGGCTCTTCCTTTGCTTTCTGCATGCCAGCCAGCACCTGACCTCCTTCCAGCAAGTTCTTCTTTGTTCCAAGGTCGAAGGCCAATCTCGTGGGCCCTGGGAGCTAAGATGAGCTAAGGTGTATAACACACCTTGCTCCATGGTCCTAGGCATCTGCATAGGTGTGAAGGCTCAACCATCTCCACCAACAAGGAGCCAGATTTATGGAGATGAGCCTGACTTGGTAGGCAGGGCCAGACCTTGACCTTTGGCCTCAGACCTTAGACCTTTGCATCAACCCATGAACTGGTGGCCCAGCAAACCCAGGGACTCCTCTAAGAAACAGAAGCTCATTAGATTGTGAGGCAGATGCATATTCATCCAT
Organism: Mus caroli; assembly: GCF_978045245.1. NCBI lineage: Eukaryota > Metazoa > Chordata > Mammalia > Rodentia > Muridae > Mus > Mus caroli. The sequence goes on along the minus strand of NW_028227257.1, from coordinate 11,164,992 downwards.
GATAATTTAGAACATGCAATCTTGCCAAGGAGAAGAAAATAAAACCCACCAGCATTCTCACCGCCCGGGGACCGCCAAGGCTGCCGTGTGTATTTTCAGCCTTCGGGGGAAACTTTAGATCCTAACGCTGAGGTGCCCTGCTGGCTCTCAGCCACCATCTGGGGCTTCTGCAGGGTTTTCTACTTCACGGAAGTGGGCTTCTGAGGCTACGGTTCTCTGTCATGGGGCTGGCCTGAGCCCTGAAGGATGCCTGAAACTTTCCTGATCCACACACTGTCCCCACCTGATCCCAGTACTACCCTTCAAGACAGGACCATCAAAACCATCTCTAGATATTTCCGGGATGAGCATCTCTGGGTTTGGGGGGTGAAGGTGCTGGGATCAGCCAGACGTGACGTCCCATCTCTGCTTTGATATGGCCCCAGGGCAGTGAGCTCTGCCCCTCCTCTGGGAAAGAAACAGCAGACACTTTCCAGCCTGCAGCTCTGGAGAGGAGGAACCATATGGGTGGGGCGGGTGGAGCACCAGGACTGTGTTCACTGTAGGGAGCCACAGCAGCCTTGGGGAGGCCCAACTTCCCCCAAACGTTAAGAAGTACAGTGAGCTCTTCTGGTTTTTTGGGACGTCCTCTGACAGAGTGCTGTGTTCTGCTTGTCTCAGGGAGGCAATAGGATCTGGAACAAAGGGCAGCTTTGGAGGTAGCCAGCTTTGGTAACCTACATAAGTGGGTAGGTCTTTCTGTGCCTCTGTTTCTTCATCTGTAACCAGAAAGCAATGGTAGTATCTTCATGTTATGGACTCAAGAAATGAAATGATTTTACCTACTATGGCTATATTGATACGATGTGTGGAGGGGCATGTTGGGCACTGCCCGGGCAGCCTGTGAGAAGCTCCAGCAGTCTGCAGACCAAGAGAATGTGGTTAGCTTCATGCCCGCTTCCCACAGTCGCTGGGCACAGCTGCTGTTCCTATGGCTTCAAGCTTGGGAATGACACCTGACTTCTCTTGAGATCTGGGAGGATGGTGTCCACTCCCTAGGACATTTCAGTCTAAAAGTATCCATTGTGTCCTGGGGGCTCCCAAGAGTTCACGTAAAGTTCTTGCTTTTCATATCGTCGCAACACTCGTAACTTATTCATATGAGACAATATTAAATATATGCAATAATTGCCATTCTGTAATATATAGCTTACTTACTATTGAGAACATGCAGTTTGCTGAGTTCCCTCACACCCACTGTGCAGCTGCCACGACCCAGCTCCAGAATTTTTTTTTCTACCCTCATAAAACACTAGCTCCCCATTCCTCCTCACTTCCTACCCCAGGCAGCACCCCTCCCCCACTGCTGGTTTTGAAAGAAAATAAAACTTGAGACCTGTGATTCATGTAATTTATGTCAAATAGCCCAAAGAGTTGTTTGTGAGCTTTGAAACTGCTGAGAACATAGCAGAACAGGCCAGGACATGCCCAGGCAGGCCCGTCATTAAGACGATCCTGAGGCTACTTGGCCATAAAGATAAAGAAAATGCAAAGACTTGTCTGGACTGGCCCGGCGCCTCCCTATCTCCCGCCCTTCTGACATGGGTTAAATGTTAACCAGATGCTCTGCTGTTACCTCGATCTGCACATACAGTTTGCTGATGCTTAAATGAACCAATCGTGTTAAACCGCACCAATTCCTCCCCCAGCCCCAGACCCTTTTCTATAAAAACCCTTAGCTTTCGAGCCTCGTGGTCGACAACCTCTGTCTCCTGTGTGAGATACGTGTGTCAGCCTGGAGCTCCATCATTAAACTACCTCGTGTGTTTGCATCAAGATGGTCTCTTGTGATTCCTTGGGTGTGCGCTGATTCGGGAGTTGAGTGGGGGTTTCCCCACCTGGTTCTTTCAGTTTGTGTCTGCTTTCATGAACTAATGTGACCTCAGACAAGTAGGATCTTAAACTGGGTGTATACTAGTGCATATCTTTAATCCCAGCGCTTGGAAGGCAGAGGTAAAGTTCTAGGCCAGCCTGGTCTACATAGTGAGTTTTAGGACAGCAAGGACTATGGATAGAGACCCTGTTTCAAAAAACTAAACCAAGCAAGCAAGCAAGCAAGCAAGCAAACAAACAAACCCCATCCAAATGAATAGACTTGTGACATGCTCTTCCTTTTGCTTCTGAGTTGTTCTTGGTATCACGCTCTTGACGCTCATCCGTGGTCCAGGCTGCATGAGCATTTCCTGGGTTTCTGAGATCTAATGATGCTCCCTCTTGTGCTTAAACAGCATTTTATTGATCTGTTTGATGGCAGACATTTGGGTAGCCTCTGCCTTGTGAATGACATATACTGTAACATGCATGTTTATGGGTGGGGTTGAGTCCACTTTCAACCCTTTGAGCCCAGACCTAGAGTCAGAATTGCTGGAACTGTATGGTAACTGTGGGTCACAGAGTCTCCAAAAGGTCCTCCCCCGACCCTGCAGGAGCTCTGTCTCCAGACAAGGAGAGGAGACCAAAGCTCTCCAGCCTGAGAGCTGAGAACTCACACCCGAGCCTCTCACCAGGTCTCTCTGTTGCCACGCCAATGCCCGGAGGACGATTTGGGAAGGTAAATGCCGTCTTGGGCGATTGGCATTCTGATGTTTGCATCATGAGTGTGCGGCATCCCTTCTGTTGAGCTTGGCAGACTTTCTATAAGAAAGTCATTTTGGGGGGCTGGAAAATGGCTTTCTAAGAGCATGGCTGCTCTTGCTGAGAACTCCAGTTTTATTCCCAGCAAACACATGGCCGCTCACAACTATCCTGAACTCCAGTTTCAGGGGATCTGGCGGCATCTTCTGGCCTCCCAGATCTTGAGTTGACGTGATTTTCCTGTAGAACCCGGAGGAGCTAATATTTGTTTTATCTAAACCGGAGCACGGTAAGCCACGTGTCTTTGACAAATCCTAAAAGTCTGCTGATCCAGCACTTAGGTGGCCAAGGTGGGAAGACTGCCACAAGTTCAAGACCAACCTGGGCTACGGTGTGAGATCTATCTCAAACTGCAGAAACAGGAACGAAAGGCAAAGCCCCCATTTCTCTGTCCTTTCTAGTGTCTTCTATTGTTCTCCTTCGGGCTCAGTAGCCCTTCTGCCTCAGTTGGGGCTAATCTGTCTGCCGCTGTCCTCTTTGGCTATTGTATTTTTTGGCCTTAGAAATTATAGTTCATTTTTTAAAACTTTTTTTTTTTTCATTTTTACCGACTGTCTTAGGGTTTCTATTCCTGGACAAAACATCATGACCAAGAAGCAAGTTGGGGAGGAAAGGGTTTATTCATCTTACACTTTCCATATTGCTGTTGATCACCAAAGGATGTCAGGACTGGAACTCAAGCAGGTCAGGAAGCAGGAGCTGATGCAGAGGCCATGGAGGGATGTTCTTTACTGGCTTGCTTCCCCTGGCTTGCTCAGCCTGCTCTCTTATAGAACCCAAGACTGCCAGCCCAGAGATGGCACCACCCACAAGGGGCCTTTCCCCCTTGATCATTAATTGAGAAAATGCCTTACAGTTGGATCTCATGGAGGCATCTCCTCAACTGAAGCTCCTTTCTCTGTGATAACTCCAGCTGTGTCAAGTTGACACACAGAACCAGCCAGCACACTGACACTCCCTAAGTTTGCTCATTATGGTCATATTTTAAGACTCTGCCTGTTTATAATGGATGCTGTGAGCTTCTTGCCTGATATCACTGTGATGCCTGTGATCATTTCCTATTAATGCCTTTTTATAAGAAAAAAATTATTTAGTTATTACATACACAGTGTTCTGTACATATATCTGCATGTCAGAAGAGGGTGCTAGACCTCATTACAGATGGTTGTCAGCCACCATGGGGTGGCTGGGAATTGAACTCAGGACCTCTGGAAGAGCAGTCAGTGCTCTCAACCTCTGAGCCATCTTTCTAGCCCTATTAACACCTTTTTATTTTAAATGTATATATTTGGTTTTTTTTTTTCTAGTTTGTTTTCTTTTTTTCTTCTTTTTGTTTGTTTAATTTGGTTTTGTTTTGTTGGTTTTTTGAGACAGGGTTTCTCTGTGTAGCCCTGGCTGTTCTGAAACTCACTCTGTAGACCAGGCTGGCCTCAGACTCAGAGATCATGCTGCCTCTGCCTCTTGAGTGCTGGGATTAAGGGTGTGCGCTGCCTCCACCTGGCTCTTTTTAAATTTTTCATATGGAATCTTACCCTATAGCCCAGACATGCCTTGAACTCGGCATCTTCCTGCCTCAGATGCCCAGTGCAAGGATGGCAGGCCTGTAGACACTCTGCCTGGCTGCTGTGGACATGGATTGGCTTTTACACTTCTGTATGCATGGTGCCTGGTGATTCATGACCAGACGCTACCAGTGAAGTGCTGTGCACAGCCCAGGCTTCACTCTCTTTCCCGGAAGAGTGACATGTTCCCTTGCAGGAACATGAGTGGATAGACTGAGCCTCCAAACCGTCTCTGCAGGATTGAACCTCAGGCTTAGGTCTTAGCTCCCAGATGTAGCTCTCACATCAATCCCTGGGCTCCCAGCAGTGCTATGCTCTGTGGATCGCCAAGGCTGTGGAGGATGTAAGGGGGGGGGTCACTTCAGCATCTCTCTGGGTCTCAATGTCTCTGACTCTCTTTCTGTCTGTTTTGTTCTATGTTTCTCTCTCTCTCTCTCTCTCTCTCTCTCTCTCTATATATATATATATATATATATATTAACATATAATATACAATATATCTATCTGTTTGTGTGTATGTACGTAAGGGTACCTCTCTCTCTCTCTCCCTCTCTCCCTCCCTTCCTCCCTCCCTCTTCTTCCTCCCTCTGTGTCTGTCTGTCTGTCTGTCTGTCTCTGTTTTGTGCACTCTCTCTGTCTCTCTGCAAGAACTCCATCTGAATTTCTGACTGCTTTCCCAGATGGTAACCCTCTCCTTCTGTCAATCCCAAACTGTTTCTGGATTGTTGGAAAACTCCAGGTTTTCCAAGGACAGGGTCTCACTCTGTGTATACCCATTTCTACTTGCTTCCGGAACCTTCCAGAGGGTGCTGCTATCTAACACATGCTGTCCGGGGTTGGGGAGATGGTTCAGTGGGTAAAGAGCTTGCCGTGCACCTGTGGAGACCTGAGTTTGAATCCTTAGCACCAGGGAAAGCTGGATGAAATTGTGTAGACCTGTCATCCCTGTGCTCATAGGATGAGACCTGGGAATTCCTGGGAGCTCACAGGCCATCAAGTTTGGCATAGTAAGTGTTAATCAACACGAAGTCCCATCTTAAGGTAGGAGATGAAGACTGACAGCTGAGTGTTGGGACCCCAGAGCCATGATGCTTGGCCAGGCCTGACTTATCCTGTTGTGCTTGTTTGGGTGTGGTCACACCACTCCTTAATGCTGGGGTTAAGGCACGTACCACCACGCCTAGATTTTAATTTTTCTTCACTTAGAACCTTCTCTGTCCCAGGCTGGCCTTGAACTCCGAGATCTGCTTGCCTTTGTCTACTGGGATTAAAAGTGTGTACCACCGTGCCTGGGCCAAAGTTTTTTTGTAGCCACTATTCTTTAAAATCTGGATCAAAAGCCTGTGTCTTCCAGCCACAAAATCTGGATCACAAATGAGCCCTCCATTTCTGGACTGTAGTTAACTCCAGATTAAAAGTCCAAATGAAAATAATAACCAGATAAGAACACCTCACATGACATAACTATTCCTTGTTCAACTGCAAACATATAAACAATAAGCTTAGCTGGGTGGGATCCTGCCCTGAGGTCACTACTCCTAATGTGTTCATCTCTTTGAACACAGGATTCAGCTCCATCCGCCTTCCTGGTGCCCCTTTTTTCTTTTTCTTTCTTTTTTTTCTTTTTCTTTTTCTTTTTCTTTTTCTTTCTTTCTTTCTTTTTTTTTTGCTTTAAACATTTTTTTATTAGATATTTTCTTTATTTACATTTCAAATGCTATTCCGAAAGTTCCCTATACCTCCCCCCTGCCCTGCTCCCCTACCCACCCACTCCCACTTCTTGGCCCTGGTGTTCCCCTGTACTGGGGCATATAAAGTTTGCAAGACCTAGGGGCCTCTCTTCCCAATGATGGCCGACTAGGCCATCTTCTGCTACTTATGCAGCTAGAGTCAAGAGCTCTGGGGATACTGGTTAGTTCATATTGTTGTTCCACCAATAGGGTTGCAAACCCCTTCAGCTCCCTGGGTACTTTCTCTAGCTCCTCCATTGGGGGCCCTATGTTCCATCCAATAGCTGACTGTGAGCATCCACTTCTGTGTTTGCCAGGCACTGGCATAGCCTCACACAAGACAGCTATATCAGGGTTCCTTCAGCAAAATCTTGCTGGCATATGCAATAGTGTCTGGGTTTGGTAGCTGATTAATGGGATGGATCCCCAGGTGGGGTAGTCTCTGGATGGTCCATCCTTTCGTCTCAGCTCTAAACTTTGTCTCTGTAACTCCTTCCATGGGTATTTTGTTCCCTATACTAAGGAGGAATGAGGTATCCATGTGTTGGTCTTCCTTCTTCTTGATTTTCTTATGTTTTGCAAATTGTATCTTGGGTATTCTTTTTGTTTGTTTGTTTGTTTTTTGTTTTTGTTTTTTTTTCGAGACAGGGTTTCTCTGTATAGCCCTGGCTGTCCTGGAACTCACTTTGTAGACCAGGCTGGCCTCGAACTCAGAAATCCGCCTGCCTCTGCCTCCCGAGTGCTGGGATTAAAGGCGTGCGCCACCAACGCCCGGCTTTATCTTGGGTATTCTAAGTTTCTGGGTTAATATCCACTTATCAGTGAGTGCATATCTAGTGACTTCTTTTGTGATTGGGTCCCTTTTTTCTTTTAACCAAACATTTTCTATATTTCCTTTTGAAGCACTCTTTGTAGATATTAAACCAGAGGACAGAGTCTGGGCTAGCTTTTTTGAGATGTCCTTTGTAGATGCAATTAATCTGATTATCTTCACCTTAGCCTTCTGTGGACTCTTCAGGCAAGGGCAGAAAGCAGTCACATTCTTCACCAAAACATCACAAGGACAGTCTCTAGGCCACATGCTAAAATCTCCCCTGAAGCCTCGTGAACCAGCAGATCTCCACAGTTCAAATCACCCTCAGCATGACTATTTTCCATATTCCCACTAGGATGGTACATTAAGCCCCACTTAAAGCACTCCACTGCTTTCTATATCCAAAGTCCCCAAATCCATATGCTTTCAAACAAAACCATGATCAGGTATATCACCCTGACCATACCCTAGTCCCTGGTACCAACTTCTGTCTTGGTTAGTATTGCGAGCTTTTGTGTCCCCCTGGTAAGAACACGCTCAGGGCAACCGGAATCTTCTGCAGCACAAGCTTTATTGCTTACCCCATCAGGAGCCAGTGGAGAAGAGAGCCAGAGAGAGAGAGAGAGAGATGGTGGAGCCCTCTCCCTTTTATGGAGGACTGTCCTCCGCCTCGGACGTGTTGCTCCCTGATTGGCTGCAGCCCATCGGCCGGAGTTGTCGTCACGGGAAAGGCAGAGCACATGGCGTGGAAAGCTACCCCGGCACATGCGCAGCTTGCTTGTTTACTACTTAGAACACGGGTGTCAGTGCTATCAGCGCCATCTTGTAATGGCGAATGTGAGGACGGCTCCTTACAGGTTAGAGTTCCCATTGCTGTGAAGGGACACCATGACCAAGACAACTCATATAAGGACAACATCTAACTGGGGCTGCCTTACAGGTCCTGAGGTTCAGCTCATCAGTTTATCACCAAGGCAGGAGCATGGCAGCATCCAGGCAGGCACGGGGCAGGAGGAGCTGAGAGTTCTACATCTTCATCTGAAGGCAGACAGAAGAAACCTGGCTTCCAGGCTTCTAGGATTAAGTTCTCTGAAAGCCCAACCCCACAGTGACACACTTCCTACAACAAGGCCACTAACAGTGCCACCCCCTCGGGGCCAAGCATATCAAAACCATCACAGTGGGCCTGCTCATAAAGACTCCCAGGTCCCTGACCCTCTTACAGTTTTGTAGAAGATGCAAAAACCAGGAGTGGAGCCTGCATCCCCTCCTGCTGTCAGAGGTACACCAGAGGCAGGGCCACCTCTGGCTGGCCCGAGGCTCAGCCTTTCTCTTTCCCCAGCTTGGGATTCCTGGGGTTCAAACACCCCAGTGACAATAGTCTGATAACCAGGCCGAGGGGCATGCCCGGCTTCCTTTAGACTATTCCTTCTCCTCCTGTGACAGCTACTGCTGGCCTTTCCTCTGCCAGGGTGGCTGTTATGGGCCTGTCCCTGGAGCTGCTTCTTCTACACTCCTGACCACCTCTCCCCTCCATCCTTCAGTAGCTGAGCATCTGCTGTGTACACAGGTTGCTTTAGAAACTGGTGACATTGCAGTAGACATCACACAGTTCGCCTTCATGGCTTTGACACCTGACACGTGGGGTCACGACAATGATCGGGGTCATAGTGCCGAGTTCTATGGAGAAAGGCAAAGGATATGAAGGGTATTGCAAATTCTCCTTAGCTTCAGTTCCCCACTGCCCTGGCTATTCTGAGTTTTGTGTATTTCACCCCTCACAGCAGCGAGTGCTTCACTGGGTCAGCCCTGGCTTTGGCTCCTTCTCAGCTCTGTGGCTTTGGAAAAATCCCCATTGTCTAGCATGGTAATGCACACTTGCCACCCAAGCCCATGAGAGATGGAGGCCAGAGCACCGGGAGTGTGAGGCCAGCCAGTCACGTGGGACCATACCTCAAAGAATCAAAATATAGAAATCTATAAACCTAAAGTCCCCAGAGGAACACATCTATCTTCCTTCTTGGTGACATAGAAATAAGAGGTTTCTGAAAGATTTAAGTGAGTTCCTGGCACACACAGGTTAAATCTCCATAAATATCAGCCACCCAGTGTAAACCCACACACTTCCTGCCCTGTCAGAAACAAGGAGCGAAGGTCTGGATACTGACATGCAATCCATTGCTCTTCCCTCGGCTGGGCCAACCAAGTCTTCTCTTCCTATTGGTGCTAACAGAGAGGGCAGTTAGGATCAGTGGTCAGCGTTGCACATTGACCTAGCCCTCAAAAGCCACCTGGGAATACGGCTGGGGGGATGGCTCCCCTAGCACTTGCTGCTCTTACAAAGGATCCAGGTTCCAGTCTCAGTACCCACATGGCTCACAACCACCTGTAACTCCAGTTCTTAGAGGCGCTGATGCCCACTTCAGGCCTCCAAAGGTACTGGGAACACACAGTGCACATATGGGTATAACATCCATCCACATAAGTAAAATTAAACATAATTTTTAAAAAGCCACCCAGGAAGAGGTCAGGTGGGATCAGAGCTGGGAACGGTGCTCACAGAAGGGCTCCAGCTTATGTGAATGAGAAGGAAGTCCTGTCACTGCCGCAGGATCCTGTCACTGGGCCTACACTGTGACTCTGGGGTCCCATCAATGTTGGAGACAGTTCCAGAAACGTCAGTTCTTGCTGCTGCTTGTCCAATGTGTCCTGCCAGGAGCTGTCCCTTCTCTCCCACCCCTCCTTGGGTGAGCATTGTCCAGCTTGGGCTTGTTTTCAACTCCCTGCTGTACCCTTGGTGAGTCCCAAATTGTCAGGTGGGCTCAGGGAGGAAGGAGCCCACGATCTGCCAGTCTGGCTGGCTTGGATCTGGCATCCACCCGTGTCCCACTCTTGAGAGGGCTGTTTCTATTTTGTTTTGTAATTCTTGGGGAGGATCTGGCTTGCAGGAAGCAATCTGTTAATTGATGCTGTCAGAGGAGCCAGATGGCTTGTGGGTGGCGGGTATTGCAGATGCAGAGACAGGCCCACCTGAGAGAGTAGGGTGTTTACAAAGTGCCACCTGTGAGCACCAACTCAGCTGCCTCTTAACTTCCATAGCACCACTGTGAGCCAGGTGTTCTGTTTCCAAGAAAACAGGGGGCTTGTTCTCTAAGACTAGGCTGTTGAAACCCCTTCCTTGTTGTGACATTTATTAAGTATAAAACCTCCAGGCTGTGACAAACAGACCCAAGGAAAGCAGCTTTGGGCAAGCAGAGGTCATTTCTCCTGTAGGAAAGAGTCCAAAGGGAGGCAGTGCAGGGCTGGTTGTGTGATCCTGCTCTGCGATGTGCCCTCGGGATCCAGGGCCTTCCCAACCTATCATTGTATTCTACATGGCTTCCCTTTTCCAAGGTCGCTGTCTTAGTTAGGTTTCTTTTGCTGTGATGAAGACTGTGACCAAAGCAACATGGAGAAGCAAGGGCTTATTTCAGCCTCCACTTCCAGGTCACTCTCCATCACTGAGAAAAGTCAGGGCAGGAATCTGGAGGCAGGAGCTGCTGCAGAGGCTGTGGAGGGGTGCTGCTTACTGGCTTGCTCCTCGTGGCTTGCTTAGTTTGCTTTCTTTTATATCCCAGGGCCACCTGCCCAGGGGTGGCCCCACTCACAGAGAGCTGAGCCCTCCCACATCCATCATTAATTAAAACAACAACAAAAATGCCTACACAGACTTCCTACAGTCCAATCTGATGTGGCAATTCCTCAATTGAGGTGTTTTTCTTTCCAGGTGATTCGAGCTTATGTCACTCTGACAAGCAACCAGGACAGTCACTGCTTTACCCAAAAGGACTGTTGCAGCTCCTGCCGTCATAGCTGCGTTTCAGTTCTGACATCCACCTGTGCCCCACAAGTTACTCACACGTTTACTGACATCCTAGTTGGTCAGCACATAGTCATATGGTCACTGCTAGCTGCAAGGGAAGCTGATACACGCAGCCTTTATTTCTAACAGTCAGGGTGTAAAATCTACACACTCTCTTAAGAAAGAGTCAGTGGTGGGGAGCCAGCAGGTTGGTTGGGAAAGCAGGGCAGAATGGAATCGGCTATGTTCATATTCCAGCCTTTCCCTGGTCTCCACTTCTCCCCTCTGAAGTGAGGGCCGTGCAGGTCCTCACAGTGTGTAGAGATTCTCTGATTTGTTGTATCAGTAGACACCTAAACATCTCAAAATGTGTGCACAGCCAACGTCCTGCAGAAAGTCACCTTAGGCCCTGACAGCATGGGTGCTAAGTGTGCATGAAAACTGCAGCCATCTGTCCCCAGTCTCACTCACCAGGGTTCGGCAGCTTGGGCTTCACAGCTTCTCTGGACTATCGGACAGTAGAATCTTGTGTGAGGTCTCCAGCGCTCCTCACAGTAGCCTGTGATGTTGTGAAGCCTGGCAGGAACACGGGAATTCTAGGGTATAATGTGGGTATGACCCATGCACCAGGTGCTTTTAAATGGCAAACTTAAAGTATTATTTCCCTTTTGCACTTGTATATGTGTGCATGCGTGTGTGCATGTGTGTGTGCATGTATGTATGTGTGTGCATGTGTGTGTGCATGTGTGTGTGTATGTGTGTGTGCATGTGTATATGTGTGTGTGTGTGCATGGAATGCATTTGTGCACACAAGTGTGTATACATGTGAGTCTGTGTGTATGTGCATGTATGTATGCATGCGTATATTTGTGAGCATGTGTGTGTGCATGTGTGCATGCATGTGAGAATGTTTGTGCATACACATGTGTATGTGTGTGCGTGTGTGTGTGTGTGTGTGTGTGTATACAGGCCAAAGGCTGATGTCAAGTATCTTTCTCCAGAAGGCTGGGATACATCGTGGGGGCGGGGTTATCGTGCTCACTGAGCCCTGCTAGGAATGCAGGCTTCTGTCCTTCGGCTAGTGTAAGCACTTGCTGAGCCATCTTCCCACCCCCTTAAAACTTAAAATATTGGTTTGTGTGTGTGTGTTTTTAAAGATTTATTTATTATTGTATCTAAGTACACTGTAGCTGTCTTCAGATGCACCAGAAGAGGGCATCAGATCTCATTACAGATGGTTGTGAGCCATCATGTGGTTGCTGGGATTTGAACTCAAGACCTTCAGAAGAGTAGTCAGTGCTCTTAACCGCTGAGCCATCTCTCCAGCCCCTGGTTTGTGTGTTCTAACATATTACTAAGAAAAATCAACTCAGGCTGGAGAGGTGCTTGCCACCAAACCTGATGACCTGAGTTCAGCCTCCAAAACTCACATGGTCACAGGAGAGAGCAGAAACCTGGAAGCTGTCTTCTGACTGCCGCAGACATGCCACTGCACGTCCAGCCCTGCCCCGCCCCGATGCTTTCCCGACAAATAAACAAACAGCCAGAGAGTTTTGTGGACATTCTTATTCAGGATAAAGCTGGGTTTAAAGCCAGGACATTACTGAAGTGTTCTTTGAGTTGGGCAGAAGCGTAGGTGAGAGTTACAGGCCCGGTAAGTGCAGGGGCTTGAGTCTAATGACAGCCAGGTCAGACCTCACGAACAATTCCAGGTCAGTGAACTCATGACACGTGGGGTCCCCAGGTCTGTGGTGAAGTTGGTTCCTGCAGAATTCGAGAGGCTTGAAGAAAGCCACCTTCTAGGTAAGCAGAAGTCTCTAGTCCCCAGGTGGCCTGTGAGTCCTGAACACAGAGGAATCTCTTCCTGGATTCACGCGCCCACTGTGGGGACACCTTGATCCCATGAGACTCTGGGGAGATTCCATTTCTTGGGCCCATTGTTTGAGCCTCTGATGACTGACAGGAGTCTCTCTTTAGGGTTTCTTTGCTCCTATAACACCATCTTTCTTGTTTTGTTTTTGTTTTTCAAGACAGGGTTTCTGTGTGGAGCTAGCTCTGGTTGTCCTGGAATTTGCTCTGTAGTCTAGACTGGCTTTGAACTCACAGAAATCCACCTGCCTCTGCCTCCTGCTGGAATGCAGCTGCCTTTAATTCCAGCTGGAGGTAGCCACAGCCACACCCACCAGCAACAGCAGCTAAGCCCCACCTTTTTCAAGGGAAAACCAGAGCCCTTGCTGCTGAGTGAGGGTCATTACCAGTCAGACACTGACCCGAGAATACCCCGATGAGGCCCTGATCTTTGGTTCTGTTGGAGTCTTTGATGTGATGTCACCTCTCCTAGATGATGAGGTCATCTGGTTTTCTTTATTCTTTGAGGAAACTCTGTAGCTGCATTAGAATTTTAGCTATGCCAGTTAAATGTCCTTTATATTATATGCTATTATACTAATTGGTTATAGAGCTAATTTCAGAAACAGATGTAAACATTTGTCCATTAAAATGCATTTTACAATCACTAGGCATCTGGAAGGGAGGGGGGAGTCTGTGGGTGAAGAGGCTGGCCAGGGGCGGGGCTGCTTTAAAATGCTTTCAGCTAACTCACAAATAGCTGCTTATTTGTTCTCCAGCTAGAGGCAACAGACATTCAGGTTGCAGAAGGGCTCTGAGAATACATGGTTCATGGAGTCCTCTGGGCTCCTCAAGGAATCTGGCCAAGGCCATCAGGCAGCCCTAGAATCTCAGGCGGGATGTGCAGGGACGTCCCTGTGCCCTTAGAGCACACAGGCAGCAGTCTATGGAGCAGCATGTGTGGGAAAAGGAGGCTCGGCGAGGAGCTTTGAAAGAGGGTCAGTCCAGGAGCCTCGCACAGGAAGGAGTCTCTGCTGAGGCCGGAAGCTCTGGGAATGTGCAGGCACTGGGCCCAGAGTGGAAGTGCTTACCTAATGGACTTGGGTGAGGCATGGCAGTTGAACTGGCTGGTGGTTGGCTGTCTGAGAGATGCAAGAGCACAGGCTTTCCCACCTTTGCCCATCCTGACTAAGGGCTCCGTCTGTCTTGTCCAGGTCAGTGTGGTCTAGGTTGGTCATTATCTCCGGACTGGTTCTCTGAGGTAGTATGAAGAATTCTTTATTGTTTAAAGAGTCAAGTTGGTCCCTAGGAGGTGACAAGCTGGCCCCCAGGAGGTCCCTAGCCAGTATCCAGAAGGTGACAAGCAGGTCGCCAGGAGGTGACAAGCTGGCCCTCAGGAAGTGACTGCTCCAGCTCGAGGACATCTGTCTCAAGCTCTTGCTCTTCCTGGAACTCAGGGTGACCACAGGGTTGGAAGGATTGCTGCTGTTTCTGGAGAAAGCCAAGAGAAACTGTATGCCAGGGGTGCAGTAAAGAAACTGCTGGCGTGACTCCCATGATGTGGTTAGGGTTTTTACTGTAGATGTAAGAGAGAACAGCCAGGGGTATCTGGAGGAGTCCAGAGAGGAGAGAGAAAGAAGCCTGAGCCTGGCCAACAGCCTGGGAAGAGCCAGGGCTATGGAGGCGGGAGAGTGGGAGAGAATAGTGGAGAAAGAGATAGAGAGATAGTAAGAGAGAGAAAATTAGAGAATGTCAGAGTAAGAGAGATGGATGAATGGATGGATGGACGGACAGATGGATGGACAGATGGGCAGATGGACAGACAGACAGACAGACAGACAGACAGTGTTAGGAATGTGAGAATAGCAAGAGTAGAGAATAGTAAGAATATGCAGGTTATAAGGATGATTAACTGAGGTTGGAAACCCATGAGCTGGAGGGAGCTAGGGTGTGTGTGTGTGCAGGGGTGGGGGGCTGAGAAGGACGCTAGCAAGGACTTTGAAATGTGTAACAGGTACTGCTGTCAGTGGGGGAGCCTGGCAGCTAGCATGGTTTTGATGCGCTAATAGGCACCACAGATATATGTCAAAGGAGCATGTCTTCTATCAGAGGTAAGGGAAATACCTCATTTTAGCAGATAGAAACTGGTTGCACACATTCCTGAGGGATGCTGGCCTTTATCTGACTGCCAGAAATCCTAATATATATATTCCAGGTTGAGCTCATTTCTGGATATGTGGGCTGCCCGTGAGACCTAACAGAAACAAGCTGGAAGAGAAATCACAAACATAAGAAACCCTTTCTCCCTAATTGACAAAACCTTTATTACCTTTAATATTAAATGCAAACCTTTCTCCCGGATCCGTAAGGAAAAAGCAAACACTGCTGGAGACAAGCTGCCATGGTTTTAAATCAGGAACTCACAGAATTATAAATGTAGTAGTGCACAGAGGGATAGATGCTTCACTTAAGTGACGTAGTCATTTTATCTCAGACTACAGGAATGAAAGGCAGGTAGGAAACAGGAAGGGACAGGGGTCACAGAGGAAGGAGGGGTCCTTGTGTACTCCTGAGACTTGTGTGTCTGTCTCATCTGAATGTAACTGTGCATGGAGTGGATACCACACTTCCATTTGATTTGGGGAAACTGGCCAGAAAATGGCATCTTGGTGCCTGTCTCTCTGAATTGCTGTGTAAGTGACATTCCTGAGTGGGTCACCTGAGCACCTGACCAAGCCCACCTTGCACATGGCTGTTGTGTGACTCATGTTTGAGAAGGGTGCTTCTCTTGCTTGACATGTTTTACGATCTCCATCTGCTCCTACATGTTTGCCTTAGGGGTTTAACTTTTGACCATTGTATGATATCTCAGGGGATGCTGGAAGACAAGCCATGCAGATGATATGGAAACACACCCTCACCGCTGTCTTGTGTTCTATCAATTAGGCACAGCACTGTTGATGGACTAGATAGTTAGAGGTTTGCTGGGTGGATCGTGTTTCCCGAGAGTAGGTTTTCCTTGTCGTTTTTATTGACCCTGTGGGCAAGTGTGGGCCTAAGAGGCGTGTGTGTACTGCTCAATCTGACTGTGAGGTTCTCAGAGCCAGAGGCAGCTCCTGGCATAGGCGTAGCAAGTGATCAATAACCATCACATAGTGATAGTCAGGCGATTGGGAATCACAACCAAACAGCAACAGCTTCTCCAGAGGCTGCTGGGGATGCTTCTGTTTTAATGTCCTTGCTGACAGCTCAGAGGACCTGACAATATGCTTATGCTTATGACACAGGTGGAGCAAACGAGAGAAGGAAGGGAGGAAGGAAGGAAGGAAGGAAGGAAGGAAGGAAGGAAGGAAGGAAGGGAGGGAGGGAGGGAGGGAGGGAGGGAGGGAGGGAGGGAGGGAGGGAGGGAGGGAGGGAGGGAGGGAGGGAGGGAACTTCCAACAACCGAGAGGAATGTCATCCCACAGAATGAAATGAATGTGTTCTGTTCCACAAGCAAGCACTTCCACTCAGAGTGGGCAGGGCGTGGCTCCACTCACTCTGTAACTCCCGGTCTGGGTAAGCCTCTCACCTTTAAACAAAGATAATATCCCTAGGCCGGGAAGCAGTCTGGTTGGTAGAACATTCGTCAGGCGTGCAGAATCCTGGGATCAATTCCTAGCCCCACATAAACCTGGGCAGGGTGGGGCATGATGTTAATTGTAGTGCTTAGGAGGTGGAGGCAGGAGATTCAGAAATCGAGGTCATTTCTTTTTTCTTTTTTTTTAAAGATTGATTTATTACGTATATGAGTACACTGTCTTTAGACACAACAGAAGAGGGCATCAAATTCCATTTACAGATGGTTGTGAGCCACCATGGGGTTGCTGGGAATTGAACTCAGGACCTCTGGAAGAGCAGTCAGTGCTCTTAACCGCTGAGCCATCTCTCCAGTACCAATTGAGGTCATTTTCATGCAGTCCATTCCAGGGTCAGCCTGGGCTACTTGAGATCCAGTCTTAAAATAAAATCAAATAGGTTGGAGAGATGGCTCAGCCGTCTCTTAGTTACTCTTAGTTGCTGTGATAGAATATCATAACCAAGGCAGCTTAGAGAAGGAAGTTTGTCTGGTTCTGGGTCCAGAGCAATAGGAGTCCACCATAATGGGTAAGCTTAGCGGTGAGCAGTAGGCTGCAGGGAGCATGGAGTGGGCTGTGGGCAGCAGGGAGTGGGCAGCAGGCAGCATGGTGGCAGGAAGAGCTGAGAACTCACATCTAGAACTGCAAGCAGGAAGCAGAGGGAGAACCCCAAAGCCCACTGTGGTGGTTTGAATACGCTTGGCCCATGGGAAGGGGCACTATTAGGAGGTGTGGCCTTGTTGGAGGAAGTATGTCGCCATGTAGGCAGGCTTTCATGGCTCCTGGTGTTCAAGCTCTGCCCAGGGTGGAAGACAGTTTCTTTCTGGCAGCCTTCAGATTGAAGATAGAACTCTCAGCTCCTTCTCCAGCCCCACGCCTGCCTAGATGCTGACATACTTCCCTCCACCCCCCACCATGATGGCAATGGGCTGAACCTCTGGAACTGTAAGCCAGCCCCAGTGAAATGTTGGTCATTGTAAGAGTTGCCTTGGTCATGGTGTCTGTTCACATCAATGACACCCTAAGACACCAACTCTCAGGGATATACCTCCTCAAGCAGGGTCACACTTCCTACATTCACCCAAACAGCACCGACAACTGGGGACTGAGTGTTCAAGCACCTGAACCTATGGGGCCATCTCATTCAAACCACCACAGACTGTAAAGAAGTACAAGTCTCGCAGCATCTTCTAAACCGAGGCACAGAAGGCGTTCATCCCGAAAGCAGCGGGTGTGTCTGGAGAGTATGTTGCCAGATTGTTATGAATCTGACTGAGATGTTCTTCTGGGTCCCCATGTAACAAGTTAGAAAGTCTTATACCTGCATGGGTGACGCTCTCCCCAGAGCTGGAGTGGTTCCCCACCCCCACTCAGCCAATGCTCTACTTCTAGGACCGTCCAGAAACCATGTATAGGGAGGATGCCCTGAAGCTGGTGGGGGCTCAGGAATCCGTGGCTGGGACCCCAGACGAGGACCTGCTGCTCCCCCACTCCCTCTACACAGTGCTGGTAAACTGGCCTGATCTCAGGAGGGGCTTCTGAGGGTCACTGGAACTGCTCTGAGTCCAAGATGGTGACAGGCATGTCTTGTCCAAAGGACAGTGTTCACAGCAGTTGCTAATCCTGGAATAAGAGCAAGAGAACTCTTCATTGGTGCACGTTGAACACCTTGTGGCTGCCTCCCACCAACAGGCCTTGTGGGGATCAAAGAAAAAAATCAGCTATGGCAATCTAACAAGACCATTGAATGTGATTCAGTATTACATTGCAACTTCATAATAAAATATTAATGCATTACCAAGCACTTGTCATGGCAACCCCAAGAAAATACTGCGTGTTTGTCTTGTACCAGGCTGTTTTAATCCTGTGACATGAGCTATCTGACTGCTCAGCAATGTGCACTGTTGTTTCTATTGATGCAAAGAGGTAGACAGGGTCAGAGCAGGCCTGGGTGGTTGCACAAGGTCATACAGATGTAGGTACATGGTGGCTCTGTTGCTGACCTCAGCTTTGCCACACGGATGCCCCCAAGACAGTTTGGGATGGGGTGGATCACGTGGTACCCAGTTTCCCAGAGTACCCCCCCGCCCCCTGCTCAGGGATGTGCTCTGTATATTTCTGCCCAAGGTTCTTGGCGTTGTAAATGCTTTTCTAAATGTTTTACGTTATCTTAAGAACACTTTTGGGGGGCTGCTTGCCCAGAAGCCAGGTGTGGCAGTGCACCCCCATAATCCTTGGGAGGTGGAAACTGAAGAATCAGAAGTTCAGAGGCATCCTTGGGTCTGTAGGGGGCTCAAGGGGCCAGCCTGGGCTACATGAGACCCTGTTAGGAACCAAAACAGAAACAACAAACCCACAAAAGGTCAGGACAGAAACAGGCCTTTTGGAGGAAAAACCCATAGTGGAAGTGTGAAGATGAGGTACTTGTCGGAGGAGGCGGCTTGCAGATGATGAGCTATGGACCTTGCTGGAGAGACCAAGAGGTCCTGAGTCAGCATGGCTCATCCTGAGAGGACCCAGGAGGCTGGACAGAGGGTGAAGGATGAAGGTTTAGATGCTCAGAGAAGACAGTGGCTCAAAAATAAATGCCGTTTTGTCTTCTTGCCTGGGCCATCTGAGGGGTGTTTTGGGCAGAGCCCCACAGTTGAGCAGCCTTCTTCTGTGGTTTTTGGCTTCTTTTTTTCCAGTGGGAATGGGCAGGAATGGGTGGGAGTATGCCCACGTGTGAGCGCGCGTGTGTGTGTGTGTGTGTACATATGTATGTGTGCATGCTTATAAGTGTGCACACGTGTGCATGCATGCATGTGTGTGTATGTGTAAATACACTGTGAGTGTGCATGTGTGTGCACAAGAGTGTGTGTGTATATGCATATATGGATATCAGGAAAGGGAAGACAGCTCCACGGCTCAGTGCGTGCACAGGTGGAGATATTCCAGGAATGATGGAGGGAAGGTGTTAGATGGTCTGCCTGCTTCAGGAAGAAGGGGCCTGCCAAGGAGATCTGAGCAGAGGTTGGTACCCATCCCATCATCCTGTTGTCCGAGTCACACTGGAGAGCGCTGTCCACATTGGCATGATGTTGCTTGGGTCAAAAACGAGAGCATCTGGAGCGTGTCCTGTCCCCTCAGCTCCCCCCTGGGTTGGACAAAGCGACACGGTGATGGCTGAGGAGACAGGGTTCCCTGGTCCGCACTTAGAGTGGCTGGCGATGGAGTCTTTCCCTAAAGATTTCTCCTTTTCTCGTCATCTGGCTTGGTCTCATTATTACAGATTTCTTTCAGGGAGGTGGCAGTAGGGTTGGAGCAGGCTATGACCATCCAGGAAAAGCTTGGGGCAGTGGGGTCTTCTTGGGTTCCACTGCCGACATACTTGGTGACGTCCTGTGGGGGGCCGCTCTGTTTCCAAAGCTTGGTTCTTCTTCCTGGATGCCTGATGCTTCATTCCTTCTCGGTAGCCATCAAGTTTGGATCTTGTCTACTTTGTTTCTATCTTAGGCAAGGCCCTGACACTGGGGAGTCCAGAATCTGGCTATGTCTTGTGGATGGGGGATGTGTTGTGTGCTGCTCTGGTGTCTCTAGGGCACCATCTGTCAACAGCAGCCACTCTGATGATCCTAATTGACATGATTCCCATCAGGCATCTGAGGGCCTGCTCCTCACTGGGATTCCATGGTATTCAGTCCTTTAAACTCTGAACAGAATTTAGGGAGTTACCATGGCCACTGGTAGAATTTTTACTCAAAGACCTGTGTGTGTGTGTGTGTGTGTGTGTGTGTGTGTGTGTGTATGTGTGTGTGTGTGTGTGTATGAGTGTGTATGTATATGTGTGTTGTGTATGCATGTGTGTATGTATGTATGTGTATATGTGTGTTGTGTTGTGGTGTGTGTGTGTGTGTGTGCATGGGCTTGCCAGCAAGCCTGTGATGGTTTGTATATTCTTGGGCCAGGAAGTGGCACCATTTGGAGGTGTGGTCTTGTTGGAATAGGTGTGACCTGGTTGGAGTAGGTGTGTCACTGTGATGGTGGGCTTTAAGACTCTCACCCTAGTTGCCTGGAAGTCAGTCTTCTACTAGCAGCCTTTGGATGAAGACATAGAACTCTCAGCTCCTCCTGCGCCATGCCTGTCTGGATACTGCCATGCTCCCACCTTGATGATAATTGACTGAACCTCTGAACCTGTAAGCCAGCCCCAATTAAATGTTGTTATTTATAAGACTTACCTTGGTCATGGTGTCTGTTCACCCTAACTAAACCCTAACTAAGACAATGCCCTGGGGATCCTTCTGCCTTGCTGCCAGGGTTACAAATGTTGCCACACTCACCTAGCTGCCTCCCTGCCTTCCCACCTCCCCGACCCCCTCCCTGCCTTTCTGCCTTACTGGAGATTGAACCTGAGTTCTCATACTTATATGGCAGACAGGCACTTTACCAACAGAGCCATCCTCAGCTCTTGGCAGGCAGTGTCATGGGTATGTTTGAGGTACACTGTGGGTTACAGGCAGTAGAGATTGTTCAAGCCACACCATGGGGACAGAGGTGGGGTCCTTTCAGTGGCAATTCTGGGTGGGACTTGTGATGAGAGACCATGCTTGCTGTGACCCAGTGTTGGGGTGTTCCTTCCTTTACCGTCCAGGACGGAGGTACCATCTGGTATGGTGAGTGCCTACACCAGGGTTTCTGATGTGACTGGACAGATCCATAGGTGTTAGTACTTCTTAGTGTTTCCTGTATGATCGAACACATCCGCATGCAGCATTAATTTTGAGAAGACCAGGCTGACTCCATGACAGGCTTCAAATCAACAGCTCAGGAGACTAGGCCAAAATCTGTTTCCAAGAACTGGGCAACAGCACTTGGGAGGCAGAGGCAGGCGGATTTCTGAGTTCAAGGCCAGCCTGGTCTACAGAGTGAGTTCCAGGACAGCCAGGGCTATACAGAGGAACCCTGTCTGGAAAAACAAAACAAAACAAAAAAACAAAAGAAAACAAAAAAACAAAAAAAGAACTGGGCAAGTCCAGACAAGTCCAGGCCTCAAAAGTTGCCATGCCACCTGGCCTGAGACAAAGACACAGAGTCAACAACAGTTTCCAGACTTCCTTGGCAGCAGTTTCCAGACCTCCCTGGCAACAGTTTCCAGCTCCCCCTCCCCCCCAACAATGGTTCTGAAATGTCCCTAGATATAGAGTCAAGATTAAGATAGAGGTCACCTCCCCAGAATTCTCCTAATGTGCTTTAAATAGGGCATATGAGCTCACTTTGGGGGTCTCTCCATCTTGGTAAAGGGAGACGTCAGCATGCCAGACTTCTACAGAATAAAACACTCTTTGTGTTTACAAACTATTTGAGTCTGGGGTGTCATTCTTCGGTGACTCATGGACCCTTACAATTTATTAGTGCAGATAAGTTATTGATCAGTTTGAGTCTCGGGTGTTCTGGCCCGTGGTTCCGTTTGTTTGTGTAGTGAAGATGCCACCATTCAGTCACCCAGGTCAAAGCTGTTTCCTTATAAACTGGAGTCATTTGAGGCCAGATTCAGCCTGAAGCTGATATGCTGTGTAACGTTGACTCACCCAGAGCAGCAGAGCTTGCAGCCTCCAGTGGGGGTGTGTTTTCTGTCACCACCCTCCCCACCTGCCCTAGAGGACACTCGAGATGGTGTCCTTGGGACCAAGTGACTTTGGAGAAAAATGGTCTTGTTTCTGTCCTGGCCCTATCTGATGGTGACTGCTCAGCCCCAGAACCCTCTCCAGGTTTTGGTGTCCTCAGGACAGAACAGGGTGACAACACCCTGATCTGGAAAAACACTTGGTAAGGAGTCAAGAAATGTGGGGCAGGGGAGACGGCCCAGTGGGTAAAGAGCTCCCTAGGCAAGTGTGAGAGCATTCAGATCCCCAGACCCCGTGGAAAGGAACCTGGCAAGGAGTCACATGGTTGGAACCCCGGTGAAGAGGCAGACGGATGGATCTGTGGGCCACTGCTATCCAGCTCAGCCAAGCTTACTCAGAGAGGTTTCTAAGGAGGAAGGACAGCTGAGGTTGACCTCTGGTCTGGGGTGGTGGTGGGAGTGGGGAGAGGGATATTGCCTGCCATCATGTGGCTCCAGGCCATCACGTGGCTCCAGGCCATCACGTGGCTCCAGGCCATCACGTGCCTCCAGGCCATCACGTGCCTTCAGGCCATCACGTGCCTCCAGGCCATCACGTGCCTCCAGGCCATCACGTGCCTCCAGGCCATCACGTGGTTCTGAGGATCACGTGGCTCCCGGCGCTTAGAAGGTATTTCCTCCTCTGTGTCAGATCTCACCACATTCAAGGTCAAGCTCAGGCAAGCTGTGCCCATGGAGTGTCCAACAGTGTGTGACTGTCCTGGCTAGGGAGACCGTGGAAACTCCTACATCAAGCAGGCCTCGGCCCTGTGGCAGCATTACTGTGATTTCTGTGTGACACACCGGGTGGCGGGCCACGTGGCGGCTGCAGAGGCTATCGGCGGTGTTATCCCTCACATCCACCTCCCTGCTCGCCCGGATGCCAGTTCCAAGTCACGGTCAGCTTGCTGGAGACATCTGGAAAACCCTGGAGCTGTCACTCCTGTCACCCCACCCCACCCCCCAGCAGCCTAGCCTTTGCTAATCATCTCCCCAGAGACCTTTTTAAGAAGAGAGATGACTGCGGTCTGCCTTTTCCAAACCACCGTGCCTCTCTGCTCTGATCAACCGAGCTTTGCAGCAGATGGAAATCCGTGGGGGTTTAATGTGAGCGTCGGGAGCAGCTCCCAGAGAATCCTGCAGAAGGGATGCAGAGGTGGGGTGGCTTGCTCTCTCTGCGTCTGTGTAGTAAAATTTTACCAAAGGGAAACAGCTTGGACGTAGGGAATTCCTAGGGGGACACTTTTGTGAGGATGTCTGGTGGTACATATGCCACCAAGGGCTGGGATCTGGACAGTCAATGGGGCTGTCACTGAGATGGACACGATCTATCACTCTCCAGCACGCCAAGGGTGCGTACAGGCAAGTCACCTCCGTGGATCGTCACAACATGTTTTGTGAGGGAAGAAGTCAGGTGGCTTTGGGGACACAAGTGATTTCAGCCACCATGCCGAATCCAATGGGTTTCTCTCCTCCCATCCTGTGCAATGGTCTCCAGAAGGGTGGAGTCGCTGGCCTGCCTGTCTCTCCACTGACACTTCACAAGTGTTTATTCTAGCAGGTGGCTTCTGAACTTTGTGTGCCACCTTATCCCCTACCGGGACAAGGGAAGAATTGCTCTCCCCTCAGCTCCACACATGGAGTCACTGTCTGTAGAATGTCAGCCACCAAGTCACATGACATGGGGGTCATGGAACATGGGCAAAAACTGTCTCCAGAGACGATTGGAGGGAGGCAGTCCGAAGAGGTGGGGGAGGGGAATTACAAATGTGAATGACTTTGAGGTCTCTGTAGAGGACAGGGAGGTGCGGTGGTGGCATCGAGGGGGCTGTTGGGCAAGCAATCTACCTACCACTGAGCTGCAGGCCCAGGCTCAAGGTCTCACCATGTAGCCCAGACTGGCCTTGAATTCACAATCTTCCTGCCTCAGCTTTTTGAGTGCTGGGGTGAGTTGAGGAGGGGTGGGCAGCTAGTCCTCAGGAGCTGTACAAGATGAAAAGTGTCACCACAGGAGGCATAGAGAGGAGGAAGGGGCTGCTGGGACTTTTCTACTGCATTTCACAATGTGTGAGGAGACTTCTCCATCCTTGGCCTCTCAGACAGTCCAGGATAAATAATTTAGACGATTTTGAATAATTGAGAGACATAAAGGTCTTTATTTCATGTTGGCGTGCCCCATGTTTTCTGAGTGGGTTACCCGGGGCTTGTTAGTCAGGAATGGCACGTGGCGCTCCCTCCTTCCCAATGCACCCCAGCTGGTCCCTCCCTCAGGACACCATGGGCACTTGCGACCAGCCCTGTCCAGCTCCCAGCCCCTTCTGTGGTGCACCTGTGACAGGCACCCATCCTCCCTCTCCCTTCTGCCTGACACCTTCCCTCCAGGTCCCCATCAGTCCAGAGCTGATCTAATAGAAGCTCAGGCCAGCCTTGCTGGCTCCAGGCTGTCCTGCTCCATCCATCCTGCCTCACAAATACAAAGTACCATGCTCTTCATGCAGCAAAAAAACAATGCCACACCCTAGGCTTTGCAGGCAGAAATTACCTGGCCCAAGATGACCTCTTACCTTCTGTAAGAAGGTAAAATTTTCTCCCTGAACACCTTAAGATCTTTTTTATTTTTTGTTATATTCTGAAGATAAAGTCTCAGTTTTGTTTAGTTTTTAATTTTGTGTGTGTGTGTGTGTACGGAAGCTTTGCTTGCACCAGTATCTGTGTGTTGCACACGTGTGGTGCTTGTGTAGGTGGGAAGATAGCATCCCATCCCCTGGAACTGGAGCTGTAGGCAGTTGTGAGCTGCCACGTGGGTGCTGGGTCCTCTGGGTCCTCGGGAGGAGCAGCCAGTGCTCTTACCCAATGCGCCATCCTTCCAGCCCAATTCCAGTTCTTTATCCCAGCACACCCCAGCATGTCTGCCATCTTTACGCAGCTCATTTCCCCCGTTACAGCCCCTCAGCCTCAATTGTCAGCCATTTCCTTCCCAGGACCTTAGCACTGGCTGTGTCTCCTTCCCATGGTGTCCTCAGCCTAGTTAATTCTCGGCTTAGATAGCACTCACAGCAGCAGACTGCACGCTGGTGAGCAGAGGGGAGGGTGGCTGGTGCCTGTGGTGGGGCTATGCTTGGCTAATTGTTGAACTAATCTTTAGCACTTGGCCCCACCCACTTGCTTCTGCATGTCTTCTGGGAAGAGACAGGTGCCCTGAACATGGCCTAGAGGGCCACAGCCCAGGCCCCATGCTAGCTGTCTCACCTTTGCCCACCTTCTTCCCTCCTCCCCTCCCATTCTCTCCTCCTCTCCTTCCTTCTCTCCTTCCTTCTTCCACTCCACTACCCTCTTCTTCCACCCTCATCCTCCCCCTTTCTCCGCCTCCCCTTCCCATCTCCTTCCCTCCTTCTCTCCCCTCCTCTTCCCACCTCCTCTCCTTCCCCTTACTACCCCTTCCCACCTCCTCCCCCTCTCCTCCCCCTCTCCTCCCCTCATCTTCCCCCCTTTTTCTCCCTCCTCTTCTTTCCCTCCCCTTCCCTCCCATCTCCTTTCCTCCCCCCTCCTTCCCTTCCTCTGCTTCCCCTCCCCTTCTCTCCCCCTTCCCCTCCTTACCTCCCCCTCCTCCTCTTCCCACCACTGGTATAGGTCAGCCAGAAGACGAAGTCAGAAATGGGGGTCTGAGGTCTACTTTCCCCCCTTGAGGCATCTGCCTGCCAGGCAGAAAGGGAGAGCAGAACTAATAGGATCTGGTCTAGTTGGGAGTGAGTGCCAAGTACCAGAGAGGCTGAAGGAGAGAAAGCCTTCCTCAGGAGTCCTAGGCAAGGCTCTTAGGTGAAGGCCTTCCCCGTGGCGATCTGTAATGAAGCAGCCCTCTGAGACTATTCTTGCTTGTTCATATTGCTTTATTTGGTGGTGGGTGTGAACTCACGCCCTTTTGGGGGGTCACCGAGGAAGGGAAGGTTATTATTGGCTGAAGGCTTAGGGCACTGAAACTCCTCGTTATCATGGGGAGGCATTTCAGGAACCTCAGGTGCTATCTGAATTCTTGTTGGGAGAAAGGAAGTTGAACCTGTAATCTTAATTAAGACTACATGGCATTCTGCAGATAGAGGTGGGGGGGGGGGCAGTGAACTCCCTGGACAAGGTCAGAAAGAGAGGCCCTGCCAATGAAGGGAGTTCTCCATTATGTGCTGAGCTCTGGAAGCCTATCTGATCAACGGTAGACTTCAACCTTAGCAGTTTTCCCACAATACACAAATGTGCACACTCACAGGAAGGACTCTGTAAGCACAGACCCATGGGATATAGACTGGGCATGGCCATTCCTGAGACCTGCTGGCTGGGGGTCCACATTCTTCCTGTTCTCTCTAGGGGGAGAAGAGCATCAGGTAAAGCTTAGCATTTAGGACCTCTTGGGGCTCTCCTCCTCACCCTCACCCTCCCCCCTCCTCCTTTCCCTCCCCCTCCTCCCCCTTCACCCTCCCCCCTCCTCCTCCCCCCTTCCTCCTCCTCCTTCCTCTTCTTCTTCACCAAACTGACTCTATTGCCAGTGCGGTCCCACACTTTCAGTTCAGTGAGTTTTAACAAATATTAACACATTCATGACTGTCACTTTAAATCACGATATAGAACGATTCCTGCAGTCTGGAAAGTTCCTTGTGTTCTATTGAGGGTAGGTCACTGGCATAATCTTTGATCTGCTTTTATTACTAAATATTAGATGCACTCATTCTGAAGCTTCATGTAGCTGGAATCACATTCTCTCTCTCTCTCTCTCTCTCTCTCTCTCTCTCTCTCTCTCTCTCCCTCTCCCTCTCCCTCTCCCTCTCCCTCTCCCTCTCCCTCTCCCTCTCCCTCTCCCTCTCCCTCTCCCTCTCCCTCTCCCTCTCTCCCTCTCCCTCTCCCTCTCCCTCTCCCTCTCCCTCTCCCTCTCCCTCTCCCTCTCCCTCTCCCTCTCTCCCTCTCCCTCTCTCCCTCTTCCTCTCCCTCTCTCCCTCTCTCTCTCTCTCTCCCTCTCTCCCTCTCTCTCTCTCTCTCCCTCTCCCTCTCCCTCTTTCCCTCTCTCTCTCCCTCTCCCTCTCTCTCTCTCTCTCTCTCTCTCTCTCTCTCTCTCTCTCTCTCTCTCTCTCCCTCTCCCACTTTAACTCAGTGACATGGCGAGGTTTGATTGCTTGTCTTGTGGCTGTGTAAAACCACGTCATGGTTTTAGTTCACATCTTTGC
This sequence comes from Mus caroli, assembly GCF_978045245.1. Taxonomy (NCBI): domain Eukaryota; kingdom Metazoa; phylum Chordata; class Mammalia; order Rodentia; family Muridae; genus Mus; species Mus caroli. The sequence goes on along the minus strand of NW_028227257.1, from coordinate 11,138,056 downwards.
ATGTTTGCTCACTGTAGGTAGAGATCCTTTCCTGCAGTGTCTGCTCAGGTCTTTATGCATTCTGGGATTGGGATTTTTGTCTTATTATGGGCTTGGGAGGATTCATTCTATGTTATGATATCCATTGTATTAGTCAGGATTCTCTAAGGCAGTGGTTCTCAGCTTGTGGGTCATGACCCTTTGGGGGTTAAATGATTCCTCCACAGGGGTCACACATCAGATATTCCGCATGTCATAGCAAAATCACAGTTATGAAGTAGCAATGAAATAATTTTATGATTGGGGGTCACCACAACATGAGAAACTGTATTAAACGGTTAGGAAGGCTGAGAACCACTGATCTACTTGCTGACTGAAGAGCCAAAAATCCAGTTGTTCAGTTTATGAGGCTGGATGTGTCAGCTGTCCCAGTGCAGAACTGGTGGCCCGGAGGACTCCTAGAGAACGGCTGGTCCTCAATGTATGTGGCAATTACAAGGAAGTGGCTGTAATAACGGTGAAGAAATGCCTGCCTCAGCAGCAGAGTAGATGAACTCGTCAGCAAGAGTGAGGGCAAGCAGGCAAAAAGCAGATGCTTAATTCTTCCATGTCCTTTCATGTGGCTGCCACCAGAAGGTGTGGCCCGGATTTAGAGTGGGACTTCCTACCTCAGATGGCCCAATCAGAAAAATCCTCACGGATGTGCCCAGACACTTGGGATGTGCCCAACGCTAGTTGATTCTAGATATAGTCGAGTTGACAAGATTGGTGTCACACTTACCTCTGGCAGCTATAGATTGTGAAGGCCAGTCCGTCCCGGGTGGTAGCTTGCCTTTTCTCCTCTCTTTGTCTTCTATTTCTGTTTGCTTGCTTGTTTGCTTGCTTGTTAATAATAGGCCTTTGCCAAAGCAGAAGTTACTATTTTTAAAAGAATCATTACATTTAAATCCACTTATACCGTGTGTACCGGTGTGTGTGTTGTGGGCACGGAATGCTGCAGTTCTCTTGTGGAGGGGAGAGACCAGCCAGAGGGGTTTGGCTCTCTCCTTCCACCAGGTAGGTTCTGGAGCTTCATCCCAGGCTGGCAGGGAGCATCGTCAGCCACTGAGCCATCTCTGCTGAAGGTTCAGATGCCGATAGAGGTGAGCCTAGCCCTTTCTGCATTGTTGGCTGGCACCGAGCATCACATTTTAAAAGGATACCATGTACCTGCTGCGGAGGGAATGGGAGGATGACTGCTTATTGAATTCATTCTGAGCACAGTAGGGACCTGCCTGTCCTTGAAGAGGCCACCTCCCCACACTCCTTCTACCACTCAGAGGCCTGGTCAGATGGCATCTCCTGGTCCTGGTCCCTTCTCAGGGTGGGCTAATGATAGAGCTCCATCAGTGTGCGTGCATTGAGGATGGGGCAGGTTCATTCCTATACCAAAACACTGAAAAACAAAGCTAAGCCAATATTTTCCTTGTACACTGGGCACATTTCTCCCAGATTTCTCCTGGGGCTGAGAGTCTCCGGAAACACTGCCTCATAAATATTGAATCACGTCCTTACCTTCTGTGCAGGCCCCTGGCAACTGCTTCCTAGAAATGAATTTGGAGTCGGGCAGTAATTACCCCTGGAGATGTTCGCTCAAATCCAAGAGCAGATTAAATAATGAATAGGAATGTCATTTGTGTGTTCCAATTTAGAATCCCCAGCTCATTCTTGTTCTGGATGAAATTGAATGTCGAGAGCCATGGGGGATCATTGGGTCCGGAAGGAGGGGCCGGATGGCCACAGGGCTGGGCTCTGAGCATTGGGCTCCCGCTGCCCCTCAAAGACCAAACAGGGAGCAGAGTTGTGGGAAGGCAACATCTGTCATACATACAGTGTTAAGGACCTGCCCATGAGCACCCAATGCCCATCTTTGTGACATTTTTCTCTTGGAGAAAAATCACTAATGGGGACTGGGGGGTGGGGGTGGGGAATCCACCCATTGTCCTCCCAGGCAAAGGTAGTCGCTGTTAGCATTTTTTTTCTCTCTTTTTTCTGCTTTTTTTTTTTTTTAAAAAAAACCATAACTTAAGGCCCCAGCGTAGACACAGTTGTGTCTCCTGCAGAGGCCTGAACCATGCTCAAGACACACAAGCATTTTAAAACCTGAGTGTGTGCATTTCTTCAGTAGCCCCGGGGAATTCCCGTCTTATTGTGTCCCCTGGGTGCTAGGTGCTGGGCCACATGGTAAGCACTTTCCCTCCTTATGCAACCTGTGCCATGTTCAGAAGACACCCATTCTTTCAGGGCCTGAACACACAGACCCTGGAGTGAGGCTGTGAGTCGGGTGTCACCCTTGGGAGTACGGGCTCTGTATCCCAGAAGCTGTGACATCTCGGGTGAGTTTCTTCCCTCTCTGGGCCTCCGTGATATATAGCTGAGACTCTAGATATATAAAAACTAATAAAATGCCGCCCCAGAGGAGTTTGTGGTTCATCTCCAGTATCAACTTGATAGGATCTAAAATCACTCCTGGACAAGAGCTTGGACATGACTGAGGGATTCCCTAGATTAGGATCACGGGGGTGGCAGGACCACTCACTGCGGGTAGCACCACTCCTGGGATGGGGTCCTGGACTGTATACAAAGGATAATACAAGGGCTGACAAGATGGCCTGGCAACACTGAAGAACTAGCTTCAAGTCACCCAACACATGTCTGTCCTGGGATTCGAACTCAGGTCCCCAGGCTTGGTGGCAAGCACCCTTACCCAATTTGACAACCCTCTACCTTACACGTTAACTGACCCTTAGAGGTTGGGACCAATATGTCTGCCATGAATGAAGAAGGTGGGGAAGATTTTTGAGGAGTCGCTAGACTTCTGCTGTCTACCATGTTCTGTGTGACTTGAAGTGGTTTCTCAGTGTTGCCCGGCATGTCTGAGCTTTGGGAGTACTGAAGTCTTGACTTCATGTGCATTATATCTGATGATATGTGGGTATATGTTACATTTGGTCTACAGACAGTGAGTGTCTTCTGCGAATGCCCACATATCCCAGCAGTCTGGGACAAGGACATCTGTTTCCCACCGAACTGTGTTTGCCCCAGATATGGTGACAGTGCCCTGTGTATCCAGTGCTGACTCTGGCCCTTTCCACTGATCTGTGAATGTGGCTGTCCCTTTGCCAGGCGCGTTTGCCTCTGTCAGTTGTGGGTTCATAGTGAATCTTGAAGCTAAGCTGTGTGATCCCGGAAACTTTTCTCTTCAGACTGATTCTATCCGCCCTAGGCCTCTCCTCAGCACCTTTTATTTTTATTTTAGAGATTACTATTAATATATTTGAATGGATTTTCATTTTTTATTTGACAAATGGAAATGGTGTAACTGTCTGGCTACAGAAAAAGTATTCTAAAGAGAGATGTGTATATTCATCCCTTGACTGTCAAGCTGTTAAGATAATGGACCCCAGGAGACTCCTTGTGCAGGAGATAGGAGAGGCTAAAGCCGTGGTGCTGGCCAGTGGAGGAGCCTGTCTGCCAGGAAGACATCTCAACAGTTGTGACAACTTGTGGGACCACTTTCCAGGAGAGCTTAAAGCTGAGATGTGGGTCAGGACTGAACCTTGGCTAGCACTTCTTTCTGAACAATGCAGACTTCATTCCATCTATTTAAGCCCAACCCTTATGCCAGGTCTCCTAAGATTGGGGTTAGGGGAGGTGGTGGACCCCTTCCCAGTGTGGCCACATTGCTTTCATTTCTTTTCACCATTACTGTCTCTTTAATCAGTGTGGTAGAGATGGCTGCCTGGACCCAGGTGGCTGGGACCCTGTGCTGGCCAGTTATAAGTCAACTCAACACAAGCTAGAGTCATCAGAGACGGGGGAGCCTCAACTGAGAATATGCCTTCATAAGGTCTGGCTATAGGCAATTGGTGTGGGAGTCAATTGTAAGTGGTGCCATCCCTGGGCTGGCAGTCCTGGGTTCTGTTCTGTGAGAAAACAGGCTGAGTGAGCCATAAGGAACAAGCCAATAACAGCAGCCCTGGCGGCCTCTCATCAGCTCCTGCCCCAGGTTCCTGCCTTACCAGAGTTGCTGCCCCCTCCCTTTTGATGATGACTCGTTCTATGGACTGTAAATGAAAGAAAGCCTTTCCTTCCCCAGGGTAATTTTTTGTGGCTGTGTTACTATGTTTCGTCACGAAAATCGTAACTGTAACTAAGACAGGCTTTGACCCTAACCCTAGCAACAATAACACATGCTTGGGGTCTAGTGAGACACTCAGTACACGCATAAAGGGTGCCACACTGGGGACATAGCAATTGTCATAACTGTCACCTGAGATGTCTCTTCTTTTTGTTGGAAGCATTCAGGCGCTCTCCTAGCTTTTTTGAATTTTATCTCAATTGCTTGTCGACCATAATTATCCTACTGTGCTGTAAAAACAATAAGTTATTTCTCCTGCCCATTTGGACCCTGTACCCATTAGCCACCCTCCCTCCATCACAGGCTCCTAAAGTCCCGCTAACCGCTATTCTATTGAATCCTTATTTGAGATGGTCTTTAAAAAAAAAAAAAAAGGCAGGAATTCACCTTGTGGATGACAGAGTGTGAAGAAAGGTGGGCTGAAGATGTGATTTTTAAAAAGTCTCCAGGGCTGTGTGTTTACAGGCTTGGGGGACAGCAGAGGAAGAGGAAGAGACAGATACACATCAAGGGACCAAACTCACCCATGAAAAATGGGGATCACTGGATTCTGCCTCTAGCTAACTTGTGCTCTCTTGGAACTCCAGCCTGGAGCAGGAAGAGGACGGTTACAATGTTCCTCTCTATATACTGTCACCAAGAAAAGTGCTGGAGGCACGGAGCTCCTGACTGGCCTCTGGCTGGATGACCACCTTTGGAGTACTAGGGTGGGTCTTGGGGGACAGTGGAGGACTCCATAGCTTCTGGCTCTGCCCTATCCCTGGCTGTCTAGCAGCTATAACTAGAGTCAGATAGGCCTGAATCCAGTTACCTGATATATAGACTTGGCCACTTTTGGCCTCAATTTCCTTACCTGTACAGTGGGGACAGCAATGTGTGTTTAGAGTGTGTGGGGGATTAAATGGGCTAGTTCATGTAAGATACTTCTTGTCTGGTATGTGGTGTGCAGATGGGTAGCCTCATCAGGGGTCTTAAAAATAAACAAACAACAAACAAACAAACACCAGCACCTCAGGCCCCTTCCAGTATCTCGGGCCCTTCCCAGCAATTTAGGCCCCTCCCAGCATTGTAGGCCTTGCCCAGTATCTCAGGCCCCTCCCAGCATTGTAGGCTCCTCCCAGCATCGTAGGCCTCGCCCAGTACCTCAGACCCCTCCCAGTATCTCAGGCCCCTCCCAGAATCTGCACCTACGGAGTCCTCTTGGGATACACACAAGCTGGGACTGGGTGTTCCTCAAGTATTTCCCACTTTCCCTGCTGAGCCATTGTGTTTCCGAGACAGCTGGGTTTCCCACGGTCTCTTCCTGGCCTTCTCCACGGGCTTTCCCTCCACCTACATTGGGCAATACTCAGAGCACACAGCAATGGGAGCTGCCAGGCTCTTGCGGCTTTGAGGAGCTTAACTAGTCTGGGGGATTATGCCTAATTCCCTCTTTTCACCCACCCGCCCCCACGCGGAAGAGAGAGCTCTGCTACAGTTTGTTAACATTGGTGACTAAATCGCCCTTGGCAGCTTTGCTCTTTCTTTTTAAAGTGCACCTACGGGAGCCCGCCATCAAAAGAAACCCCATGGTGCTCGATTGTGCAAAGCAAATAATTGTAGGCTAATTTGCCCATTTACAAAGCCCAATTCTTACATATTATAGTTTTAGAACAAAGCCAGTTAAGCTGTTGGAAGCTTGAGTTCTTAATTAGCTATTCATAATCTCCCACCCCCCCCCAATAAAATCAGCTTCTTTTCCTGGTCTTGGGGTGAAAGAACAAAATTTCATTATATGTGTGTGTACTTTTAAGATTCGTGAATCTTGAGTACATGGCTTACATAGGAATAGCCTGTGTTGACTGCAACATGAAAGTCCATAGCATCCCATAGCTTACATGTCTTCTTCTCACCCAGTGCAACCCCCTCAGAAAGTGCCTGTCTCTGTTTTATCTGGCAAGGATGAATTTTCCTGTTCTTGAATGCCACACGGTGCGGTGGTGGCTTGGGTTCAACACACATCTCTTCGTTGGTCTTCTTCTCTGCCTGCAGACGGTGAGTGGTGAGTTGACCCAGTTCTATGCCTGCTGCCATGGGTGTGGCGGTGGAGGCCTGTCATCCCAGCCTCAGGAAACTGAGGCTGCAAGATCACCAGTTCCAGGCCAGCCTGAGCTATGTCAGCAAGACCAATGCAAAAACCAGAATCTGCTTGCTGTGTTTGGTGCTGGCAAGTGCCAGCACTGTGTGTCTTGTCCGTCAGAATTCCAAAGCCGCAGACTTGTTCATGTTGAGCTTACGTTGACGTTATAAAACAGTGGCCAGACGGGGAGCTATATTTCCATTAAGAATTCTAAGAAAGGACCCAGGCTATCACAAAGAGATCATAAAATTCTTTAGCCCGGGAAGGAGTGCAGCAGGAATCCTTTGTCACTGCTACCCAGGCCGTTCTGACCCAGCTGGGCAGGAACTGCAGGCTCCTTGGTGCCAGGAAGATAACGAGCAACCCAATAGCCTCTTTTTAACACTTAAGATTTATTTATTTAATGTGTACGAGTGTTTTGCCTGCATGTATTATGTGTGTTCATCACATGCGTGCAGTGCCTGTGGGGCCCAGAAGAGGGCTTGGGGCTCCCCTGGAACTGCAGTTATGGATGACTGTCAACCACCATGTGGGTGCTGGGAAATCAAGCCTTGTCCTTTGCAAGATGGCAGATACTCTTACCCACGGACCCATCTCATCAGCCCCTCTTTTCCATTCTTACTAGATGTCTCTTAGAATGTACAATGGAGAGGACCAACACCAATGAAGGACTTGGGATGTTCCTATCAGACAACGCAATGGCTGCCGGCCAGCTATTACATCCCCTTGTTTCCTGCAATGATCTATAGGAACCTAGAACACCCCTGCCCTCCATTGCAATTTGGGGGAGCATTTATTCTGGGCAATTAGAATCCATGTCTTCTCCACGGTGGCTGTCCTCATTGGGGATCAAATAATTTAACTGTTTCCATACTTGCTGTTAAGGGAACCATGGCAGTTACTCCCTGGGGTTTTTTGATGGCTGTCGTGGTCCACATCCCACTCTGCCACTGGGCGTGGTCTCTTGAGAAGGCAGAACTGGGGGAGTTTGACTGTGCTTATCCCACGTTGCCTATGGGATGGGTGCTGGGCTGTTTGGAAGCCCCAAGACACCACCCTTGGGATGGGAAAGCACAGTCTGAGATGTGGGAAAGCCGGAGCTGGTTCAGGGGTCCCCGGGCCTGCAACGAGGCTGGGCTTGTGGGGTTCTCAGACTCTTGGATATCCAAGCGCTGCTGGGAGTCATGTTAGAGCCAAGCATGGAGTCACAGGGGAGGGGAGGGAGGGGGACCCTCAGGCTGGGGACAGCATCTAGCCCTGGGGCTGGGGGAAGAGGAGAGTTCTGCCTTGTCCCAGTGGTGAATGTCCTTAGCTTGGCAGAGGCAAGTTGGTGTCTGGGGCAGAGAGGCCTTCTATGGAAGAATTAAACCGAGACTCTATAGACCAATGTCTTCTCCCTGGCTCCCACGATGGATCTTGATGAAAGAGACAGCCCATGCTTCTAAACTGTTTATTGGTTGTTCGTGGAGGAAAATGGATCCATAACATACCATTCCTACTTCTCAGGTATCCCTGAGATTAAATACCTTTTGCAGGGAGGAATGTCTGGGAAGGGAAGCTTATTGGCTAAGCCGTCCAGGCCTCTAGGCACCCCGTTAGCATGGAGAACTCTGTTCTGGGTCTACATAACCACAGGTCATGTTTCCCAATGTGAGGAGTGTGGCATGTTTTCCTCGCCAGGAATCTGGCAGGAAGCGGGGAGTCGCCGAAGTCTCAGGTGTGTGCCCACCGAGTCTCCGGGCCTCAACCTGCTCTACCTTACCAAGCGTCCTGGCATGGCTTTACTGTCCCAGCAGGTTATGACTCTCTAGACTCTTGTCCTGGTTTTAGAATCAGCCTCCTTTGGGAACCAAGGCCTAAGGAGATGTCTTTATTCATGACCCTGAGGGAGATGGCCAGTTGGGCTTCACTGACCAGAGTGTAGGAGTGCTAAGCAAGACCCACCACATAATCGGAGGCAAAGGATGGTGGGCTTGGTATCACTGGGATGTCCTGGTCCTCGCAGAGGCTTGCTTGTCTTCATGGCTTCATGCTTTCTCAGGTGCCAGCTTTGCCTCGTGTTAAAGAGAACAGTGAGGTATAGACCTGTGCTACCGTTTATGACGTCACTGCCCCCTCCCCCAGGCTCGGAAGTGTTGAGTGTCCAGCCCTGGTTCTATTTGGAGGTAGTGGAACCTTCAAGAGGAGGGAATCTTGTGGGCCTGGATACCAGAGGCTTTCCATGGAAATCTCTGGCCAGGCCTGGTGTGAGGGTTCCAGTGAAGGGAAGCGAATGCAGGCAGGGAGGTGAAGTTGCTTCCCTGCTTCCGCTGCGGTGGTTGCCTCCACCTCTGTCCCTGCCGTGCCCTAATTCTGTGCTGCTCTGCACTGAGTCAGGTTGGGCTTGGCCAAGGAGAAGCGGACTAGCCAAGAAGGAGTGCGGCAAAGCCTCAGGTGGCACTTTGAGAGAGCAGATCTCTTCCCAAGTGTTATAGCTCTTAGGACAGTGGTCTCGGGCGACGAAGTAGTTCAAGAATACCTTTTATTCCCTAGATTGGACTTATATACAGTTTTGGGGATGATTCAGGGTTGGACAGCAGGTACTTCTCATCAGCTTGGACTGAGAGTTTGGGGAAACCTTATTTGCATGTGGGAGGGCTTGGTGCAGCTACTACAAGATTGATGCTGCATACCTCTCTGCTTGGTGCAGCTACTACAAGATTGATGCTGCATACCTCTCTGCAGGAGCCAGGTGCCCAGGAGGCATGGCCGAACTCCTGCGGTTCCATGCAGATGGAAATCACCACCGTCAGGACTCCGGAGCTCCGGGATTCCATACCTTTGCTAGACCAGGGACCAGGCTGTCTGTGCACAGCCCACTGCCCCACAGGACATAGTTTGGGAGGGTCAGGTCATTGGAGACATGTCCTTGAAAGTGAATGTGGGGCTTTGCCTGCTGTGCTTCTCTGCTGTCATCGGGTGAGCAGGTTTCAGGTCACCCACTGTTGCCATGATGATCTCTCACTCAGTTCCCTTCTTGCTTTCCAAACTCATTTAACAGCGCAGAGGGTCCATCACTGGCTATCTTCTTTTGGACCATGTGCAGATTGTCCCTGGGAGGGACCCCCTTTACACAGTACTTGCAATGGTTATACAGCAGCTTGCCTCTACCCTTGGGGAAACATGGGTTGGTTGGAGGGGTCGAGAGAGGGAAGGCTCTGATTGGCTGTGACAGTACCTGGGAGGAGTGATGGCATCTGAAGGGCAGAGATTAGAGATGGTGAGTATGTCCCCAGGGAGGGAGAGCCTGCCCCTGGAGCAAATGGGAGCTTCCTGAGAAATGCCAGCTCTGTGAGGGGAGTGGAGGTGGCCAGCAGCTAGAGCAAGAGTGTGAAGATGCACAGCTGGGACTTCATCTTGACTTGGTGGTTATGAAACTGTGTGGCAGGTGACACCTTCTCTAGTTTTTCTGTGCCTTTGTTTTCTTATCTGTAAAGCAGAGGGGATACAATGTATGCCCTCCAGTGGTTATGAAGGATACAGCCATGACAGTGTGCCTAAAGAGACCATACCCGTGTGGTCTCTCTCCTCTCCGTTGTGACCAAATCCCTGACAAGAGACGACTTGAAAGATTTGTTTTGACGCAGGGTAGGAGGTGGCACAGCACACCATGGTGAGGAGGCTGGGAAGAACAGGCATATGGTGGCGGCGGAGGCAGTGGCAGCAGTGGGGCTAGGGGCTGCAACTGAGGCGGTGACAGCTGAGCAGTGGCTGTGGCTGTGGCAGCAGGAGCTGCTTGGTCACATCTAGGTGGGTCAGGAGACAGTAAAGAGCCATCCTCATGACAGGCCTCAGGTGGCTTTTTCCCTTTTCCTTCAGCTCAAGACCTAAGCCCACAGGATGGAGCACCCACAGTCAGAATGGATCTCAGACGCCCTTAGTTAATCCTTTCTGGAAAAGCCTTCACAGAGATGCCCTAGGTGTTTCTTAATTTAACCAGGTTGCCAGTTGTCTTAGTCAAACGTGTCATCAACTTTGACTGGTATGATGGTTTGTAACTGCTAGGCCCAGTGAGTGGCATTATTAGGAGGTGTGGCCTTGTTGGAGTAGGTGTGGCCTTGTTGGAGTAGGTGTGGCCTTGTTGGAGTAGGTGTGTCACTGTGGGTGTGGGCTTTAAGACACTCATTCTAGCTTCCTGGAAGTCAGTGTTCTCCTAGTGGCCTTCAGATGAAGATGTAGAACTCTCAGCTCCTCCTGCACCATGCCTGCCTGGATGCTGCCATGCTCCTGCCTTGATGAAAATAGACTGAACCTCTGAACCTGTAAGTCAGCCCCAATTAAATGTTGTCCTCATAAGAGTTGCCTTGGCCATGGTTCACACCTCACAGAGTGTTCTACAGTACACCCTTTTGGCCACACATCTTTACTTGCAAATGTTTATTGCAATGAATATGCAATGATCCAGTCCACGGCCTCTGGCTTATGCTAAACTATCAATAATACTGGACCCTCACGGGAACTCGTCTTGGATATCTTGTTGTTGCCCTGTGTCATGGAGATCCTGCAGCTTTAGATCTGGAAGGGCTGGCCCCTTCACCTGCTCTAGCAGATCATAGATGGGGTAAATGTTGGGGTGGGTCAACTCAAGCCCCTGGATCTAGGCCTGGGTATTAGATGAGGTGATCAGCCCATCAGCTCTCCTGAGCTTCCCAGGTAAGGGGCTGGACCAGTTCTCCCAACTTCCACTGAAGTCTAATTTTCAAACAGTTCAAGATATGTTGTGTGTGTGTGTGTGTGTGTGTGTGTGTGTGTGTGTGTGTTTACATACATGTTACTGGAGTTGAACTTAGGGTCTTATGTGTGCTATGTGGATGCTGTATACTACCATATTATAGACTCAGCCTGCCTCTCTACTATTAGCCCTTAATTTAAAATATATTTATTTATATTTATCTTATAGATATGAGTGTGTAGGTTTGTGTGCCATATGCGTGCAGTACCCACGGAGGCCAGAAGAGGCCGCCCGATCCTCTAGAATTGGAGTTACAGACACTTGTGAGTCACCATGTGGGTGCTGGGAACCAAACCCTGATCTTCTGGAAAAGCAGACCGTGTGTTCTTAACTACAGAGCCACCTCTCCAACCTCTCTGCCTAATTCCAAATACTTAAGTTTCCTAAGGCCCTTTCTGTCCTGAAACCAGTGACTTTATTCTGACCCTAGACTCCTTTTTCCCCTCACAAAACGAATACTTTGTTGGTTGGGCTTTGCTGTGTGATTCTGGCTGGTCTCAAGCTTGTGTTAATGTGTTAACCTTCTGACTCAGCTTTCTGACTGGTGCATACAATTTTTATATGAATGTACAGTCATTCTTTTTCATCGCTGTAACAGAACAGCTGAAGACAACAATTTAAGGGGCATTTGTTTTGCTCATGTTTTCAGAGGCATCCTAGGTATGGTACAGTGAGGTAGATCATCTCATAGGGTGAGGGAGGGAGAAAGAGAGAGGGAAGGAGGGAAAGGGGGAAGGAGGGAGGGAAGCATGGAAGGAAAGATGGAGAGAGAGGGAGGGAGAGAGGGAAAAAGGGAAGGAGGAAGGAATGGAAGGAGGGAGAGAGAAAGAGAGGGTAGGAGGGAGAGAGGAAGGAATGGAGGGAGGGAGAGAGGAAAGGAGAGAGGCAGGGAAGGAGGGAAGGAAGGAAAGAATGAGAGAGGAAGAGAAGGAGGGAAGGAGAGATGGAGAGAGAGAGGGAGGGAGAGAGGGAAGAAAGAGGGAAGGAGGGAAAGAGGGAGGGAGAAAAGGAGGGAGGGAGAAAAGGAGGGAGAGAGAGGGAAAGAAGGGGGGACAGAGGGAAGGAGGGAGAGAGGGAGGAAGGAAGGGAGAGAAGGAGGGAGGGGAGGAGGGAGGGAGAGAGGGAGAGACCCCCTATACTCTCAGGCTTTCTCCTATTCCTCTGGAACCGCAGCTTATGGGATGGTGTTACCCACATTCTGGGTTACCCCCACCTTCGTTAAGTGAGCAAATCTACCCTCCTACTCACCCAGAAGCATGTTCTTCGCTCACTCCAGTTGACAGGGCTAACTCTCACGCTCGGTGGTCAGTGGTCCTGTTCCCATTCATGAATGACCCACTAATGTCAGAACCGGCTGACTGTGGCAGCTGGAAGAGGGATTTGGGAGAACAAAATAGGTCTAACCAGGAAAGAATCAAGACTGCAAAGCCAGACACATGGCTGGTTCTTCTCCTATAGAAGAAGAAAGTAATTTCTAGGTTGTCTTTACTCCTGGGAAGAAATCAGAGTTCAGGAGTAGAGATCATAACCAATACAGCTCTCAGAACCTTGGCTTCACCTAAAAACAGACAGAGCTGTGAGATGACTCGCCTGATATAGGGAGGAGGTAAGGCGCTCACTGCCAAGCCTGACAGCCTGAGTTCAAGCCCAGAACCCACGAGGTAGGATGAGAGAAGAGAGAAGGGTCAAGTTGTCCTCTGACCTCCACATGTGCACTGTAGCAGACATGTACCCAACACACATGCAGTATAGCAGACATGTACCCAATACCACATCACATGTGCACTGCAGCAGACATGTATATACACCACATATGCACTGTAGCAGACATGTACACATACACATTCAATAAGTAATGGAAAAGTGTAGAAGCCAGAAAGCTGACCGGAGCTGATTTCTTTGTGGGTGGAGGCGCATGGGTCTGCGCATGCGCACAACCACATACACATGGAGACTGCCGGGCGATCTTGGTGACATCCCTCGGATGCTTTCCACGTGTTTCTTCTTCTTCTTCTTCTTCTTCTTTTTTTTTTTTTTTTTTTTTTTTTTTGGTTTTTTGAGACAGGGTTTCTCTGTGTAGTCGTGGCTGTCCTGGAACTCACTCTGTAGCCCAGGCTGGCCTCGAACTCAGAAATCCGCCTGCCTCTGCCTCCCAAGTGCTGGGATTAAAGGCGTGCGCCACCACGCCCGGCCCGTGTTTCTTCTTCTTAAAATTTTTTAGATTTATGTGTATGAGTCTTTTGTCTGCGTGTATGTATGCACACCGTGTGTGTGAATTGTACCTGGGAGGTCAGAGAATGGTTCTGAGCCCCCTAATATGTGCTAGGAACCAAACCCAGGTCCCCTGCAAGAGCAGGAAGTGCTCTTAACCACTGAACCACCTCTCCCTAGTGCCTTGTTTTTTGAGACAGTATCTCTCATTGGCTAGGCACCCAACCAGTTAGAGAAGGATGCATGTCATCCTGTCCCAGCCTTTCCAGTGCTGGGATTACAAGCGACACCAAGCACTTCACAGTTTGAGCCCTCTCCCTGTCCTAAAGTTGATTTCTTGAGACCAATAATCGGCTAAGTGCCAGAGTCGGCCTGGCGCTTCTCCTTTCTTGGTTCTGTGAGGCCAGACGGTGTGCATAACCAACAAGTTTCAAGGAGCTGCTGGCCCAGAGCCCTCATTTGGAGCCCCCAAGAAAGTAAGTAGAGTTATCTGGAAAGATGGAAAAGATTGTGCAGTGACATCTTTGCCGCATCCAGGCTGTTGGGGGTTTTCTGTGTGCTATCCTCCAGCGTGTAGTTGAATGCTTGGCTGCTGCGCCCTTCGGAAAGCCATTGGAACCCCCTTGTCTTCTGATTTCTGTGATGGTGTCGCCTCAAAAGTCGTTAGTGGGACGCTTTCGCTTTAAGTGTATTTTTAATTAAATGAAACAGTTCATATATATAGAAGCCGTTCTGAAGCAGAAGGGTTGGGTTTTTGTTTTGTTTTGTTTTGTTTTTTGTTTTTTGTTTTTGCTGTTGTTGTTGTTTAATTTTAAGAAAAAGATCTAAGCTTCAGGGCAGACTTCTCCCCCTGCTGTGGTTGAAGCCTGGACTTTGGTTAGCCAGGAGAAAGCCCGGCCATCGTTCCTGGCTATGAACCCCGGGAGCCTACCCGGAGCCCTTTGTGCTCCTTTGAAGCCACAGATGAAAAGCAGGTCTGCTGTCCCCGGAGGCCAGTGTTCCTTCTTCACTCTTTTGAAATTATTCACATAGATGTCTAAGGAATTATTTCCATTCCAGCCCCTCCTCCCACCTATTTGCAGTACTGGGGCTAGAACCCAGGGCCTGGTGCTTGCTGAGTGAGCCCTCTACCATTGAGCTGCATCCCTGCCTCCTGGCACCTTACTTTGAATGCCTTCCTGCTGCAAGCAGCCTGATCATTTTACCCATAGTTAGAAAGCCCACCTCCCCGCTGCCTTTTTTTAGGGATGTTGCCTCTCAGTGATTGGAAACTGTAGCAGACTATGGGCTCCCTTTCATCATACTTTGTGTGGCTTGTTTTATTGTTAGGAAAAAGAATCAGTAGAGAATACCTGTCTGCCCAGACAGCAGGGCCTCCTGGATAAAAAGCCTGTTTCAGAGAGGGAAAGAGGGTGGATGCAGCTCCATAGACTGGTAGGGTGCTCCGTGATGTGCCAGGTTCTCATCTGCAGTGTCACCAAAAAGACAGGCAAGAAAGAAGAGGCAGGGCTACGGCTAAGTGGGGTCCCATGCGTTGTCCAGGAGTGCTGCGGTCACATGATACCAGCACACTGTTAGCAGATGGGAGTAAAACTCCTCTGAGTGGTTCACAAAAAAAATTATTTGTCTAGTTGTGTAGCCCTGGAACTCACTATATAGACCAGGATGGCCTCGAACTCATAAAGACCTGGCTGCATTTGACTCTCTAGTGCTGGGCGCAACTACCTAGCCTACCACCTTGCCTGGCCAGAAAATACATATTTTGTGTGTGTAAAATTTTTAAACTTTATACGTTGAGCACCTAAATCCTCCAAAAGGTGTATTGTAGGCTCTAAGTCATCAGCTGCCACTCCGACCTTCTCTTCTCTAAGTTTGTATTCATCGGCTTAGGGCAAACTGCTTATGGCTTTTGCCCTGGCGACCACCAGGGGGCCTGGTTGCTGCTCCTGCCTCTGGGGTTCTAGACGTTCATCTCTAGAAATGAGGTGTGAAGGCCACACATTCAAAGCACCCTCCTCTTTCCCCCAAAGCCTTTGCTTCCCGTAAAGGTTCAATTCCGTTCTATTAGAAGGCTTAGCAAGTCCTAATTACTGTATTTATAAAAATTACATACAATTAGAGTGGGCTTCAGGAACCAGGACAATTGTCCCCCAGAATGTGCACTGAGAAGCACACTTTTCAAAGGACAAAAAAATGCTTCTGGGTATGGCAGTCACGTGATATCCCCCAGAGCCATTTTGTTTTTTTTAAAAAGGGGGGGGGGCTGAATAGAAGTTGTTCCTGGGGCTTTTGTTCTGGTTTGAACTCAAACTGCTCCGTGAACAGCAGACTTTCTTTGTGAATTTTAGGGGAATGGTTGTTGAGCCAAGGGTTGGAAAGGTAACGGTTTGCTGAGGGCCATAACACTCACTCAGATTTCACACACCTGAGGGGAAGATGAGGTCATGGTTTGACAAGGATGGATTTGGAAACAAGAGGCCGTGGGAGCATTCCATCATGAGAGATAAATGGTGACCCCAGGGCCTTTGAGTAGGTGTCTAGGCTGGGACCTATCAAACTAAGCATGGAGAGGTGACATGGGGTCCAGAAACCCCAGTCCTCAAACCCCAGGAGCCTACAGAACTTTTGCCAGAACCAGCAAGAACCTTCCTCCTGAAGCTAAGCCCATGCTTACCTACAGGTGTCCCTCACCTCCCCCCCGCAAGCCCCAAGTGAGCCATTCCACAGGCCACTGGCTTGTGATGGGTCTCTCTAGATTTGGAACCATCTAGGAGACACCTGTGGGTGCGCCTCTGAAGGTGATACCAGAAAGGCTTGGCTGAGGAGGAAGACCTCTTCACTGTGTATGTGGGCAGCACTTTGAGCTGAGGACTGAAGGTAAAAAAAGAGAAGAGAGGATGGGAGCCTACGGGGACCAGCCTTCATCTCTTTTCTTCCGGACTTTGGATATAATGTGGTTGCCTTGAGTTCCTGCGGCAGCCACCACAGACTCTGCCCTCAAACTGTAATCCTTCTTTGACTTGCTTTTGTCTGGTATTTTGTCTCAGCGCTGAGAAAAGCAACAACGTGTGCCTGGACTGGTGGTGGCCACTCACCCTGCCAGGCCTTTGTCTGGTTTCTGTCTTCTGCTGGGAACACCGTCACCCACTTGCCCATACCCATGTGACTCATGCTTGGGTCCTTTACCCTGCCATACACTCCCTGCAGAACCCAGTGCCCTCTCCTCTGGGCTCACATGGCAGGCAGTCGGTAGTCGCAGCTGCCCCTCGGACTGCAGGCCAGTGTCTTGTATCAGGCTCAGAGACCTGTGGCTTGGGGCTAGCTGTGTTCACTTTCTCCCCATTTCTCCAACGACAGGTATCAATAGTCCTTGCGGCAGGAAGCCGTGCACTTGCCATCCCACTGCTACTCTGCTTGATGGGGCGACTATCTGTGTAGCACATACCCAGTACTCTCAGGCGGCAATTCCAACCAGGGGCAGGAGACCAGCATGCACGCTTTCTCTCATGGGGCACCAGCAGCTGAAGTGATGCACCTTCCTTCCTTCGCTCACTCACTAGCTCTCTTGCTCACACATTTAACCACGGTTTTCACGCCTGAGAGATCATTCTTGATTTGGGGAATGAAGTCCCACAGAAATCCATGCCAGGAGCTGGGAATGTCCGAGTGCCTGTGGTCCAAGCACTTAGGCACGACAGGAAGTTGGTGCGTTTGAGGCCAGCCTGGGGGATACTGTGAGTTTGAGACTAACCTGGGATACATAAGGAGACCCCACCTCAAGTAACAAAACCAAACAACGATCCTGTGCCCATGGAGTATCCTGTCAGGGGTTGTGGGGAGTATTAGTAGGTAAAGCATACTGGGTTGGCAAGATGCCACAGTGGGTAAAGGTGCTTGCTGCCAATCCTGATGGCCTGAGTTCAGTTCCTGGGACCCATGTGTGGAAGAGTCAACTGCCCCAAATTCCCTTCTGACTTCCACATGAATGCTGTGGCACGCACAAAAGTGTGTGTGCGTGCCATAAATAAAAATGTAAAAATTAGGGGCTGGTGAGATGGCTCAGTGGGTAAGAGCACCCGACTGCTCTTCCAAAGGTCCAGAGTTCAAATCCCAGCAACCACATGGTGGCTCACAACCATCCGCAACAAGATCTGACTCCCTCTTCTGGAGTGTCTGAAGACAGCTACAGTGTACTTACATATATTAATAAAATAAATCTTAAAAAAAAAATGTAAAAATTAAAAAATAAAATCATGCCGGGCGTGGTGGCACACGCCTTTAATCCCAGCACTCGGGAGGCAGAGGCAGGCGGATTTCTGAGTTCGAGGCCAGCCTGGTCTACAAAGTGAGCTCCAGGACAGCCAGAGCTATAAAGAGAAACCCTGTCTCAAAAAAACCAAAAAAAAAAAAAAAAAAAAAAATCATAACATACAGATATGTGGTATGGAAGCTCTCAGAAAAGGAGAAACCTGCATTTCGGGGTGATTGTGGTGCAGGAGTGCCTGGGCTTCTGAAAGCTTCGCCCGCAGTCGAAGGCTTGTTCTTGGTCACCTGTCAATGAGAATGCGCGAGGATGATCGACTGTGCGGAAGTGTGCGGTCCTTCCTGCAGGGGGCGCTGCCGAGCGCTGCTGTCCGACGCCTGACTCCCGGAAGAGGGGGGACGGTTCAGGCAGGACACGCCCTCTGCGGTCACATTCTGCCCACCCACCCCCACCCCTGGGTTCTGAGCCTGGGTAATTCATCCTGAGCCCTGAAAGATCTATTTCCTAGTTCCATTCATTCCTCAGTAGCAAGGGTTCATTTATTGCTTGGATTTAAGGCTGCTGTCTCTTTCTTTATTCCTCATTTGAAGGCGCAGGCACTTCAATCTTTCCTTGGCCTTGTTTGCTCCAGGTTTCCCTGACATCTACTGCTATGTTCTAAAGCTCTCGGGTTCCTCTGTCCCCTGGTGCTGCCTCAACTATAAGATGGTAATACCGTATGCCTCTCCCTGTGATGGCTAAGTAAATAACGTTTGTACCTAAGACCACAGGCTTCACTGTGTTGGGGCCATATATACATCAAAAAATGATGACATTTCATATGCAATTGGAGCTGACGTGATTGTATGACATTTGATATGATGGTCTGAATGTCAGAAGTGTCACAGCGTGTATGTCTGTCATCACAGTAGGTAGTAATGGGGTGGAGTGGCTGTTGTGCTCTGATAGGGGCTCCCTCTGTCCTCCCTTATCCTTCCTTTCCCCTCCTCCCTCCCTCTTCCCTCCCTCCCTTTGCCCCCTCCCTCTTTCCTTCCTCTCCCTCCCTCCCTCCCCTTGCTCCCTCCCTCCTGTTTCCTCCCCCCTCCCTCCCTTTCCCTCCCCCTCCCTTACCCTCCCTCCTCCCTTCTTTCCTTCCTTTCCTCCCTCCATCTCTTTTTGAGACACTGGTTCCTCACTGTGTCTCCAAGAGTAAGTTTGAGTTTCTGATCCTCTTGCCTCTACCTTCCGGTGCTGAGGTTGTAGGTCTGCACCACGTTCGGTTTATGTGGTGCTGGGGATAGAACCCGGGACTCTGTGCATCCTAGACGAGCTGTCTATCAACTGAGTCGTAGCTCCAGATTACAGACCTCCCCCTTTCTCTTTGAACATGTTTGTGAGTGTGCAGGTGTGTGTATGCGTGTGCTGTGGAGGCTAAGAACAACCTTGAATCTCATTCTTCAGCGATTTTTTTTTAAGGCCTGGAAGTCTCTCATTGACCTAGCTGATTCAGCTAGGCTGGCCATCCAGCAAGATCCACCTCTCTCTGCCTGATCTTCTGACTGTTCCTGCCCCTCCCCCAGCCTTCCTCTGCCCCTGCCTCTACCTGCCTCAGCCTCTCAGCCTCTGCTTGCCCAGTACTGGCATGATGGTGTACACAACATACTGAGCTCTCATTGTAAGCATAGGTTCTGTAGATTGAACTCTGACTCCTCTCAGCTCAAGGTGAGAATTTTACATTTCCCCTGCCCAGGAACAGCCTCCTTAACCGTGCCATTGAACAGCAAGCAGCCAGGAATGCTGTGAGAATTGTATATTCCACGAGTGGCGATATGCAAGTGAATGTCTGTTGGGAAATATGAGGAGACCGTAACGTACTGGAGGTTTAATCAACACCATGTTCTGATTTTGTTAGCTTTTCATCTGATGAAGAAAACAGTCCCAGTTTCATGCAATGTGAGGTTTGAATAGGACGGGCCCCACAGACCCATATGTGTGAATGAATGCATGGCCCAGGGGCGGTGGCACTACTAGGGGGTGTGGCCTCGTCGGAGTGGGTGTGGCCTTGTTAAAGGAAGTGCGTCACTGTGGAGGTGGGCTCTGAGGTCTGCCATACTCAAACTATGCCCAGTGTGTTACACATTCTCCCGCTGCCTTTGGATCAAGTTATAGAAATAGCAGCTCACGCCTTCCTGGATGCTGCCGCCATGCTTCCCACTATGATGATAATGGGTTAAACCTCTGAATCTGCAAGCCAGTCCTAATTAAACGTTTGCCTTTGTAAGAGTTACCTTGGTCATGGTGTCTCTTCACAGAGTGGAAATCCAAACTGAGGCAATGCAGACAACAAGGATTCCCCAGATACTGTGTGTGGGAACTTCCTGAGTTAGGGTATAAAGAGCCAGCATGGCATTTCACACGCTTTTCTGTCTAGCTACTATTGGCGTTTTAACAGAGGCAGTAATGATGCTGGTTAAGAACTCTGGCTTCAAGTTCCTACTCTGGTGCACACTAGCTGTGTGACCTCGGACAATCCCTTTACCTCTCTGAGCATCAATTCCCTCTCTAATAGAGTAGGGCCAGTCTTGTCAGCTCTCTACCAGGGAGTTGGTAGCAGACCACATTCAGAAGACACGGCGCAGCATCTTAGCATGGTTGATGCTCAGTGCTTGCCAATCAACAAGATTGCAATTGTCAGACTTTACCATAGCCAGGGAGAGTTTGCTGTGCAGCCATTGGCATCTGCTTTCCTGTCTTCATGTTTCCACAAACAAGGCTAGGAGACAAACTTTTTAAAACCAGCCTCAGTTAATTAATTCATTTGTGTAAAAACCCTTACATGGGAGCCACAGCTGGAGCCTGGGTTCTCTGAACAGAGATTCTGGTGTGGATTTTTAAAAAAGATTGTTCGTGGATTCCTGATAAGGAGACTTGGTGAACACAGTCTCTTTCCAGAGGTCAGGGGTCAGGTAGCTGCAGGTCTTGGAGGTGGCATCAAAGGTGGTCTTGGCAAGTTGTCCAGGGTGGCAGTGCAGCCCCTGGCTGATGTGTGGCAGTCATCTATACCGGCCATCTTCAGGAGCTCCTTGGGCACAGGGGCAGAGCTGATGACAGTGTCTCTGGGGGCAGGGATGAGATGCAGTGAAACAGAGCCACATGGCCTGTCACCATGCACAGAATAGTGTGAGGCTTGCTAGTCTTGTCCCACAGTAGCCTCTCTAGACAGGAACTATGGGAAGCTTGGTCAAGATGGTGGCCCCTCGGATGGCATTGGACACCTCCTTGGAGCACCTAACATCAAGACCAACGTGACCTTTGGAGTCCCCAATAGCCTTATAGTTTGACAAGAGCCTTGAACCTGGTTCACTGGCCAACCCAACTCTGACAGACTCTTTAGAACCTCATCCTTTAGAGATGCACCCAGGAAAATGTCAATGATCTCGCTCTCCTGAATGGGTAGGGAGAACAGGTAGATCTCCTTCAGGGACTTGATCTTCATTTCCTTGACCAGGCATCCCAGTTCCATGAAGGGGATCCACTCCTTGTCCCCAGATTTACCTGTGTGATCCCTGCAGCCTTGGCCATGGCCCAGATCTGCCAAATCCTGACTGGAAGCACCAGCTCCTAAGCCTGGGCCCCTCGGTCCCCTGGGCCCTCTCATCCACTAGCACCATCCACCGTGTGCTGTTTCCTCAAAGAAGTGGAAAGCAAGCTTTAAATCATTAGTTCCCAGGGGCTGGGGAAATGGCTCCATTTGTGAGGAGCCTTCCTTGCAAGCGTGAAGACTGAGTTAGCCTCCCCAGAACCCATATAAAAAGCTGGGCATGCCTGTAATCCCAGTGCTGAGAGAGGTAGAGACAGAAGGATCCCTGGGGTTCTGTGACTGGATAGTTTGTCGGAATTGGTGATCTCTGGGTTCTGGGAGAGGCCTTGCCTCAACAAATACAATGAAGAATAACTGAGGAAGGCCATCACTGATGATCACACACACACACACACATCCATGTACACATACTCTGAATGAATGAATGGATGGATGTGTGGATGGATGAATGGATAAGTAGAAAAAATAAAAAGAAGGGACACCAAGTATGTCCCCACATATGTGCCTGGCTATGTTTCATGTCCCTGCAGGATTCCTATCTAGCTGGTCCTTCAGAGTTTCATGCCAAGAAAAGAGAACTCTCAGACAGGCTTTGATATCTGGGGGTGCAGGAAGGGAACAGATCTTGATCCAAGAGTGATTCTTGGCTGTTGAATAAGAAATAGCCTTCATCCATAATACATGGGTTTCCTTCCAAAGAAGAGAGAGAAGCTGGGAGTCTGGATCCAGCTCTGACAGGGAAAACAGGCGAACTGACTTGAGAAGCCGTTAGGACCAGCTTGGGCTCTTCTCAGCTTGGCTCTCCTCGGCTGTTTCACAATGCTTGAAATTGCAGGGGGAGAGGGGCATGTCCTGGTGGTGGGCAGAGCTGCAGAGGGGTTGTGGAGGGAAAACAAAAGACAGCGAAGGCCAGGACCCCAGGAGTTGGGGTGCTTCCTAATTCGATGTGCACATGCCCTAAGTCCTTTGGAGAGCTTCATTTTGGGACCTACGTATTGGCAGAGGAACCTGCCAACTGAAGCACAGCTCAAGGCCTCTTGGGAGGGCACGGCTCTCAGAAACCTTGACTTGCTTTACTCGTGGCCTGTGGTCCAGCAGCTCACAGGAGGCAGGAAGAAGCTGTCTTAGGGTTTACTGCTGTGAGCAGATCCCATGACCAAGGCAATTCTTATAAGGTCAGCATTTAATTGAGGCTGGATTACAGGTTCAGAGGTTCAGTCCGTTATCAAGGTGGGAATATGGCAGCATCTAGGCAGGCATGATGCAGGAGAAGATGAGAGTTCTACATCTTCATCTGAAGGTCACTAGAAGACTAAAGGTAGCCCTGTTAGAGTACGTGTGGCCATGTTGGAGTAGGTGTGTCACTGTGGGTGTGGGCTATAAGACCGTCATCCTAGCTGCCTGGAAGCCCTTCTTCTCTTAGCAGCCTTTAGCAGCACTCCCTGGGCCAAGCATATACAAACCATCACTGAAGCCTAGTTAGTGAGGTGAATGACATCCTCAAAGCTGGTGGCCTTCAGATGAAGATATACAACTCTTAGCTCTACCTGCACTATGTCTGCCTAGAGGCTGCCATGTTCCTGCCTGGAATACTGGCTGGGAGCTATACCCTGCTCCCACAAAGAGAGAAACTGTTGGCTTGGCATGGACTTTGAGACCTCAAATCCCACCCTCAGTGACACACTTTCTCCAGCAAGGCCACACCCCCCAATCCTTCTAATCCTTTCAAATAGTGCTGCTCCCTGGTGGCTAAGCATTCAAGTATAGGTGCCTACGGGGACCATTTTTATTCAAACCCCCACACCTTCCATTCATTGTTGACTCTTATTCTTTTCACTCTGGTGATCATCTTGACTTCCCAGGATCCTTCACAGTGTAAAAGCAGAAGTTAGTTTTAGAAACTGTGTATGCTTATTGGGGTGGGGTTCATAGTGTATTAAACTGTGTACCCAGTAAAGATGTATCCAAGCCCTGTGTGGCCCAGCACATGGTCTAGATGGAAAATGGGTCTTTGTGGGTAGATTTGAGCAAGGATTGGGGTCCTCACAGCAAGACAAGGGGGCCAGGGAAGCATAGGCTGGATGCCCTGTGGAGACAGGGCTGAGTCTGGAGTGGTCGGCAGGGTGCCTAGGATTGCTGGAAAGCTAGGAGGAGCTGCTCTGGAGTCCTGGGAGGGTCGGGAGCTGCTGCACCTTGATCTAGGGGCTTTGGCTTTAGAATGGTGAATGTCCAATGTCTAAAGCCACCTAGGGTGTGGCTGTTTGTCCCTCAGCCCAGGAAGCTCCCAGGACTCAGGGCTGAGTCTCTGGGGCATCATTTATCCACTCTACGGTCATGTTTAGGCTGAAGCTGGAGTAGAGTTCTTCAGGTTTCCCACTCGCTCCTGTCTCCTCATCAGTGACTTCCCTGTGACTGCCTCGTTCTGACCAGAAACCCTGCCTTTCTGAGCCCTGCTTACTACATCCATTCCTGACACCATCAACAACAGCAAGACGGCTGGGCAGGGCAGTCACTTCCTCCTCCCACCAGGCACCTCCCTTTCAACAGGCACCTAGTGAACCCTGACCCATTACAGGTGCCTGCTGGGAGAACAGAGCAGAGCTGAACTTGGTTCAGAAACTGTCTTTGTGAAAATCAACCATTGGTGTACAACAGACATGGGCAGATCTAACCAGCATGGTGGTATTAAAAATGAGGTGTGGGGCTGAGGGTGTGGCTGAAAGGGAGAGGCCATCTAGGTTGTGTGAGAAAACTCTGCTAATTAAGGTCAAAGTCCACCATGACCACACAGCCTCTGGGCTCAGTGTAGGATGGAAGACCCCTTCATTAGCAGGGTTTCTCCTTCTCCGACCTCCTCTGGGGAATTCTACGTCTCCCCCTTTCCCACGCCCTACCTGAGGTATGTCACTGTCTTAGTCAGGCTTTCTATTCCTGCACAAACATCATGACCAAGAAGCAAGTTGGGGGGGGGGGGGGGCGGGTATTCAGCTTACACTTCCACATTGCTGTTCATTACCAAAGGAAGTCAGGACTGGAACTCAAGCAGGTCAGGAAGCAGGAGCTGATGCAGAGGCCATGGAGGGATGTTACTTACTAGTTTGCTTCCCCTGGCTTGATCAGCTTGCTTTCTTATAAAACCCAAGACTCCCAGCCCAGGGATGGCACCATCCACAAGGGGCCTTCCCCCTCTTGATCACTAATTGAGAAAATGCCTTACAGCTGGATCTCATGGAGGCATCTCCTCAACTGAAGCTCCTTTCTCTGTAATAACTCCAGCTGTGTCAAGTTGACACACAAAACCAGCCAGTACAGCTACAGAGCCTTCGTAGATTACAGGACAAATTTCCTTTCTCCTGATAAAAACCTGTTCAGCCAGCACCTGAAATGCTCCCCCATCCTAATGAGGCATTTTGGTACCCTAAGCCCTCAACGAATAATGGCCTTTGCCCATCCTGGATATACCTATCTTCAGTCCCCCAAAACTTTATAAGCCTTGAGTCACCCAAAGTAATGTTGATCTGCCTCCTGATGGCTGAGCCTGGTGTGGTCACGTTTCTAACAGGGCTTCCGAACTCTGCTCTCGCTACCCTCGAGGACCTTAATCGGCTGATGATCCACGGGCAGGGAGACCTACAAGGTTGTGTCCCCAATGTCAGAGAGAGGTACAGGAGGGTCAGGTGGGGGAGAGAAGAGGGGTGGGGGTGGGGGTGAGGGAGCACATGTCAGATGTTGAGGCCAGAGACCGGTTCACAGAGACAACTTATTAAATCCTACTTGTTATCTGTTGTTAAGAAGGTATTCTTGGAGAAACCTGGTGCTGTGCAAGTACGGCATGACCCTGGGCTGAGTCCAGCTACTCTTCTTAAAGCAGGAGAATGGTGGAGCAGTTGGCTGCACAGAGAGCTGCAGACAGCTCTTTGGCCCTGTCAAGCTTGTGGCTCACGTCCGTGGGATCCTTCTTATCACGTGCGTCCATGAACACACATGTATGTGTTCCTTTAGCTCTGTGTTTGTGAGTCACCCATTTCCTTAGTGGTGACCATCAGCTTTCCTGGTGGCCCTGGGGCTGGAGGAGAGGCTTTGAGGGTCTTTTTCCTTAGAGACGTAGTGATCAATAGCATCACACCTACAGTCTCCTGCCATTTGGAAATTGACAGGTGTCCAGCACAGGGCTGAGCTTACCTGTCAACCTCCACCCATGTGACCCTGTGACACAGGGAACACTTTACTCCCCTGTCACTGTGCTTGCTGTGACTTTGGATCATCCAGAGGGTTAAGGTGACAAAGTAATATCTAAGCCTGAAATGTCATTTTAGCACAGCCAGTGTGAAGCAATCATGGGTACTGGTGTTCCTTCCTGGGGAAGAAGCCCAGAGCTCCTGAGGGAGCTGGTCTAACAGAAGAGGCCACAGCCCATTCCCCTGGAGGCTTTTTCAAGGTCCTGGGTGCTTTGGAGAGTTGAGAGTTGGCTGCTGTTGGTAGTAAAACAGACAGGCTTCACTGGGTATTCCTCAAACATGGGGCTCCAATAGGTAAGTGCAGCCCCTTGCCACACCCAGACTGTGTTCAACAGAAATCACTATCAGCACAGAGTCTGGAGAACAGTGAAGGAATGTGGAGGGCAGGAGGAGAGAAAAACCTGGTCAGGTCAGGGCCCTATAGAAGATGGAGTCTTGCCAGTGTGATTGTCCTAGCAGGTGTGTCTGGGTGCAGGTATGTCTGGGTGCAGGTGTGTCTGAGTGCAGGTGTTCCTGGGTGCAGGTGTGTCTGGGTGCAGGTGTTCCTGGGTGCAGGTGTGTCTGAGTGCAGGTGTTCCTGGGTGCAGGTGTGTCTGGGTGCAGGTGTTCCTGGGTACAGGTGTTCCTGGGTGCAGTTGTGTCTGGGTGCAGGTGTTCCTGGGTGCAGGTGTGTCTGGATGCCAGGACTGCCTGGGGGCTCCTGTGTCCCATCCTCACTTTCTACATAGGAAGCAAGTTTGAGGGTCACATAATTTCCACTCAACCTCAGCCCCAGTGATTTTTTTGAGGTGTTGGGATGTCTTTTCTCAACAACCAGCTGTCTCAGGGGTCATCTGCTCTATCTGCCTAGAAACTGCTTGAAGGCAGAGAGGTCCTGGTTGCTTTCTTTTTTCTCTGGCAGAAGTAGTAGCAAGTGGTGCCCTCTAGTGATAAAGGCTTTGCAAGGCCTGAGTATGGGGGACTTTGGGGTTGTAATAGACAACCTTGGCCTAAAGACTTGGTCACTCAGTGACCAGGGCTGGCAGGCTCTCTGCTCTGGCTCCTCAGTCTTTCATTCTTCTTTGGTCCCAGGGTTCTGGGGTGGCTGCTGCTGTGACAGGAGCAGCTTCAGTTCCCTTGCCTGGTACCTGGACTGCAGTCAGCTCCCTGGGATGTAGACTGCATGTGGTAGCTCCTGGCTGTGCAGGGCCAAGGCCTGTCTTTTCATCGGCCTGCTAGAAAGTTCTATTCGTGTAGGATCAAGAATAAGACTGGAGAAGTACCTTCGGGGGCAAAGGTAAGATGGCTCAGTGTGTAAAGGCAGTTGCCACCAAGCCTGATGACTTGAGTTCAATCCCCAGGACCCACAGGGCAGAAAGAGAGAACCTGTTATGATGCCCCACACACACACACATTAAAATGCAATGCAAAAAAATTTTAAAAAAGAAGGTTTGACAACAGGTGTCATTCTTCCTCCTAAGAACGCAGAGGCACTGGGGTAAGGACAAAATGTCAACTAATTAATGTTTTGTTTGTCACCATGGAAAGCTTGCCACGCTCCAGTCGCTCAGCGTCTTCCGCCTCCAGTTGCAGCCGCTCAGCTAGTGATTCATCTCCTAATGTTCTAAACATTTCCAGCCCGGCCCCAGAGCCGCACATCATGTCTAAGTCCGATTTGTCCCCCAGTCGCAGCCTTTCTGCTGGGGTGTGCGGGGCAGATGGCTTTGATCAGGGCCAAGGCTGTGTGCGTAAGGAATTGCTAATGTGTGTGCTGGCCCACAGCTCCAGCAGCAGCCAGAGCTTCGGGCTGAGACTGGGAGTCAGTACCACCTTTCCAGGTCCTGGAGTTCTGCTACCTGGAGAGGTAGCCGGAAAGGACCCTGGCGAATGCCCAGGAGAACTCCAAAATAGCCTGCTTGTTTGTGGTGTGTTGAGATGTCTGTTGGTGCAAGGCAAAGTAAGGATGTGGCCAGCTCAGCTTCTGCAGGGTGTACCCAGGGGAGGGGGGTCTTAGGAATGGTGTTTGTGTGCGCACGCACGCACGCATGCATGCATGTGTGTATACCGGCTGTTGACTTTGTATTTGGCACAGGCCACCACAGGCCTCTGCAGTTGATCCTGCCCAGTGCTGAGCTGGGGAGTCAGACGATGGAGTTATAGCTGCCGGGCTTCTTTCTGGAACCCTCATAATAAAGATGAATGAGCTGCCTGCTCCGAGTTAGGAACGCCTTCGGAACAGGGCTCTTTCCCTTTCTTATGCACATTATGGAGAGAAATTATCTTAATCTAAAAAAGAAAAAAAAATCACAGAAAGTCTAAGAAATGTGTGTGCCAGCCCTCCAAAGGGGGGGGGGGGGAGTCAGGCTGGGGGAGGGGAGTCAGGCTGGGGGAGGGAGTCAGGCTGGGGGAGGGGAGTCAGGCTGGGGGAGGGAGTCAGGCTGGGGGAGGGGAGTCAGGCTGGGGGAGGGAGTCAGGCTGGGGGAGGGGAGTCAGGCTGGGGGAGGGGAGGAATGTTCTAGAACCTTTGGAGCTCTCTAGCTGTTGGGAGAACTTGGGGCTGGGGATGGTCTTACCTTGTTCCCCGCCCCCACGGTTTGAAGCTCTAGCCCCCACCCCCACCTGGAGATGGGGTAACTAAACAGGACAGAGGAAGTGAAGGCAGAACCCTGCTCCATGGCACTGAAGAGGGGAGAGGGCCCCAAGCTCTGCTGCTGTCTATGAACACAGTAGAGGCCTCTCATGGATTTGGGAAAGGGGGCCTGCCTTCTGTAGGCAGGACCCTCTAGAGTGCCCACAAAAGCCCAAGTGCCCCGTACCTGGGTTCACAGACAACACCGTGATGTGGGGGCCAGTGTTTGTTACACAGCCTGAGCTGACTCCAGTACCCTCTGCCTCTGTGTGAAATATGTGGAGGGTGTTTTGGGGTGCCCCTTGGCAGGAGTCTGACATTGGCCAAGGACAAGGAAGAAAGAATCTGGTTTTAGGGTGGAACAAAGAAATAGGCTCAGATATCTTGATCATCCTTAGAAACAACTATCACAGGAGTGATCAGTGTTTATGTCTTGCTTGCTCCTTGACTATTGTCTTGCTAGATTCCTCATTGTACTGCTCGCCCTTAATACTTCCATGTAATTAAAATGGCACAAAAAGCAGATTGGGAAAATTAAATTTGCCTTCAGTCTCAGAATTGACTGGGGTCATGCTACAATGCTATCTGTCTTTTTTCTTTTTAATCCTCACTCCCGCACTGGAGAACCCGTTGACTGACTGAGCAGGCTTGGTCAGAAACGCTAACCTCTAAACTCCCCAGTCCTCACCGAGGCTGGACTGCTCTCTAGAGCGTATGGGCTCTGTGTGGCTGCTTTGCTCTTTTCAACCTGCTCGTGGGGTGTCAGGAACTCCACGTCACTTCCCCGGGAACCCAAGCAGTTTGTTCAAGGGCACACAACCAGGAAGAGTGAGTAAGGTGCAGGGCCCAGTTCATGTCTTTCTCTGGGAGGCTCGGGGTCACCTGAGCCTCAGGGCTTTGCAATAAAACATGTTTGCCCCAATCTCCTCCTTAACATCCACCCAGAAGGACGAATCTGTGAGCACAGCAGCCCAGAGCCACCTGGCTGCAGGCCTTAAGCGGTTCCGGAAAACAGGGCATGAGGGATTTGGGTCCTCTGGCTTGAGCACACAGCAAGGTGCCTGCAGCATCCCATCATGCCGCACCTCCTAGCTTCGTCCTCTCAGCTGCCCTCTGAAGGGGCAGAGGACCAGCCTCTTAGGCCCCGTGGCTTGATGCCCAGGGCCCCAAATGTCTACATTTTTGTCATTTCACTCCTACACTTATACCTCTTCAAAAGCAGCTTGTTGTGACTGGCTCCTTTGGAGCCTTGAGCTGAGGTCATTGCTTTCGGGTGACAGGGTGTTACCCCCGGGGGAATCTCCTCTGCCACCTCGCAGTGTGACAAAAAAGATGACAAGAGGTAGCAAGTCCCCTTCTCACCTCTCACCTCCTAACAGGAGCTGTTAGGGCCAGAGCCTGAGTCCTGACAGCTCTAAAACTGGGACTTGCTGCCCCTCCTCACTGTGCCAATGAAAGAGGCAGCCGCGGTGGAAACAGAGAAAGGAGGTTTGCTCAGGGTGGTCACATGGGAAGAGAAGAGTGGAGAGGTGGCAGAGATCCCCAACTCCATCTTTAAGGTCCTCCCTGAAGTTCAGGTTATAGAAGCCCAGAGGTCTGTGCGGCTAAGCAGGCCTGGCCAAGGTGTGTCCCACAGGTCACGGACCCATCTGTCTCTGCTCCAGTCTCTCCTGAAAGGTGATTTGGGCGGCTGGAAAACTCTGTGTGGGAAGCCAGCCCCCCTGACTGGCACCAAGCTCTAGGCTTTCCCTTCCCCCAGCCTGAGAACCTGCTGAAATTCTTCTTCAGAAATCCTGCCCCAACCCCGTGATAGCCAAAGAAAGAGAGTATCTTTTTAGAGTATCTTCTCTCCTACCAGCAGGGTGACAAGTCTTACCCACTGAGCGCCAGGGAGGAGGTGATGGGCTACGTATCTGGGCCCATTTTCCAAAGGAGAAAACTGATGCAGGAGGAAAGGTTTTGGAGTCTGGTCTGGATTAGGGTATCCTGCTGTGGCCTTTGTGCAGGGACTTTTCTCACAACTGTAGAACTGACTTCTGATCCCAGAGAGGGACAGAGAGCAGTATGTGGCAATCCGGCAGGGGATTATCAACAATTACATAGAGCACACAGAGCCCAGACCAAGTCTTTTGAAAACCTCAAAGCCCACCCATCTGTCCCAACAAGGCCACACCTCCTCCAGCAAGGCCACACCTCCTCCAACAAGGCCACACCTCTTCCAACAAGGCCACACCTCCTCCAGCCAGGCCACACCTCTTCCAACAAGGCCATACCTCCTCCAGCCAGGCCACACCTCCTCCAGGAAGGTCACTCCTAATCCTTCCCAAACAGTTCCACCAACTGGGGACCCAGCCTTCAAACATGTGAGCATTATCAAACTACCACATCCTCCTTTTGTGTGCATGTGCAGGTTTGAGTGCATGTATGTGCACACACATGTGCATGCCTGTGAATGTACATCCATGTGCACACGTGTGACCAGATGACTTCCGATAGCATTATCTCCATGATCACACTCAGTGGCTACAGCTCTTCCTTCTCTATCAGCCAATTCCTCAGGGGCTGGGGAGGACACCTCGGGAGTCCCTCTCCTCTCCACGGCAGAGAGGATGGTGACACTCCATCTTGTGGTGTCCTGTGCAGGTTGGCCCTGCTGCTGAGTTCAAGAGTGCCACAGTCACCTATGACGACACCCTGCTTCTCCTCTTCTCAGTCCCTCTGTCCCTTCCTCCCTGTGACAGAGGACTCAACAGTCACATATTCACAAGCCTTTGGGTCTCTGCAGTTACCACTGCTCACAATGCTTACCCTTGTCACCCCACAACTTATTGAGGACAAGTCTCCCCATCAGCCTGTATAGAACTTTCTCCCACGACAAAAACTAGCCAGCAGGAAGGAAGATTCCAGACAGTTCAGCCTTGATCTCTCTACATCCTACAAACAGAGGTGTGGTATCTTCAGGAATAGGGTCATAGGGTCTTGCCATCGGCTTCTGGTGGGCAGCCAACAGACGCAACAATCACCTGTATTGTTTGGGGGTCTCTGGAGCCTCCTTGACCTTGCTCATAGAGAGGTAGCCCACCCCTGACACTGGGATTTTTGTGTATTGGCCCATGGCTTCTGGGTACAGCTTTATCTACCCTCAGAGGGCACCTAGAACATGACTGCTCACCCTCACTCTACCGGAAGACATTAATAGAATCATTCTTGGCCAAGAATTGGCCCAGCTTGGTATGCTACCCACCATGCCTCATGCACCTCATGCCTCCACCCTCCAGGTGGAAGCACCTCTGGCCTCTGCCCACCAGGTGGCAGCACCTCTGGCCTCTGCCCACCAGACAACATCTGCATTTGTGTCCCATGGGTTCCCAGGACTGCTGTGGCATCCGCACACCATGATGCTTGGATTGGATATCTGCCCACTGGGCCTGACTCATTCTTCAGATCCTGCCTTCTGGTGTGGTGAGTCACCACAGAAGGTATCAGCTGCCAGGTGACTGTTAACTAGCTTTCTGGAACTTCACACAAAATATTTGCAAGAACATGAAAAGAGAGGGATTCTCTTGTTTAGTTCCCAGGTTCAGAGGTCATCCCATGGTCCTGACCTCTGCTGACTCTGGTCTGCAGTGAGGTATAACACTGTGGGGACATAGCATGGGGGAAGGGCTGATTGTCTCCCAGAAGACTGGAAACAGAGAGAGATGACCCAGGATGACAGACAGCCCTCAAGGACCCACCCCTGGTGACGTACTTCTTCTAACCGCCCCCCCCCCCAAAGTTTCACCTTCCAAAATATCACCACCAGCTAGGTATCAAGCCTTCAACTCATGAGACTTTGGGAGATTTTCATATCCACAAAGTAACAATGATGGTGGGGGTCCCTTGCCTCTGCCACAGCAGCCAGGCATCATAGTTGACTGTGAGCAGCAGCAGGCTGCTGTACCAGCTCCTACGTCTCCCACGATTTTCCACTTCCATGGTGAGCAGTAGATGTGGCTGCCAAAGCCAAATGACACAGCCGTGGCTTCCACTCATCTCTCCTTGTCTTTGTCTCTCTAGAAGACCTGCCAATCAAGCGAGGATCTGGTTTTCTACCTAAGCTGCAGGGTATTTTTACACCAGGTGGGAAGCTCGCCTCTCCGTGAGTCATTTTCCACCCAGCTGTCCGGCGTGCCCCTCCGATGTTAGCGGCACGAGTCACCACGGTGGCCTTACCGTGTTGCCGCGGATGGCATTTCACGTCTTTAGAACCTCCCCGTGTGTTTTAATTACTTTTCTGATGCTGTGATAAAACACCGCTGCCAAGGCTGCTCATGGAAGGAAAGGTTTATTTGTGGCTTACAGTTCAGGGCAGAGAAAACACCATCGCCGCTATGGCGGGAGAGCTCGGTAGCAGGCAGCCTGCCAAGGAGAGCAGCAGCCTAAACCACAAACAGGAAGTACAGGGGGAGAACGGGGAAGTGGTGAGCCTCTTGGAAACCCCAAAGCCTGCCCCCAATGATGTACTTCCGGCCTCAAGGCTCCACCTCCTAAACCTCCCTACACAGTGCTACCAGCTGAGGAACAAGTGTCCCAATGTCCTAGACTGCAGAGGATTCGCATCATAAAGCCCAGGTAGAGTTTAGACTGTGAGCTTCTTAGACCGTGAGCCAAGAGAAATCCTTTCCCCTGAAGCTGCTCTTAACAGGTATTTTCAGAGCAATAAGAAAAACAATTGACGTGACTTCGGGGACCCCACCAGTGACAAGAGAAGCTTCCAGCAAGAAGCACCCCACCAGACATAGCCGCTTGACCCTGGCTTCCAAAACCAAGAGCCAACACATCTTGACTGTATGAACTGCCTGTCTGAGTATCAGGGACAGCGCCAGGCAAGACCCTCACAGTGGGGCTGTTCCTGTGTCCCCTCCCCGCGTGCCCCCCCCCCCCCGCCTGTGGAGAGGGGCAAGGAAGAAACAGCCTTGTTACTGTCCACATCTCTCGTCTCTCCAAGGCTCTTTTTGTAGCCCAGTGAAGCACATTATTTCAAAGACACCTCCCCACCCCAAGCTGTGGCCAGAAGTCTTCAATGATGGAAGCATTTTGAAGTTCCCTCTCCTGGTCTGCAGCATATCTTAAACTCCCCCCCCCCATCTGCTCTTCCTGGCTTCTGCTCCTGTGTGGTCTTGTAAATATGTAGGCCATACTATGGTTCGATGTAGCCAAGGCTGGTCTCAAAACTCAAGGCAATTCTCCTGCCTCTGCCTCCTGCCTCAAGCCTTTCCTCCCAGCTTAAGCATGATGCTTGAGTCCCTGCCCAGGCAGGAAGTCTCCCCTGAGCTCCTGGCGGGGCTGCTGCTATGCCATCCTGGGGACTATATTTATCAAGATGCAGCTAGCTAGCTCTAGGAGGGGAGACTGTGCCCATGCTGCCTCAGGTATCTTCCTTGCTGCAGGATGCATCCCTGTTCTGTCACCAAAGAATGCATTTGACTCCCTTGGGCACAGATTCTCCACCTATCACCTCCACACTGGCAGTGACCATGTGACTCAGTACTGTGTCGTGTGTTTATCTTCTCAGGAAAGTGTGACCAGAGGTAGTGGGTTCATCTGCATCAATGTCCCCCGGTGCTTCTGGACAGCCTGCTAAGGAAGTCATAGGAGTATCAATGTGCCAAGGAAGCAGCTGAGGCACTTCTAGGTCTACATGCCCCTAGAGCAGAGGCTCTCAACATGCCTAACGTGTGACCGACCCTTTATGTCATCATGTTGGGCTGACCCCAACCATAAAAAAATTTTCATTGCTACTTCATAGCTATACTTTTGCTACTCTTATGAATCATAATGTAAATATCTGAAATGCGAGCTCTCTGATGTGGGACCCCTGTGAGAAGGGTGTTCAACACCCCCCAGCAGGGGTCAGGATCCACAGGTTGAGGACTGCTACCCTTGAGCATCTCATACCAGTGGGCTTCCAGGCCTCACCTGTCACCCTTAGAGTCCATCCGAGTCAGTTGAGGGAGCTCGGCAGTGGGGTGACATTGACCCTCCTGCCCTCCAGGAAGCTCGGAGACAGACAAGTCAGTAAGCACAAGATCAGCAGGAGAAGGGTTTGGGGTCAGTGCAGAAAACCCGGGGCTGAACTTGAAACCTAGCAGGCTCCCTAGGGTGCAGGGCAGAGGAGGGATAGTGTGGGCCAGGGCTGAGCTGACCACAGAAGTTCCACCTGCCACAGAGGGTGCAAGAGGTAAGGCTAGAGGAAGTCAGGGCTCTGTAGAGCACAGAGCTTATGGAATATCCCTGTATATGAAGGGAATTCATTGCGATGACTTACAGTCTGCAGTCCTACTGACCCAACAGTGGGCAGCTGTGAATGGGAAGCCCAAGAGTCTAGTCATTGCTCAGGCCCACGAGGCTAGTTGTTTCAGCTGGGCTTCTGTAGACGCTGGAGTCTGAAGAAGTGGGTTCCAACGCATGTGCTGGCAAGTAAGTGCAAGCAGGTGGAGAAGAGTGAGTCATCTTCTTCTTTCAGTGTCCGTATGTCGGCCTCCAGAAAAAGGTGTGGCCCAGATTAAGGGTGAGAGCCACCACATCTGGATTTGGAATTTGCTCTGCCCCAGGCTGGCCTTGAACTCAGAGATCTGCTTGCCTATGTCTCCTGGGATTAAAGGTGTGTACTGCCTGGGCCTAAGCTTTTCATGGCCACTATGCCTCAAGATCCGGATCACAGGTGTGCCCTCCATTTCTGGATTGTAGTTCATTCCCAATGAAGTCAAGTTGACAACCAGGAGTAGCCACCACAGCAAGGCTGCTGATGGCCATAGGCAGGCCTTCCTCCAGGGAATGGGCCAGCTGGAAGGGAGGGCAGATAGGTCAGGGGGTGGCTACCAGCTCGTAAGCACAGGCTAACATCAGCCTAGACAGCAGTTCCACACCAAAGAATAACAGGCTGGTAGATTGGAGAAGCCATAGGTCCCCGGCCAGAACCTGTAAATCTAAGCCATCTGGACACTTCCTTGTTCAGCATCTCTGAGCCAGGCACAGGGAGACACGCACAGTTGCTGGGTGAATGGACGCCCGAGAGAAGGCTTTTAGTTCCCAGCGTCAGCTGCTTATGAAGCAGATGAAGCCATCTTAGAAAAGCTTAGGAAATGTGTAAATTCAGCCCGCAGTTTAGCTACTGAAGAGGAATCCCAAAATAGTGATGCCTACATGTCTTTTTTTGGTTGACAGTCTGTGTAAGCATATGGGGCTAGTAGGGCAGGTTTGCCACCATCAGAAAACTGGGTTCTTAATCCTTCGCTATGGCGTCTCCTTCATGGCCCAGTGTGGCTGCACTAGCTCCGGCCATCGTATCTGCACTCTGACCATTTCCACTGCCTGCCAACCAAAGGCAAAGAGTTAAAACCAGGACTTTACCTTGAAGGGAAGACCCAAAAGCTGTGCACAGTCTCCAGTCGCTTGCTCTGGACCATCTTCTTGTGAGGCTCCACTCTGCGTGGTAACAGCTGGGCATGCTACTTTCAACCTAGAGGATGTAACTCCAGCTGAGCAAGAGGATTCTTCTAATGGGAGAGGTGACATGAAGACTGGGGGTCAGCTTTCCCTGTGTGATTCGGAGCTATGACAGTTGTGGTTTGTTTTGCTTTGTTCTTTTGTTTTTTGTTTTGTTTTGGTTTTGTTTTGTTTGTTTTGTTTTTTCCAAGACAGGGTTTCTCTGTGGTAGCCCTGGCTGGCCTTGAACTCACAGCCACCTACTGCTGCCTCCCAAATGGAGTGCTAGAATTAAAGGTGTACATTATGCTGGGCGGTGGTGGCACACGCCTTTAATCCCAGCACTTGGGAGGCAGAGGCAGGCGGATTTCTGAGTTCAAGGCCAGCCTGGTCTACAGAGTGAGTTCCAGGACAGTCAGGGCTACACAGAGAAACCCTGTCTCAAAAACTAAAATAAAAAAAGGTGTGCATCATTACTGCCTGGAGAGAGTGGTGTTTTTTTAATAAACCATTTTTATTTTTATGTGTTTGGGTGTTTTACTTGCACCCCGTGTCTTATGCATCACGAGTATGGCTGGTGCTCATGGAGCCAGAAGAGGGCGCTGGATTCCTGGAGCAGGAGTTATAATGGTGAACTGCCACGTGGGTGCAGGGAAACAAAGCCAAGTCCCCTGGAAGGGCAGCCAGGGCTCCTAGACACGGAGCCATCTCTCTGCTGCTCTGAGAGTAAACTTTAGCCTTTCTCTGAATCCACATAGCCGCACTCCTGGTTCACTGCTCATTGCACAACTGCATGTATAAAATGTTAGATAGTAACAAACCACACTAGCCAGGCTCTGGATTTCCTAACATATGTGATGCTGGGCCTCATCTGTGGGGAGGGTTCCAAGAGTTCAGAGCCTGCATTTATCCTTGTGAGGATGTGTGCTCTGGGGCTAAGGCCAACACTGAACTATGTGGAACCGAAAAGGAGACGGCACCAGATCTGAATAATAGGATTTGGCTGGTATTTCCTGACAAGAACCTGTTTTCAGGCTAGCATCAGCAGCTGGCATGTGTGCGGTTCTTTCTGAGTCTCTAGCTATGCTCACCTGGTACATGGACATTGTGATGTGATGACATTGTTATCTAAGCTCCAAGAACCATACCGTTGAGTGGGAGGGAACCCCTGAGTTTAGGGAAGCCTAGAGTGGCAAATGCAGGCCTCCAGTGGACAGGCAGGTATGGGGTCCTGCAAGAGAAGCAGGTTAAAAGGTCACATGGACAGCAGAGGGGTGTCCAGCTTCAGTGGCCCATCACCACTGTCCAGCCCTTCCTATCCCTACAAGTGCCTTGTGACACTTCCTCCCACTACAGAGACACAGAAGCCAACTCCACAGGGAATTGCAGAGTCTGGGAAAAGGGTGCTCTGTTGTTTCCATTTTGTTTTGAGACAGGCTGTCCCTGTGCAGCCTTGGCTGGCCTGGAACTCGCTGTGCAGCCCAGGCTGGGCTCAGAATCACAGCTATCTACCTGTTTCCGCTTTCTGAGTGCTGGGGTCAAAGGTGAGTACCACCAAGTCCAGAAACAATTCTGCTTTCCCACTAACAATATTCATCATGGGTGATCTGTTAGAATTCATGTTCATCTAGATCAGTGGTTCTCAACCTTCCTAGTGCTTCGACCCTTTACAACAGGAGCAATAGGCCCTAGTGTTGTGGTGACTCCATACCATAAAATTATTTTCATTGCCACTATATAACTGTAATTTTGCTACTGTTATGAATGTTAATGTCAATATCTATGTTTTCATATAGTCTTAGGGGATCCCCGAAAGGGTCACAACCCACAGACTGAGAACCGCTGATCTGCTGATCTAGAGTGTCTGTCCACCCAAGTCTCCCTGAAGTGTGGAGGGGGTTGCCTTGCTAGGTCTGCATGAAAGGTCAACAAGATATACTGGAGGTAGACTTGTGAGGGACAGGTCCTTCTGGGTGCCGGGGGAAGGGGGACTTCTCTCCCCATCCACCTTGAAGCTCTAATCACTCCGTTGGGTCCCAGGCCAAAGTAGGACTGGAACTTGTTCAAACTGGAACCCAGGACAGATGGGTGACACCTTGACCCTCAGCTTCAAGCCAACACCTATAAAGATGATGGCTTGTTTATGCTTGCCCCAGGGAGTGGCACTATTAGAAGGTGTGGCCTTGTTGGAGTAAGTGTGTCACTGTGGGTGTGGACTTTGAGACCCTCATCCTAGCTGCCTGGAATTCTGCTAGCAGCCTTCAGATGAAGATGTAGAACTCTCTGCTCCTCCTGTACCATGCCTGCCTGGATGCTGCCATGTTCTTACCTTGATGATAATGGACTGAATCTCTGAACCTGTAAGCCAGCCCCAATTAAATGTTGTCCTTATGAGAGTTGCCTTGGTCATGGTGTCTGTTCACAGCAGTAACACCCTGACTAAGACATTAATGCACATTCGATTTCCAGGGCTCAGATCCAAGTCCACCAATAAGCATCCTCCCTAAGACTGGCCAGGGGACACCCTGGCCGTTAAATGTCACATAAACTGTGAGGTCACCTCCACTAGTGTCATTGTGCCTGAGGAGTCAACGTGAGCACACGTGAGGAGCGCAGTCCAGTGAGGGACACTGGGAAGGCTTGGGGGTCCAGCTCTGCTGGGGATCCCTGTCCTGGCTCTGAGGGAGCCTGTGGGTGTCTGTTCTTCTGGGAAACAAGTTGACCCCTCCCCTTTCCATCCACACTGAG
The DNA here is from genome assembly GCF_978045245.1 of Mus caroli. Classification (NCBI taxonomy): domain Eukaryota; kingdom Metazoa; phylum Chordata; class Mammalia; order Rodentia; family Muridae; genus Mus; species Mus caroli. The sequence continues at coordinate 11,099,888 of NW_028227257.1, read as the reverse complement.
TCTTGACTGGTTCCTTCACAGGGTCCATTTGCATGTGTGGTCATTGGCTCACAAGCAAGTACCATGACCTTGAGCAGCCAATCAGTGTACATCTGGTCTCTGGGATGGGAACCTGGAAAGGTATAACCAAGAGCCCTGCGGAGGATGCTGGGAAAAGATAGGGTCACAGATGGCATGGTTAGAGCCATGAGTAAACCATGAGGCTTGTGGGTCATCCAGGCTATTGAGATAAGGCCTGGCTGCATAGTCTCTGCTGGCCTCAAACTCATGATCCTCCTGCCTCAGCCCCATGACTGCAGGGGTCCCAGCTTGTACCTCCACAGCTCTGAAGCTGGACTTTACTGTGCTTTCTGTTTACACAAAGCACTGTTAGATTTCTGCAACCATGAGGCCATGTTTGACTCTTGACCCCTACACCCTGCCCCACTGCGAGTTTCTTGTCGCTCTTCCTTCTGCTTCGCAGAGCCTGGCAGCCTCTTCCGTTACAGTCTATGTGCCCAGCTTCCCACCAGGGTCCAGGGCACCTCTGTGCCATCAATCACTGTTGGATGGATTCATAGGACGTAGTGTTCATCCTCTGGAACTTTCCGTCTCATTAGCAATGAGACACAATGTATGACTCTAAATGAGATGTGAGACAGGCTGTGACCGGTGCCACCGGTACTTCTGTGGCAGTTAACGATGTCATTATTAATCCTTTTCAACCTCATGGGTGAAGCTCTCTCTTTCTTTTAAAAGATTCACTTAATTTTACTTTTCATGCGGTAGAGAATCTTGCCCTCACAGTATGTCTCTGCGCTGTGTGCACACCTGGTGCAACAGAGGTTGGAAGTGGGCATCAGATCCCCTGGAACTGGAATTATAGATGGTCTGTGAGCTGCCATGTGGGTGCTGGGAACTGAACCTGAGCCATGGGTGGCAAGAGCAATAAGTGCTTTAATTTCTGAGTCATTGTCCCAGACCCTGCAAAGCCTTTCTTGTTGTCCTAAGTGATGGGGCTCATAGTTGATGATAGACCAGCCCTGGTAAACCAGCCAGAGGCAGGCCTATGAGGGTGAATTGACATCTTTACTGAAAGTGGGTGTGGCAGACCCCAACAATGCACATCAACAATGCATGTATTAAAATAAAACATTTTTGGTTCAGATAGGTGGAAAATTGGTAGCATACTGCAAAAAAGAGAATTTGCTGGTCTGCATTCAAGAAAGCAGCAGAGAGATGTCAACAGCCCTCAACCTCTGTCTTCTCTCTCTCTCTCTCTCTCTCTCTCTGCCTGGGAGCAACCCACACCTGTGCAACCTCATTGGTGGGAAAGGGCTGTGTGAGGATGTAGCCTTTGTTTGGGGGCTTGCTGTTGGATCCTCGGGTGCCCTGGACACTGTACAGGTGCATGGTAGGATTGCATTAGTGTGGAATTCTCACTTCATTTTCCTGAAAACTCCAGAGTTGCTTCAGGGCGTGAATATTTTCTTAGATTTTTAAGAACTGAAATCATGAATGTCAGTGCCTGGCACACAGTAGGTCTTGTTTTTGGTTTGGTTTGCAGAACCTTCTCTATACATCACAGTGTGCTGTCAGACCTTTGGGAAAGAAAAGATCCCAGCCTCTTTCCATGGAGTCAGGACTGCTGATCCCTTGACAGTGCAGAAGGGAGGAATAATAATACCGGTCTTAATGCTGATGGTCCCCAACCGAGCACATGCTGTGTACTAAATTCTATGCCAGCCAAGTCCTTTCATGTCTTCTGACACTTCAACACAAGGAATGCCTCTGCTTAGTAATCCACTCATTGATTTAAAGCAGAGGCCCACAAGGTGTGGTTCACGGTCCAAATCTGTTCCTCCCATTTGTTTCTGTAAATAAAGTTTTATTGACATACAACCACAGCCATTCATGCACACATACACTTACTGTTTCGTCCCGCAACAGACCATGTGGCCCACCAAAAATATGTCCTTCACAGGAAAAATACAGTGATTTAGAGGATGAATTTGAAGACCAGCTTTGCACTAGGATTCAAACCTCTCATGGTGTGTGTGGGCATCATCTCTTGTATGCCACTGTGGGGAAATGGAGGCTTGTTCTGCAGGACTAGATCTGGGCTTCAGGATGACCAGTCTGGCTGCTAGAGGTGCTGGAAGTGGAAGCCGGGGCTTCTGGGAGGATTCTGATGGCATAACCTGGGCTAGAGAAGCCAGGTTGGGAAACCACAGGGGGATGAAAGAGAAGCAGCAAGGAGCTACCATACTGGTGGATTTGATCAAAGCTCTGACCATGTTCCTGATAGAAGGGTTTGAGGGGCAAGGACTTATTTTGGCACGCAGCTACTGTGGTGGAAGGCTGCGGCTGAGCTGAGTTGATCAGTCCCATCATGGCTGACCAGTAGAGACTGGGAAATGTCTGCACCTGGCTGGCTGCCTTCTTCCTCCTCCTATGCCCTGGCCCTCAGACCACAGGTGGTAATGCCCAGTCAGCAGGAGTCTTTCCTCCTCACTTAATCCTCATGGGAATGCCCTTGCAGACATCCAGGAAGTGATGGGCCTTGTCAATCTCCCGGGTGACTCTAAGTCCTCTCATACAGACAGTGAAGATTAAGTGTGGCAGCAGCCATTTTCCTCTCTCATGGGCAGAGGGAGAGGGACCAGAGCAAACGCCCGAGCTTGGGAGTGAGTAGAAATGCCGTTCACTGGGCTCGGAAGTGGGAGGATGGGGTGAGGTGATGTAGGAAGGAGGAAGAGAGGAGGAAGGGGAGGAGGGGGAGAGGGAGGAGGAGGGGGAGGAGGGAGAGAGGGAGGAAGAGATGGAGAAGGGGGAGGAGGAGAAGGGGGAGAAGGAGAATGAAAAAAGAGAGGAGGAAGAGGAGGGAGTGGGGGAGGGGAGGGGAGCTGGTGAGGTAAGAACCTCCCCCCACCCCTACCCCCACCCCCACAACCTAAGCCAGCTGAGAGATCCCAGTCCCATTCGGTTGAGGCCTCTTTGGAGGGATGTCTCCATAAGTGTGCTATCCTACAGGGACGGACACCAGCAAGGATAGAAGGGAGGTTCTGATCTTTCTAGCACTGAGCTATCTATCCATGGGGAAGCTCAGAGCTATGCTCAAGTCCCCCCACCCCCAATCCCCGTCCCTGGGCAGCTCCAGCCCCATCTCCTGAGCACCTGAAAACCATGGTCAGAGAGCAGGGGTCCAGCACATCAGCTCAGCTCCTGGGAGGCCCCAGACACCAGACCCCAAAGCAGCAAGAGAACTGTCTCTCTCACACGTCAAAGGTCCCAGGAGAGCTGGGGCTGTCACTCTCCCCAAGGGCTGACATCTGTCACACGGATGAGACCTTTTTTGGTGTCTCACATCCCAGCTGTTATTGTGTTCTGCGACATGGTTGGGGGTGGGGCTGGGCGCACCACCACGGGGCTGTGTTTCTGGAACGGGTTCCTTCTGCCTGCTCATATGAGCTCGTGCCAGCCGGAGGAGGGCTGGGCTGGCCCTGCTGGCCCCTGGGGACCATTTTCCGAGTTCTTGGCTCCCAAGAGGCAGGCCAAACTCAACCTGGGGCAGATGGCTGGTGGGCGACGCCTGCATGCTGAAGATGTTTGGCTTCTCAAAGAAGGCTGCTTCTCCTCCAGACAGGCAGGCAGCCCAAAACTCACGTTTCTCTCCTGGGTCCTCACAGCAGGCAACTTCCTCCAGAGGGCTCTTTGTGAGGGAGGAGCTGGTCTTCTGGGACAAAAGCTCTTGCAAGCTGCCTGGATCTGTCATTTTTGTGGTCTTTTATGGCGTGGGGGGTGGGGGGGGGAAGAAGAATAGTAAAAGCCTGCCCAGGCTTTGTCTCAGGAAAAGCTGGGAATTTGGAGACAGAGACTTCTCTGGCAGGCACTCCTCACCCCTGGGGTCCCACTGGCTGCTTCTACCTGGGTCTTGGTGGGTGAGACCTGTGCTTGCTCTGAGTGGGAACAATTGAGCGGCAAGTGACTGATTGTGTCATATTGCCTCAGGCACAAAAGGGAAATTGTTGGCTTCAGGAGGAACGAGGCTGCCCAGAGAACCAGCTGGGATGGCTGGGAATGTGACTGTTGGTAGTGCCAGGCATGCACAGAGTCTCCATTTAATCCTTATGGTACTTAAACCAGGCATGGTGGCATGGTGACATGGTGGCATGGTGGCATGGTGGCCTGTTATCCCAGCACTGGGGAGGTAGAAGTGGGGAGTAGTCAGACGTTCTCTTTGGCTACCTATCAAGTTCTTGTGAGCCTGCGGTACAGGAGATTTTGTTTTCATAGATCAATCACCAGCCGGATATAGATCAGCCGTGGCTTGGGAGAGAGGAGCCAGGAGAGATTGCAGGAGTGTGGTTAGTGAGCATTGAGGGAGGCCTGGGAGGGCTTCCCTGAGGAAGCAACACTTGAAACAAAGAGAGTTGGTCGAGGTCAGAGCTGGGATGGCAGGAGGAATGGTGAGCATGGTGGCTCTGGACTCAGGACTCCAGAAATGAGCAATGAGGTGGGGCTGCTGGAGTTTGGGATCCCAGGGGACTGGGGTTGATTTTAGACACCAGCCGTATATGTGGTGGTCTCCGGCATGGGGGAGCCTCAGTTGTAACAGTTACTGCATGAGTAACTAGCCACTGTCTTAGTTACTATTCAGTTGTTGGGGCAGTGCACCATGACCAAGGCAATTTATAAAAGGAAACATTTAATTGGGCTTATGGTTTCAGAAGGCTGGAGTCCATGCCGGTGAAGCAAAGACATGGCAGCAAGAACAGCTGAGAGCTCACATCTGGATCTGAAAGCAGGAGGGAACACGGAGAATGGTACCAGTCTTTGAAACCTGAAAGCCCTTCCACAATGACACACCTCCTCCAACAAGACCACACCTCCTCGTCCTTCCCAGACAGTTCCACCAACTGGAACCAAGTATTCAAACATATGAGGCTGTGGGAGTTCAAACACTACAGCCACCCATTCCTTTCCGGGGGGATGGGGTGGGGTGGGGGTGGGGCTAAGGACAGAGATGAAGGTTCATGTCCTTGATCACTGGCTCCAGGGCGTTGTGCATGCCTGCATCTCTACAATTGCCCAGAGGGGAGGCTTGGCTCCATTCTGCAGATAAGGAAACTTGAGACTCAGCTTGATGACTGAGTCCATGTGTAAATAGCCTGCTAGGGTAGGCAGCTCCCCACAGCCTCCAGGCCTGGCCTCTCCCCAGCTCAGGGTGACCAGGTACTGCGAGGCTGCTCCCAACAGAACCCCAGGAGTAAACCTTTGCACCCCTTCCCTTCCAGACACTGTTTTCCCCTCCCCGTTTCTATGAGCACACAGGCTGGTATTTCCATCTTGCGGCAGATGGAGGTGGGGGTGGCCCTGGGCACTGGGATGGAGCCGGCCCTGCTGCCAGGCTGGCGGCCCAGCAGATGCTCCTCAGCCCGGAGGCGGGGGAGGCACCGCCCACCTCTCCGCTCCCTCCTCTGAGGCAGTTTGGAGCGGGATGGTTTTCCTAGCACGTAAATGTCATTTCCTTCGCGCCTTCCTTTTTTATCCTTGAGATGGAATCGGCTGCTATCTCCAAATGCACATGCTGGCTTCAACCCACAAACGCCACCACAGGCAGCTCCTCCGCGAGGTTCCATGGCAGAGGACCCATGAGACCTCACAGCATCTGTGCGGAGCACTGAAGGCTGAGCCCACATTGCCACCGCAGGTGTTTCCTGGGTCCTGCATGGGTGGATGCTCTGGTGACTCTGCGTGGGAAATCCCATTCTGGGCACGAACTCAAGCTTCCCCAGCTGAGCTCGGTTTAGGAAACGAGTCAGAAAGGGGCTCTTGGCATGGTGGATGGGTCTTGAGGTTTCTGCCTAGCCCCTCTTGAAGATAAGACCTCAGGGCCCTGGAGGTACTTACTGATGGTGGTTGCCCCGCCTAAACCGAGTCTCTTAGGTGGAGAGTGATCCTGGCCAATCAACTTATTCTATCCTATAATCAGGTGGGTGATTCCAATGTAAGAAAAGCCAAGATACAGCTCAGTGGGTAGGGTGCTTGTCTGGCTGGTGTGAAATCCTGGGTGCTATCCTCAGCATGTGCGTGCAGCGCTTGTGGAGACCAGAAGAGGGCGCCAATGTCAGTGAAGGGTTGAGGGGGTCGCAGAAGAACATGGCTGGGGGTGGGGAGCTAGAGATGAGCGCTCTTGAAAGGAGAACGGAGCCACCTAGGCAATGATGACATCCTGAAGGTGGGGAGCTAGACCACAAAGTTCAAAATCTGCCTGGGGACCTGGCGAACTGACTTCATCTTTCCCCAGACTAGCGGCTGCTGCCTCGCCCTCCTGTAATGATCTGCATGGAGGGGTCTGGAAGCCCGACTGGGGTGGTGAGGAAATGAAGGAGAGCTGGGGTCAGGGGGACTGTACAGAACTGCACCAACCACAGCAACCTGCAAACTGGAACCTCAGAGTGTACAGTGGTGGAGTCACCTAAACTTGCAGGAGAGGTCTCTATAGATGAGTCGTCTGGGGATACAACATCCCAGAGGAGGAAGCTGCAATGTCTAGGTATTTTTTTCCTCTATACTGGTTGTGGTGGTTTGAATATGCTTGGCCCATAGGGAGTGGCACTGTTAGGAGGTGTGGCCTTGTTGGAGGAAGTGTGTGGTGGTGGAGGTGGGCTTCGAGGTCTCTTCCTATGCTCAGACTCCACCCGTTGTGGAAGAGAACTTCCTCCTAGCTGCCCGAGGACCACAATCTCTCCTGGTTGCCTTTGAATCAAGATGCAGAACTCTCAGCTCCTTCTCCAGCACCATGTCTGCCTGGGTGCTGCCATGCTTCCTGCTATGATGATAATGGACTAAACCTCTGAATCTGTAAGCCAGCCCCAATGAAACGTTTGCCTTCATAAGAGTTGCTGTAGTCATGGTGTCTATTCACAATAGCTGAACGCTTAGACTCTTTAATATTCATAAACATGGATTCTAGGACCAAGAGAGAGCTTGGCTTTTCCCATGCCTGACCCAGGGGAAAGGCTTTGCCAATGTCCCACTGGACACAAGACCTTGGTTGGTGGCATGGCCTTGCCTGTGTCAACAATGCATAGTCACTCAGGGCTACATTGGCTCTCATACCTTCCCTCCTCCCCTTCCTCCTCCCCTTCCTCCTCCCCTTTCTTTCCCCCCTCCCTTCTTCCCCTTTCTCCTCCCCTTCCTCCTCTCCTCCCTCCTCCTCCCATTTTTTCCTCCCCTCTTTCTTCCCCTTCCTTTTCTCTACCCCTCTTTCCTTCCCTTTCTCATCCTCTCTCTCTTCCCCTTCCTCCTTCCCTTTCTTCTCTCTCGCTCCTCCCCTTCCTCCTCTCCTCCCTCCTGAAGCTGGGTTACAGTTGTGACAACTTTTCTAGGGGCAACAGGAAGCTGGGACAGCTGCCTCATCAGCTCTCTGCCCCCCACCCCCACCCAGCCTGGTCCCTGTGCTCTGGGGCCCCAGTGCAGGCACACGGCATGGTCAATGCTGTGGGAACATGTGTGTCACTGCAAGTGGGCTTTGAGGTTTCAAAGATCATTCCAGTCTAGTCCCTCCCCCACCCTGTGTATACATATACATATACATCATATACATAGACACATACATATACGTGTACACATATGAGCATGTGTCATGGAACACATGTGATTGTCAGAGGACAACTTGCAGGAGTCAGTTTTCTTCTTCATCATGTGGATCCTGGAGACTGAACTTGGGTCCAGTGGGTTCAGTGGCAAGCATCTTTACCACTGAGCCATCTCACCAGCCCCCACCCCAACCCCTTTTCTCTTTAAAGGGCTCAGCCTCAGGTGTTTTATTATAGCAATGGAGAATGCTTCTCATCTGGAGCTAAGCTGTAACACCAGAAGAGCCAATCAGGCTGGAAAAGAATGGAGAGGTTTGGAAGGATACTAGCGTGTGGTCATGGAGAACGGATTCTCTCCAAGTTTATGCTTAAGACTTAACACATGGTTTAAAGCATGTCATAATTTACAAACGTTCTAAACCTTTCTTAATGTTATTCTTGCACATTTCAAACAAGGCAAAATCCCTTGAGGCTATTGTTAACTATAAAATCCAGATCTGCATTTTCACAAGGTCCCTTCTTTTTATTGATTTGTTTGTTTGTTTGTTTGTTCCTGCGACGATGCTCCCTAGTAGCCGAGGCTGGCCTGGGACTCAGGCTCCTCCTGCCTTATCCTCCTGAATGCCGTGAGTATGGACATGTCCCCCACGTCCACCACCCTGGTGGGAGTCATTTTTCTCACAATACCAGCTACAGAGTACCCAGAGTACCCATGGAGTGCTCACTACCGCGGTCACTTAGGAGTCTGAACTTGAGGAAGGCAGTAAATCTTTGTTAACGTCCCTCTTCTTCTCTTCAGAGGCAGCTCACTGGGGAAACAAGGTTTCACTCCAGAGCTAAAGAGGAGCCGCAGGAGCAGCCAGAGCCGTCATGTGTGCTGCTGTGATCTTCAGAGGGACTCTGCCTGATCAATCAAAAGCTCCCTGAGGTGAGGTTTAATGCCAGGCATCAAATCCAAGTAGATGGATGGAGACTTCTGAGAATACGGGCTGTGTAGGGGAGGAAGGATGGAAACAGGGAGAAGGAATGCCACCAACAGCCACCAGCAGCCACCAACAGCCACCAACAGCCACCAGCAACACAGCACCACTGACTGCTTATTGGTTCTGGCGAATTCTTTATCACACACACACACACACACACACGCTTGTGTGCTCCATGACATGCTTGTGGGGGTCAGAGGACAATTTGTGGGAGCTGATGCTTCTCCTTTCACTTTGTGGGTCCTGGGGATTGAACTCAGAGTATCCAGCTTGGCCGCAAGCACCCTTACTCACTGAGCCATCTTGCCAGCCCCCAGTGAATTCATTTTTGTTTTGTTTTGTTTTGTTTTTTGAGACAGGGTTTCTCTGTGTAGCCTTGGCTGTCCTGAAACTCACTCTGTAGACCAGACTGGCCTCGAACTCAGAAATCTGCCTGCCTCTGCCTTCCAAGTGCTGGGATTAAAGGTGTGTGCCACCACTTCCCGGCTGTGAATTCTTGGCCCATCATCCTGTCTGAAGGGGGCTCCTGAAGGAAGGACAACACACTTAAACATCCCACTAAAATTCCTGTGATCCTGTCTAACTGCATTGCGACTTCCAGAAACAGGTCTGACCGAGAATAAGAAAGGTCGTTTGCTCTGTCAGAGGTGAGGAGAGAAGCTGAGGGCCGGTGGCATCTCTGGGGAGGGCTCTGCAGTGAACTGAGAGGAAACGAGGAGCCACTGCTTGGGTAACAGCTCAGGAACTTCCCAGACAGAGGAACCAGTGTCCAGTCACTTTGTGGCTGCTTTGCCTCTGGTCCTTGACATATCGGGTCTCAGTGTCACCCAGTTGCCCTGTGATTGAAGAGGGTGGTGACGTGGGGGTAAGGGTGCCGTGGAGGTTGGTAGGGGAAGGAATGGGGGTGGTGTCTATTGCTTTAGCCAAGTGGACAGCGAGTCTTTTCCAGAAGCCCCAGACAGTTACGTAGGGTCACAGGGCATCTCAGGCAGGGGGCAGAGCATCCAGCAAGGGTCCGGTCCCTGTCAATCATAACTCATCGCACAAGCTGGGCTCCTTGCCCTGATGTGAGCCAGCAGGACAGAACAGGAGAAAGCAGGGAGGAGCTCTCTGGGCCTGCAGAGAAAGCATCACACACAAGGAGGCAAGGGCCTAGCACATTAGCCTCTTACCCAAAGTACCACAAGGACACCCACACCCGAGAGGGCAGGTTCCGGGCCAGGCTCCCCTGAGAAGGGTCCCTGTGAAGTTGTGCGGAGAGAAGTCGGCACCTCCAGGCTTTGTCGGAAAGGTACGTTCGCCCTCTGGTGGCCACTCAGAGGAAGCGCGCATCCTTCCAAGTACTGTGGTTAAATGGCAGACCTACGGCCCTTCTGGGATCACCAGCGTTTAGGAGACTTAGAAATGCAGTAGCCCTAACCAGGACAGGCACCTACTGTGTGCCGAGTTCTCCCACATCTGCCAGTTTGGTACCTCTTTTCTCTTCACTTTAAAGGACAGAACTGTTTGCCCAGCACTATCAGGACAGGAAACGGAGTCTATGTCAACCTCTTGTAGAGACTGTGTGTCCAGGCTTGGATCTGCAGGACCACCTAACCAGGGGAGGTTGCTTCCACTGTGAACTCTACTTCTTTTTAAGTGTGTTTATATGAGTCTCTTCAGCTAAAATGTCGTCAGGTTATCAGGCGCCCATGGGTGGAGTTTGGGGACCGTAAAACCTGAATGTAAAACCCACTGACTCTCCACACTTTCCTTGGCTATGCCCATCAGATGGGCAGGGGTGTGGGGACACTCCAAAGGCAGGAGCCTCCACTGAAATCACCTGGGCTATGGAAGGGGCGGGGTGGAATTGGTTAGAGGAAGTTTGTCCCCAAAGCTTGTCCTAACTGACTTGTAATGAGCTTGCATTTTGCATAAATCAGCTTTTGTTTAGATCTGGGGATGTCTTGAATTTGACACCTAATCAGGACATCTCTCTTCAGGTTGAGGCAGCCTGCTTAATTTTGTAAGGAGGTTTTATTCTTCTTTCTCCCCCCTTTGTTGTTGTTGTTGAGAGGGCTTGTCATGTTGTGGTGAATATTTGTTTCTTGTTCCCTGGGGCTACTTTGGTGCTGACTGCTCAGTGATGGAGCACTTGCCCCGACACCTTAAGACTGGGGTCCAGAATTAGGACCACTCAAGGACAGACAAGCAGAAGTCCCTTATGGGGCTGAGACCATGGCCAGGCTTGGGTACAAGACCTTCCAAAAGATGTGGCTTAGTGACTGAGTGACCAGCAACATCTCTAGGTTTCAGGGCTCTCCCAGAAACTCTTGGCCTGATTGAGGCAGGACCCTGGCACATCTGGGTGGTGCCTTCTGCTGTTCTTGGCCCTCCCTTCCCTCTACCACTCCCTCCAGACACCCCCCTCCAGACACCCTTCCCCCTCCAGACACCCTCCCCCCTCCAGACACCCTTCCCTCTCCAGATACTCTCCCCCCTCCAGACACCCTCCCCCTCCAGACACCCTCCCCCCTTTAGACACCCTTCCCATCCAGACACCCTCCCCCCTTCCAGAACCCTCCCCTCTCCAGACACCCTCTCCCCCTGCTCTTCCTCTAAACCCTATTTCTTTATTTTGAGACAGGGTCTCATTATGTAGCCCAGGGTGACCTCAAAATTGCAATCCTCCTGCCTCAACCTCCTGGGTTGCTGAGGCTAGGTATGTGCCACCCCAGCAGGGCCCTCCTTTCAGGATACCTGCAGCCCAACCCTATTTTGGTGGCTCCAACTTCCAGACCCACCACAAACACCTGTGCAAACACAACCCCAGGAGGCCCAATGACATCACAGTCGACCCCAGCACACATCGCTTGTTGGAGTGAACCCAGTTGTAGTGGATCATCGCCTCAGCCATCACTTTGTTGTCTAGTGAATCCCCTGACAGGACCACACAGTCCCTAACGCTAGAGCCTGCACTTTTATTAAGTGCCGAGACCACATGAGGAACAGGCTGAGGCTCCTTCCCCACCCATTCCGGAACCCAAAGCCTCCCCTGTGAGGCTACCCACTCTTCTGCTGCCGGCTATGGTTCAGCCCTGGAGGTGCAGGGAAGCCCACTAGTTTCCACACCCTGTGGTGAATCCCAAACCCAGGAGACGAAGGTCATCAAGCAAGCCTTGTCTAAGAAGGGGAGGAGCTTACCCTAGGTCATGTGGCTCCTGCAGGCTCCCCAGCTGGGAATTTGGCCAGCAGGCAGCCTGGCAGAGACTATGGGGGTCTGGAGGGAGGTCACTTTTCCCTTCTGCCTCAGGCCATCTCAGCAGGGTGTCCAGAGGTCACATCCCTTCTGCCCACAAAAAAACCTGCAGTCCCGGCTGATGTGACATTGGCCCATATTCTGTAAATATTAGCATTTTTTTATTCCTGTATTACTCTACTAGTTCCTTTAGCTCTGTGTGCTGGCAGCCTGTGGCTTTTGGACAGAAAGCCACTGATTGGTCAGTTGAGTGTTTGGAGTCTAATTTAACCCGTGAAGTTCAAACTCACACAGGCACATCCTCCAAGGCTGTTCCCCAACCCCACCAATGTCCTGGAAAAGCTCACTCACTCATGGTATGCAGGAGGCAGGCAGGAGGATGTGTCCCAGGGCCTGTGTGTGGCAGAGCAATGCTGGAAAGCACCCAAGCACAGCCACAGGAGGTGGAGAGTGCCTTGGACACACTGACAGCCTAACCGAAGACCAGATACACGCCTTCCCAGAGAGAGCCTAAAGATCACTTCAGATGGCACGGAGCAGAGAATGGGGTCTCTGTGTACTCACATACACGCGAATGCACACACCCATGTACCTGCACACATGCATGCATGTATATACCCACCTGCACACACACACACACACACACATGTATACACCCACATGCATGTACACACATATGCACACACATGCACACACTTGCATGCACACACATACCTGCACACCCATATCTGCTCACAAACCTACACAAACATACATGCATACACGTACATGCACACACACATCTGCACATATGCACTCTCTATGTGGAAAGGCAAAGCTGCACTTCCGGACTTGCCCCTTCTGTGGTAGGGGGCAGAATTCACCCACAGGGCTTTATCTGTCCTGCTTTGTCTCTGAGTAAATCAATAAGGGCCAGACACTGGCAGAATGACACAGGTCTGTGAGCTGAAGACAGTGAGACAGGAGGATTGCAAGTTTGAAGCTGGTAAGAGAAGGGAAGGAAGGGAGAGAAAGGGGAACCATGGGCACTAGGAATTCCCTGGAGCCCCAAGCAGAACCAAATTCTATCATTTTTATTACATTTATTTACTGTGTATGAGTGGGGGCTCATAGGTGTTACCCAGTGTGAATGGAGGTCAGAGGACAGCCTGTGAGTTCTCTTCTCCCACCATGTGGGACCTGGGATCAAACTTGGGTCACCAGGTTTGGCAGCAGGCATGTTTACCCACTGAGCCCCATGTCTCTCTAGAGCTGTGCTGTGGTGGTTCTGTAGGAAGGAAACCGAGGCTGCCCTTCTGGGAGCAAGACAACACTGAGGGCATTTAGAGGGTCCATGCCCCCTCCCCCAGCCTGGGACAAGGGAACTGTTGGACCTTCAAAACAGATGCTGTCTTCAGAGCCAGGTGTGGCGTGTCCTCATGACATTGTACCTTTAATCCCAGCACTTAGGGCAGAAGCAGGCAGATCTCTGAGTTCAAGACCAGCCTGATTTATATAGCAAGTTTCAGGCCATCCAGTCCCAATCAATTAACCAATAAGCAAATAAACAAATAAATAATTGGTGGTCATTGTGAGTGGCTTCCTTGTACCAGAGAGCAAGTCCAGGCTCCCACAATGCCCTGTGTGACAGGCCCTGCTTAACACCCTTTACCTCCTCCTCCTCCTCAAAGCTGCAGGCTCAAATGTTCCCTTTGGAGTTCTGAGCTCCCTCTGCCACTGGGCTCAGGGCTTAGTCCCTTGGTACTAAGGGTACTTTAATATACCCTCAGTCAGGAATGCTGCTCTCAGGTCTCTGTCCCTCAGGGAAGCCCCCCGTGGACACTCTGAAATGTCATCCTTAAAGCCCAATTCTCTCTCCTGCCCTGCCCTGCCCTGCCCTGCCCTGCCCTGCCCTGCCTACCCTCACTTGGAGCCGCCTGGAATGATATTTGCCCCTGGTTCATCTCCTGCACTAAAAGTCAGCTTCATCTGGAGAACAGCATTGGTCAGCAACATTCAACATTGTATCCTCGAGTCTAGACGCCAGAGAGGCATAGAAGACACTCAGTTAAGAGGAGAGAACCCACAAACTAGTGTAGTAACATGTTACACAATTGTGATGGTTTGCATATGCTCGGACAAGGGAGTGGCACTATTAGAAAGTGTGGCCCTGTTGGAGTAGGTGTGTCACTGTGGGTGTGGGCTCTAAGACCCTCATCCTAGCTAACTGAAAGCCAGTATTCTGCTAGCAGCCTTCAGATGAAGATGTAGAACTCTCAGCTCCTCCTGTACCGTGCCTGCCTGGATGCTGCCATATTCCCACCTTGATGATAATGGACTGAACCTCTGAACCTGTAAGCCAGCCCCAATTAAATGCTGTGCTTACAAGAGTTGCCTTGGTCATGGTGTCTGTTCACAGCAGTGAAACCCTAATGAAGACAATAGTCAACGCTGATCAAGGACGAGGAGCCAGTTTCTAGGATCCAGTTTAGAAAAACGTGAAGTGATCACCTTCACGCTGGAAGCCCTGGGCTCTATCTACAACCATGCAGGAAGTGGGTGTGGTAACTGTGTGAGAGACCTGCAGATGACAATTTCTGAAGCTTCTCTATGGGAAAGCAGAGGTGTGGATTTGGGGCAGGGGCGTGGCAGTGAGGGAGAGATATCTAGAAACTGCCTGTAATGGCAGGGGGGAAAACCTTGAATCAAGACTGAGCTACCCAGGCCCCAGGTCATTCCACCCCTGGATGGTGACAAAGTCCCATACCTGCCTGTGACTTTCTTCAGTCATCTCACAGTGAGCCTTCTTCCAAAAGCCTTGGCTAGGGCTGGAGAGATAGCTCAGTGGTTAAGAGCACTGACTGCTCTTCCAGAGGTCCTGAGTTCAAATCCCAACAACCACATGGTGTCTCACAACCATCTGTAATGAGATCTGATGCCCTCTTCTGGTGCTGTCTGAAGATGGCTACAGTGTACTTCTATATAATAAATAAGTACATTTTTTAAAAAAAGCCTTGGCTATGTGGGCAGGGGACACAAAGACCTTGCTGCTGGTCAGTAGATAGGTAGGACCAGATAAATGTAGCTGCTTGGGTGCTTGTGGGAGCTGGGCTCATCTGCCTGATTGCCAGCATCTCTGACAGCCAGAAACACTGTCAGCATGGACTGTGGTAGTCTCTGTGGCCATCCATAGCCATGAAAGGCCAACAGAGCTACATGAGAGACATCAGGGGAGCAGGAAGGCCTGACCAGAGTTCTAGGGAGCCGCTCCTGCAGAGAGCATCCTTACCCCGCTGCCCCTCCCCTTCCCCAGCCACTCACCACACACACCATGTCCCTTATGCCCTCAGTGAACCTGGAAACCAGAAACAGAAGTAACGGGTCTTCAACAGTGCCACCTAGTGGTGCTGAGAAGCAGTACAGGCCTGGCCCCCTTCAAGCTAAGAGAGTGGTTCTCAATCGTCCTAATAGTGCGACCCTTTAATTCAGTTCCTCGTATTGTGGTGACCCCCCACAACCATAAAATTATTTTTGTTGCTACATCAGGACGGTAATTTTGCTGCTGTTATGAATCACAATGTGCACATTTGTGTTTTCCGGTGGTCTTGGACGACCCCTGTGAAAAGGTTCATTTGGCCCTACGAAGGGGTGACAACCCACAGGTTGAGGAACATAGGGCTAGGACAGTTCTGAAACTCTGGGATTGCCCTCTGCTGTGGAGGGCTCAGAGCCTCAGTTTACTTACTGAATCTGTGAGATGCAATACTTGTGAGCTACCACCGTATTACAGCCCAGCTTCCTTTTGGCTTTTGAGACCAGTTCTTTCTCAATTGTCTAGATCAGCCTTGAACTCACTCAGTAGGCCTTAGACATGCAGTTCTCCTGCCTCAGTATCTCGAGGAACTTGGATGACAGACCTGTGCCGCCACGCTTGGCTGTGAAATAGCGTCAGGTCAGCGTGTTGGATGCAGAGAGCATCGATGGGTTCCATATTCTCCACGGGCCAATGGGAGCCTGACCACGTACTTACCAATGCTTCCTTCTGCTTTGTGAGTTATTTCTAATTCAGGCATCTTAGCGCATGCGCATCCACACACGTACAAGCTCCGGCATGCAATACTTGTGGTCGGACAATTGAAATTGCTCATATTCTGAGCATCTGGAAAAGTTTAAATCCATTGCATCGTATGCAGTAGCGGTACCCAGCCAGATGCGTAACTTCCTGTGGTGTGGCGCATCCCTCCAGGACGGCCACAGCCTTGCGACACCAGGCACAAACTGGCATCAGGATTTTTCCACTAGACAGTCCGATTCTCTGGCGGCCAGCTTGGGGATCTTCTTATTCTTAGAGCCTTGGGGACAGGTCTGTGGAGAACTGCCAATTGCCTTGGGAAACCCAAGATGTCTGGGTTAAAGGCAGAGGGAGTCCCTCCGCTCTGTCTCCCTGTGCTTCATCCGTCTCCGAGGTGGTTTCTAAACCTCCGAGTAGAACGTGAGCCAGGATAGGCAGTACACTTAGACATATGGTTAGACACTAGAAAACAACAGGCCAGTGGGAACTGGCTGGGTCGGGAGTCAGCCTTCTGGGGGATGTCAGGTCTTGCGGGGTTGAAAGAAAGCACTGGAAAAATTGACTGCAGGGATCTAACCTCCCACACCTGCAGGAGCTGGAGCCTGGGGATGGGGCGTGGGGGTGGGGATGGGGAGATCAGCAGGGTCACCTGGAGGGACAAGTAAGAAGTGGGAGGGGCCAGAGCAGGCTGGAGCCCTGCCTGAGGCTAAGTTCCTTAACTTTCCTGACCCCAGCAGCCACCATCACTGTTCCAGCGTCTGCAGGAGAAAGTGAAGCCTTTGTCAACCAGCTCAGAAGCTAAAGATGACAGGATCCAAAAGGTGCACTCACCTCACCGCTGTCCGTGCCAGTCAGTAAGGCAGCCCTAGAATACCCAGGTGGGCAAGCTGTACCCCACATCACGCCCCAGAAGGTTTCCTTGGCCCATGCCAACCAGAAGAGAGTTCTGGAAATCCCAACCCCACTGAGCCCACACCACCCAAATCCTACAGTTAATACCTTATAAGGTAAATGGTGGGAATGGGTTGGGATGGTCACTCCTGACTTAACACTTACTTTAGATGTAGACATGGCCTGTGTAAGAAAAGGTCATGCTTAAGGAGGGGCCAGTAAACCTATATGGAAATGGCTGGCTGTGTGATCTAAGGCAAATGCCGCCACCTGTCTGAGACCGCATGGTTTCACTCATAAAACAGAATAGAAACTGGCTGCCTGCAGGAGGCGGGGATGATGTTGCTCAGTGGTGAGCGTAAGCAAGCATGCAGGAGGCCCTAGGTTTGAATCCCAGCACTGCAAAGTCAGAACAAATCAAGAGACAAAACCTCACTGCCTACGGACAAGATTCATAAGTTTAGCTCAGAGGCAGTGTCACAGGCAATCAATAAATGACATAACAGTTTGTCTGGACCTAAGGTAGCAGTGTTTTCGGGGGAGATGAGATGGCTTGGCGGATGAAGTACTTGACGCAAAATTGGAATGGCGTGAGTTTGAATCTTTACCGTCTAGAAAAAAAAAGCCAGCTGTGGTGGCATGCACCTGTAACCTCAGAGCTGGGCGCCAGAGCCGGGAGCTTGCTGGCCAGTCAACCTAGGTAACTAGTGGGCTCCAGGGTCAGCAAGAGACACTGTCTCTGAAATTAAATAAATAAATAAGGAGAAGACCCGTCATGGATGTCTGGCCTCCTGTGTGATCACCCTCTCACATCCATCTACACCAAAGATGAGTGTGCAGTACGCTGGAGCATCCGAGAAGCGGTGAGCTCAACGCAGCTGGAATTCCCATCAGAAGGCCAACATGGATGAACGTGTGCCTGGGTGAATGTCTCTGTCCCCGGGGACCAGGCAGCTTGGGCAGGGCCACTCTGGTAAATATCAGTCCTGTGAGCTTTAAGCTGGCCAAGCCAGGGTAGGCACCTGCCTCTTTGACTTCTAACCCTTCCCAGAACAACCTGCTATGCCTGTCTCGCCTTGCATGGTGGAACATTCTGGAAGTGCTATGAGCCGTGAGTTCGTGTTCAGAGTTGTTACCCTCTCCTGGGTCTTCCTGTGATGATGACGCTGCCGCCACAGCAGCTCCTCCACAGGACGTCGTCCTTGTGGCTCACACTCCATTCATCTCCTATCATCTCCCCCAGAGCTTGTGTCACGTCGACAAACAAAACAAAGCAAAACAAAACAAAAAAACCCAACAAGGACAATCATGATGGCCAGTTTCCATGCTGGGCTTGGCCACCCTACCTCCTAGTGTCTGCTTGGCACAGGGACGGCCAGCTGAGGGCACGGGATGGGGAAGTCACAGGCTCTCGATACTCCATCTTGCTCTCTCTCTGGTCATCTACTAGGAAGCTGTCCCATGGCGACTTCCAGTCAGCTGAGGATGTCATCTCAGAAGAGGACTCCAGGCAAGGCAACCCTTTCCACTGCTGTGGTCCCAAGTAACAGGCTGGCCACTTCCAGAGACCTGGTTCCAACTGCTTGGCTCATTGCTCTCAGCCTCCTGGTTCAGAGGAACAGTGAGGAACTGGCCAGGAATTGTTCTTTCAAGTCACTGACCTTCGGGGGGCGTTTGTTACGCAGCAGCAGATGACTAATACAGAGGTAGACCGGTGAATGCCCAGACAAGGAGAGAGACAAGGAGAGACAGTGTGCCCAAGGAAGGGATTACTCTGAGGGGAGATAACAGAGAGAAGACATTGTGAGTTGGGGGCCTAGAACTTCTTGTATCTCTCTCTCTCTCTCTCTCTCTCTGTGTGTGTGTGTGTGTGTGTGTGTGTGTGTGTGTGTGTGTGTTTGTTGGTGCCTGTGTGAGTGTGGAGGTCAGAGGCCAACACTGGTGTCCTCTATTTCTCTCCACTTTAGTTTCTGAGACAATATCTCTCACGGAATGCACAGCTCGCTGACGAGCTAACCTGGTTGGCCAGGACAGCCCAGGCATTGCCCAGCAGTGGGATGGTGTGACTCTTTACCTGAGGGCTACAGATTCGAACTCAGGTCCTCATCTTTGTACAGCAAGCACTTCACTGGCTGAGCCATCTTCCTAGGCCTTATTTATCTGTCGGCTGAGACAAGATCTCATTGTGTACCTCCAGCTTTCCTGAGACTCACTACACTGATCAGGCTGGCCTCGAACTCACAGAGATCCTCCTGCCTCTGCCTCCTAGACACTGAAATGAAAGGCAGGAGACACCATTCCTGGTCCCCATTACTTTCTTCTCACGGTCGCCGAGGCTGTTCTGGAAGTCATTGTGTAACCCAAGCTGGCCTCTGCCTCCTGAGTGCTGGGACTACAGGCGTGTACCATGACAGAATAGTAATCATTTGCCGTGCTGAGAAGACAGAGGACAGCATGTTGAGAGGTTGGACCACCTTCCAGGCAGAGGGGTGAGCAGCTACTAAGGTCCACAGGCAGATATCCACATGCAGCAAGGATCAGGACAGAGGCCCAAGCAGCCAGAGTAGGTGAAGGGACAGGAGTAAGGGAGGAAGCCAGAGAGGGGACAAGGGGCTCTGTCCAGAGGTCCAGAAAATCACAGAAGGGGTGATGGCCACAGAGGACCATGGTCTAGCTCATTCAGTGATGGCCACAGACCTCACAAAGTAGGGTAAACATTGTACCCATCCCTCTTTGGGAGACAAACTGAGGCCCACAGAGGTACCATGAGTTGCTTAGGGACATGAGATCAGTATGTGACAGGACCTGCCATCTTCCGGCTGGAGTTTGGTGGCATGGGATTATTTCCTCTGGGGAATCAGAAACCCCATGAGGCCCTGGGTCTGGACAAGGACCTGAGGAAGGTTGGGACTTAGATGGAGTACTAAGCATGGCTAATGTCCCTGGCTGCTATGCAGAATAGGATCAGGATTATGAGGGCAAAGGTCAACCAGGGATGTCTGGACCTCCAGCAGCATAGAGATAGCCGCCGGGACCCACTTGGCAGCCAAGCGTAGCAGCCTTGGTCTTAGCTGCCCACAGTTACCCATGAGTCACCGCAGGCAGCCTGGTATGTTCTGCCTGGGACATGTTGTTCCTTGGGGACCACAGTCTATAGCCCCATCATGACTGTGGCCATCCAGACCCAGCGAGTGGAAAAATGCAGTGGGCTGAGGGAGGTCCTCCTGGCACATTCTGCCCACATTCACTCCGAGCCTCCCGCCAACCTCATGGGATCTGAGACGGTGGGTTTTTAAAAGCCAGCAAAGCATTCTGGGGCAACCCGAGGCCCTTGGCCAGGAGAGTTCTATAGTCTGTCTTCAGGTTACAAAACCAGAGTATTGGGTGACATTGTTGAATGTGGTCTAGAAGGTGCCAGACATGATGCAGATGCTCCAGCTGTCACATCTGGTCTGAACCATGACTTCGCTGTGTCAGTCCACTCTCCTAGCTGGGGAAACTGAGGTATCATGGGTTAAATAACATGAGCACCTTTAGGAAGCAGAACCCACATGAGTCTCTATAGCCCTGTAGCCCAGGCTGGCCTTGAACTTATGAGCCTTCTGCCCCAGCTTCCCAAATAGCTGGGACTCCAGGCCCACCATTGGCTTTCACAAGGAGTGACATGGCTCTGAGGTGCCCTGGGGCACAAGTCTAGCCATCAGCTCAGAAAACAATGGCTTCTCTGGGTTTCCTTATTGGGCATGGTGGGGGGGGGGTCGCTTGTAGGAGGATGAGTGAACCCCAGACAGCTGCACTACTGGGAAGCCTCACCCCAACATTGATGTCGACTTTCTCACAGCTGCATAGATGGAACCCCACGCCCCCAGCACGTGCACTCAGTTAACCATCCATGCTCTGTGTTATCTCCACCTCCCAAAGCTGTGAGAACACGAGGTCAGGTGCAGCTTGGACAACAGGAACATGGGGTCACATGTAGCTTCTTCAAAAACATGCACAGCTGGAGGGGAGGGGTATGAAGGTGCAGCTGGAATCTCAGATGGGGGTCTAATGGCCCTCTCCCGTGAGGGACAGTCAACCACGCAGGCTGTGGGGGTCTCTTCTGGGAGGTCCATGCCACTGTGATGAAGATGGTGGTGGCTCTCCTGCTCAGAATCAGCTGCCCACAGCTTCCTATCTGAACGCACACATGAGGGCTGATTGTCAGGTCCCTCTCTGAGAACAGAACCTCTAATTTATTCACTCTGTGTTGTATATTGCTAAAAATATGGAGCACCCACCTTTTTTGCAGTTGGGGAGCAGTGAAGTAAGTGAAAATCACCAGAGGGGGCCTTGGTAAAAACTTCCATAGAATGTCCCTGTCACTGGAAGCTCAGCCCTGGTGTTCCTTTGTCCTGCCTGAAATGCCAAAATGATGCCTGGAGCTATAGCATTCATCTGGGACAGTGATGTCACTGAGCATGGAGGCTCTGTGTGTGGGGGATGAGTGTGTGGGGTGATGATATCACATTGTGACATGAATGACATCACATTGGGAGATGACATCACGTTGGGAGATGAATGGCATCACATTGGGACATGAATGATATCATATGGGGCATTAATGACATCACATTGGGACATGAATGACATCACATGGGGCATTAATGACATCACATTGAGAGATGAGTGACATCACATTGGGACATGAATGACATCACATTGGGAGATTAATGATATCACATTGGGACATTAATGACATCACACTGGGACATTAAAGACATCATAGTCCTGCTGTGTCAGAACTAAAGTACCTTCTAAGGAGAGGAAGTGAGCTCTTTGAGGTAGTCTGTTAAAATCAACTCCACTGTGCAGAGGTCCATGTGGTGAGGACGTAAGGAAGATCCCTGAGGCCGTTGGGCCCACTCCTGAGGAACCGAACCCTACTGGAGGCCACAGGAAGGAGCTAGGTCCCCCTCTGTCACTCCAGGAGGAGACACTGCCCTGGGAGACTGAAGACATGGCTGGGCCGCACTTGGACCTTCCTTTTATGGATACAAAGAGAAACAAAATGAATGGCTCACTGCTACTGTGCTTGCTGGGGGATTTGTTACTCAAGGTTGGCCAGCCAGTACAGAAAGACAGGGCTGGCCCGTGTCAGTGCATGTCAGGAGGGAACGTGGTTCTGGGCCTCCATCCCATGATGACCTCACACACAGAATGCCGACTGGGGAATGTTTAGAATGTAAAGAGCAGGCACACAGTAGGTGCTCAAGAAATGCACACAGTAGGCATGTACTCGCCCAGAGCACAGTCAAGAGGGGAATTGTGAGCACTTAGGGAATGGGGCCTTCTCATGGGGAAGGCTTTGTCCTCAGAACTCCAGAAGCCTCAGCTCCTAGAAGGGGGGCCATGGGGCCAGCCCAGGGGCAGGGTGTGAGTGGGAGGGGAAAGGCAGCACCCGGGGACATCAGCCTCAGTGGTCAGGGGACACATGGATGGATGAATGATGGTGCCTTTTTTTTTTCTGATGAGAAATACACATTGGGGACACCTGGGACATGTGGAGGTAGCTGTGACCTTTCAATGAGAGACACTGCTTGATCACACCACCAACAAAACGAAGCAGGACGCATGCCCACCATGACTGACACCTGTGACTGGTATGCCACAAGTGACTTCTGTGTGATCTCTGTACGATACCTGTATTACTGTGAGATCCTGGAGGCAATCCTGGGTACCCCCAGGGCACAGGGGAGGTGTCTGCTCTGCCGACCGTTTCTCTCTGGCTGTGTCATGGAAAAGAAGAAACCACTCAAAGAAAGCGAGCCCCAGCTGGATGGTCTTCTCAAGTCAACTGTGGCTGCCAGATGACAGGGTGCTCCTGTCAGAGACGGCCTCAGGGACAGCCTCTGCCCATTCCCACACAGTCCTGAAACAAGACACCTCTTGAACTGATTAAGCTGTGGCCAGAGCATCATGACATCACTTGGGGTTTAGGTGTCCGTCTCGCCGCTGCAGGAGGATGGGTCCTGGTTTTGGAAGCGGGCAGGGGCTGGTAGCATGCCTGTGGGCTGGAGTCATCACGCTGCAATCAGGCTTAGTCAACTCATGCCACTGGTATTCAGGGTCCTGACGTAGATTCTAACCTGTCTCGTATGTCCGGTGTCCCAGGCCAGTCACTGGGACTCATGCTCCTTTCTGATTGGCCAGTGCTGATGTGAGTTTTTTAGTGCCATTCCAAGTGTCCAGAGCAGCTGGGGGCAATTGGTCAGTTGGACACAGTGTGAGGTGGGATGTGTGAGTTCTACTATTCTCCCCTGCCGGGTAAAGGCCAAGGACTTGACCAGCAGCTTATGTGTCTGAGAGAAGGGTCACCCCAAGTACTGTGTGCATGGGGGATCCCCTTACTCATGGTTTGTTGCATGATGGTCCTATTGTGCCAGGAAGAGGAGGATGGGATGAGATGCTAAAGTCCCCCTGAGGTCCCCTTGAGGTGCTCTGGAAGATGCTGAGGTCCCTTGCAGACTCACATTCTAATGGAGGCTACAGCTTTTTAAAACCTTTTATTTTATTATTCTTTGTGAATTTCACATCATGCGCCCCAATCCCACCCATCTCCCCATCCCTTCCTACCACCCTACTCCCTTGCATCCTCCCCCCAAAAAGAAAGAAAATCTTATCCTGGGACCTGTAGTGTGCCACAGTGTGTCTGTACCCTTGTGTCTACACGTCTTTGCTTGCAAACATTCATCGCAATGAGTCATTTGGTCTGGTTCAAGGCCTCTGGCTTCTGCTACACCATCAATACCAGATCCTCACAGGGACTCCTCCCAGTTATCCAGTTTTTGCCCTGTGGCATGGAGATCCCGCAGCTTTGCATCTGTAGGATCAGCCCGTTCATGAGCCCCAGCAGGTCATTCATGGGCTAGAAGTTGGTGTGGGCCAACTCACAGCCCTGGATCTGGGGCCTGAGAAGTATCTGAGCTGGTCAGCCAGCCCACTCTCCCACATCCATACCACCAGGGTGAGCTCTCCTGCACTGTCCCAGCTAACTCATCCATCCAGTGCCCTAGCTGGCAAGGGACAGAAACAGCTTTCTCACTCTTCTACCCTTGGGGCTTGCTCACTGTAACAGGGCCAGCTCTGCTGTGCTGCCCAGGCAAGGTGCAGGGCCTGCAGCAGGTAAGGGGCTGGACCTGCTCTCATGACCCCAGGGCCAGATCTCCCACCTGCTGCAGACATCTCCCCATTGCCCACACTACCACAGGGCAGACAAGCAACAGGGCCATCCTCGCACGCTCACACCCCCGGGGGCCCAGCTCATTCACAACTCCCACAACCAGAGACTACAGATTTTAAGAAGTGGTGGAGGAGAGAGATACAGAGTAATTGAGAGTTGGGGAGTGGGGTCCCTTAAGACCGTAGTTATAGATGGCTGTGAGCTGCCATGCCAGTGCTGCGAATTGAACCCCATGTCCACTAGAAGAGCAGCCAGTGCTCTTAACCCCTGAGCCATCTCTCCAGCCCCTCAGGACACTTTTGGTTGCTATGCTGTATGGGTGAGCGTGTTCCTGACAAGAGCCAGGGTGAGTCGAGACACTGTGGGGCCCTCCATCCTGCCCAGGATGTCAGTGGCATTGAGGAAGGCAGATGGAGGTTCAAAGGAAACAGCTCGGTGGGAGGAGGGGAAGCAAATGGAGCGGGAGGGAAGGGGCCGATGGCTCGGAGGGCTAGCCTGGGCTTTGCACAGCCTTAGACCTATGCTTCTGTTAGCATAGGAAGCTCCTTGAGGCTCGGATGGAAGAGGCTCATGCCCTGAGTGACTTGAACAGAGTCTCTCTGCTGTTGTGTGAGAGCCATTGGGACCATGAGGGCCCGATGGGGTCAGCAATCAGTGTGGGGGAGTGCTGACCTCGAGATGGCAAATAAGAGGGGCGCAGAGTTCAGATCTGAGGTGATGAGAAACTGGGTCCAGGGGATTTGCTGATGGAGATGGGGTTGAGGGAGGGAGGGAGGGGGTTGAGAAAGGGAGGGAGGGAGGGAGGGAGAGGGAGAGGGAGAGGGAGAGAGAGAGAGAGAGAGAGAGAGAGAGAGAGAGAGAGAGAGAGAGAGAGAGAGAGAGCAGGTTTCAAAGGGGCAGCAGAAAGGGGCATGGCTCATTCAGGGCCTATGGTCCCTGTGTTGAGTGTGTGCTGTGATCTAAGTAGGACAGGAGTCACCACGGAAGTCAGGACAGGGTGTTAATGGGTGCCATGACATGGATCCGGACACTTATTCAGAAGTTTGGAGCTGATATAAAAGCAGCCATCATCCTAGCATAATAACTGTCACTTTCAGATTCCTGCCGTCACGGCTTCCAAACTGTCCGTGTTACACGTACACGTGAGATTTCAATATGAAGAGTGGCCAGGCTTCCAGAATCCTCCTCACAGGTGTGCTTCCTGTGCTGGCGGGGGTGGGGGTGGGGGGGTGGGGTTGTAAGCTAACCCTGATAGCCCCTCCCACCCCCACCCCAACACCACCCCCACCCACTGCCTCCACTGTTAAGAGATTCTCAATCATCTCTTTTCTTTGAACTTGGATTCTATAAACGAGGTCCTGCTAGGACAAGCTCATGGGTGGGAGAAAAGGGGTTTCCGCACTTGGCTCCACGGTCCCTCACCACCCCATGCTTGGGAGTGTGGACTTCAGAATCCTGAGTGAGTCCGGGCATCCGGACAAGTTCAAGGTGAGTGTGGAGGGAGGGTGGGTGCTGAGATGCCGCAGCCTCAACTGGCACTCAGTGGATCCTAGAAAGCTAGGAACAAACCCAGGAGGGAAGTCCCTTCGAGTGTTAAGTCACTGCCATCCACTAGGCACAGAATGGAAGGACTCTCCGTGGGAAAGACAGCAGGGGATTCCGGAGGGGGTCCGTGGGGTTTTCCTGGCAGCACTCTCGTGGGCCGGAAGGGCAGCTGGGGTCATTTGTTGCTGTTCCTGTTGCCTGGGAAGAGCTCAGCCATTCCGCCGATGGGTTAGATGCTCTCAACTTGGTGCTTGAGCCGACAGCATGTGAGCGAACAGTAAAAAAATGAGTGCCAGCAAATTTTGAGATTTTAAGTTTTCATTACCTAACAACACGTGAACAGCTGGTAGGAAAACAAGGTGCCAAGCCGAGAGAAACTGAAAGAGAACAGAGCTCCCAGGCCAGTGTCCTGCTAGGCAATTTTTCCTCCCACATTACCCAGGAGGCCTTGCGCGCTCCTCTTCCCATTGGCTGAAAAGTGATGGTGCTGTCCCATGCAAACCAGAAACCCCAAGAACCAGAGTGGGGCCCAGAGCAGGGCCTGAGGGTGTGGGTGGTGGCAGCCAGGCCTGCCCCTGTGCACCTTGCCCAGGAAGGAGCCTCGTTTGTTTGCACCATTCAGTTAATCTTGCTTCTGGCTGCACGGGCAGCTGTGGACCATACCCCAACATTTTCTTAGGCTCACAGCCTCCGCTTGAAGGTGCCGTTTAGCAGGGCGGCAGGGGCTCCCGGCTGGTTCCCTGGGGTCCTGGGAGAGGTGTGCCGCATGAAGAAAGCTCATATTTCTCACTTTTAAAAACAACCAGGCCCATTCCCTCTCCAATGTAGTCTTTGTTTTTAAATGCAATTTAGAAAGGGCCAGAGTCTTTCCCCTGGCCTAGCCGTTTCCTGTGGGCCTAGCTAATGTCCTGGCACCTTGCCTCCAGGTGGTCCTGGGTGGCTCAGCTCCTCCCCCAGGCCCCCACCCCACCCCAACTTTCCTCTCCTAAAGGCTCTTCACCTTCTGCTGCTGGGAGCTTAGTCAGCGCCCACAAGGGCCTTTCCCAGTCCCCAACAGCTCCCTATAGCACTGTCCCTCAATGATTAGTAGGGGAGGGTATGAGAGGAACCCAGGGTAGGAGGGACAGCTTGTCACATGCACCAGAACAGATGTGGGTCATGTCACCTTGGGTTCCAGTGAGGAGGGTGCGAAGCTAGTGAACCTCCTACCAGGCCATTTCTGGACTTCCTTCAGTGTGGGCAATGTCACACTGGCAAGCGCAGGTTTTTGAAATGAGCTTGAACCCCAGCTCTGATAATATTGGCCTCCCTGAGCCTCAGTTTTCCTCCTGTAAATGGGGTTCATAGGAGACTGTGGATGCAAACACGCACACATAAATGATATAAAAATAAGAACACTGAGTCCTGAACCAGAATACGCTCAACTGGAACCTGAAGGCTCTCTGGTGGCCACAGGAACCTCTCACATGATGCAAACCCCTGCTCACAAGGACAAGGCAGGTCCTGGGCCTCTCTGAGTATGCCAACCATGACAGCACTGGCTGTCAACAGAGGCAGTTCCACAGTGGAGGAGCAGAGAGGGTATATGTGTGAGGGACCAGTGATGTAGTAATGGCAGGGTGTGGGCACCACTTTGTGATGGGCCTTGATGGGAAGAGGTCCCAGGTGTCGTAAGATGGGACAGGAGCGCTGTCCCCAGGGTTCCTGAGCTCAGCAGCCCCTGAGCCTCTCACCTCTAGGCTGTGCCTCAGCTCTCCATCAGCATCCTGAGCCTCTCACCCCTAGGCTGTGCCTCAGCTCTCCAGCAGCATCCTGACTCAGGCTTGTGATGTCACAGCAAAGCTGATCCAGAGGTCTGCGGTGTGCTCAGGGCAGCCGCAAATGAGGGGGCTATTTTTAACTAGGAGAGAGAGGAGTCGGGGTTTAGCCTGGTGGCCCGAGAAGCTGGGAAAACTGTGGCATCATCTTAAGGTTGCCTGCAGGGCAGGGCTTTCCCCATCATGGCAGCCTTCCTGGCCTTATAAGGTTTTCATGATGCAGGCAAAAAAGTTCCAGGGGACTGGGGTGATAGCTCACTGGGGAAGGGTGCTTGCTGTGCAAGCTCAGGGCCCTGAGTTCAAATCCCCAGGTGGATGTGTCTGGAACTCTAGAACTATGAGGGGTAGAGATGAGAGGATGGCTTGAGTTTATTGAATTTCCAGGCTCAGGGGAAGATCCTGTCTCAAGGAAATAAGAACGTGATAGAGCAAGACAGAGCAAGACACCCTAGGTCCTCCTGTGGCCTTCACATGCACACACAGGTGAACACATCTATACCCCTCTCTCTCCCTCTTCCTCTCCTTCCCTGTCTCCCTCTCCTCCGTCTCCCCACCCCACCCCCGTATCTGTCTTTATCTCTCAAAATGGTCTGCAGAATCTATCCCATTGGTCAAACCTTGGTCATGTTGACACATGCAGAGACAGGTGAGGCCTCCCTCACACGCTACTGTCCCGCATATGCTGGGGTCATTCTCCACTGAGAAGAGAGGGAGGGAATGCTGTGTGGAGAGGAGAGCAGTCCCCTCCTCTCCTCCAGGCAGGCGGAGGGCAGGAAATGGAGAACCCTGCCACAGACACAGAGCTGCTAAGGAAGAGCGAGCAGTCCGTCCCTTCACAAAAGATGGCGATAAAGTTGGACGTCTGAAAGCCAGAGCTGGAGGGATCTCAGAGTGAAGAATGAACAGGTGGAACTGAGAAGGAACAGCAGAGACAGAGATACCAGGAGCTCCAACCTCAGGATGAGAAATTTCCAGGGGAAGAGTCAAGGGGGCTGACCAGAGAAGGGCATGTCCACACATACACACATGCATGTACATACGTACACACAAACACATGTACACATAGGCATGCATGTTCACACATGCACATGGATACACACAAACATGCATACCTGTTCAAACATGCACATACACAGACACATGTACATGTGTTCATACATGCCTACATGAGCAATGCACATACACAGACACATGCACATATACAAAAGCATGTACATGTGTACACATATGCACACATGTTCACACATGCACATGGTTACACATAAACACATGTATACTTGTACACATATGCATACATGTTCACATATGCACATATTGCATGCATATGTACACACTATGTCATAGTTGGAGTTTTCTGATTTCTGTCCCACCCAGTGCCAATCACAGCCCAGTAACAATGGAGAGTAGAGGGCCCATGGTCCTCCCTATCTGGAAGCAATCCTGTCGTAAGTGGTCAGCCACTCAGGACTGAGACTCAGCCTCTCACCAGATTTGCCTCAGCTTGACTGCCAGAAAGCAAAGACAACTTCCGTGTTCTGAGGGAGAAACATTTCCAACAAAGAGTCTTACTGGGGCAAAAATCTGGTGTTCTCATCAGACACTGAAGAATCTGAAAATTCACTAGCCATGTACTCTATGAGAGAGCTCCCTAGCAAGTGTGTTTATGTCCCCAAAAGCCACCTCAAAAAGAGGTAGCAAAGGCATTGGTGAGTGTGTTGTGGTGGCAAGACCATGGGAGAGGCAGAGGATCCAGACAGAAGCTTGCTTGCTTCCTCAGTGGTGAGGAAACAGAACCACATCTCCCTCTGTGGCTCCATTTGCACCCCAATCCATCAGCGAATATTATTTGTTTTTTTGAGAACCAGCGTACTGACAAGTCCAAGCTTAGTTCTGCATTCCAGAACTGCCCAGTGAGACGAGCAGCTGATACAGCATTTCTTTACTCCTGTAGCCGAGGCTCCGCCCTGAGCACACAGTGCAGGCAAGAGAGACACACCTGGCACCAACCTCTGGCTTCCATGAGCACATGCAGATATGCAATGCATCGCATGTGCATGCTCACGTGCACACATACAAATAAATACACATACACATGCACACACTCACATTCACATATACATATGCATGCACTCAGGCACACACACATGCACACACATATACACAAATGCGCACACACCGTGCAAACACATATGCACATACACAAGTGACACACATGCAAGTGTGCCCACATGCACACACATGTACACACACATATGCACACAAATACACACATGCACACACACATACACACATGCACACCACACATGCACACACGTGCACACACACATGCACACACACGTTCACACACGGACATACACACTATACAAAGATTGTGTGTTTTTACTCTTTATTGTGATGTGTTTCGCCCAGGTGTGTGGTATTGTCATTGTTTAGAAAACTGTTCCTTCTTCAAAATCAAGTATTAATTGCAATATGCTGAAAGACTTCTGGGCGACTCTGAGCTGGAATTGAGGACTCTGGCAAAGGCATTGTGGTGAGGTGGCACAGAAGTCTGGAGTCACCCTGAGCAGCTACTTAGCCGGGTCACCCCTCTGTTTTGTGGCTCAAGTCTCTCTCACTGTCTCAGGCAGTCTCCCTGGCAAGGAGCCCTCGCAATGGAGAACCTTGGCAGACATGTTACAAAGGAAACACAGGATGTCTGGGCAGGGACTGGGTTTGCCTGTCCCCTCCCAGGGGCAAGGGATGGAAGGTGGGCCTGAGGATTGAGGTTACTGCAGACAGCAAACCATTCTTGACACCGGTAAATCCACCTGGGCTGACAGTGTCCTCTGGGTCCCCAAAACATATCAAGGAAATCAAGACTATGGGGTCTTTTCCGCACTCCCGCTTTGACTGTCCTTTGGTCTGCCCTGCCTGGAGTCCCAGGGGGCTCCCTCAGCATCTCTGTGGTCCTCTCAGTGAGTCACGCTGGGCTGCCTTCACTATCTGGGGAACCCAAGATCCATCCCTTAATTTGCTCCAGCTGTGTCTCTGTAAGCCTGAGGTCATCCAATCTGGCAGAGGAGGAAGGCCCAGCT
Source organism: Mus caroli (assembly GCF_978045245.1). Taxonomy (NCBI): domain Eukaryota; kingdom Metazoa; phylum Chordata; class Mammalia; order Rodentia; family Muridae; genus Mus; species Mus caroli. The sequence goes on along the minus strand of NW_028227257.1, from coordinate 11,069,481 downwards.
TGTTGTGTCTTTGTTTCATTCAAATGGCTGGGACGGTGACTCACCCGGCTTCTCTCTCTAAACCAGGCCACCGTCCGGGAGTCGTGGTTTTGATTATAGACCCTGACCTCAAAAATACGCTCACATCACTTTTGAAATATTCTCCAGCACCGCAGAACTCAGCTCTGATGGGGAAAGGATGGTGAGGGGATGGCAGCCTTGGCAGGGGGCGTGCTAACCACTGCCTGGGCCGCAGTAGTCCTCTGGTGCTTGTCAGAGACTTTGGCCTGAATCAGAGTGGGGACGTTAGCCTTGTCATGTGACCCAGGCCAGTGATGGACACGATGATGGTGATGATGGTGGTGGTGGTGATGGTGGTGATGATGACGACAACCATCATTATCATCACCATTATCAGCACCGACCACCGCACCCAGCGCTCACTCTGGGCCACGCATTTCCTAATGCATTAAGTGGGCTCATTTTAACATCTAACAGCTCCTGGTCTTGCCACTGGAGTTGGAGGTGTGAGTTGCCTCATCCAGCCCTCCCAGGAGCCACGTTCAGCCCTGAGGCAGAAGGTGTGACTCCATGAAGAGCAGGCACGGAGAGTGGAGGTTGTGAACAGGCGTGTGAATGGGATGGGTGGTCAGCGGTTCATGGGAAAAGGTGGCGGGTAGTGGGGTAGCTGACTACAAAAAGGAGGGCAGCATCAAGGTGTGGTCTGTGGAGACTGTCATTATCTGTGTCCCGGCTACAGCTTGGCTGTGACTGTGACTGGGTAGATCAGGGCTCAGAGCTGTCCCAACACCCACAGGCTATAGGACAGAACGCGGCAAGCAGTACATTTCACCTCGAGACTGACATGGAGAACCGGGTGAGCATCCATTCAAGTGATGAGGGCTGGTGTCAGGGGCCCTTCATGGAGGTCGGAACGCCTGTGCTCAGCAAAGGGGTCAGTGTCCCATTTGGTGGAAGGTCACATGGTGGGGGGGCTGAAGGGCTGAGATGACACAGGCAGCTTTGGTGCAGGTGCTTGTAAGGGAGTGTGTCACCTCCCATCTGGTGTCTGAGTGCTGGCTTCTCCAGCCAGGCAGGAGGACTCAGCTGCCATGGCTCAGCCAAAGCCTACCAGCAGATGGTATCTCATAGCACTGGTGACTTGTGGCCCTCCGTGTGGTGTCTGGGTGTTGACAGATTACCAATGGTTGGCTAAAGTACAGGTGGAGGACCCCCCCATTTGAAAACAGAAAATCCAGTGTGTCCCCAGACCAGAACTACATTGCAATGTATCCTTGTGGGAAATTCCACAGCACAGAACTTTTGCACGCAAAGCTACAAAAAATGCTCCCTGCAAATTCCCTTCAGGCTGAGTGTGCAAGAGGTTTGCACTTCGGGCTTGCATTCCCAAGAGATCTCATTATGAATATGCAAATATCCCAGAGCCTCAGCAGGTGGCAAGGATGAGGGAGATTACATATGAGCTCCTTTCAGTGTTGGCCATCACAAGGGCCCACTAACCAGGGGAGCCCAAAAGTAGGGTGTCCCCAGATGGTACCCAGGGCCTCATGAGAGCCAGGCAAGCATTCAACCTCTTAAGCTCCTTTCATTCTTTATTTTGAGACTCGGGGTGCCCAGCTGGCCGTGAACTGTGAACTTCTTCATCTTTCTGCCTCGGTGTCAGAGGAGCTGGCACGAGGGCCTGCGTCACCAGGCCTGGCCCTCAGTAGCTTGAGGCTGTGGAACCGCCGTCTCTGCCTTTGTCTGGGTGCCCTCTCTCCATTAAGGCTGCTCGTCATGGGATTTGGTTTCTCTGAATGACGGAGGCTGGCCTCCCCTGAAATCAGTGCCTGTATCGCAAAGACAAGTCACTTCTATAGGTCCCCAGTGAGCGTGGGGAACAGGGGGAGACATCATCCAGCCCGCTTCACACGGTGCTGTGCACTCCCCTTCTAAGTAGGGCTTCCTGAGAACAGCAACTGTGTCATTCAGTCACTCAACCATTCATTCATCTCATTCACTCATTCGTTCCCCTTCACTCGTTTATCTTCATTTATTCATTCATTCACTCATTCATCTTTACTCACTCAAACATTCATCATTTATCCATTCATGCATTTATCATTCATACACCTTCACTTCATTCATTCATTCACTCATTCATTCATCTTCATCATTCATTCACTCATTCATTCATTCATTCATCTTCACTCATTCATTCATCTGTTTATCCGCTCATGCATTTATCATTATTCATACACTTTACTCATGTGTTTATCTTCATTCACTCACTCATTCATTCATTTTCATTTACTCATTCATATTCACTCATTCATTCATCACTTATTCATATTCACTCACTCATACATTCATATTTGTTTATCCATTCATACATCATTCATTCACCTTCACTCATTTGCTTATCTTCATTCATTCATTCACTCATTCATCTTCACTTATTCATCCAGCACATATTGGTGGAACTTCTATCATTTCCCATGTCTAACGTGAGGCTCTGTGGGGAGCTGAGCCTGGTGACACTGCAGATGGGCTGCAGGGGAAGGGATAGAGGAACTGCAGTAGTAGGGTGGCTTCTAACTGGGAGTCCTGCTTTCTGAAGAGGTGACAGGCAAGCTGCATCCTGAGGCTGGATAGAAGTGGCCAGGGCAACAGTCTGTCTGATGTACTTTCTATTTCTGCATGCCAGTGCCTGGAAGAGGGCTCACCTTTGATCTCAATGCCATTTTGTCACCAAGTGTCCTGAAGTGGGAGTGGCTCTGGGGACAGAACACACAGCCCTGGGATACAGTGAGAGCTGGGTCAGGACAAAGGCAGGGACAGGGCAGCCCTGGGAAGCTGCTGTGCACTTCTCTGCTTGTATCCCAGCTGGCTCCTTATGTCTCCTCTAGGGGGCAGTGGGACTCCACTGGAGGCCTTCCTCCAGCGTCCCAGAGGCTGGCTGTCACTTCTCATCTTGGAATAGAGCCTCCAAGTTCAAGCATGAAAGGTACTGTCAGTACATGCCAGGGAGCTGGGCCCCAAGGATGCACCTCTCACACTGGTGTGTTTGGAAACTCCTTGGGAGACAGGTTTGCTGTCACTGTGGATCATAAGGCCTGACAGTTAAATCCACTTGGGGACATGGGTGTCCCCATAGACACAGAGGCTGTTTGCCCATCGTGGGGACATTTCCAAGGTGACACTTGTGTTCTGCTAGAGCCAAGTGCTGAGACTGTCCCCACCCCCTCCCACAAACAAATTCCCTTGACCCATTTGTCTCCCCTGCTCCATTCCCTGGAGAGAGAGAGAGAGAGAGAGAGAGAGAGAGAGTAGGGGGTAGGGATACAGCCTAGGACCTAGCACATGCTAAGCAAATACTCCATCACTGGGCTAACAAGCACAGTCCTCTTACCATTTTTTTTAATTTGGGGATAGGGTCTCACTAGATCTCCTGTGATGGTCTTGATTTCACTCTGGTGTTCGGGTTAGCTTTGGACTTCCAATCCCCCTGCCTCCGCCTCTGAGGAGATGAGATGACAGGCCTGTGCCTCCACACACAGCATCTTCCTCCTAGCTCTTATGTGGTTAAAGCCCCTGGTTATGCTTCAGGTAGACCTTAAGGATGGCTGGGTCGCCTAGGCTACTCCCCCGAATGGCTCTATGTTCCTCAGAGTGGTCAGGGTGAGGAGGTGGCACAGCAAATTTGGTGACACCTCTCAGCTAGCTGTGTGGTCATGGGTTGTGTCCCCTGAGCCACTTGCTTACCTGGGTAGTGAGAAAGGCCTCCACCTCAGGCTGTCTATAAGCCTCAGTGACAGAGTCTGGTGGCAGCTGTACCATTCCTGACCATTCACCCCTGCAGCTCCTTCTTCCACGGCACCTGTTGCTCATCTCCATGGCTCCTGTACCTTCTGGGCACATGATTATAGTTTAGCATCTATGCATACATGAATAGATGCGTCTGGACTTGAGGTTGGGGCTGGTAGCAGTCCCTGACACCCAAGGGACGTCCAGACCCTCACCCCTGAACTCAGGAGCTGATGAACACTGCAGATGTCTGAACTCTCAAGGTAAGAGTGATCATGGCTATGAATGCAAGAGGTGTGGTTATAACAGGTGCATTCAGGGGGTGGGGCTACAGCAGGGCATTGAGGTTACTGGTAAGCCTGACTGTCCCTCCCTTATAAACTGTGGGTCAGCTTCAGGCTGGCCAACAAGGGCTGTGGCTCACAGTATGCTGGTCCTCTGTGATGGTCCTCTGGTTTGACATTACAGATTTTGGAGTCTCTAACATTATCCTGAACCATATTCTACTCCAAAGGGTCACAGAGATCAAGCGCACTCTGGGCAAGGCTGCTTCTGCTGTCCCTGGGAGACAGTCGCCTTGGTCTTCAGCATCTGTTTTTTTGTTTGTTTGTTTTTTGTTTTTAATGGTAATCCTATAAAGCAATGAGTTTCATTGTGACATCTTCCACACATGCTTAACTTAGGTACATTTTGCTCTTACTCCCCTTCCCCACTATCCTTATCACCTCTCCCTGCCTCTCCTCTATGGATACCAACATCTTAAGCAGTCTGAGAAGCCAGGGAGCTGCTTTGAGCCCATTCCAAAGACAATTGAGCCACAAACTTGTTTTCTTCAGCATCTATGTGCGTGTTTGTGAGACAGCCAACCCAATCAAATATTAATTGTGCAATAATGGAAGCAACGGGGTGAGGGCTGTGGGGGGGGCTTAGCTGATCAGTGTTCACCTCAAATGCATGAAGTCCCCTTACCCCCACAAGTTTGATCCCTAGACTGCATAAACAGTTGTGGTCCCGCAGGTTTGTAACCCCTGAACTGAAAGCAAGAGGGTCAGGAGTTCAGAGTCATCCTTAGCTACACAGTGATTTTGAGGTTGGCCTGAGTGATGAGACGATGATAGCCCAAAAAGAACAGACTAGCGGGAGTAAGGGGAGGGGTGTTGGAGTGTGTGGGTGTGGCAGCAGGTGGTGCTTTGCTCAAAGGCAACAAGTTAGTTAGTGGGTTACAAACACACTGCCTTAGGCAGCAGGAGCTGCTTGCTTGTCCTTGTCCTCTGAGAAGGTGAGAGGGTGGGGAAGAGGGAGCCACTCACTGGGAGGGCTGTAGGAGGTAGCTCATCAGGCAGATTGCTTCCAGTCTGTTCCTTAGAGGATGCAAACGCAAGTGGTGATCAGGAGAGGGTGGGGGAAGAGTGAGGTTGTGAAGGGGGGGTGTCCTAGTCAGGGTTTCTATCCCTGCACAACCATCATGACCAAGAAGCAAGTTGGGGAGGAAGGGGTTTACTCAGCTTACACTTCCACATTGCTGTTCATCACCAAAGGAAGTCAGGACTGGAACTAAAGCAGGTCAGGAAGCAGGAGCTGATGCAGAGACCATGAAGGGGTGTTTCTTACTGGCTTGTTTCCCCTGGCTTGCTCAGCCTGCTCTCTCATAGAACCAAGACTACCAGCCCAGGGATGGCACCACCCACAAGGGGTCCTCCCGCCTTGATCACTAATTGAAAAAATGCTCCACAGGTGGATCTCATGGAGGCATTTCCCCAACTGAAGCTCCTTTCTCTCAGGTGGGGATGACAACCTGCAGTCCAGAAAGGAATGGAAGACAGCACCCCCACAACACACACCCACACACACACCAGCCCCAGGAGCCCCGGGGTCACTTCTGAGTTGACAGAGACTTCCCCAAAGATGTCCCCATAGTTCCCGAAACCCATGGATCGTCCACAGCAAGAGATGGTGTGGCCACTGATCACAGGTGATTTGAGGAGGGTGCTTGGGCTGCCCAGGTGTGCCCTGTGTGATCATAGATTATCAGCCAAAGGAACTTCATGGAGACCAGCTGGTGAGGCGCGTTGCTGGCTTAGAAAATGGAGTTTCCTGGGAGCCCTGTTCCAAGGGCAGCTGTCTTATTTCCTAAGAGGCAGGAGGGGGGGAGGTCCTCTCTGGAGGGACCTGCGGAGCATCTCCACAAACCCCACTTTGGACTTCTGGTCCCCAGAGCTGCGACTGTAAGTTTTTGATGCTTTAAGCACTACATTGTCTACAAATGTTTCCAGAGCCTGTAGAGTCAGGTGAGGATTGGGGTGGGGTGGGCTTGGAAGCTGCTGGGTCTCAGAGGAGAATGTGGGGTCTTCTTACCATGGGTTGTAGAAGGCAAAAGCATTTTAGGAAGGAAAAATGTAGACAGCAGGGTCTCAGGGACTCCTGAAAGACGGGGAGGGAAGACTTGACAGCCCATGAGAAGCATAAAAAGCCAAAAGCTGGGGTGAGGCCATGAGCCGGGAGATGGGAAGCCATGGTGTTTAGGATCCCAATTTAGTTTCAGCAGGGTGGGCCACGGTTGGGCAGAAGACCCTTTGGTACTCAGAGGCCCTGGGGTCCACTGGTAGTATGTGAAGGGCAACTGGTAACTGAGAGCCTAGGTTTCTGGGAGCCCAGAGGTTTGAGGGCCAGGCTGCGGTGTTGCCATGCGGCCTGCAGTGGGCGCTGTGGAGCCCCACATCCGCTGCCTTTCTCACCTGATCAATCGCACCCCCTGGGGAAGTTCCAGTTTCACATTTGTCTAGTAAACAGTCGCTGGCTGCCCGCCCTTCCTTTACCTGCCCCATAGGAACCATTGAGCTACGGCAGAGAGTGCTTTACAGGCAGGAGGGCCGCAGGTGACTGCAGGCTGCCGGGAGCAGATGCTGGCCTGGCAGCTCGCAGACCCGAGGGAGTCATGTCGTTATTGCTTTCTGCAGTGAAGGGAGTTGGCGCTTGCCAGAAAACAACCGCTGTGTAACCAGAAATGAACACACCAAGCCCCATGGGGCACCGGGAAGGCCTCTCTTGAGATCATTGTTTGGTTTTGAAAAATGGGTTAGATATTAGGAAGTGATTAATTTTTCTGTAGCTGTCTGCCTCTTGTGCATGTCAAAGCTGGTTATGATGTCTGTTTATTCAACCCCCTATCCTCCATGTACTGATGCCCTACTGTGTGCTGGGCTTGGAGAGGTAGCCCCCAGCCCAGGCAAGCACTACCCTCCTCTCCTGGGAACCACAAGATGAAACAGTCAATAAGCAAGCTGACATTTAATACCAGCACTGGCTCAGCATGCAGGGTGCCTCACTGGGTACCTTGCCGCTGGGGAGGAAGAGCCAGGAGCACTTCCGGAGTTCGGAAGTGGGCACTTCCGGTACTAAGAAAGGAGAACCAGAACTGGGAGATGTGGTCTGAGAACAAGGGAGGCAAGCTGTGTGAGTGGAGATCAGGAGGAGGGAAGATGGCTGAGGATGCTACCTGGGGTCCGGATCTAAATGCTAAGGCCCATGAGGTGCTTTGCCTATAGGCAGAAGGGGATGTGAGGTATCTTGAGACTTGGCCTGGCTCTGCTGTGGGCAGGATGGGTGGGAAATATCCGGGAAACTTGAGGAGCTACCGTGTCATCCAGGCAGATGAGGGGAGGTCTCTGGGTACTGTGGGAGGAGGCGACAGACACCTTAGAGACAGAGCCATAGAACTCGCCGATTTGTAGGAAATGGGGCTGTGAGGGCTCAGGGTGACCGCAATATTGTCCCTTAAGCAACTGTTTGGATGGTGTTGCTACAAGCTGGTGGGGAAGGGAGGGGTGGAGACCAGCAACTGGGGAATCTCAGGCATGTTAACTAGAAATGCCCTGTGGCTGGCACAGTGAAGTCATGCAGATGTGTCCACATCTGGAATCTTCTAAAGTAGTCTGAACTGCCCTGTTCAAAAACGGTCCTGGGAAGCCTGGCCTTGTGTCACCAGGTGCAAAGGCCCTGAGACAGAATCTTGTGGGTCTACACTGCTCCTGGTGGGGCGCTTGAGGGACCTTGGCAAATTTGTCCTAGAGGCTGTGGTTTACTGTCCCTCCTCGAAATCTGGCTAAGGACAGTATGGTCCCTGCAGTACGTTTGATGGCCATGATGCACTGTGCACTTTCTGAGTATAGAATCTGCAGGAAAAAGGAATCCTTAAAGCAGCTGGGCTGGGGCAGTCTCCTTGGCTGTACCTCTAGGTTGGGCTGTGTACACACAACCTCACTTCTGGGTGCTACCAGGAGGGTGGGGCAGGTGGGTTCAGAGAGGCATTCTGGGGAAAAGTTTAGTCCAAACCTGATGTTTGTACCACAGAATGTCGTGAGGGTTACAAGCCAGTCCCCTCTGCCTCCTCCTGGCTGTGGCCTTCACTTTCAATTACTAATGACTCTTGTGGTTCCGCCTTCTTGCCGTTTGAGAGTCAACCTGGCTCTGTGCTTCCTTCTGGTCTATGACCCCAAAGAGGCTGCGCCGGTGTCTGTCCTACTTTCTCTCCGAAGCCTTCTGAAGCCCCCACTTGCTACCAACCCAGAATTGTGCCTCCCCTGCTGTAACGCTGCTGCTGCTGTGGCACGCGTGGCCAGGGACCTCTGTAGACTGCTGTCATCCCAGGGGTTCCAGTGTGTGCTTCCTTTACATCTGGGGAGTTTTGAAAAGTGGACAGACTCATTTCCGGCTCTTAAGGTCTAGTTAAAAAAACAAACAAACCCCAGCCTCTATGATGTTTTTCCAGATCTCATGGCAAATGAGCTCCCTACAGGAGCTCAAGGCTCAATAGTGAAGCCCAGCCGTGGAGTGATACTGTAGGAAACTGATAGCAAACACAAGCCAGTGTCTGTCAGGGTCCTGAGACAGGGAAGGTGGCAACTGTTGTTCTCATTTTGCATCAGGGGAAACTGAAAAAAAAAAATGGTTCAGATTTATGTTTGCCAGGAAAGCTTGCATGGAGATGTAAAAGATGTCTATTTGGAGTGGGTGTAGTCTTGCTCCTGTCCTTGACTGCTTGCGGATGCTGGCCTTCCAGAAAAGCATGGAAGGGCTTCAGAAGTGGGGAAAGACAGTTACAGCAAACATTGTACGGGGTGCAGCCAGCTTGGGGTGTCTGCTGCTGGGCAGGTGCTGGGTGTGTGGCAGCGAAGGTGGGGGGTTTCCTACCCACTGAAGCTATGTGATCATTCCAGAGAGCTTGTATTAGTGGCATCCACACCAGCTACCGGGAGCCATGGGCTCACCAGGAAACTTCTGGAATCTGAACCCTCTAGGTTGAGGGACTCTTTGAGGGCTTCTGACCTATGTCACTGGGGGGGCCTGAGACCTGCCGGGTTGGATGTTTGCAGCCACCATGCAACTCCCTGTCAGGGCTTGGCACACCTGTCCCCATGGCCCTGCTGGCTGCAGGCATCAGAAGGGGTGCAGGTGAGGTCTAGAAATCCCAAGAGCAGATCATGGTTGGGTAGAGAGAGTCTATGAGGCACAGGCCCCAGGACTTCAGTGTACAACTCTCAAGGGTGGATGACGGTTGAATAATATTAAGATTTTAAGAAATAACAATTCCTTCCACCTGTCTTGGGCACTTTAACTCTGAAAGGAGAAAAGCCATTCAGAGGAGGAAGGCAGCTAGAAAGTCTTGGGACTTTCTGGAATGTATTTTTTAAGGTTGGATGATGATACCCCTCTCCTCCAGCAATTTTTGTTAAGATAATCAAACAGAAAGGCCCCATCCCTCCTCTGACTGCTTACAAACGACTTCAGGTACTCAGACACTTCCTGGAAGTTGGGCCACGGCTGACTCCTAAATCTGTTCCTGCCTCTAACCCTAAAAAAGCGGACCAGGGGCAGGTCAGAGCAGGGCCCATGGGGAGGATGGGGCAGATCTGAGTTGACCTTGTGACTCCGTTACCTGGGCAAGCCTTCTGAACCAGTGTTCCCACCACCCAGGGCCAGCAGACCCCCACCCCCGAGCTTATACCTTATGTACACAGACAAAAACCTTCCTTGCTGTCTAAACCCGCTTCTAAGGCCGCTCTACCCCACCTCCCAGAGAAGCAGACACACCCAAGTAAGTTGCTCTCAACTGTTTATTGCTAAGCTGTCATCATATAAGCCGTATAAAAATACTTTACATATAGCAAAAATAAACTGCAGGAAACTGGAGAGTAAAATCGTTTTGCATAGGAATGTGATATATCCCGACTCCTCAGGTAGTGGGGCGGAGATTTTCCCAAACCCCAGCCTTCAGAGCCCGATGAGCAGGCTCCCATGAGGGCTGAGAAATGACAGGGGGACGGGGATTCTCTGATGTCTGGGATGCTCTCACAGAATGCTGGGGCTCCTACTCACATAGCAACAGCACTGTCTGCACCCAGTCCATCTAAAGCCTGAGAGGGCAGGGCCAGGCAGGGCAGGGATGTTTATTCCCATCTGACAGCATTAACACTTTTGACTCCAGTTTCCAGGACTTCACTGTGATCTCAGAGGGGTCCTGCTCAGGGAAGCACCACTCCTGGCCCACCATTGAGAGTTAGCTGTAAACAAACTGGACTAAGACAATGATGGTGGCCGTATGTCTGTCAAGGCACGAGTAAGCTGGTCGTAGGTGAAGGTGATGTTGCCTCATTTATGCAACTACTGGACTGCAGGGAAATCTCCCGCTCTGCAGCTGCCTGGTTTGGGTCCATGAAGGTTGGTGTCCAAGCTTGGGAGACGCCAGTGGTGAGGATGTGTCAGGTTCCTCCAGCCTTCCCTGACAGCAAAGAGTTCAGGAATACTCGCCCTAGCCTGGCCACCTCTGTGTCTTTTCTGAAGCGCGCCAAATGAACACAGTTGTTAAGTAGCCCCCATTCCCCCCCCCCCATGCTGAGCACTGTGGTGTGAAGATAAACCAACTCAGCCTCCTATAGGTTCTGAGTGCTCATTAAAACACATTGGCTTCCGGCTTCCCTGTGTGACGGTGCTGCCGGCGGCTGGCCACGGCTGGTGGTGATGGATAATGGGTGACCAGGCTGCCGCTTGCATGTGAACAATGTTATCCCAGGTCACGGGAGGAACCTGCTCACTTGGTCCGTGGCTATGATGCGCTGGGGAGAAGGTGGCTGTTCTTTGGATGCTGCACATCAGTGTCACCTTGGAGGACTCCACGTGGTTGGCTCTGTCACTATCAGCCTGCCTGAAGGAGCTTGTCCATGGAAAGACAGAGTTCTGTGGCTTTAGATTGAAACCACCAACCAAACCTTTCATGTACAGTTCTCAGGGACAGCCCTGGCGTGAAGCTGAAGCTGGCCCTCTTTCTCAAGCTAAAAAAAGGTGTTCTCTCCTACAAAGTCCCTTTCCCTCCCATCCTGAGGTCTTGATAGGACCCGAGGTGAGTCTTTGGATTTGTTTCCCGGAATGAAAAACAAAACAAAACAAAACTCAGAAGTATACCATTTCTCTTACAGAAAATGAAGATATAGATTTTTTTAAAAAAAGAAATAGACCCTTAAAAAAAGACATCTGACCATTTATAAATATGTTCTAACTCCAACAGGGGTGAGATATGTAAAAGGCAGGTAAAAAGCATCAAAATACAAATAAGAAAATAAAATTTAATACCATACTAATCTGGGTGGATAGATATACTCCCCATCAGCGGCGCCTTTGTACAGTCAGGGAGATCTGTAGACTTGGAAGAGAAAGTGCCACATTTAGCAATATGGAACTGTCACCGGAACGACACCACGGATTTAGCAAGGACACACTTCCGCTTCCGCCCCTCTAACCCACGTGCGGTACACTCGTCGTCACTGCTCGGGCATCTTTTCTCATTTGCTAAGATCAGACTGCATCTCTCCATCCTGCCCCATCCTGGAAATGGTTGATAAGCAGTCACTCCCAGCCTCGTTTCCCCCTGGAGTCTGTAACTGACCAAACCTTCTCCATAGCTCTCTGCCACTCATACACGTTCTCTGGCCTGTTTGGTAACAGATGCTGCTTTCTCTCCTTGGCTGTTTGGGATATTTATCAACAAGTTTCTGAGACTATCTGGCTAAGATAGTATAAAGGGAAGAGCATTGAGTACACGTATACACACACACACACACACACACACATGCACACATACACACAGAGGAAAGTATAGGAGTCTGAGCTACCAGGAACCCCTTCGCTGACATGAAAACTAATGGGAAGTGAGTTAGCCCTTTGTCGCCCTGTGGACAGTGCAGCTGAGCTACAATTACAATGACTACAATTGCAGGAAGGCACTTGGGTAAAACTTGGAGATATCTGAGGAAGGGCCTGACTCCCTCATGTGCAAAACGTGGCTCTCAGCCAGGGCAAGTGTGAACTATCACTCACCGAACCCTCATCGCCCTTCCCCAGAGAAGTCGGCATTGCTCCAGTCAGAAGCTCCTGGCCGTAAAGGGCCAGCAGAACGTTTCTCGCTTAGCAGGAAGTACTTAGACTCATAGCGGCTTAGTGCTCAACTTCTTACAGACATTCTGGGTTCACACGAGAATTCTGCCCAGGTCTACGCATGGGGTCAGTGGAGGGAAAGCCCAGGGCTGCAGCAAAGGGGAGACATGCTAGGTCCTGACCACAAAGTCACATTTGCATGTTCAAGCTAAACCCTGGGCATGGGGTCTCTGTAAGGAGAACCAGCCACAGCTGGCCCAGCTCCAGCCATTTCCTTTCAGACGACTTTGACAAGAAAGCCAGGACGTAAGAAACCAACCACGGGTACTTAGCCACTGTAGCTTGCTTCTCGGGTCCTCTGCCTAGCACACAAAGCCGAGAAAGTCACTTTAAGAAGATGCCCAATAGAGACGTCTGGGATGAAGGCAAGGGGAGAGGACGGTCTTGCGTACACGATTAGGGGAAACGCTGTTGGAAGAAGAAAACTGAACCAGGAGGAAGATCATGGAGGACCGCCTGTAGCAGGCAGTGTGTGTGGAGAATCCCACAGGACACACAACCGGGCCAGGCAGGGCTTGATCACACTAAGGCATATGCTGGGGTGGATCCGCCTGAGTCACAGCTCATGCAGCTGCGTTCAGGAGTCTATGGAGGCTTTACATGAATTCGGGTTAAAAAAAACAAACTAGGGTGAAGCCAGCACTTCCCTGCTTTGAGTTCAGAGCAGAGGGAGATTTCGGCCCCTTTGTTCTGTTTGGTGGCGGTCATGACAAACACCTGTAGGTTTTGACAGGGTTTGGTGGTTTTAGCTCCTTAACAGTCAATGCAAGGACCCAGAAGGTTCTCCCGACGTCTGGGTGGAGCGGGTGGAGAGGGGAACCTTCAGAAGCAGTGTTCCCAACAGGCAGCCGGGGCTGGATCCCACCAGCCATAGCTGGCCGAGAGGGCTCTCAGCCCACGGCCTCCTTGGTTGGCTCTTTGAAGCAGAGGAAAACACAGCAAAGGCCCAGAAGCTGGCAGACACGTTCGTGTGTTATAACTTAAGGCTGAGAAGTTGGGACAGGTGGTCCTGTCAGGGCAAGGCTGTTTGGCTTTGGAAAGAGAAAATTCAAAATGAAGCTTTGCTGTGGCCCAGTTGGTGAGCAGATGAACGTCCAGTGTCAGCTCCTACAGAGACCTGGGGTTCTGGAGCCCGGAAGCCAGACTCTTGGGCCATGCTCTTTTAGTTGCTCTGGCTGAAGACCCTTCCCGAGAGAGATAGGAGCCATGTCTGTGGGCTATCGCAGTTCCTCCAGTTCTCCTGCCAGCGTCTCAGGTTCAGCATCCTGGTGAGTTGAGAATGAGGCTTTGGTCAGCAGGCAGTTGCTTTTCATGTCCAGTCACCATGGACAACGGCTAAGATGCTGTTTGCGCGGCAGCAGGCTTCCAGGCTCTGACACCATCTGCGTGCACTGTGCGCATGCGTAGTGTCCCAGTCACAGACGGCAGGAGGAGACAGAAGCGGTCCAGAGTAGAAGGCGTCGCGTGATTATGTTTGTTTCTAGGTCTGATTTCGGGAGGGAGGTCCTGAAAACTCCTTCCTGATGATTTCATTAACTAGAAGAGGGAGAGAGAATTTTTAAAAAGATGTGAGATGACAACCCAAACCAGGCATCCAATTAGATGCTACTTTCTGCATCTTTCCTTGTGATGATCATTTAGCCATTTTAATACAAATGTCTACCTACGCAGTGATACATCACCGCCCCACCCAAGTCCCCCAGCTTCTTGCTCATGTGGTAAAGTGTTCAGCTTTCTCCCTCTCTGTCCTTTAGTTCATAAACTTAAGTCACTGTGGGTCTACCAAGCTGCTTCTGTGATTACCGTGTCCTCAAAGCATCTAGCATGTGATCCTATCACATCCGACGAGAAAACAAAACATCTTAAACCCCCAAATTCGGGGCCCTTAAAATAGAAGGGGTGAGGGGTTGGGGGATGGGAGGTTCAATAGTCTTAGCTAACTGACTGCCCACTTAAAATTTCTAATTTTTTTTTTTTTTTTTTTTTTTTAGTCAGCACAATCAGGGGTCCTCCACTGCTCAAAGATTGTGCTGCAAGGCTCCTGGAGTGGAGAGGTCCTCAGAGAGGATTGGGAGCCGGTCTTTCCTCGTCAGAATGTGGTTCTAACAGGAACTGTAGACATGGCGCCAGCCCCTCACATGGTAAAGCGGCTCAAGCCTGTGCCAGCTGGGCAGCTCCTCTGAGGTGTGAGTTACTGCAATGGGGTGGCGAGATCCTGGCGCAGAGGATCTGGCCAAAAGCTTCCCCTAGCATCCCAGAGATCAGCCCTTACAGGAGGCTGCACAGCCAGTCCCCAGAGCAAGTGTTCATCTTCTGCGCCATTTTGTCAACTGAGCCAAGCAAGGGAGAAAAGGAGATTCCTCCCCACAGCTGCCTCAGTTTCCCATCTGAGCTGTTTTCTGAGCGTTCGAGATTGAAATGGCACGGAGGGCAGAGAAGCTGCCAGAGACATTCCTCATTCCTGAGTCTATGAGGTCTGAGGTGCTTTCTCCTGGGAGGTCCCTCCCAGGTGTCTGTGACACCATGTCAACAGGGGCGTGGATAGGTATCGTCTTAAAGGGCAGGCTAATCCAGGTTAGTCTCTGAGCAGAACTGGCCCCGTGCCTCCCATGGCCTGTGACTCGGGCTCCGTGTCTCTACAGTGAGACTCACGGCAGCACGGTCCTTTATCATCGTTCTGTCTTCTCTTTGACATTTAACTCGTGTGCTAGGAGTGAGGCAAAGGATGTGTCATGGCGTGCAAGCAGAGCTCAGAGGACAACCTGCTGACATTTGTCCTTTCCTCCCACCACATGGGCCATCAAGCCTGGCAGCAAGCACCTTCACCCACCGAGCCATCTCATTGGCTGGTTTTGCTTTTAATTTTTTTTTTGGGGGGGGTAGGGTGATGGGTCCTTGACAGGTATTCTAAGCACTCATGGTGTACACTATGCTGACCCTGAACTGATGGGCAATCTTCCTGCCTCTGTCTCGCAAGTGCTGGGATCCTAGGCATGCACCACTGAGTGGACTAGTAAGAGTCGCTGTGAGGATGTTAGCCGTGAGGTGGATAACTGAGCCTGAGCCTGAGCCTGGTGCGCAGCATTCGACAGCCATTAGCAGTCAGTCAGGAACACACTGGTGTACCCTCAGTGCTTTGCGTGGGAAGGTTGGGGCTCAGTTCAGTATTCCTCAGGTACCTGCTGGAGTCAGAGTCGGGGTCAGAATACCACCTCTGACCTAACTTGATTGCACGCCCGGCTTTACTGATATAACCATTACATGCCTCAGTTTCCCAACCTATAAACTGGATCCAAAAATATTACTGTTTCCTAGCGCTGTGAGCGTGGAGACATCAGGTCAATGGCCGTAGTACCCAGGATAGAACAGGTGTGGGCCTGCAGAACAGGTTGTCAGATGTGTCGGGCATGTTCAAGGACGAACCATGGGACCTTTGTGTAACAAACATTTCCAAGATGTTAAATAGCTCTGTTAACAGGCCTCGGGGGCTGGACTTGTGGTCAGCTGACTGGACCATGTGGGAGGGGGCTGTACTGCTGTGTTCCAGGTACCAGCTCGCTCCTGGGGGCCCCCAAATGGGAATCTGAATGCAGAATGCTAACCCAAATTCAGCCCCTTGCATGACTGCCAGGGCCCAGTGAGCTGGTGGCTCCACAGCCCAGGTTTGCTAAAAGCAGCTGATAGGCATTGCTTTGGGCACCATGGGCCCTCCCCATGGGTCCGCTCCCTCAGAGGAGCAAGGACTGGAAGGCTGGATAACCTCTAGCAGCCAGAGAGAGGTGGTATTGCCTTCCCTTGGGGTGAGGTGTTTCACACCAGTGGGAAGCTACCTTCCAGTGACATTCAGCCAGCGATTCCCAGTTCAGGCCTTTAGCATTGAGGGCTGGTGGGTGAGGTGGCTATCAAGTTGAAGCACTTCCTGTAACCTCTCTGGTGCTGACTTTTCTTTCTAAAATCCAATTTGTACCCCTGGCTGCAGGCGAGAAAGTTCTAGAACACATACCAACCAGTTGATGGCAAATACATTGTTCTATGTCAGGCTAACCACCCAGGCTCCGAGTTCTGAGGGGCTCTGCTCAACCTTTCCACCCAGGTATCCCCCTTGTGGGCCACTAGGGCAGGGGACAGCCCTTTGAATGTAGTCCATGATACCCACCATGACTGACTTTCTGCCCTTTATCTTCCCTTTGTGAAGGAGAGTCCCCAATTCAGGCCTGTCACCGCGTTTCTCCTCTGTCTTCTGTCCACCTTCCTAACCCTCTCCTTCATGATTAAATTCTCCTATTTCTAAAATTCCTGCTCTGGGCCAATCCCCTACCCTCTCAGGTAGGACTTTCCAGAGTCCCTCTTGGACCCTGGGGTCTGCACCTCTGTGGCCTCACTTCTACCACTGTCTGAGCATGCATGGCCCCAGCTTCTTCCTTCCAGTTCATGCCACCAGAAACCTCTGGTTCCCCACCAGGCTGATGTCATCCCTGCCTCTTCTAAGGTTTGTATCTTCTGCCCATGCCACCCACATCCTGGACCTAAGGCTCCCCACAGCTGGACACGCTTGTTCTCTCTCCTGTACCCTCCCTTCCTGGCAACTTGCTATTGCTGTGTGTGCCTGGCTGTATCCTGTACCCGGAACATAGGAAGTACCCAGTAATGACATGGGCACACAGATCTTCAAAAGGGATAGACACTTCAGGTCCCATGTCAGAGTTGG